>NC_140753.1:1220000-1890000 GCF_051527215.1 Medicago sativa | reverse complement strand
TAATAATAATAATAATAAAATAAAAGTTATAACCAATAACAAACACATATAAGCTAAAAGAAAAAAGAAAAACACAGAAGATAGATATATAGGGTTTTCTCACATATATAAGCTTAAAAAAAAAAAAAAAAACACAGAAGACAGATATAGGGTTTTCTCACATGATTGGTACCGCCAACAAATTCTTTTACTGTGATTTCCTTCATGTCACTTTCACCATTCTCGTGAAATAAAGAAGCTTTCACCATGTTCATAGCATCAGAAGAACCAACCCCATCAATGGTAGTTGTAGCACCAAAAACATCCTCTTTCACCATGTTAATAGGATTAGAAGAATTGTTTTTACCTGAATCCATCTTGCTTGGTTTCCCACACCACCAACAACAAACCCTAACTCTAAGAATTGAAAATAAATGCGAAATTGTGAATGGCACAAAATTTCGTTCTCTCAATCCTTTACACAGAAGCAAGAAGTGGTAACCTTGTCCAATGAGATTGTATATATAGGTAACTGTGACGCAAAAGATTAAGCTATTTTTTTTGTTTATAATACATCTTGGTTGTTTTTTATTTTTTAGAGGATCTTGGTTAGTTTGTTTTTTTGTTAGTTTTTTAATTAAAGGTCCTCGTGAGCTTAGCACAGTTGGTATGAACAATGCATAATATATGCAAGGTCCGGGGTTCGAATCCCGGCCACCACAAAAAAAAAGTTTTTTAATTAAAGAGAAATCACTCATTAGGGTAACATTTTAAAAAAAAATATTTTTGATTCTTTTGAGTTTGTTATAACACATGTAACAAATAGATAAAAAGAAAATTCAAATATTAAAATAAAAGTGTAACAAACAAGATATAATTATATGTTCAGTTTTTTTTTTTCCATTGTCCTTTAAAAATTGTAACAAATTAGATGAATATATTTATACTTACTTTATATAAAGAAAATATGAGATTCTGGGCTGGCTTTTTCATTATCCAAATTATACCATTGAACAACTTTTTCTATAATAATGATTGTTGTTTGTATCATTATAAATGTAAGAATTTAGATTATATATATTTTTGTTATATTGTTGATGTTATTGAAATAGATAAACATGGTTAGTTTAGTTTGTTATAATATGAAAGCAACAAGCATTTATGTTTTTACTTTTAATCAAAATCAAAATTTCATTAAAAAAAACAACGTTCATAATTCTCAAACGTTAGTGTAATAAAAAGAGCAGAAAGATAAGCATGTGAGTGTCCGTCTTTTTGCTAGTTTTTTTATATAAAAAAATCACTTTTTGCATTTTTAAGTGTTTGTTTAGGATTTTTTAAAAAATCATTTTATAATAAAAAGAATTATTTTAACTCTAAAATGAAAAGCTACCGAGATTAGCTTTAAATTTTTTCAATAACAATGAGGTAACACATGAACTAACTAGTTAAAAAAATGATTGTTTTTTTTTTGTAGTGAAAAAAAAATGATTGTTTGGTTAGTAAGCAAACACAAATAGGTTCATATTTTTTTTTATAAAATCTCTAAAAAAAATCTCTAGATTTTTCTAATAAAAAATATTTTTTTAAGTGAAAACAAACCCACCCCTATTCATAATTTTCTCGCTGCTAAAAATCAGACTGCATTTGTTTTTAGATTTTTTTAAAAAAAATCTATTTTTTATAAAAAAAAAAAATTGTCATTTTTAAGTGTTTGGTTAGGAATTTTAGAAAAAACATTTGATCAAAAAAATCTTTTTGACTCTAAAATGAAAAACTATTAAGATTTTCTTTTCCAAAATCTACTTTTTATAAAATAAGGAGGTAACTCATGAACTAGAAAAAATCAAGGTCCGATTGTTACGGATTAAAATAAAATGATTTTGACATAAAATAATTTAGAGATTATTTTTTAGATATTTTTATGAAAAAACAAAATCTATTTTGCGTTTGTTTACGATTATAAAAGTCACTTTTTTAAAAATAATAATAATTTAGTTTGTTTGGATACAACTGTATATAAGAGATTTTTTTGTTATAAAATTAGTTCAATCTTTTGACGCATATTTTCTCTCGCCACTAAAAATATATATTTTTTGAAAGGTTACTCTTAGAGCCCATACAATTATTTTGTTACTGAAATAGTAATTTAGTTGTGTGCAGGTCGGGTCTAAAAATGGTTACAATTATCATATCATGTCTCTTATTTTATCCATCAAACGTATCTTAAAAGTAATTATAATTAAAGTCACAAACATTTTTAATAAGCCAGCTATTACATTTAATTGATCTTTTGCCCAAAATATATTGATAGTGTATATGAATTAAATCTATAAATTTATGAATATTATAAACTATTTATTTCAAACAGATTGTACTTGATTCTTTATTTAATTAATTATTATTTAGTAATTATTTGATTAATTATTAGTATCCTAAATATTAATATTTTCATCAATTAAATAGTTTTTGGATTAATTAGAGTTCTTGTATAAGTTAAAATTCTAAATAGAAAAAGAAATAAAATACAAACTTCCTCTTTTCCAAATATTTAATGTTATTTTTTCTATTATACTCTTAATTATTTATTACTACTTTATCTTTTTTCAATTATTTAATTCATCTTTCTCAAACCATTAATGAAAGATACTTTTATAAAAGAACTCGCAATTTATCTTTCTCATATAAAATTAATTGCAATTTTTAATTTGTGTGAAATTTCCAAAACGACCTATAATTTGGTACAGATGAAATAAACTATTACGCTAAATTTCCAAAGTCAAAAGATGATGTAAAGTATGTTTGATAGTTTTGCTGAGAAATAATGCTAACAATTACTAACAATATTAATATTAGTCATTTAAAAAATATCAAAAGAGTTAAAAGGCCTCATTCTCAGTAACATAGAATATAAAATATAATTTAATGTTCTCAAGTTTAACTTTACATCGGAAAATTGAAAAGTATGTTCGGACTACTCGTCAACTGTTCGATATAGAGTTCTTCGTTACTGAATTACAATCAAAGTCGTAGACTGGAGAATTGTTCTACATTATATTATTTGATTATGTTTAACTCAATTGATGTATTTAAATTTTCTAAAGTATTCAAGTTTTACCGAAGTTCATATTTTTTTTGAAAATTTATCTTGGACTCTAGTACCAGACATCTTTTTAGATGTAAAACAAAACCATGTTTTCCTTGTAAAACTGGTATATGGACAGTGTCATCACATGAATGTATCTATGAGTTGCGAAAGTGTCTTAGTTTGTGTGCATATATATAAACGAGTATGATGGTTCTCGAGTTAGATAAGATTACATAGATGTGAAAACACTCTCAAAATAATTTTAACACCAATTTAACATAGAAATATACTTTTTAATTGAACATTATGACATAGTTTGATTCATGTAGTCAGTTCGATTTAGTATAATATTATGACGTTGGTAGAGATATGACATAATGTGACTTTTATCATATAAATGAGAAAGTTTGAATGATTAGCAACAAAAAAAAAGTTTGAATGAGTTGAGTCCAAATGTTCATCTGAGTTGGGAAATGTCTCAAAGCTCAAAGAGCACCAACAAAATTATTTACATATTATCGAACAACGTGGTCCTTGCCCTAATGACATAAGTTAAACACATCCTCCTATAAAATATTAGTCATTCGTTTATTATAGTGGCGCCTTCTAACATTCACAAGTAAAGTAGGTTATAAAAGACAAACGCGTTATGAGTAATTTTAATAAGATAATTGATCGATTGCACAACATAATTGATCGATTGCACAACCATTGTTGGAACAACATTTTCTTCCTTTTTTTAAAATATAAACAATAGAAAGACGAAAAGAAATAGTAAAAACACAATGTAAATATAAAACAAAAAATTATAACAAAATAATTATACAAATATCATTTTTCTTTTAATAAACTAAAACTCTAGACAAAAAATGAAAATGGAACAGGTGTTGATTTTCCACCTTATCTTTAGACCTGGCCTGCACACGCCTTTGTTTACCAAATCCAACACAATATAGCCCCAACATCATTTTTTTAGTAATACAAACAATATATTTATTTGTTCACAAATCTTAATTCAACCAATAAAAATGTTAAAATTATTATATTAAAAATTGTAATTAAAGTTTGAATATTGACTCTTTTCATTTATATGGGTAAGTTTTTGTCTATTTACAAATGAATGTATTTAAAACAAAAATTCCATACAAAAATAATCTTGCAAAATAAAGAAATTTTGATGTCATAAACTAATCAGAGATCTTTTTAGAAGATAATAGTGAATTTGGTTGTACTATATATGTTTGAAGACAATTGTTTCATAATAGTTTTTAGAACTCTCACATCGAATTTAATATAGAAGAAATTTTGATGTCATAAACTAATCAGAGATCTTTTTAGAAGATAATAGTGAATTTGGTTGTACTATATATGTCTGAAGACAATTGTTTCATAATAGTTTTTAGAACTCTCACATCGAATTTAATATGAGGCAAACTAATAAGATCATTCATTAGTTGACACAGATAGTCTCATATAATACTTACTCTCATATTTAAATTGATGTGCCGTCATATATTTGATACATTTTAACTAATAAAATGCAATGAATTGCTTCTTAAAAAAAGAATTTAGACGACCTTTTAACAGATGAAAACGAAGTTTGAAGTTCCGAGGAAAATTCATAAACTGGCCTGACATCCTTACTTTAGTTACACGGCACACAAAAAGATTCAATCAACTATAATAGGACAAATATAAGAACCTCTTAAATAAGTTAATAAGAAATCCCTAAAAAAAAGTTAATAATAAGAAAGCATTCATCTTTAAATTTTAGAAATTTTAATTTTAAATTACAGCATTTCATATAAACTCAAATATATCCCTTAAAAAAATATAAACTCAAATATAATTTATTTTACGAAAAATAATTATGTTATTTGGTGTCACTTCACTTGTTACCTTTCATTTTTTTTCCATACATAAATTCTTTCATTTGGATATGATCAAATTCGCACATAATTAAAATTAAATATAAATATATTTATCTATAAATATTCAACATTTTTTTCTCACTTTTGCTTAGACGCAGCCGATGATGTTCATCTTTTTCAACTAGTAATAGTAAGATTTTTCTTAAATCAAAGTAGCTCTACGTGGAGGTGTGAAGACTAATTCTTATAGGAGAATTAATTTCTCCCAACATGTATTTTTTCATAAGTACCACCAGAGAAAATTATTAATCACACAAGGGTACAAGTTCCTTTTAAATACGCTATTTCCCACTTATTCATCTTTTAAGAGATGAATTTATAATCACTATACTTCTTAAAAAAAAAACAAATTATTTAAATATTCATTCCTTAAAAAAACAAAAAAGTTATTTAAATATTCAATTCAACTAACTTAAGAAAAAGTACTACTTACATGTGTTTATTTTAAAAAAAGAAATAAAAAAAAAAAAAAAACTATTCTTCAAGACTTTAACTCACTTGTTACGCGTTTTCTCTACTTTTCCACCAAACCCTTTCTTCAACCTTATTCTTCTAACCATTTTCGTTTCTTCAAAATTGATTCTCAGAGAGTGAAAAAATGAGCGATAATTTGATGGAAAAAGTGAACGCATTCGGTGAAAAGCTAAAAATCGGGGGTGTAGAAGTAGGTAGAAAAGTAACAGAAGGAATGAGTTCAATGAGTTTCAAGGTTAAAGAATTCTTCAACGGTCCAAATCAAGTCGATAAGCTCGTCGAAGATGCTACTTCCGAAGCACATGAAGAACCTGATTGGGCTATGAATCTCGATCTATGTGATTTAATCAATACTGAGAAAGTTAACAGTGTTGAATTGATCCGTGCTATTAAGAAACGGATCATGATTAAAACTCCTAGGGTTCAGTATTTGGCTTTGGTTTTGCTTGAAACTGTTGTTAAGAATTGTGAAAAAGCTTTTTCTGAAGTTGCCGCTGAAAGAGTTCTTGATGAGATGGTTAGGGTTATTGATGATCCTCAAACTGTTGTTAATAATAGGAATAAAGCTTTGGTTATGATTGAAGCTTGGGGAGAGTCTACTGGTGAACTTAGATATCTTCCTGTTTTTGAAGAAACCTATAAGGTGGTTCCTTTTTTTTTTTTTTTGCATTTTAATTTTATGATTATTGATTTTTATGATGATGATGATGATGATGTTGTTGATATAAGTGTTATTGAATTTCTATTGTTGTTAGCTATGAAGCACAGACACTGACACGTAGACTAGTAATAATTTGAAAAAAATAATTAATTGAATGTAATCACATGTGTCGGTGTTGGACACTGACACATGTTGGACATCGGACAAGCCTTCGACCAGAAGTGTATAGAGGTTGTTAGAGCATTATATGATGATAATGATTATGATGATGAGTTCACACAAGTAATAGATTGAAAAAATCGTGTAATTGAATGTGATCATATGTGTCCTTCTATTAGAAGTGTCGGTGCTATGGAGGTTGTTAACGATTGTTATTGAGCATGATTTATGATAATGATTATGATGATGATTTTGAAACAATTTTGGTAGATGCTAATAATGTTATCTGCAATTGAATTTCTATCGTTGCTAGCAATCTTAACTATGAAGCACTGACACAGGCACCAGGCACCAGACATGACACTGACACGTCTACACCGGTAATAATTTGAAAATATAGCATAGTTGAATATAAAAACATGTGTTAGTGTCGTGTCGGACACTGGACACAACTTCGATTTGAAGTGTTGATGCTACATAGATTGTTAATGAGCATGATTTGATGATAATAATTATGATGATTGATGATGATGATGTTTTTGAAACAAATCTAATAGATGCTAATAGTGTTATGTGTAATTGAATTTCTATTCTTGTTAGCAGTTGTTTATGAGGATGATTTTTTTTGTTTGCAGAGTTTGAGATCAAGGGGTATTAGGTTTCCTGGTCGTGATAATGAAAGCTTGGCTCCAATTTTCACTCCTCCTCGATCAGCTACTGTGCCAGAGCCACCTCATGTGGATGATATTCCGCGTCAATTTCAGCAGGATGTTCCTGTGCAGGGTTATACAGAAGAACAGACAAAGGAAGCCTTTGATGTTGCGAGAAATAGTATTGAGCTTCTTTCTACCGTGTTATCATCTTCACCGCAACAGGATGTTTTGCAGGTTTCTTTTTTGTATTGTTTTGTTTTTTTAGTTGCATTTTTTTTTTCTTTCAATGTGCCGTGTTTGATGCACTCTTTTTATTTGGCATGTTTTGAAGTAGAATGTTGTGTTGCGGATAGATCATGGTAGGTGTAGCATGTGTGTTGCATTGACCGCGACAACTGTTTTGGCCTGTGGTTTTTGTCTTTGTTTTTAGGGATTGTTTAGGAGTTGGGATATGGGAGGGAAATAGAATGGAAGGGTATATAACTTTAGAGGAAGGGAAGGGAAAAAGGGGAAGGGAAAAAGAGGAAGGGAGAATAGACTACCTTGTTTGCAAGTCAAAACCCCTCTGATTTTAGGGAATTCCATAAAACAAGTAAAACAGGGTTTTGAGTAGTTTCTAAAAATTTCCCAAACACTACTCCCCACTATATAAATCTCTCGAGCAAAGGGAAAGTCTAGCCATAACTATATGCCTCTCGCAACCCCCTTCGCCCGACATAGCCTTTGGTATATGCACTTGGCAGAGGTTATAAAGTATATAAATGATGTTAGTTTTGCGATGTTATACATATTCTAATGTTTGGGTTATTGGACTATTTACAGGGTTATTGGAATATTTAAATATGCGAATGTACAATGTTGTGAAATAAAATATAGTTTTGAAAATTGGTCCTCTTTTGAGATAGTTGAGAGAGTGAAATTGATATTTTCTATGGGTGTGTCTACATACATCTGATGTTTGCTATAGCTAATGTAGATTTTTTTTTGGAACAATTCACTTTCTTTAGATTCTGGCAGTGAGTTTTTCCCCTTGACCACAATAAGACATGGTTGGGTATTGTTTATATGGGTTGATTATATGGGATATAATAATGGGTATTGAAGTGAAATACTGAAATGTGCTATTTATACTTAATTGGACAACACCCACAGAAGAACTTATCCTACTATGTTTAGTTGTGAAAAGAGTTATTACCAGTCAATTTCAAATCGGTGTGTGATTTCTGAACGCTAAGATAGTAACTTGATCACGGCCTTGTATGATTTCTGTACATTCATCTCCACCCTTCCAAAATGGAAAATTGTTTCGTACTTATTACTCTATTTCCTTGTAAGCTTCCCAAATGAGGAATACATAAATCTTGGCCAGTCAATGTTCCATGTTAGGGAATGAGCATATTGTACCAGGCATCTGTGAGTTACCTAAATGTGATCTTTATTTCCATCTACAGGATGATTTGACCGCCACACTTGTACAGCAGTGTCGTCGCTCTCAAATTACTGTCCAGCGTATTGTTGAAACTGCTGGGGATAATGAAGCAATTCTTTTTGAGGCCCTGAATGTTAATGATGAAATTCTAAAGGTTCTTACCAAGTATGAGGAGTTGAAACCACCTCCAGTTGCTCCACTTCAACCTGAACCAGCTATGATACCTGTTGCTGTCGAGCCAGATGAGTCACCTCGTCATCTTGATGATGCTAAAGAGGACTCCTTGATTAGAAAGCCAGCTGGATCAAGACCTGGTGTCCAGGGAGGGAACAATGATGACATGATGGATGATCTTGATGAAATGATTTTTGGGAGTAAAGTTGGGGGCGCATCAGATGGAGGACATGACACAAAAAAACAATCTTCTAAAGATGATCTCATCTCCTTCTAAGCTGCACTACTAATAATCGACCTTGGACTATCTTTAACGTACTATTACTTTCATACGTAGTTGTTGATTGTGAATTTTCTTCATGATTTCAGATTGCTGGTTCCATGATTGTTATTATTAATTATTGCATTTTTCTGCAATTTATGTTTGAAATATGGTATATAAGTTCTTGACAAGGTATAGGTGATGAGATATCTGAAGAAACAATGGGTTTCATTCATATTCTTTATTATCTGTTACTTTAGTGACTACTGACTACTATGACTCCCCCTACCTTTTCTCTCCCTTATTTATCTAGGCTTCTAAATTGTAGCCTCTGGCCAAACGCAATGAGTTAGGCTGCTAAAAAAAAAAAATGTCACTATGGGCTATTTTGACTCGACTCAGTTAACCGGTTGGCTGCGGATTCGAGTATAATTGACTTCTATTTTTTAGTAAGCTACTCTTATTCTTTTACAACCCTCTTCTATATTTTAGAGTTGACTTCAAATCCCCTGCCACCAACCTCCCCACCACCAGTAGAACTGTCACTCCTCTTCTATTTGTCGTAGACTCATGGTTGATGGTAGTGGCCTCTTGGGTGCTGTCTTTTGTAGCCTACCATTTATCACGGGCTTATTACTCTTGGTTGCTGCATGAATAGGTTGACCTTTGCCACAGAAAAGACCAAATCCATAATTTTCCTGTTTGCAAGCCTGTATTGAGACCTCCCTTTGCATCCCCTTTATTTATTCCGTAATTTAGATTCAGTGGCAGATATCTGGATCATGAATAAGTGCATGGTTATTCCAAAATTTACAAATTGATATTGATTCTAAAATCTCACGCTTATGAGTATATAGATCTTATAAAAACAGAGGAAGTTGAGACTAATTTAGATTCGATTGAATCCCACATATTTTGTTCATAAATAAATGTATACCTGTTAGAAAAAAAATTAAAATTGAAATCCAGAATACCAACAAAAATGGGTCTGTGGCAACATTGTAGATCAATTTATTATTACTCCTCTTGTTCACAAAATTTATTATTACTCCCCTTGTTCAAAAATTTATTATTACTCCTAATTATATAATTATAAATTTAAGTATTATTTTTTACCACTTCTCTTCAAATCAAACACTTTCATTCTATCTTTTATTATATCCAATTAAATTAATTTTTTTTTTAAATTAACTGAAAAAAAACTATTTTTTTCTACCAAAAAATAAAATAAAAATTAATTTAAAAAATTTAAAACTTTCAAAATATGTGGCAGCCTCCCTATTAAATCACTAAAAAATTTACCTTTTACCACTACATTTATATCTTCATACCTACAAACCATAAAAATTCCAATTTTACTCATTTTGCCATTTGATTTCAGTCACAATTTTTTTACCTCGTTTCTTTTTTGAATATAATTGTATGGTTTGGCGTGTATGTAAAAATAAGGTTGCAAAGACTACATAGTATAGCTTTTGAAAAATCACAGTGGATCGCTTTGATTCTAACATATCCAGCGTCATACCAAAAATATGGTAAATTGTTGATGCTACATTAGCTCCCAAGGAAATTCCACCGTCTAAGGTTAACTAGTGATGGGTATAAGGCCTACCGCGGGGAAGACAGTGACCAGGTTCCTAGTAGGATTGTTCAGAGATCTGCTGATTGGAATAGTTTACTTTTCAGAGTAGATTAGGATGTTGTTACTTGTTAGGAGCAAAGGGTGACTATAATAATGTCTCTCATCTCATAGTGTGTCATTAGTTACTCAAACCTGATACAACCCTTTTTAGTTTGCATGCTTAGTTGGTTATATAGGCTGGTGTGAGGGGACCAGAAATTTTTTACATTACCTGTAGCTACTTTGATGTTACAGGATAAAGCATATACTCATTCAAATAGACCTATAAATTATAACATGATTACAAGATTAGTGCACTGTTTTATATTAAAAGATTGATAAAACTACAAAAAGTACTGATAGACAACTCATATTAGTACTCATGAAGTGGATCACAATTTTCTTTTGGTTATATATGCTTCTACTATTCAGGGTTCTTTATGTATAAAACATCTAAGTGGGCTTGGTCAAGCCATTATATTTAGAGTGTTACTTTTCCCACCCTATGACCTTCTCGCGCGCCCTGCAAAAATTCCAAAAATACTCCTGGTTCGGATTATGTTTTCCGGACCATATTGTTAGTGTTTCCGGATTATAAAATCCGAACAAAGACGATATGAATATTTTGTGTCTTTCTTTGATGTCAAGGGTCTCTGTTGACCGTTATATGAACCCCACACAAGCTGAAATGCTATTGCAGGGTTCATAGGAACGGTCAACAATGACCATGACACCACAAACACTCCTACAAAACTTAAAAAATTTGAAGAGAATGGCAGAAAAGAGGTGAAGAGAGTTCCGGAAATTATAATCCGAACAAAGACGAAATGAATATTTTGTGTCTTTCTTTGATGTCAAGGGTCTCTGTTGACCGTTATATGAACCCCACACAAGCTGAAATGCTATTGCAGGGTTCATAGGAACGGTCAACAATGACCATGACACCACCGACACTCCTACAATACTTAAAAAATTTGAAGAAAATGGAAGGAAAGAGGTGAAGTGAAGAATGAATGTATTTGTTGAAGATGGAAGCCTATTTATAGCCTTAAACAAGTCCTAGGTCATTAATACAATCAATGAAAACGTGTTAGTAGTTGTAACCGTCCAACCACTAATTGATGGCACTCTTTCAAAAGAAGCCAAGCAATTTTTCAAAAGAAGCCAATGCTGAAGCATTCCGGATTATACATTCCGGAATGTCCTTAGCCCTACAAAGAAGTGCAAACGTTCCCCTCGTTCACCATATGAGCACCATAATCGCACTAATCCGGAAAATATATTCCGGAATTCAAAGGTGCATTCCGGATTGTATATTCCGGAACGCCTCAGTGCCATGGCCGGTGGTCTGCACCACACGCATTTGTCGGTGGTCAAGTCAAAAAAACGTGTTTTACCACGTTTTTTGACTGCATTAATGGTTTCCCAACCATTTTTCACCCACCCCTCCCTATAAATACCCTTCCAAACCCCACCATTTCTCACACCATCCCTCTCCTCCTCTTCTTCCTTCTACAACCATGGTTTTCCATCGTTGGCCTTTCATAGATAAGGGCCTCGTTGAAAACTTTCAGTGTTTGTATGAACGGTCAATGAGGATGGAACCGCGCTGCAACGAAGGGCGGTTCATCTGAGGGTCATGTGGGTCAGTGTGGTTATTAGCTTTGCCTGTCGGGGCGTAAGTCTGAGCACCCCCTACCTCCCTCAGGGGCATTGGTTTCTTCTTCCCGCCCTCCTCTTCCCCCCTCCTCCGGTTTTCCTCCAATAGCCAAGCTACTGCTATGTCCTATCACATAGCAGTGGTTAGGCTCTTAGGAGATTAGAATTAGGCTCTTAGGAGATTAGAAATAGATTTAGGATGTTATGTAATAAGCTTAAAAAGCTTGAAAATTATTGTAATGTATTGTTCATATATTAATAAAATGAGTTGTTTTTATGTTTGTGTCTTTTTATTTATGTTTTTTATTTTATTCGCATTTTATTTTACAAATTGTAGAGCTTAAAATTGCAAAAGTTCTGCTAAAATACATATCCGGATTTTATAATCACGAGACATCTGAAAATTACTAACAATACATTCCGGACTACGAAATCCGGACTAGGGGTAAAATTGGAAAAAAAAATAGGGCGCGCGAGGAAAGCCATAGGGTGGGAAAAGTAATACTCTTATATCTATTCATCATGTATGTTTACTCACACTACTATGTTTAATTTCCTTATACAGGCCATTTGTAAAAGAATTACAAGTTGATATGTAATTTAATTACTGATTTTGGTTGGAACAACTCTCAAGGGTTCACATTTTCTCAAGGCAAGTCCTTGTATTGCATCTTCCATGTCTATTTCTTCAGGTTTCATATCATTTTCTAGTTTCCAATCAAAAGAATTTAGCAATGATCCCAACATCATGTGCAACATCCTCATAGCCAATGGCAAGCCGGGACAAATTCGCCTTCCACTGCCAAACGGTGTGAGCTGAAAATTTTGGCCCTTGATATCGAGCTTTGTTCCCAAAAACCTCTCTGGTGAAAATAAATATGGATTATCCCATACTTCCGGGTCTCTACCAATATCCCACACATTAACGAAGATTTGTGCATCTTTCGGAATGGTGTAGCCATTGAGTTCTACATCAGTTTTTGCTTTTCTGGGGAGCAAAAGTGGAGCTATCGGGTGTAAGCGTAAGGTTTCCTTTATTATTGCTTGCAAGTAAGGGAGTCTAGTAATATCAGATTCCTCAATTGGATTTCCTATTCCAATGATTTCTTCAAGTTCCTTTTTGGCCTTTGACATTACATTTGGATTTTGAAGTAGTTCAGCCATTGCCCATTCTAATGTATATGTAGTTGTATCAGTTCCTCCAACAAGTAGATCCTGTTATAAACAATGGTAACAATAGTTATATAATCTATTAGATTGAAATTTTTTATAAATAAATAAAATGTACAAAAGTTCATATAGTTCAAAAAATAATTGATTCTACATCATATAACTTTATTAAAACATTATTAAAAATTGAAGCATGACATAAGATATCAATCGATGCGCACAAGTGCGCACACACAGATATTTAGAATGTTTATTTGTCCCTCCTGTTTCTTCAATAAAAACTCATCTGTCTGATTAATCTAGTAGCAGAGATATCAACACTCTCTGTAGTTAGATTAATCCGACGGATTAGCCTTAGAGAATGAAGGGAGCGGAAAGAATCCAAGTCCACAGAGAGACGTAGATAAAGTGGACAAGAGAAAGAGATATCAAACAATATGAGTGTAATAGTAGTAAGGGGATTAGAAAATACATGTAATAAATGTTCAATTTTTTCTCTATCCAACAACTCCTTTCCGTTTTCTTCTGGAATGTCGAGCAAGGAGTCTAGCATGTCGTTGTTGGTGACAAAACCATCTCCTTCTCGCAACTTCAACCTTTGGTCGATTATGTTGTCGAAGACATTGAACAACTTTCCAATATAAAACATATAGGTCTTTTTGATGCCTTGTGGATCAATCAACCTCAATAATGGGAAAAAATCAGCCATGTTTGGCTTTCCAACCGTCTCTGCCATATTCATAACCAAATCCTTATTCTCTTTATTTTCATTAGTACCTGCAGAGTTATTAGCAAAGTCTACAGAAAAAATAGTATTTGACAACAAATTAATTGAAGTCCTAAAAGCTACTTTTCCCATATCTATTGCTTCACCCTTAAGGCTCCTTTGAGAAACATAGCTGATGAGTTCATCTATCTTTTTACGCCTAATACATTGGTTTGCATCAAGACTCTTGTTGGAGAAAAGTTGATTTTTGCATACTTTTCTCATCTCTCGCCAAAGAGGCGAAAGAGGGAGGAATCCAACCCCAAACTGGTCGTGGTTGAAAGCCGTTAAAGCATGAGGTACGGTCCGGTCTGAGAGTAAGGAATCATGAGTTTGGAGTATCTCTTTGGCCATGTCGGCCGAAGAGACAACAATGGTTGTTACTTGGCCTAGTTTTAAACTTAATATTGGACCATAAATTTTGGCAAGTTTGGCTAATGATTTATGTGGCTTATTGTTCATTACAAAGAGGTTTCCAACTATGGGAAGAGGGAAAGGTCCTGGTAGAAGTTTTGAGTTTGTTTTGTTTCTCATTTTGGTTGCAAATAGTGAGTAAAAAACTTGTGTAACAATGAAAATTAACAAGAACATAAGTATATAACTCAGAATATCCATATATGGTATTGTTGCCATTTTGAAATAAGTAAAAATGATATATATGGAAGAAAGTTGTTATTAGCTTCTGTTGTGATGCTTTGGGTTCACTAGAGTGTCCTATTTATAGTGCATCTGAGTCAAACATTAGTAATTTTTTTAATTCATTAAAATAATAGTCACGTGTATTTGTTAATGATCATTGAATAATTCAATGTTATGATCCAGTTTTTTTATAAAAACAACGTAGATCATGAGAAGCATGTACATTTAGGTAAAAAAAAGTTGCGAGGAAGGTTATGTAAAATTTTGCTATCATCATACATAAATTGGCAAATAAAATTTACTGAATGAACTTGCCGCAAAAATTGTGATGAAAACCACAGTTTTTAAAATTGTTTTCTTCGTTTGAAAACAAAAATTTAACTTGCAACAACTATGAATAATATGATGTAACCAAAAAAAAAACTATGAATAATAGGAAACATGATTGCCTGATATAGGAAGTTTAACACATTCACGCAATCACGATATTGATAGGGTCAAGATCGAATGTGCGGTTCAAATTTCAATATAGTATTTTTGGTTCTTATAAAATTTGAAACTTCTAAATTTAATCCTTACTTAATTTTAATAGTTTTTTTAGTTCCTACAAAAATACTTTACATGTAGTTTTAGTCCCTACTGAAACAAAGTTTCTCTAATTATCCTTAAACTCTTAAATTTTTGAACGATTTTTTTGACACAAGTTTAGAACATTACAAAAGGCTCGTTTACTAAAATTTAGATTTTTTTAACATGAAATGAATTAAATATGAATATTTGTAAAAGACAAAAGTTCAAGATAAAATCAACAAAAATCTGAACGTAGAAATAAAATTTTGAGATAATTTTTTACAGATGAACTTTTAGTAATGTTCTTAACACACTTTTACAAAAAATTGTTCAAAATCTTAAAAGTTTAAGTATAATTAAACAAATTTAGATTTAGTAGGGACTAATACTAAGTGCAATTTTTTTTTATAAGGACTTAAAGCACTATTAAAATTAAGTAAGGACTAAACTTTGAAAGTCTCAATTTTATAGGGACCAAAAACATATTTAACCCTAGTCTTTTTAAATAAAAATACCAATACTAGAGTGTCATCAAATATATCATACGTTTGTTTAAGTTAGATATTTATAGCATGTTAGGCGTGAAGCCAACCAATGTGCTCATTATTTAGCAAAATATGCTCTTGAGAATATAGATTGCATATGGATTGAAGAAACTCCGCCTTGTATTAGATTGCATATGGATTGAAGAAACTCCGCCTTGTATTTCTGCAGTCTCGGCATTTGATTTATTGCTAGACTTTCATTAATGAAATTGTCTTTAACGGTAAAAAAAAAAAAAATATTTATAGCAACGCGCTTTTAGTTTTTTTTAACAAACTATTAGTTCTTTTTGTCCATACACATTTACACCGTCAACCTATAAAACTCATTCTTTACAACAAAAAAAAACTTTAGATTTTTGTTATTTATGCTACACGACAAGAATGGTGGTGTGTTTACCCTATTTTACGTCTACAAACATGAAGTTCTATGACTGATCAACATGTCATGAAACTCTAGTTAGCTACATTCATCAAGACACATAAATCCTTTAAAATTTTGGCAACAAATTAAGGACTCAACACATATTCTTCATATAGACCAATCATTGAGTTTGATGGATGTACACGTAGGATGAGCTAAACATACATAGTGTAAATAATGGACACATTTTTTTTTTTAACATAAGTTGTTTAAAAGGTTAACGATGCAAACTTTTACAGACTATTAAAACATGTAATAGTCTCTAGATAGGATTGCCCAAAGTCAATATATTTTCTTATACGTACCTATAGGAATTATATGTACCGTCGTTCAATTTTGAATGAGTATAAGATTGCAATCATTCAAAGTCCAAAATGGATGTTTTACATGGCTCAAAAAATATTGAAATAAAACCTCGAAATGCATTATTTCGAGCTCGTAAGGTCTTCCTTTGATAACAAATCATAATCATCATAATCGAATACATGCAGAACTTTGAACATACACAGATATATAATATTATATAAGTTTCATCAGTAGTCAGATACTAGCATGGGTGCGACTTTCTTAACTAGTGGATATTCAAATTTCAAAGTTTCATACACAACCACAAAAATATGCAGTGATAATGCGTGCAACGTGTTGCATTAGTTGTGATATTCAAGAAAATACTGATTTGTCAATGTCGTATTATTTAAAATATTTGTGACTATTTTTCTTCTAAATATTGTAATAAGTTCATTAAAAAAATGAATATGATATTGACATGTGCATCCATCGATCAATTTGCAGTTGACACATACGGTTAAACTTTCCATTAACATCTGCTTAACGTTCAAATTTCTACATTTGGTGGATTATATGTAAAAAAATTATTCCCTCAAAAAAGAATGTAAAAAAATTATTTATAAAAAGGGAAATGTTAACTTATGCCCTTAAGGCATAAGATAAGGAGCCCAACATAGTAACTTTTTGTTGAAATGTGTGCATTCAATTTAACTTTTAAATTTATAATAAATAAAATGCACAAAATTTGAAGGAATATTTCTATTTTTGAATTCCTTAACTTGTGCCCCTAAGGGCACAAGTTAACATAAACCTTATAAAAATAACACGTTCTTCATTATAAAAAAGTGTGAAGACCCATTGTCTCGTGAGAAAAAAATGGGGAACTCAATTTATAGTCTTTGAGCAAAGTTATAACAAATTTTTTTCCTAAAAGGAATTGGAATAATTTAACTCGCAACACTTTAAAGTGAATTGGAGATGTGACAATGTTCAACTATAGACTGAATTATTTCGGTTTATTTTTCTAAGAGATTACAAGATAATTACATTTTAACATCAATGAAATGTTCTTACCTTGATTCGGCGTATTCGTGATCTAAAAAAACATGAGTTGACATGTTCAGATCAACCATACATGGCGTGAAGGAAACATATCAGCAAATTGGCTAGTTAACTTTAGTCTATCTTTGAATTTCTTTGATTTACATATGATTGAGACTCCTCCTAGAGAGCTTCAACGTCTCAATTTTTATGATATTTCTGACGCTTTTATGCCTCGAAATGTTTGATTAATTGCTTAGCTTTTTTTTCTTAGACTTTGCCCCTTTTTTGTAAAAAAAAAAAAGATAATTACATTTTTTTTTCCGGATCGAAGACATCCAATTCTCGTCAAATTCCATTTTATGCTTAAGAACTCTAAGATACGACCATCTAACTCTCTCGTAAGCTTGACAAAGATTGTGATTCAATCATCAATTCTCTAATTCAACTACTCAATTGAATAGGAAAAGTAGTTAGTTTCCGAGGATTGATTTTACCATCTAAAAAGGTTTGACGTAGTTTATTGTCCGTTTGCATTATATTCATATGTAATTAATCTTTGATATATAAAATTAAATGGCTGATTTGTTTGTTGAAGGTAATTGGAAGGAAGATCTGGTCCATGATGTGTTGGGAAGAGTTTGACTTTTTAGAATCACCGTTACTAATAATGATTTCTCATTCATCAATTTTTATTTTTATTTTAAAAACAAATTGGAACAAATATATAAAAACTGACCGTTACTAATAATGATTTCTCATTCATTAATTTTTATTTTTATTTTAAAAACAAATTGGAACAAATATATAAAAACTGAGATTTCTAATAATAATAATAATAATAAGTGTTACGGATGAGTATTTTGTTGGAACAAATTCACTTTTGTCCATACACGTTACTTGAAGGAGAAGAAAAGAGAGAAAGAGTTCTTGAAAGATGATTTTCAAATGGATGAATTGTATTGTTATTGCTAATCACGCATATGTACTACTACACATACACTTTCACACATTACATCTTAAGTGAAAATTATTTGGTGATTAATTAATTAACTCTTTTAGGTGATTTCAACCCACTTGGGTTGGCTTAGGACCTTAGAGTGTGTTCCTTTCACAACTTCAGGTTCGATTCATCCCGGTGTGAGTTTCAGTGGACTAAGTTGACTTCTTAAAAAAAGAAAAAAAAACACTTTTGATTTTAGCTAACTCTCAACAAACTCTAGAAAAAAAACACTTTTAAATGTTGCATGAATTATACACATACTAACTCCAACACACCACCTTAATTCATGTTTTCTAATGATTCAATTCCCATTTGGTCTCTTAACTTCTTTAGCACTTCAACTGGCTTTTATTATCATGTCAGCAACTTGTTCTTCACCTCTGAGGTACCAACTTCAAGTTTTCTCTGCTTACTCTCTAAAGCAGTGAAATCGTGCATGCCCCCTCCCATGAGCAATTGGATTCTTGGCTAGATTGATTGCATTTGCATACATGTTATCAATCATCAATGTCACATTTCTCATTGTTATCTGTGATATGCAAATCACCCACATAGAGACATAGAATAGTTACCCTCTTTTGTTACATACACTCATTGTTCGGTGACACACTTGGTGAAGCCAATTTCACTTTAGTTATATTTTTTTTTTTTTAAAATTACTAATTTAAATCACGCCAATGAAAAGCCAAATAAAACTTTGGAGAACGATTGCTCAATTTTATAATTACCTTAGATCCCTTTTGTAGTAACTTTTCTTCCTTAGCACACTTTAGTTACATGTTTCCTTTCTCAAATCTTGACCACTGAATTTCACTTTGATAAATGTCACATTTGTTTGCCATTTTTGACAGAGTTTGACATGGTGCATACCCTAATATTTGGTCAACTCTAGGATGTTATTAGTATATATACACTTTCTTTATATAAATTTATTCCTCTATTGAGGAATCACAAATTTATTTACGATGCATATATGATTTATTCTAAAACACATCTTCATTATTTGCATATTTTTTTCAATATCCTTTTAATTTGATCTACATGTTACATAATTTTGCTTAAAATAAAATGCAAGACATTCTAGTTTTTATTGTTATTGATCGTGTCTATGTATACTCACACTAATTTCCATGATAGGCCATTTATTGAAATATATGTAAGAGAATTAGAAGTTGATATGTCTGGCATTCAATTACTGATTTTGGTTGGAATGACTCTCAAGGACTCGCATTTTCTCAAGGCAAGTCCTTGTATTGCATCTTCCATGTCTATTTCTTCAGGTTTCATATCATTTTCTAGTTTCCAATCAAAAGAATTTAGCAATGATCCCAACATCATGTGCAACATCCTCATAGCCAAAGGCAAGCCGGGACAAATTCGCCTTCCACTGCCAAACGGCGTGAGCTGAAAATTTTGTCCCTTGATATCAAGCTTTGTTCCTAAAAACCTCTCTGGCGAAAATAAATTTGGATTGTCCCATACTTTAGGGTCTCTACCAATAGCCCACACATTAACAAAGATTTGCGCACCTTTTGGAATGAGGTAGCCATTGAGTTCGACATCTGCTTTTGCTTTTCGAGGGAGCAAAAGTGGAGCTATCGGATGCAAGCGTAAGGTTTCCTTTATTATTGCTTGCAAGTAAGGGAGTCTAGTAACGTCTGATTCCTCGATTGGATTTCCTATTCCAATGGATTCTTCAAGTTCTTTTTTAACCTTTGACATTACATTTGGATTGTGAAGTAGTTCAGCCATTGCCCATTCTAATGTATATGTAGTTGTATCAGTTCCCCCAACAAGTAGGTCCTGTTATAAACGAACCATTAGATTGCAAGTTTTACAGTGAATAAAATCTAGAAAAGGATTCATGGTATAGTTTATTAAAACATTTTTAAAATTTGAAGTATGATATATGATAAGCGTATGCAGGTGCAGTTAGATTAATCCAACGGACTAGCCTGAGAGAATTAAGGACCGGAGAGGATCCAAGTCCATCAAGGGAGATGCGGATAAAGTGGACTAAACAAAGAAAGATCAAACATCATGGTTGTAAATAGTAAGAGATTAGAAAATACATGTAGTAAATGTAGAATTTTTTCTCTGTCCAACTCCTTTTTGTTTTCTTCAGCGAGCAACGAGTCTAACATATCGTTGTTGGTGACAAAACCATCCCCTTCTCGCAACTTCAACTTTTGATCGATTATGTTGTCGAAGATACTGAACAACTTTCGTATATAAAACACATAGGTCCTTTTGATGCCTTGTGGATCAATCAACCTTAACAATGGAAAAAAATCAGCCATGTTTGGAGATCCAACCGTCTCCGACATATCCATAACCAAACCCTTGTTATTAGCAAAATCTACAGAGAAAACAGTATTAGACAACAAATTAATTGAAGTCTCAAAAGCTACTTTTCCCATATCTATTGCTTCACCCTTTAGGCTGCATTGAGAAACATAATTGATGAGTTCATCTATCTTCCTACGCCTAAGATGTTGGCTTGCATCAAGACTCTTATTAGAGAATAGTTGATTTTTGCATACCCTTCGCATCTCTCGCCAAAGAGGCGAAAGAGCAAGGAATCCCACGCCAAATTGGTCGTGGTTGAAAGCGGTTAAAGCATGTGGTACAGTTCGGTCTGAAAGTAAAGAATCATGTGTTTGGAGTAACTCTTTGGCCAAGTCGGGCGAAGAGATAACTATGGTTGTTACTTGACCTAGCTTTAAACTTAATATTGGACCATAAATTTTGGCAAGTTTGGCTAATGATTTATGTGGTTTGTTGTTCATTACAAAGAGGTTTCCAACTATGGGAAGAGGGAAAGGTCCTGGTGGAAATTTTGAGTTTGTTTTGTTTCTCATTTTGGTTGTAAATAGTGAGAAAAAAACTTGTGTAACAATGAATATTAACAAGAAGATAAGTCCATAATTCAGAATATCCATATATGGTATTGTTGCCATTTAGAAACAAGTAAAAAGGATGTATATGGAAGAAGGTTGTTATAACTTATGTTGTGATGTTTTGTGTTCACTAGAGTGTCCTATTTATAATGCATCTGATTCAAACACTAGCTATTGGGAAAGAGTAATGATATTTTGACATCCATTTAGTGACAACTTTGTTGACAACCTTGTTTTTCTCACTTCTTATTGGTCAAAAACAATGGAGAGAGAAAAAGGAAGAGAGAGGATAACAATATCATGTGAGTATGAGAGAGAAAGTTGTCCAAAAGTTGTCAAAAAATGGTTGTCAAAATATCATTTCTCATTGGGAAATGTACTTATTACTTTTTAATTCATTAAATAGTCAAGGTAGCAAAGTTTTTGATAACGATGATTGTATAGTTTATTGATATCCACTTTTATCTGTTACATTAAAAAAATATTTAGATCATGAGAGACACAACCTATTTAACAAGATGCCTAGAAGAATTCCTGATCTCAGCGTCTTCGGTGAAACTTACCAAGAGTTTACTGACCATAATTTCAAATTTGAATAAGTCGCAAGGCCAAATTGGTAAAACAAAAACTTCAGCGTTTTTTTTCATTAATTTTTCATATGAAAAATATTTTTTATAGTTTACAAATATCTACGTAACAAAAAACAGAAAGACAAGCATGTGATTGTCCTTTTTTTTTTGTAGTGTTACAATGTAACGAGGCAAAAAAAGAAAAAAAGAGGGAAAAAAGTTTCAAGGTTATCTCTCATGACAAGTGATTCCATGTCAGGTGGAGGGCAGTTTCAATGTGCAGAGCACCTTGCATTTACATGTGTGACCATTCCTTAGCCATAAAATATGCACACATATTTTGTTTCCTAAGAACATGCACCAATGTTGTATTTCCATTTCCATGTAAATCATCTCTAATACGAAGGATTGTCCGTCTTTCTGTTAGTAATAATGGTTGGGGTTAAACATGTTTTTAGTCCCTATAAATATACCAATTTTTCTTTTTAGTCTCTCTAAAAAATTTCTTCAACTTGTAGTCCTTCAAAAAAAAATCATTTTCACTTTAGGTCCCTCCTTTTAAGGAAACTCATATGTAGAATTCATATTTTTGAATAAAATTTTGCAGAAAAATTATAATATTATAAGAGTTTCTTAAAAAAATTAAAATTTAAAAAAAAAACATGAATTAAATATGAATTTCTATATTTTAGGGGTTAAAATTCATATTTAATTCATGTTTTGTTAAAAAATTCTAATTTTTTTGAAAAATATTTTTATAATATTCTAAACCGTACAATTTCATTAAAAAATACAAGAGTTGAATCAAAAATAGGGACCAAAAATGATAATTGAAAATTTTATATAGACTAAATTAAAGTCGAAAGAAAATTTTAGAAGAACTAAATCAAAAATTTAATATATTTATAGAGAGCAAAAACATAGAAATAGGTAGCATGCATAAGCCCACATTAATATACCCTAAACTTCGTACTTGTTGAGTTAAAAAATTCTGTTTATAGATTTTACTTAAATATTTTTAATTTTTTTTGTTAATTATGATCTCGATCGATAGAATTTGTCTCACTTGATCTAACCTTTTTCAAAAGAAATTTAGTTTTTAATGTTATACAAAAACGTCCCATAAATTTTTGTATTTTACCCTCTTAAAAGCCAATGATTTTCACTTTCAAAGATTTTTCACATCCTAAATCTGTTCCAAAAAGATATCAACTTTTTTCAAGAGTTCCTTTTTTGATTCTCTTTTTTTTTGGTTACTACTTTTTTGATTCTCTAAGATTGCATAAGAAAGATAAAGAAAAATCTTAAATAGAGGATCAAAACTTGAGCCACATAGGTCACTTTGGCAATTATACATTGGTTTAGCAATTTTAAATAAATTAAGAAATATAGTCAACATTTTATAAAAAAAGAAGAAGAGAAATTATGAGTTATTTTACAAAAATATCATTCACTAATGATATGAAAAACCTAAATTAAAAGAATAGAAAATAATAAAATAGCTAAGTGAATAATAGGAAAAGTTGGCATTAATGACTTATTGAAATTGTAAAATGAATTTAGAACAAACATATTTTGCTAGAATAACGTATATTTTTGGACGAAGGGATTACTAGATAAATCACTCTAAAATAAATGTATTCTGCTTTATATTTATGATAATGATAAATACACAAATATAGAGTGGATGAAGTAATTTTTTTTTTTGAGGTAAGAAGTCGTCTCTTTATCTAATTATTTTTATTTCTCTTCAAACATAATTTTATAATTAAGTCTTTGTTTCTTTTTCCCTACCAAATTACTTACGATACATATTTTATTGTATTTTTGGTAAACATATTTAAGCTGCATGTAATGTGCTAAAGCGACATAAGTACATTTTGAGACAGGATCACAGGAACGAGTCTTAACTCTTAAGGATATGTATAAATAGGATTGCATTTATACTTTGGTCAAAAAAAGAGAGAGGATTCCATTAATATGTTTCGTCATTCACTTTGAATACGAGCAGCCTAAACTTATTTATTCACTTATGATTACGTATAGGGTTGCATTTTTCAAAGTCCAAAATGAAAGCTTATGTGGTTCAACAAAACCTTGAATGTATTGATTCCAATGGGTAAGGTCCTCCTCTAATGTCAAAATCATACTATCGTAATTCGATACATATAGAAAAGTAGTACTATGTGAACAAGTCATCTGTGTGTTATATATTACAGATGATAATAAAAATAATGTTAAAGATTTAGATATTTAAATACTTAAAATATGATATTAGTGAACTAATAAGATGATATAAGTTACTACTGTATAATCTAAGTAAATTAAGAGAGAAAGAAGTATGATGATATATTTTGATTTCTCAAAAATGGTGTATTTTTACATGGACCAAAGTGTGGTATTTATACTACTAAATTTACCACTATTACATGTGTGAAATTATTTGTTTCACTATTCTAATTTGGCATTTACCTAGGTAATAGGTAATTATCACTTACTATTGTAAGTTGACAATTTGGATAGATATTTCAACTATAATAATTATGTCTATATTTCAACTATAATAATTATGTCTATATAATTTATTATAACAAATAAAACTTTTTCTTAGGCAAAAATTGACGTTTGTAGTTTTCTTATGATTTTACTACAATTATTGTGAGCGTAGTTTACGGTCTGAATCAATTCTAGCTATATTAAAATTTGAATAATAGATCAGATTGACTTTATAATTCATATTTAATTTGTTTATTTGAAATATTTTCTAAATTAGAATCTTTAATTGTTTTCAAAGATTTGTATATTTTTTTAGCCCATAAATCTTCTTACTTTTTTTTACTAGTAGAAATGTTCTCTTGTCCTCATGAGCTTAGCTCATTTGGTAAGGGATAATGTATAATATGTGCAGGGGCCGGAGGTTCTAACTCCGGACACCTTACTTATTCATCTTTAAGGTGAATTTCTCTAGCCACTAGGCTACTTGACCAAAAAAAAATTGTTCTCTTAGATGAGACAACGTGTAAAATATCTCTAATATGGATTTCATTGATTCTTATTATCATTGGTGCTTTTAGTGAAGCTTAGAAGAGAGAGTGATTAACGAGTGATTAAAATAAAGTATTTGGATGAGGGAAAGATTAGTTAAGAAAGAAATGAACAAAGACACCAAAAGTTAAAGACAGTAAAGGTATATCAATATCTCTTGATTTAAGAGATAAGTATATCATAATTATAGTGTCACACATGATTTGAGTATTTCTTAGTGTCAAGAACAGGGCCGACCCAATGTATGTTTAGACCTAAAGCGAAATTTAAATAGAGGTCTTTTAAGTATGTTTAGAGAAAATAAGATAAAATTAAGAAGAAGAAAAATCCATATATTTCCTGAATCGAAAGTAATTCTATATGATGTGTGTCTGACACTAATTAAACATGAACATTTTGTCAGCTAGAAATAACACTTTGATTTGTCACATTGTAAGAGTATATATTATTTCGCTGTAATAAACTTTGTTAGTGCGTGGCCTTGTTAATATACTTAAAAGCTGAAATTGAAATTGAACTTGCAACATGAACTATGTAACTGTAAGAAATGGAATAATTGCTACAATTACGGATCCATTGTACAAATGTTGGTGGGTGAAGCGGAAAAAAGCGTCGGGAGGATAAGTAGAGGCAGGAGGTACAACACATGCGGCGACGACAATAGTGGTGACGACGACAACACTTGCGACAACAACATCTGCAACAATAATACCGGCGACGACAACAAGTGTGACCGCATTAGTTTTGTTAACTTCTATGCATTTTTCATGCATATATCACAAAACAACAAAAGACATATTTATTTGTTTGTATTTTATTTGTAAAAAGATAATATGTAAGAACTAAGTAGCAATGTAATGTTCGTTGTAATCGCACAATTTAGTAGTGGTTGAATATAATTTTGATAGCAACGAAACATTCATGTGTAATTTTATAATAATAATAATAATGATAATAATAATAATTATTATTATTATTATGAAATTGATCTTACATAGTTTAATTATGGTAAATATTAGCTATACAAATAATATACAACTTAATATTAGTATTTGATTTAAATGCCAACCTACTATTTTTCGTTTTCTTAACATGTGCCCTAGGGTACTTGTTAGCATAACTCTTATACTAATACAACACCTAAAGTAAAGATGAAAGTCGATGAATTGCAAAAACACACTCCTGATCATTAACCGAGGTTTCTACACTTATCCTGATACAAAAGACACACTCATGATTTGTTGACCAGGTCCCTACTTAAGAATTACACCATAAAAAATTAGTGTTTTTTTTAGGGAATACAAAGTGTTGTTCATTATGAATCACTTTATTTTGACTCATGTTAAGGTCTTTTTACGGGACTAGTGATAATATTGTTCATTAAAGCTATAAGTTGTTTGGTAATATATATTTTAAAAATAAAATTGTATCAGTTGTTTGATAAATATAGTATATTTTTAAGTTTAAAAATCATCTTAAAGCTATAAGTTGTTCGAAAACATGTTTTATAAAAACAAACTTCAATTTTAATTGAAATTAATATATTTGAATTCAATATCTAAAATGTGTTTTCTTTGTTATTATTTACCACCTTACCTTATAAACTCATCGACCTGTAACCCAAAAAAAAAAAAAACTCATCCATCGTACGAGGGTTAGTGTACTAATACAACACGTCTTTTTAAAAACTATATAATTTCCTTTCTCAAACTCTTCTCTCTCTCTTTCAAGTCAAACTGCGATCCTCTCATTTCCTCTCTCTCTCTATCTCTCTAACTTTCAATCTCTCTCATTCATTCACAAACCCAAAACTCAAAATAACTCTATCAAACTTGGCATTTTGTTGCTTCTGGTTACGATTGCCGATGGCTTTACACCACTGCCATCTTCAGATGTCAACTGAATTGATTCACCGTTGCTGGAGTTTTCTCCACCTCCTCCGGTTGCCCCTTCAATTTCTCGTCATCTCAAGATCCTACATTTCCATAAATCAAACTCTTCATTAACCTGAATGTTGTTGTAGGAAGTGGAATAATTGCTACAATTATGGGTCTATTGTACAAATGTTGGTTCTGGAGTGGAAAATATTGTCAGGAGGAGAAGTGGAGGCATGGGAGGTACAACACTTGCGACATCCACACCACCTGCCATGACAACATTTGCGACAACAACACCGATGACGACAACACATGTGAGCACAACACCAGATGAGGGAGGTATCGAGTTTCAAGGTGAATTTGTTAATAAAGTAGTATTTTTCATGTATATATCACGAAACAACGAAAGACATATTTATCTATATGAATTTATTAGGAAACTTATAATATGTAAGAACTATGTAGCAGTATTTTTTGGTAGCAGTATTTTTTTTTACAAAGACGACGATGGAAGGAAGCTAAAGGTGTCGGAAATATCACAGTGCAAATAAAAACCCAATTATTTTGATAGTAGGAAAGAATAACTCTGGTTATCAAATGATTGAGCAACTTCCAAATGCTTATAGCGACCCTAATATTCTTGCAGAATTTATAGCCGGACAATTAAAGAATAGAAAGGCAGCAAAAATACAACAACCCACTTACCTGCAAGATGAACTTAGCCGAAAGCATGTCTACCGCCCCTCACGGTTCTTCATTTCTTCACTTTCAGTCTCTAACTGTTTCTTTGCCCACTGAGTGGAAAAATCTTCATTGCGAAAAGTATATAACATATTTCGTAGGGCCCTTGGTTTGGAAAGTGCTTTTACAGTTCTAAGAATCATCCTCGCAGTGTTCTAAAGTCATATAAGTGGAGTGAGTATAAGTCATATAAGAGTGAGTATAAGTCACATAAGTTAAAAAAGGTTATTAAATAACCATACATTCTTTGCTGGGAAACCACCAGGCATACCAAATACAATGGAGCTAACATTTTCTTTCAATATCTACACACAATAAAATTGTTGTCATGTAAAATTAAAATCGTTTAGATCACAACAAAAATAAAAATGAAATGAATCAGGTACCATATGGCAAAGTTGTAATGCCAGATAGGTAGGAGAATCGATCAGATCACCATTTTGATCCTGATCCATTCTCAGAAGCCTATAATTAGCCGGTTGAACTTTCAACCCTAAGTCGTAAAAGGCAACGCCGATCCTTACAGTGCCTACG
This sequence comes from Medicago sativa, assembly GCF_051527215.1. NCBI lineage: Eukaryota > Viridiplantae > Streptophyta > Magnoliopsida > Fabales > Fabaceae > Medicago > Medicago sativa. Next base: position 1,861,801 of record NC_140753.1, on the reverse strand, counting down.
TCTAGACCCATTATTTTTGCAGGACAACGTTTGATAGCATAACAAATCAGAAGAACAGGATCAACGTACTTCATTGTGATTGCTGAAGAAAAGATTTGAAAAGCCAAGAAAATTCAGATTACGAATCATACTATAATAAGAAAACGAATAGGAAACAAACCGTTGAAAAGAAGAACAAATAGAGAGATAACGATGAGGATTAAGATGAAGAAATCGCAGAAACGAATAAGAAAACGAGTTGGAGAGAGGGAGGCCGAAATTAGGGTTTCACTGATCTCAAACTTGGATTTAGGCCTGATCACAAACTTGGATTTGGTCCCATATCAAAGTCTCATATTCGATTATCATCGATGTCAATTTCAGGGGACTAGTTTGACTTCTTCAAAAAAATAAAAATAATAAAACTCATCTTAATTTTAGCTAACTCTCAACAAACTTTATTTTCAACATTTTTGCATAATTGATGATCGTACACATACTAATTCCAACACACCAGCTTAATTCATGTTTTCTAATGATTCAATTCCCATTTGGTCTCAATGTGAATGCCCCTCCCATGTGCAATTGGATTCTTGACTAGATTGATTGCATTTGCATACATGTTATCAACATCAATGTCACATTTCTTATGACTAACTTCTTCTACTAAATTCATCAACCAAACAACTTGACAAGAACTCAATGATGCTGCAATGTATTCGGCTTCACAAGATGAGATAGCTGCCATTGGTTTCTTCCTTGCGAACCAAGATATTGGTACTGCAACATATGCGTTTAGTTTTTATTATCTGAGATTTGTTTGTTTTTGAACTTTTTTTGTTGTATTTATTGAGTTTTTGTTGTTTTAATATGTTTTTATACATGTGTTTTGTTTGTTATTTCTTTAGTTCATCACTGGTTCGTTCTTCTCCTTTGCACCACCGTTTTTATAGGCATGTTAGGAACCGGTTTCCCACATTGGGAAGTTTTTATTATCTGAGATTTGTTTGTTTTTGAACTTTTTTTGTTGTATTTATTGAGTTTTTGTTGTTTGTTTTCATACGTGTTTTTTTGTTTGTTATTTCTTTAGTTCATCACTGGTTTGTTCTGCTCCTTTGCACCACCGTTTTTATAGGTATGTTAGGAACTGGTTTCCCACATTTTTGTTAATGAGTTTTTGTAGATATAGTTTAATGTGTTTTTTTGTTATTTTTTTATGTTATTTTTGTAGACCATCAATTGTCTGTCAACCATTAACGTATGCTTCTGATAGAACTGGACTATCAATGCATGCCTCTGGTAGTTCCACATCTAACTTTTCTGCTTTCTCAAATTTTTGTGTTATGTAAATGGTGATATAGTCCAATACACGATTTGTTGAGATTTGTTTTAATTTTTTTCCAGTTCTACTGCTGCTGGATATCATGCTTCAGGGTCGGTTTCTCATATTGATTGGAGGTCAATGCATGCTTTATGTTTTTTGTGTTATGTAAATGGTGATAGTCCAATTCACTGTTTGTTGAAAAAAATTTTAATTTTTTTTCCCGTTCTACTGCTGCTGGATATTGTTAATGAGTTTTTGTGAATATAGTTTAATGTGTTTTTTTGTTGATTTTTTTTTGTTATTTTTGTACACCATCAATTGTCTGTCAACAATTAACATATGCTTCTGGTAGAACTGGACTATCAACGCATGCCTCTGGTAATTGCACATCTAACTTTTCTGCTCCTCTGCACCATAGGTATGTTATGAACCGGTTTCTTAAATTTTTGTGTTATGTAAATGGTGATAGTCCAATACACAATTTGTTGAAATTTGTTTTAATTTTTTTTCTTGTTCTACTGCTGCTGGATATCATGTTTAAGGGTCGGAACTTCCTCATATTGATTGAAGCTCAATGCATGCTTTATGGTTTGTGTTATGTTAAACGGTGATAGTCCAATTCACTGCTTGTTGAAATTTTTTGAATTTTTTTTTTCAGTTATGCTGCTGGATATCATGCTTCGGGGTCGAAAGTTCCTCGTCTTGATTGGTGCTCAATGTATGTTTTATGTTTTTTGTGTTATGTAAATGGTGATAGTCCAATTCACTATTTGTTGAAATTTGTTTTTTTTTTCAGTTCTACCGCTGCTGGATATCATGCTTCGGGGTCGGAAGTTTCTCGTCTTGATTGGAGCTCAATGTATGTTATATGTTTTTTGTGTTATGTAAATAGTGATAGTCCTATAAACTATTTGTTGAGATTTGTTCAGAATTTTTGTTTTATCACACAATTTAGTTGTAGTTGAATGATATTTTTATTTCATTGAAGGTTAAATATAATTTTGGTAGCAACTAAATATTATGATTATGATAATTTAACTTTCTATTCCTATGTATAATAATAATAATAATAATAATAATAATAATAATAATAATAATAATAATAATAATAATAATAATAATAATAATTAACATTACTACTCACAAATAATTTTTTGTTCAAACGAGTTTCAACCATTTTGACAAATTTCGGACGATATTTAACACATAACTTTCACCTCAAATAAAAATTGTCTGAATGTTTTGAGAGCAAGATACTTTTATACAACTTTCGTACGATTTTATTAAATAAATATATTAGTTTTTATCCGAAAACTGTACGAATGATATTAGTTTTTCTCAAGAATTAAAATTGATCTTACATACTTTAATTCGGGTAAATATAAGTTAATTATATAAATAATATACAATTTTGAGTTCAAAGCCGACCTACTATTTTTATTTTCATTAACAAGTATCCTACGACACTTGTTAGCATAACCTTTATACTAATACAACACCTAAAAGAAAGATAAACGTCGATGAATTACAAAAACACACTCCTAATTCATTAACTGAGGGTTCAACACTGATGTTGATGCAAAACATACGGTTTCAGATTTTAAACATAGTTTTTTGTGGTGTGCATCGGTATTCAACATCAATGTAGGAGACTTGGACTTCTTACTGTAAAGATACAACACAGTTACACGTTATAATGGATCTCAGTCATACATTTGAGATCATACGGTTCAGATTTTAAACACGGAGGATCTGAAGCGTATGATTTCAAATGTATGGCTGAGATCCACTACAATGTTTAACTGTGTTGTATATTTACAGTAAGAAGTCCATATCTCGTACACTGATGATGAATGCCGATGCACACCGCAAATGAAAATAGATGCATTAATTACATGAACATACTAGCCACTACTAATCAAAAGAAGTCAAATACCGGTGCTGCAAATAAACTAGAAAGACCAATACAACTCCTATTTACTATAGTTGCAATCAAAAAACGTCACGTCACAATTATTATTCTCTTTGCATTATTTTGCAAATGTAGCAATCATACCTAGATAGGAGTATTATTCTCTGCACAACAAATCACAAGAGATATTTTTTACACAATTTTTGTAAACTTAATTAGTGTGGTTTTATAATTACACTTGTTATAAATTTTGAATATATTTCAAAAGTTTTAAAAACCTTGTGTCTCATTTTTTTAATTAAGAAATATAGAAAATTGTTTTAATAAAAAATTATTGTCATATTATTAATTATAGTGTTTGACTTTGTAAATATGAGTTTAATTCCAAATTTTGTAACCAAAATCAGTGAAGAAATCATTACTCTTAAACACATGATCATGCAAAATGTCAGGTAACAATGTACTCATTATGAGAAAAGAAATCATAAAACTCCTCATTTCATAGTACACAAGCACATTTGAATTTCACCAAGTAGTAACAAGGAGTACACAAGACTAGAATATTAATTGACTTTGCTAAATTCAATTTGCATCGGAAAACCAAAGCATTATGAACATGAAATTATGAGACAGAAAGATTAATTGTCATAATATATTGAAAAGAATATTGATCAATACCATAAATGATCTCACTGTAGTAACTCAAAGCAACATCTATATGGAATGCAAAATGGTAGCTGCTTGTTCAATCGTCCTCAAATTTTCTCAGTTAAAGACTGCTCCTGACTTCTACTTCTAAAAGAATGCATTATCTCGTCCATCTGCAATCTTCGAGAAAAATTAGTTGGTTCTTCTTCTCGATCTCCTCGTCTTGCCCTCGCTCTTATCAGTGAAGCATCTTATCATTTTGTGTCTTTTCCTCATTTCTCCTCAAACATATAATTATACTAATTAGGACTAGGTTAGTATATATTGTTGCCTCTTAACTTAGTTTTTTAAGGTAGTAGTAGCTGCTTTCCTCGCTTCAATTTCTTGAGGAAAAAAGACTTGAATTGTGATCTAGAGAACTATGTTGATGGGTCAAGATCGTCCATTGCTGCAACATATTATTATTATTATTATTATTATTATTATTATCATCATCATCATCATCATCATCATCATCATCATCATCATCATCATCATCATCATCAGTAGTAAAGAATTAATGTGCTACCAACATAATATTTGATGAGCAAAAACCTTACAAGCATGATTTTAAATTGCGACTTGCAATTATAACTGTGACAACAATAAAAAGGTTTCAATAGAGATAAAAATTGTACATGCATCAACCACGCTTGTGTGCATATTTTTAGAATATAAATTATTTTAACATAACTGAAACGAGAATTTAAAACCTTGCTTATATTAGATTTTATTATTATAAAGTTAAAATGAAAAATTTAACCAATCAATTGGCTACATTTGGGACAATCTTCTCCCCACATGTATCCGGTGGATGGTAAACATTTTCTACGGGAAAATTGTAGATTCTCAATAAGAATTCTAGGAATCAAAATCAATTAAACACTAAGGTAAAATATTTATTGGGACTTCTAAGTTTATTCTCTATTAAAAAATTTATCGAGTTTTAGTACCTACTATATTCTCTATTTCCACAAAAGGTCCTCACTGTTAAAATTATGTTGACTAATAGAACAAAACGCTTGACATAGACACTTACTTGTGACCACAGGGAGTGGTACAACTCAGAGCATATCTTCATACAAATATGCGAAATCAAAAAATCACCATAGTGCCTAAAAAAAATGAAACCAAAGGATTATTATTATAGAATAAAACTTTTGCTGCACAACCGAGCTTTTCCCTACAAGGAATATCAATGCCCTTTTTAGTCAACTTCTTTTGAGTCAGTTCGTCAATTTATTTTCACCATCATAAGTATGGATAGGGAAAACTCAATCACAAAGTAAAAGAAGGGGAAATAGAACAATGGAGAGCATCATATTCGTCATATCAAATCTCAGTGAGATTTGATATGACGAATATGATGCTCTCCATTGTTCTATTTCCCCTTCTTTTACTATTATAGATTGCAAAATAACAGGAAAAGTGAAACTAACATAAACACTCTTCAACCACCAAACCATCTTGTTTCAGAGGATGAGAATGGTGGGAGAAGATAAGGTTGATGTTCGTAGGGTGAGAAATGGTTTGACAGTTTATGCCTTTTTTTGTTGGGTGAACTTTACTTTTTGGGTGAACATTGGAGAGATTTATGTTTTGATCAGTTCTCACCCTACGAACACCAACCTTTTTCTCTTCTTCAACCATTCTCATATCACTTATCACCCTACGAACAACAACCTTTCTCGCTTCTTCAACCATTCTCATCCTCCGAAACATGATGGTTTGGTCGTTGAAGAGAACTTCGTTCTACTCGTCACTTTGCAAACTATAATATGTGAGATTTAGCACGACGAATATAATGTTTTTCATTGTTTTATTTCCCCTTTATTTACTCTATGATTGGGTTTTCTCTATTCCTAATTTTGATGGTGAAAAGGAGTTGACTCAAAAGACCTCTAGTCAAAAGAAATTGACTAGAAAGGGCATTGATGTTCCTTGTATTGATCAACTAAGGAAAGATTTTTCTTGCGGAGTAAGAGTTTATTCTATTAGGGAGGGACTAAAATTTTAACGGCGAGGACGGTTTGTGGAAATAGAGAATATATTAGGGACTAATACTAGAATAAATATTTAATAAAGACTAAAATTAGAAGTCCCGATATTAAATTGTAGTTTTTATTTGATTTTGTATATATTGATTGATTCATTCTTAGAATTCTAATTGAGAATCTACAATTTTGCAGCTTTTGTTCCAAATGCAGATAATTGATACGGTGAAGTTTTCATTTTAACATTATATTAATAAATCGCATACAAGCAAAGATCTAATTTATATTTTAAAAATTTGCACACAAATGTGATCGATATGGTAACAAATATTATCTCTATCGGGACCTTTTTATTTTTATTGTTGTCGCAATTATAATTGCAGACCACAATTTAAAATCACGCTTATAAGGTTTTTGTTTCACAAATATTATATTAGTAGCTTATTAATTATTCATTGATCACGATGATAAAAATACTAATAATAACAATAATAAAATAATATCTTGCAACAATGGACGATCATGACCTATCAACACGGTTCTCTGGAACACAATTCAACTCCTTTATTCTTAAGAAAAGAAATTGAAGCAAGGAAAGTAGCTGCTCCCACCTTTAAAACTAAGTTCAGAGGCAACATTATATACTAATCTAGTCCTAATTGGTAGAATTATATGTTAGAGGATAAATGAGGCAACAACACAAGATGTTGAGGATGCTTCGTTGATAAAAGTAACTGATTTTGCTTGAAGGTTGCAGATAGAGAAGATAACTCAAGTTTATTGAAATAGAAGCCATGAGCGGTCTTTAGCTGAGAAATTTGAGGTCTATTGAACAAGCAACTACCATTCTACAATCTAAATAAATAAATTTTGCTTTTAGTCACTTCTGTGAGACCATTCAAGATATTAATCAATATTCTTTTCAATGTAGTTGGAACACTAATAGAAAAGCCAATAGGCAGACTATTTCGGCCGCCCCAAATAGGAGTTAGGATGTAAAAACGGATTATTAAGAATGAAGTGTAATATACACAATTTTCAATGCAATGGATGCACAAATTTTCATAAAATCTTACCACTTTAGGGGGCCGTAAGTATTTCCCTATAATATATTTAATTCTGCATCCTATAATAAAATCATTTGCTAAATATGTCTGCAATCTCAACTAAGTTCTTAACTTATTCATACAAAGGAAGGAAATACTCACCTCTATTGCTGGAGCTCCTCCACAATAAGCTTCAGTTCAACCATTTTTGTGAATTTAATCTGAGAATTTCAGAGGAAAATCATATATGAAATGAAAACTGATGAGAGCAATTATGTGTCTTTATTTTTTGGCCATCAGTTTGAGGAAACAAATAAATTTACATGTGACAACCTTTTGTGAGCATCAAAAGATTACTAGAGGAATCAACCTCATCTTGATTATCTTCACTAGTCACATTAGTCTTCTCATTTTGACCACCAATCTTGATATTCACAAAATGGTTGTCACATGTATATATTGATTTGTTTCCTCAAATTATTAACCTTTTAACATTCCTTTTCATTCCTCAAGTAATTGATGGACAATGTGGAAAAACACCTAATAGAAAGATTTATTAACCTTTTAACATTGGCTTTATAGGATTGAATTTAATAATCTCTCTAACCTTAATATTTTAAGCATTGATATTGGACCAAAAGATGATGAACCTTGCAAAGAAGTTTTGCATGCAGAACCTATACTAGTCCAGTAACTGAATGCATTTGATTTTCCCCTAAAAAGTTTTAGGATAAAACATATTTAGGTCCAACTATTATGGAAACCGGTAAAGCAAACTTTGATATTAAATATTTTGGTATTCACAATATGTATACATAAGTAAGATATTGTATTTCGGCTCAACCAAAAGTTATATCAACTTTTTTTCATGACTCCTATTTTCTTAACAATAATATTGGTGAAATACGAGAAAAAGATGAAAATCAGTCTTACATGGCAAGCCTGAAAAAGAAAAGGTGTGATGTGGATAATATAAATTGTCAAAATGCAGAAGATGAAGAGAAAGTATATGAGTTTGTTCCACTATGCATCAACCTTACAAAATGGAGTCATGTGATTTAAGCCTTCAACAAAAGTTTTCTCTTTTAGTAAAAAATGCATTGTAATCTTTTTTAAGGGTTAATATATTCAACGGAGGTTTTGGAACCATGTACAAGTGAATGTCTCTCTCTTTATAAAAATTAATTGATACTTCCTCCATTTTAAAATGAGCGTCATTTAAGATTTTTACATAGAAATTAAAAAATGCAATGAGGTTGTCAAAAGACATTACACTTTTACTAAACTAATTTTTTTTTGAGAGATACTAAACCAACTTTATTAACTATTGGTGTATTTCTAATATCATAAATGCAAATTGAGTATTATGATTCGGAAATAGTGTATTCAATAATTACTTTAGAGATATATTATAATATATTTGTTATGTCAAAAAAAAAATACTAGAGGGAAAAATTGGGAAAACATAAGTGATCTTATATTGAAAAGTGTAAATGACATTCAATTTGAATTTTTTTTTTTTTTTGCAAAAGTGACACTCATTTTGAAATGGATGGAGTATTTTTGTAACCATGACTTGTAGACACTCTTCTAAAGGTGAAATACTTGTGGAGCACACTTCAAAGTCCAAATTCAACACCACCAAATCAATCAAATGGATTAAAAAAAACAAATACTTATTAACAATCTAAGTGGATTAAAAAAATTGAAATACTTAATTACTAAAAAAGAAAAGGGAAGGAAAGCTAAAACATTTATCATATATGTGCATGATCATTAAAATCTCAACCACTATCACATAGTCAAACAAAAACACTAAAACATCAATGGCAATAAATAACATTACCTCAAAGGATCATGCATAACAATGTAGCGTCACCTAGGTCTATGAACTTGTATTTAAGAGGATTGGTTTTGCAATCCAGAGAAGCTAGTTGCCTGCTTGACTTTAATTTCTGTATAAAAAGATGAAATGTGATCTTTCAAGCCTCAAACTAATTTGTTTAATTTTGGATGCTGGATGGTTCAACGACGGTACGTTTTTGTAGAAAATTAAACTATTACAAGCAAATACGAAAGGCACAAAGGAAAAATGAGATTTTCATGTGCATTACCATGAATTAATTAAGGTGTTACTCAGAGACCTTTTTAAACTTTTAGCATCAAGATATCATTGCCTGCAATTGATTCATGCATCGATTAGTTAAAGGTTGCATCCTCGAAAACAAATACAACAACAACAAAGAAAGCAAATAATAGAGTAAAAAGAAAAGGGTAGGTAGCAACTAGATGACAAACCTCTGATACAGCGGAAATCAAAGGGTGTATGCCTAGTGTTTTGAGACAGTTCTGAGAACATGGCGATGATTGAAAGTGGGTGAGTGACGCAAACTGATGTCAGATGTTGTCGAAAGCAAAAGGGTGGGGGCTTGACATGGATGAAGGTCGTGAGAGACAGAGGTGTGATGATTGCTTGGTCGGGAGTGAAGGTGATGAGTGGTGGTCGTTATGAAATGCTGCCAAGCAGAGGGTTTAGGGTTTATGTGGGGCGAAGGAATTTATATTTTAGGGTTATGGGTTTAGTCTCACATTTGACTTGGGCCCACAGACTAATTTGTTTTAGACTATTACTCCCTCCGTTTCTTTTTAAAAGTCGTTTTAGTGCGGATTTTTCGTTCCTATTTAACTGTCGTTCTGGTATCTTAAGGGTATGATTTATCTATTATAACCTTTGTCAATTACTCTTATCTTTTTCAATAAAACTAATTAATGCTATATATTTGAAAAACTAAAGTTTGTTTGTTTTTTTTAAACAAAGTTTGTTTCTTGTTATCTTAAAATTTAAACAAAATTTTGTTACCTATAATAATGGTCTCATGAATAGTTAAAGTTTTATAAATAAGATGAGTAATTGTTAAAAAATTTAAGTGCAAAATAAAAGAACAGATATGAGAGAAAAATAAAAGAGGAATTGGTTGGAGAAAAAGATGGTAACTTTGTTACGAGAGAAAATAACATTAAATTTATTGAAAAAAAAATGTGTGCAAAAAAATAGAAATATATTGGTGAATTAAAATGAAGGTATAATAGGAAGAAAATGTGCAAAAGTACACTTCGCTATTTTGGTGTTAATATTCTAAAACGACACTTAAAAAGGAATGGAGGGAGTAGTTTTTTTCAACCATATGTTCTTCTAAGGCGTTCTATTTTTTCAAAAATACTTGTTGGTAAGTTTATATAGTCTGAACTCATTATTGGTGGTTTTCGAAAAAAAATAATATGGGTTGAAGCAAGCTCCACATAGTTGGTTTGCAAAGTTATCTTTAGGTGTCAAATTAAAGATTATGGCTTCATGCGGTCCTACTCATATTACTCCTTGTTTACATTACAAGATAAAGGCATACATCTAGTAGTACTAGTTTATGTTCATGATTTGACTATATGTGGAAATGACCATGACTACATGCGATGTTTCAAACACTACTTAAGCAAATGCTTCCATATATGAAAGACTTGGGAAAATTGAAATATTTCTCAGGAGTGAAAATCTCCAGATCCCCAGCAGGTGTCTCTCTCTGCCAGAGAAAATAGGTTTGGATATCATTAGTGAAGTTGGTTTACTTGGTGCAAAATTTATGAGTAATCCACCTGAACAAAACCATCATCTTAGCCTTGCCAAAGGCAACTTCTTGCTAATCCCGATCACTATCGCAGATCGGTGGGTCGTCTCGTTTACCTTTGCTTTACACAACCTGAATTGTCATATTGTGTCTGTGTTCTCACAGTTGTTTCAGCAACCACAAACTAAGCATTGGGATGTTGTTTTGCGTGTAGTTAGATCCCTCAAAGGAAATCCTGAACAAGGAGTTCTCTTGGAAAATAGTTGTGATCTGCAACTGTATTGATGATGTGACTCTATCTAGCCACTTGTCCTCTTACTCGTAGGCCTCTTACCGGATGGATTGTTTTCTTAGGTAACTCCCTCGTCTCTTGGAAAACCAAAAAACAGCATACATTAGCATGTTTCAATGGCTAGTACCACATGTGAACTGAAGTGAATCAAAGGAGTTCTTTCCAACCTTGGGATAAGTCATTCCATGCTCACACAACTCTATTGCGACAGTCAAGTTGCGTTGTACATTGCAATGAATCTCGTCTTTCATAAGTGTACTAAGCATATTGACATGGATTGTCACTTAATCCACGATGAGATTGTTCGTCACAACCTGCAACCATTCTATGTTCCCCCTCACACACGAACTGTAGATACATTTACAAAAGCTTTGGGACGCGCTCAGTTTCATTCCTTGCTTGGCAATTTGGGCATTTAGAGTCCTCATGCACCAATTTTGATGGAGGGGTAGAAAAAATATGTTTTATTAAGTGTATTGACAATTGTCATATTATATATTAAGTAGGTGATTTTCTTTAGCATTAAGTTATTATAGGCATAGTTTAAGGACATAAAATAGACAGTTGTTTAAAGATTATGTATGATATTAAACAAAAGTTGTACGGTGTATATATTGCATATTCTGCTATGTGAAATAGACACAATTTTCTTCCACAATTTTATTACTTTGATGATCCTACCATGTATAGGTCCGTGGTTGATGCACTCCTATTTATTACACGCCTTTACGCTTGTTTTTTTTTTTTAGGTATGTTTTCTTCATTAACTCAAGGGTACTCTCTCACTTGGTCTCCTTCTCAAAGATACTCATACAACTACCATTTAATCATCTATGAAAGATCACAAACTATGAAATTGTAGAAAATCAATAGACTTGATTATAAATAGATTAAATATACTCTAAAAACAAATAGATTCAATATAATTTTCAATTAAATTGTGATTCTTTGTGACCCAAGAGTCGTTTATATTATTCATTGAGATAATATTATGAAGACGATGAAGAAAATGAATGTTAGTATCATTGTTGAGTTTTCTAATTTTCAATATAAAAAAATTAACATTATCTTATGTGGTTTTCCACCTCATCGGTTTTAAAATTAAAAATGCAAAAATAAAATAAAATTAACTTGTGTTTCTAAAGATAAAGGATCCGTGTGAGAAAAAAAGAAGATAATGAATGAACTTATTACGATGAATAAGATAAAGGACACTAATTCGGTCTAATAAATATCAAAGCCAAAATTGACATTATAGTAAATCAACATGAACGAAACATGTAGAATAAATAAATAACTTCATACAAAACATAAAATAAAAAACACATAGTTAAAATAAATGTGAAATTTGTCTCTGCGAACATAGCTTAGCTGATAGTGACATTGCATTATATATGCAAGGGTCGAGGTTCTAACCTTGGATTTTTCAGTTATTCAACTTAAGGATGAAATTTTAGATACTAAACTACTTGACAAAAAAAATAAAGAATGAATGTGAAATTCAAACTTGTCTAAGAGATATGGAGTTATGAGAAGTACTTGGTTGGTCAGAACTCTAAGAAAAAATTATTTTGACATACACATAAAAAGTATTCACCATTTGTCCCTGTGGGCATAAGTCAGTTGATAGGGACATTACATAATATATAAGAGACCGAAGTTCGGATCCCGATACTCCATTTATTTACCTTTCAGAGGTGAATTTCTAGCACTAGACTACTTGACCTAAAAAATTCATCATTTAATTATTTCAAAAATATATATTATTTGATTTTTTTTCCTTTTTGTACTTTTTCACTTTTATTTATATGTTTGTTTCTAAATGTTGTGTACAAACTTTGTGAACATACAAGAACTTCTCTTCAGTATTTTTTGTGAACCAAGGATCTATGTGCCCAACTGCAAACATTAATATCTCGAGTGAGTTAAGACCATAACGGATGACAAATTTCTCCCTCAATAATTTTTTTTTTGACCGAAAAAATTAAATTAATAAATTTAATACAATTGTTTTTTCATGTTTGGATTCAAACTCGAAACTGTTAGTTAAACGGGAAAAAATCTCTTATTATCTCATTCAAATTCAAATGTTCTTAGACCATTTACAATGGTTTCAACTTTCAACGCACCCTTTTTCTTTTCCCAACACTCCACATCATTTTCTCTCCATTCCACCTAATAATTCAACACTCATTCAACTTTTACACTCTCCAATGGTTTTTTTTAAACATTCAACACTCTATCCCACCACTTTTTATTTCATATTCTTATTTAATTTTATAATTATCGATTATAATTAAATTAAAATAATAAACATTTAACAATTTATCTTTTAGATTTTTTTAAAACTTCAAAAGAAAAGCTAATAAAAAGATAATAATATTAAGATAGTGAAAAGCTTCGTTTTTTTTGTTCTGTGTCCAAATCAAATGAAACAAGATTCTATTTATAGACAAAAAAAAATCATGAATTTTGGTAAAAAAAAAATTCATTTGCAATGAAATAATCGAGTTCAAATAATTAAGATGGGATAAAACCAACCATCCAACCAGCAAGCACCACGTGGCAATTCTTATCCACCCCACCTTCTCTCTCCGCATCTGGGTAACACCCATTCGCGCGCGAGTGGGCTGCACTCGCGCTGGCAGCCACTAGTTTGGCGCCACGTGGCCTGCTCCTTGGCCCACATTGCAGATTTCAACATGTTGAGTTCTTTCAACATCTCTCTCTCTCTTCCACCTCATTTTTCCTCAACTTTCAACACATCATTGCATGTTTTTTAAGTGTTGAAAATGACATTCAACACACCAGTGCACTTGGTCTTAAATACCTTCTCTAGAATTATGGATATAAACATGAGCCCTTATACATGGACCATCTTAGGTGACATACACACTTTCACACCCACGTACAATTGTGACGTGTGACAAAAACATTGAAAGAAGAGATGAGAGGAGATGATGATATGATATCAAATTACTAAAATACCCCTACCACATGGGGGTGTACATGAGAGGTACATAAAAAAGGTGTCTACCTATCTTTTTCCTATAAACATAGCGAGAGAATAAAATGAATAGGAGAGAAATTGTGTGGAGCATTCACATAGTTAGGGGTGTGCAAGTTCTTTAACCAAACCAAACCAGATTTAGGGATGTACTTTGAAATATGAAATTCAAACTATTAGTTACGCCCCATCCTGTTCTTTAAAATATGGATAATTTGAGCAATTTGAGTGATTAGGGGTGTACTTTGTAATTATAGGGCGAAGCTATATGATTTTCCAATTTTACAAGGCTAATTGATTTCCCTAAACAAAAAAAGGCTAATTGATTGGACCCACCCAACAAAACCCTTTCCTATATAACAACAGAAACAGAATAAGGGTTTTTATATCTCCCTTCAAAACTAAGAATTTCTCTTCTTCAAAACCCTTCTTCGCAGCATCAAACTCAACCTTCAATAGATAGCTTGTTCTCGATGGAAAAGTTACCTAATCTTCTTCACCAACCGCTTCCTGCCACTAAGAGGAAAGTAGCGGCGCTGTTACAATTGTCGACGGTCAATGACTTACCAGACGAGATACTAACTCACATTATCTCTTTTCTCCCATTCAAAGACGCTTTCAGAACTACCGTTCTTTCTAAGAGGTGGTTCCCATTATTCCACTCACTTTCCATTCCCCACCTCGACGACGAAGATGTGAAAAACGAAAAGGATTGGATTCACTTTCGTCAAATGTTGGACGTTGTAATGCTCTCCTCACCCGCGCAACTACAAACCCTCAAATCTTTTCATCTAACATGTAGTTCGAAACTCTGGGGGACTTATTGTTTTGGTTTTAACGACTGGATAAAAGCAGCAAAACATCGTGGTGTTGAGGATCTCTATCTAAACTTGTTACACGTCCCTTTGGCCCAACCATTTTCCGTTTTAAAACACTTGTCGTTCTAAAATTAAAGAATTTACTTGTAAACACCATGTTTCGTCGTTCGATTCATCTTCCTATGCTCAAAATCCTTTGCATGTGTTCTGTTCGGTTTGAAGATACGAAGGATCTCATGAAACTTCTTTCTGGGTGTCCTCAATTGGAGAATTTGAAAACTAGATATACTAAAGCATCGACAAACTCCATGTTGATCGAGGCCAAACCTATAAATTTTAAACCCTTATCCAAGTTGATCAAGGCCAAAATCCATTTATTCGATATTCCGTTCAGAGCAGTTTATAACATCGAGTTTCTAACAGTATTAGAGGTATCATATATGATATGATGCATTTTATAATCAAAATTATATTATATTTGATGTTTGAATTTCTATTTTTTATATGTATTTTGTGCTGTGCAGATGGGAAAATTTATTTCTTTTGATGTACTCAATTCATATTACAAAGGCTTTCCTGTGTTTGAAAACTTAATTCAACTTCAGCTAGTTTGGTTTTATGATGCCATTTATGATTGGGGTGAGATAGTGAAAATGCTCCAGAATTGTCCTAAACTTCAATCTCTCTCCATTTCAAAGGTTTGTTTGTCATGTCCAAGTATAGTTTTTTGGTGTTTGTTTGGTCTTTTCTTCAACTATTTTAACGAATTTTATTTATCTTTGATTAATAGTGGACGAAGTTTGCAAAAACCAAAGCGGATTGGATATACCCATATCATGTTCCTCAATGCGTTTCCTCTCATCTTACAACATGTAATATTATACACTATCAAGCTGTGGAAGCTGATTTCCGATTTGCAACGTATATATTGAAGAATGCAAAACTATTACAGGTTATGAATATTTCCCATACTAGTTACTCAGCTTCAACGGAGAGCTCCCAATTTTTAGAAGATTTATCTTCCTGTCCTAGGATCTCTCGTGTTTGTAAGTTGTCAGTGATATGAATATTTCCTAGATGTATACTTGGTGTTTTTTTTTTTTTTTTTTAAGTTTCTATACCTGCTACTATTGGATTTGATGGTTTGAAAAGTATAGGTTTTGTCTCCTTATACAAATCAATGGTCCAACAATTCTAGGGTGCACTTAACAACTACGCGATATATGCTTTGCTTAGCATTTTTCGTAACCACGTTGCTTGAATAGAACAATTTGTGGCTGATGTATATTATGTCCATATTTCTTGCATTCATGACACTGCTTTATTTTGCAAAGAGCCATTACCTCTAGTTCCATTGCTTGAGTTAGTTCTACCTCTGAACTTTTGCCTTCTTTAGTTATGCGGTCTACCTTCCTTTGCACAAATCCCTAATTTGTCAGTTTTGTTGGAGCAAGTGCTTGATTGATTCTGTCACTTGACCTTTCTTTCGTTCGCATTTCATGTGACTCCAAGGATGCTTGCAAATCATTCAAGGTAGTTGAGTTAAGATCTTCTGACTCTTGAATTGCCTCTATGGCGTAATTAAATCATCTTGTTAGTATATGCAGAATTTTCGTCATGACTTGTTATTCTGTTATGTTATCATTGTTATTCTTCGCTCCATTGACCAACGTATCCATTCGTAAAAAATCATGAATACTTCATCTTTGCAAAATTCAATCAGCTCAAATTGTTGTTTTAAGCCTTGCAACATTTTTTGTTAAATTGGATCTGCTTCATATGTTTTGAGCATATTTCCCAAACTTGCTTTGCTGTTATAGCATGGAAACTTTTTTCAAAATCTAGTAGCTCTTCATATTGACTTATTAAAAACAAAGCTTTTTAGTTTGGGAGTGGATTAACAGAATCTTTGTTTGGGTTGTGGTGTATTGCTCTGCTAATACATCAACTTGTTTGTTTGTTTGTTTGTCTGCTATCAATTTCATCTTCTGTCGAGGGCTGTTTGATGTCGTGTCTGACTGAGGATTTGTGTTTGGAAGCTTTAAACTTGCAATTAGCTTTTGTTCTATATATTCTGTGTTGTTGATTTTGATTTGGATTTGTGAGTTTGATGCAATCAGTTTTATCCCCAGACAGAGGTCAATAGAATTGAGTTAATTAAAGGGAAAAGAGGTTAAGGCAGTTCATTTGATTAAAGGCAATAAAATTGAGTTCATTTTTGATAATTTGGTCTATTTGTTAGCTTTTTCATGTTTATCTGTGGGGATTTTTCTGCAATGTGTTTTCAGTTGCAGATTCTTTATATATTTTCTTGCTCTAATTCTTGTAAATCTAGTGCTTGATTTAGAGTTATCAATAGATTTGACCTTTTCAATTCTGGTAAGGTAATCTTCAAATCAACCTCTATTCGTTCAAAAAATTTACTCTAGACTCTTCAGCAAGAGCTGTCCATTTCCTTAATGATTAAACGTTGCCATAGTTTAAATAGGTTTTGTTGGAAGTGTTTGGAAAAGATAATTCAATAACTATGAAACATTGACACAGATCCAAACACGACACATCCACACCAGTCATAATTTAAGAAAATGAAATAATTGAATACCATTTCATGTGTTGGTGTCCGACACCAAACACAATGTTAATGTGAAGTGTTGATGTTATATAGCTGAATAACCATTCTTCTTTTCATTGAAAGAGAAAATACATTTCTTACGATGTAGACTTATATCCAAAAAAATTATCATTCTTTTCATGATAGCATCTAAAATCTAAAATTGAAATACAAAGCAAAACGGATTGCATATATCTCTTTAAGGTGCTATTGTTTTTTTGTAGTGCTTTGCAATTGGTTTTTTGCTTTTGATATTTCAAGATGGTCTCCATCATATGCAATTCCTATCACTACAACGTGTGCTCTCAAAATATAAGTTTATCTTTTTACTGATGATATAAAAAATGTTTCTGATGACTTGAGGAACAATTTTTTGGGTGGAAACTTATGTAAGCTCATCTTCATGTCCATTTGGGGATGCTATATATCAACATATATGGTTATATGTTGCTTAAGTCAAGGCATTTGGAACAACTACTTCTTCATGAAAAGAAATTACATGGGTTTTTTCTTAATCAACCCTAAAGGAAAGGAAAGGAAATTACATACTATTAAGCATATGAAAAGAACGATTGCCGAGGTCGCTACTTGGCCCCGTTATGTTTCAAAGTGGTGGAAAGATATAATGACGTTAGATAAAGGAGGAGGAGGTAGTTGGTTTAATACGGAAGTGTGTAGGAGGCTGAAAAGTGGGCTTACTACTTCTTTTTGGAATACTAGGTGGAGGGGAGGAACAACATTAAGTGCTAAATATCTGAGACTTTTCACAATTTCAAATCAAAAGGAGGCAAAAGTTGCGGAGATGGGGAGGGATAGAGGTAACGAATCCGGGTGGAATTTTATTTGGAGGAGGAGGTTGTTTGTTTGGGAGGAAGAGCTCTTAAATAGGTTGTTGATTGATCTTCAAGGTTTTGAGTTGTCTCAAGGGGAGGATGAGTGGAGGTGGAGATTGGAGGATGGTGGAGGCTTTACGGTTCGGTCCATATATAAGAAGTTGGAGAGGGCAGCGATGGGAGAAGAAGGGTGGGGCGAGGAGGAGAACAAAGTGTTTAGCCAAATATGGAAGAGTGGTGCTCCTTCTAGAGTGGTGGCTTTTTGTTCGAAGGGTTTGTTAAATCGTATTCCAACTAGAGTGAATTTGGCTTGGAGAAATGTCTTGCCGGTAAATGTCAATTCAAATTGTGTGTTTTGCAATGAGAGGGAGGAGTCCACAAATCACCTTTTTTTGCATTGTAATGTGACTTGGAAGATTTGGTTGGCTTTACACCAATGGCTTGAGGTTAATCTCATTATACCGGCTAACCTTTTTTCACATTGGAGATGTTGGGATGGTTTGATGTCTAATAGGAAGGAATCAAAAAGAGGGATGCGTATTATATGGCACACGGCGCTGTGGGTGATTTGGAATTATAGGAATAATATCATCTTCAACAATGGTGGTATTGAGGTCGAAGACGTGGTTGACGAAATAAAGATGTTGTCTTGGAAGTGGTGTTTGGCTAGGTTGAGGATCCATCCTTGCTTGTATTACGAATGGAGATGGGATCCTAGGTGGTGCATGGGCCATTTGCGCAGCTGAATTTCTGCATCAAGGGAGGTCTGCAGCGTTTTTTGCTGCTGTTCTGTCTCTGCGGCAGGGACGGATGCATGTTGGAGCTATATGGGACTATAGCTCCACATGCTTTTCCCTATTTTTTTTTTTTTATTTTTAATAGATAAAACACATATAGCACACACGCACGGTAGCAACTGCAAGTGTTGACTGTTGAACATGTTTTTTTAGCTATGAAAGTTGGGAAGAGTAACCTATGTAATAAAATGGGTAATCAGTGGCTAAGAGGTGTTCTATTAACAATTAGCAATGATGTCATTTTATCTCATTTTCAACAAATGGATAGGTGATGATTTTCATTGTAATGTATTGTATCAAACAATAAGTAATAATATTTGTGGATTAAAAAAAATAGTTTGTATTACTCCATCCGTCCCGTATTAACTGAGCCAAAAGCTCATTTCACATGTATTAAGAAAAATGTATAAATGAAGGAGAGAGAAAAATAGTTTTAAGTGCACTTGTTAAGTATTGGTGTATTTTCCACTATCATAAATGTAAAGTGGAATATACTCCCTCGGTCCCATATTATAAGCAACAAAAAAATCACACTTATTAAGAAAACTAAAACATAGTAGTTTGTAACATAGTTTTTTTGTGTTATCTTTGAAATAAGTTTTATAGGAAGGTGTAAAAACAATTTTCATTGGTAGTTGATTATAGAGAAAACGAAAAAGAGAGCAAATTGAATGCACTTTGCATTTAATTTTTCCTTGGAAAAGATAATGTTTTGAAAAAACATAATTAAATATGATAAAAGTTGATCTTTTTTCTTATAATTTGGGACAAAAAAATGAGTTTTTTTTGCTTATAATTTAGGACGGAGGGAGTATTGAATTAGAATGATGAAAGTAGTATTAATTAGAGTTATAAAGGGAAAAAAGAAATCAATATTGTATTGAAAAATGAAATGGCTCAGTTATTTTGGGACTTTTTTTTTTTTGCAAATGGTTCAGTTATTATGGGACGGAGGGAGTATTATTTATTTGAAATTTTAGCTCCACATGCTCCTAAAGTCTGGATCCGTCCCTGCTCAGCGGGCTGGTTTTTGTGCCGGTCTGGTGGTGTGTTTTTTCTGGTTTAGCGGTTCAGCAGTTTTAGGTGTTTTGGAGGCGCACAATTTGTTTTGTTTGCGCCTGTCTTGCTGTTTTCAGTTTATAGCATCATGTTTAGATGCTTTTTTAGGGTTTTTTTTATTGAGTTTGGTGTGTTCAAGCTGCCCGTTATAAATGGCTCTCGTTTGTACTCTTTTTCCTCCTTTGCGGGCATAGTGCTCCTTACGCTAGCTCTGCCTAATAATATTTGCTGTTTAAAAAAAAAAATCTATGCGTCTTTTCTTGCGCAACGTAGAAAGAAGTGGTACCAAATTCAGGCACATAACCTGTCTCACAAGGCAAATCCATGAGAATCCATCTACATGTAATTTAATTACCACCAATTTCCAGTAGTAATTGAAATAACGTCACTCTTTGTAATTGTAAAACTCAAGTTAATATAACATTATATTTCTTACAACAAAATTAATACATTTTTTTAGTAACAAAATTAATATATTGTTGTTACTTAGGGTTGGCGATAAATCGAACTTACTACAAATTAATTTGAGGCTGATTTGATAATTGAGCTTTTTGATCAACTAGTTGAAGTTATTATACTTTTTATGAAGGTGTAAGATAACAACTGACACTTTTATATTTGGACAAAAAACCAATTACACTCTTTCGCGTCAATTTTAAATAAAGGATTGTTTAGTCAATTTCATTTATTTTATTTAAACAAAAACTTATCACAAATCTTTTTTCGTTTTCCATTTTATATGTCAACCATGCAATGATGGGCTAGTTAAAGCCATTAAATTATTCACCTAAGAACACTTGAATTATATGATAATGGATCTCTTTTAACTTAATCAAAGGACTGAGTTCGAATTCAACTTTGAAAATGCAACCATGTTAAATCTTTTGAGGGAGTGTTTTGTCACCTATTACAATCTTACTCAACTCGAATGATTAGTCATTGCAGTTGTGTTAAGACCATATCTAATTCATAAAAAGTTAAATTAAATTATTCACACGAACACTATAGTTAAAGTTATTGAAGAGATATAACAACAAATGTTGCATGATATATATATTTTTAATTAGTATATTTCATTATTTTTTTGAATAAGTATATTTTTTTGAACGAAACACAATTAAAGTCAAATCAATAATTATTCCATTAAAAATTAAACTCGGATTATCTTGAATGATTTGTTATTTGGTAAAATCCATTAACCACTTAAGTTTAATTAATTGATTTTACACTATTTACTATATTTAATGTATTAATACTTTTTCAGTCAAAAAATATATATATCAAAATAAAAATGCTTAAATGTACGACAACAATGTTCGTACAAAGCACACGAATGAGTTATATTAACCACCCATCAATATTTAGGGTGGGTCTCCCTTCAAAATAAAAATTAGGGTGGGTCTAATATCAAAATCTCTAAAATGGTCCACATGTGAATCTTGACTAATCTTAGTAAAAAAATGAATTTTACAATAATAAAAATTTATGAATAAAAATTATATTTTCTTAAATTTTACTAAAAATATAAAGATCCACCGTTGAACTGATTACATGTTAGACATCCTCCAATATTTATAAATAATATAATATTATAATATTTCACCCGCGGAACTTGACATAAAGTATTCTAAGCTTAATTTGCTAAGAAAATGATAAAATTAGAGTATGGCTACAGACTACAGCACCTCTAGTAATGTTACTCAATTTACAAGTTTAATTATACCCATAGAAAAAAAATAAAGAAGTGTCTTTATTTAATATGGATGGTTTAAAGTTTAATTATACTCATCGGAAAAAAGTAAAGATGTGTCTTTTTTGATTTGAAATATCCATTATGGTGCTACGGAAGTAAAGATGTGTCTTTATTCAATATGGATGGTTTATTTGTGAATTATTTGAAAGCATCTTAATCAAATTGTTTTTTTAATCAAGACATTTTTAAATGTCTTTTTGTTGATTTGGTGTAGCTTTTGATTTGGTATTGGATTAAATATAAAGCTAATGGTTTGTCCTACTATTTCAATCAATAGAAGAAGAGTCAACCACATAATGTTTAACCTCTTAAAATAATGGAATATGACTACAGTGAAGAATTAACTATTTACAATTTTACCCTATGGTAAAATCATATTTTATTACATAAAGTTTTTAAATAATAATATTAAATTATAAGAAAAAGAGGTAAAGACATTATATTATATATATATATATATATATATATATATATATATATATATATATATATATATATATATATATATATAAGAGCCGAGTTCAAACTTCGAATGACTTACGTATTTATCTTAATATTGAATTTCAATAGAAGCATTACATTATTTTAATTGTGAATTTTTTTTTTGAAAGACTTAATTGAGAATTTCTAACCTCTAAATTAATTTTAAAAAAAAAAACTATTTGCCTTAGCTTGTTTTTTTAGTTTAAAGTCGCAGACGAATACTTGGAAAGAAGGAATGGGATAATTTTTTTAAGGAAAGAAAGAATGGGACAAATTATTTTGAGAGGAAAGAATGGGATAATTATTTTTTTGGTTACAAAGAATGGGATAATTAATAAATTAATCAAAGGTTCCCTCAAAAAAAAAAAAAAGGTAGGCTTAAAAATAAATAAAAAATGAAAAGGAAATAAAAAATAATGTATGAAATGAAAGAAATAGAGAAGGGGTTAGTTAAGTTGAGTTCATACATAGATTCATTCCTTCCATTTCGCTACTTGCTGTGATCCGAACGAAACAATCATCATAATCTTCTTGGTATGATATCTATCTTTTACACCATCACGTGTTTGTTAAAATTACTCAATTACACAATCACAATCACAATCTGCACCATCAAATTCAATTCTCGCGTGTTTCTAATCAATTCAAATCAAATCAATTTTCTATAGTTACTTCTTTATCAACTATCATTCATTTCTAGGTTTATAGCTCTTTATACTTGTTTTTCAAAGAATTAAATCTTTTATTTTTTTTGCAGAAAAATGTAATTTTTATCCAAGATTTGAGTCAATTGTTGTATATACTTATTTGTTTTCTTATTCATTCTGTGTTTATTCTATTTATTGACACTTGAAATTCTGAAAATTTTGTTTATTTGGCAGTTATTGCAATTATCAAGTGTTAAATGGCCTTTTTCATTGTCACTACTCTGTGAATGGAAGTGGTTGTTGATGCTTGGATTTTACAAGTATATCAGATATTTTCTGTGAATTAAGTGGAAATAACGATCAATGGTAAACCCGAAAGGGTCTAGTCAATCAAAAATATGCTATCGGCCTATACGACCGTCTGATTTTGACGTTTTAGAGCGTATTCATGGTAGATTATTTCCCATCAGGTGAGATCATCGTGTTGTTGTTCCACTGGCTTCAAGTTTGAGTATTTTGATTTGTGTTTGGTTTAAGATGTTTATGAATCTCAGGTATGAATCTGCTTTTTTCGAAGATGTGGTGAACAGACGGGATATTGTATCGTGGGGAGCAGTTGATCTTAGTCGACCGAATGGCCAAAGTGATGAACTTATTGGATTTGTAACAGCGCGGATTGTTCTTGCAAAAGAAAGTGAGGTTGATCCCCTTTATATATAACTGTATGCATTTTGTCTTATCACTTGAAGTGTTGTATGAAAAACTTGCCTGAAAACAGAACGTGTTCTGTTCTTACTACTCTGTGGAAAGTATGGCTATTTGATGCTGTCATGATTTACTTGTTTTCTATAAAGGGGTTTGTTATTTAGCTGATTCTTGTTGAAAATGTGTTAAATCAATCTTCTTAACCCAAACAAAGTATGTGTTATGTCTATGTTCAAGGCAAGAGAAACTTGATGGAGAAGTATGTATTCCTTGATACCAAAATTTGAGTCTATCAATCTTTTTGACTTAAGATTGCCATGTTTGATGTAATATTTCAATCCTAGTTTACACTGTCTGCTTAAATGGCTTGATCCTTTTATTAGTCTGATGGGAACCAAGAACTAAATGGACCTGATAATGTTCCATTAGCTTAAAACCCAACTAAACCTCCCATTTGGAGTATTTATTTTAATATTCTTGGAGGAGAAAGCATATGGATAGAAAATGACTTATGATTCACTTATGCGTGGTTATGTATTTATAAATTGTCTTAAGACATATTTATGAGTAGTTATCCATTAGGAATATATATTGTAGTGGTGTCTGAAAGTAGTGGTACATTTTGATTATAACTTCTATGGTGACAATTATGGGCAGTTACATATTAGCCTATTAAAAATATATGCTGTAGAACCAACCAAGGTTGGGTCTAGCGGAACGGGTTAATCTCCCACAACATAGCGAACCAAGGTTCAAATTCTGGCTGGGAGTGGTGCCCACTTTTGTGTGAAACCGGGAAGAAAAAAAAGGTAGTGCTGTGTAAAAAACTGGCTGTGTTTATGTTGTAAGTTTGGACAGAATATCAGAATACTCTCTGGTAGGAGTCATATAACTCCTGGTTTTTCATAACAAGTTGTATTGGGTTTGAATTGTGTGATTCAATTGCATTGGTGAACAATTTACCAGTTTGTGTGAATTGTAAGTTTGGCCAGACAATACTCTTTTTTTTTTTCTTTGAATAAGTAGACAGAGAATACGTAGGAGTAATACGAATTTCGGAAACCTTTTCTTAGTTGTATTGCTTGTGCATTGTGCAATTCCATAACATTATTCACCAATTTATCAATTGGTGTTATATCCTAGTCTTTTGGTGCCAAGCGCTGACCATTAGGTAATGACTTACTCAAATTATTTGCTATATATCCGATTAAACTATCTCATCCGATAGAGTAGGCCCTCTGTAATTCTTAGTTTAACCTTTTGCTGATAATTGTTTATTGTTGATTGAATATTATTCTTGTAGATAGTGGATTTGCTTGGATATGACTCAGCCAAATCTGACCAGACTTTAGTGTATGTTCTAACACTGGGAGTAGTGGAAGCATATAGGGGCCTTGGAATAGGTAGCAGTTTGTTTTGTATTTTAATTTTGTTGAAGCCCTCCAGTAATATGATTGGTAATCTAATTTGTTCCTCATCACCAGCTTCTTCTTTGATACGGGAGGTCGTAAAGTATGCTTCAAGCATTCCAACGTGCCGAGCGGTTTACTTGCACGTGATTTCTTTCAATATCTCAGCAATCAATTTATACAAGAAAATGTCTTTCAAGTGTGTTAGAAAGCTGCAGGGCTTTTATTTTATCAATGGCCAACACTATGATTCATTTTTATTCGTGCACTACGTAAATGGGGGACGGTCTCCTTGCTCGCCATTGTAAGTGCAATATCTTTCAACTTATATGCCCTGCTGTTATATTCTGACTGATCTTACATGTTTGTGTTATAAATGAATGTACTGTGAATCTGTGACAGTGATAGATAGTGTAGAAGTTATTGTAGTATTACTCCTTAACTGGGATATAGGTTTTGCAAACTTCTTTTTTACCAAAGTAATGAAGTTGAACCAAAAAGGTTTTGTATTCTTTATTTGATATATGCATATTTGACTTAATGTGTGAAAAATATTGTTTCAATGATGCAATATTAATGCAATTGTCAAAACGATTATTTGACATTGGATACACTAATGACGCCGTCTAACTAGGTTTCAGTTTCCGAATTTATTAGACTTCAATATTGATGTATACTTGTGGTATACGCATAGCCTTTTTGTGGTTCCTTTTATCTATAAAAAACGGAAATTCCTTAGAGAATTTTATTTTCCATTTCATATTTCAGACAGCTTCTCTCTGCATTTGTAAGCTACGTGAAGAGTGGCTTTAAGGCAGTGGCTGCCAAGCTGTGCAAGAACGAAGTTAGGAAGATCTCAAGGTGGGAAAAGTGTAGAGAAAGCCATTCTCTTGTCTCACTCTCAACAATACCCAACAAAAGAAACATGGCAGTCGAGTCTACTGGTTGTGAGTTTGTGTAATTTTTTTCCTGTTAGTTTTCCTTTTCCTGTACTATTCAATCACACTTATAATTCTCACTAGAAAGGTGCCAAAATTATACTTACTGTATGTAACTATTCTGTCAGAATAAACTTGGCAATCCAGAGATGACACCAAAACTGTAGGCCACACACATATACAATGTAAAACAAGTATTTTAACAAATTATTTGACCATGGGTTGGCTCCCATTCTTATAGAAGATAATACTGATAATCAAGAGTGTGCAGTAAGAATTTGTGATTCTGTTGATTATTGTCGTAATTGGCAGAAGTAGTAAGAGTAGGACATTCAGCTTTCATACGATGTTTTGTTGGAATTGGCTCTCAAGGCCACGATCATGGGTGTGTATCCATCGACAATAATATTACTCGGTGGAACAGGGAAGATAACACTATTTCATCTTTCAAATTATGATGACCTTCCCTCCAACAAATTTCTTTGCACTATCATGAGGAATATTTGATTACTATGTTGGTCACATATGTGATTGGCTCTCATTGATTGAAAGTGTAAAAAGTTTTACATATAGACATTGTATCATATTAAACATACTTAAAAATAAATTGTATCATATTAAACAATATTTTTTCGGGTTTAATTGGTATGCACCATTGGTGTAAAGCTTTTTTTTAATAGAAATCAATTACAATTATTAAACCATTAAAATTATTTGACTTTGATAACAATTATCTTGTAAGTTACATATGCAATTGGTTATGATTGCTTGTGAATGTAATTATTTTATAAAAAATATCGAAGTTAAACTCTAAACAAGTTTAATTAATACAGAGTTGGTGTAAAAGAGTTTTACACATGCATCGAATTGTGTGTTGCTACATTGTTTAATGAGTTAAAAACACAAAATTTGTCTAACTTCATTAAATGATTTGGCAATAATATATGTAAAACTTTTGCGAAATTAAACCCCAAGCACTTTTCTGTTTTCATAATGGGTCTCCACACTAATTTCGTTTCAGAAAGAAAATAAATATAAATAAAAAGTGAAAGAAGAAAGAGAGATTCTTTTGCTATAGCAAAACGTTTTTTCTACAAAGGTTACAGCTTACAACGGATGCGCGCTCACATTTAACAATAATACCCATGTCTTTTTGTTACAACACTCAGACTCAACATTTACTGTGTGTTTAAAATGCTAAAAAACACGACAATACGAGCCTGGACACGAGTAACACGGTTCTAGAGACCGGACATGAGTAACACGGTTCTAGAGACATGACAAAAAACTGAAATTTTTTGTCTTTAACTAAATCACAAGACAACTTTTTGTATAAACTACAAGTTGTCTAAAATACCAAAATAGTTTTTTGTCTACCAAATATCATATATAACAAAAAAGTTGTCTAATGTCATAGAAGTTTGTCATGTAGTGTTCTCTCCTATGTGTGTAGTTTTGTCATGTACTTACCTTTTACCATCAAACGTACCTTAAACATATTAGGATTGAGTTTGTGCAAACGTACTTGAACTATATTTATGTAAACACACTTAAACTGAGTTTATATAAACATATTTGAATTGAGTTTACGTAAACGTACTTGAACCGAGTTTGAGTAAAATCTAATGTACAATGGTACATAAACTAAGTATATGTAAACATACTTAAACTGAATTTAAGTAAACGTACTGAATTTGTGTAAGTGTGAATGTACTTGAAGTGGATTCATGTATAGTTTTCAAACAAGAAACAAACGAAAACACACAAAATAATCTTCCGAATAACTAATGGAAGATCTTGTGTAACCTTAAACCTTTTTTGGCAAAAATAAAACACGAAGTGTGAAAAAAAGTATGAGACAAGAGGTATTTTCGGAATAATTAGTGTCAGAGTGTTACTAGAATTTTTTGCATAGTGAACAAACCTAGATGGATGAAGAGAAACTATAAGGCATGACAACCTTGTCTTTGATGGAGTTTGAGTATCCATGTATCTGTCTCTTTGATCCTCGACTGAGGTTCTAAATTAGAACCGGACTAGAAGTGGACTGCATTTTAATATTTTTTATAAAAAAAAAAATATATGTTTTTTTTAAACAAAAAAAAAATGATTTGTTTTAGGACCCCTCTTAAAAATAAAAAAATAAAAAAGAAACATAAGAATACAATTTAAGGGTATATTTAAGGATTTCTAATTTAGAAGAGGTAAAAACGTAATTTTGATATAAACGAACATGTCCAGCGTTGATATCGGTGTCACAATTATCTACCTTGTCCATGTTATTTGAAGTTGAGGAAAATCCCAACCTAAATACTCTGGAGATGCTGCTGATTTTTCTGTCAACGTCAGACGATTACCCATGATTCAAGCTTATAAACTATTTTGTGTGCAATATATTCTACAACAAATATTTCTCCCATGTTTTGTATAATAAGATATTTAAATTATTTTTAATATAAAATTGAAATAGATTAATTTATATGCATGGATAATATTTTTTTTTTCATATATGCAATGTAAATATTTTTTGAGATAATTTAAAAACTAACTTATAATAGTGAATGTGTATACAAATTAAATTCAAATTAATGTAAAAATATCACTCTCATTATTTTTTACTGTCAATTTTTACTGTCAATTTAAAAAAAAAATGTACAAAATAATTTTTTTTATTAGATTAAAAAGGTGCATTTAATTAATTTTGTGATTTTCTGTATATAAACACTCCCCACAGAGTTGTAGGTACATTGAGAGCTTCTCATACATACATTCCTGAGAAGTAGAAAAAAAAAAAAATCATCAGAAAAATCAAGAGGTTGAGTGCGAAGGTGAAGAAGCTTGTACGCATATCATCATCATCATCATCGTTATGCATATGCCTATGGCTGCTTCAACTTCAACAACCTCTTCTCTCACTAATCTATCTCTTCCATATCATCATCATCGTCATCACCGCCACTCTCCCTCTTCAATCTCCACTCGATTCCGTTCCAACCGTTTCTTCTTATCTTCTTCTTCTCTCTCTTTCTCTTCTCCTCAACGGTACTTATTACTCTCTCTCTCTGTTGATTATTATTTCCAATGAAAATGAACTCTACTAATTTCACTTCGTTACAATTGATTTCAATAATCGATTCTAATTCATTTCGACTTAACAACTTAATTATTATGTAACGCGCTTTTTTCAGTGAAAGAAGAGTTATTCATGGCGGATTAGGTTTACGACGGAATAAACCAGATGTTTGGAAACACTATTCTTCGCTGCTTTCTCCACCGGCGGCGGCACCGTTCCAGCAAAGTTGTGCCTCTTGCTGTCTTGCTTCCACAAAGAAACGTCGTTCGAGTCTTGCCAGATTTGTTCCTGGAGCTTTTTTTGATAACTCTTCTTTTGGATTATCTAAGGATAAGCTTCGTCATGGTTATGTAAGATTTTTGTATTCAATTTTGCATGATAATAGCTATTTTTTAAGGTGATTAGTTAATTTTAGTTTGTTGTAATTAACTAACTAACTAACTTGTCTTTTGAATTTTTCTCATTTGTCACTTATTCGAAGAATTTTGATATGATCAATATTTAGAGTAATTCGTTGCTTGAATTCAGTTCATGTTTATTTATGTTGAAGCTTTTGGTACATGTTGATATGTTTTTGAAGGTATTATCGACATTGTCTAACATTTCAATCAAGGTTGTTGAAGTCGTGAATTAACTTGTGGAATCAATTCCGCGAGTCTAGGTATTAATTTCGAGTTGACTAACTCAGATTTTAGTTGGCAAACTTGGGTAGACTGGCAGAGAATTTTTAACATATTTTTTGATTTTTTTTTTCATCTCAGTTTTCACGTTTGGTTCCAGACTTGTAGTGTATACGTTTTGCGTAAACAGTCATTTTGGTCATTGAATGTGTGGGACGCGACGTTGTCATTATAGTCCCTGAATGTATCGAATTTGCAAAAACTATCTCCAATGTCTCATAAGTTAGTCATTTTGGTCTTCAAATATGTTTTTCGTTGGTGAGTTTAGTCCATAAAATTACAAACAAAGTGATGCTTTGGGATGTATTTGCAATTTCGACACATTAAGGGACTATAACGACAGTACCTCACACGTTCAGGGAGCGAAATGGCCAGGTTATCCAATAAGTTTTTGAAGAGATTGTCATCATTGTTAAATATTCCAATTTCCTGTGTTTAAGTTTTCAATTTTTTTATTTTGATTGCATTTAGGCATAATCAATGTCCATTTTTTAATATGTCGTTGTGTGAATGTATTTTCTCAGGTTAAGAGGGTTCAAGTTCCACATGCAACTGTTGGTCCAGATGAGCCACACGCCGCAAGCACAGCTTGGCCCGATGGCGTTGCTGAAAAACAGGACTTAAGTTTGTTTGATTCTGAACTGGAAAGGCTAGAGGGGTTTTTGGGTTCTGAGCTTCCATCTCACCCCAAGTTGCATAGAGGTCAACTAAAGAATGGGTTGCGTTATTTGATTCTGCCAAATAAAGTTCCACCAACTAGGTGAGCTCAATAAATGATGATAGATTGACAATTAATAATAATACATACAGTACAAAGACATATAATGCTTTCTGATGTGATATGAAATGCATGATATTTCAATCATTTTTTGGAATAGAAACCAAAACTAGGGTGTTTTAAGGTGGAATTGTGGATTTCACTGATTTATCACTCGAGTTTTTTTTATTATGCCCTTTTAATGATCAAATTCATAAAAGATATTTTGATACCATTGTGCAAACACAGGGCATTTGCTTGCTTTGGAGGCAAATTGTTTGCATCATTCAATTCACTTTCCAGAGGCACACCTCAGTGTTATGCCCTCATGTTTTTCAGTGGTTGTTGTTTCTGCAAGATTGTGAAGCTGCGACTGATAGCTTTAAATAGTGAAATGCATGTAATTTAAAACAAATGTGATTTTTTAACGTGTTCTTTGTTCTTATTTGAAATATATATGTAGCATTAACCTTTTTAAAATGAACAATTACACAATCGATCATGTGACTTGAAGAAGATTTATTAATAAATTGACAAACTCATTATATTACAAAATAAAATGATGTACATATATATGCAGTTTCTCTAAAATCCACTTGTGGCTAACCTCTTAGTATCCACTTGTTGCTATTTTAGGTTTGAAGCACACATGGAAGTTCATGCTGGATCGATAGATGAAGAGGATGATGAGCAAGGAATTGCACATATGATTGAACACGTTGCTTTTTTAGGAAGTAAAAAACGTGAGAAGCTTTTGGGAACAGGAGCCCGCTCAAATGCTTATACAGATTTCCACCATACAGTGTTTCACATCCATGCTCCTACCACTACCAAGGTTTGGACCATTTGGTGTGCGATTCTTTGTCTTGCGTTCAAATATTAGGTCATTGGTAGTTTTGCATTTGGAATTTTGGATGTCTATGAAGCATTGTTTTGTTACAACTTATGAAATACTAATCCAAACCTAGCAGATGCAAACAGGGAAAAGTGAAGTTTATCATGTATCTTTGACCATGCAGTATATCAAAGTTATTGATGTTTTAATGAACATGATTAGTTTACATTTTGAGCAGCACAGTTACTAGCTCTAGTTTTTTTAACTGAAGTTGTAAGAACAAATTGCATGAATACTCCCAATGCTCAATTGGTACTCTGAATGTGCAGCCCTTGAAATTTTGTGACATTAGAAGGTAAATCCATGTCAATGCCATGAAAGGAAAAATTGTAGTTATCATTACTATAAAATCTGAATATCATTCTTTTAAAGAGATTTAACATGATCTTCAGAGTGATAAGATATTAGGGACAAAATTAGCCTCAATTTGTAAGAAATTGACACTTCTCCTGAGAAAGAAGATGAAATTGAAGAGGCAATGCTTTAAAAGTCGAAATCTAGTGTTCTTGTTTACTACACTTATTTTGTGTTAAAAACTTCTTCATGAACATGTTTAAATTGCATACTATTTCCCAATGTGTATCCTGCATTTTTTTTTTTGTATATACGTGTGTGGTGTGATTAGGCATATCTGTTTATTGATGTGGTTGCTTATTGGTGAATCTTTAATGTCAGGATTCTGATGATCTCCTTCCATCTGTTCTGGATGCCCTGAACGAGGTACTATTTATTTTTTATCATATAAGCTACTTCTAATTTGTAGAAATGGATATATTAGATTTGACAAGGTGTTTCATCTGATTTAGGCATTATACTTTTTATTTGACCCTACTTGAGCCATCTGTAGAGGCATTTAAGGGGAAAATGTGGTAAAGATGGCTATGGTACTTCTAGACTGCCATTGTCTCACCCTTGTGGTTATTGATGCATGCAGATAGCCTTCCATCCAAAGTTCCTTTCATCTAGGATTGAAAAAGAAAGGCGTGCTATACTCTCAGAGCTTCAAATGATGAACACTATAGAGTATCGAGTTGATTGCCAGGTGCTGTAAAGGATATCTTCTGGAATCAAGTTGACACTTATGCAGAATATTGAAAGTCTCTTTTCCCCTATTTAATTTGCTTTTAGTTTTTGTGATTGCAGTTGTTACAACATTTACATTCTGAAAACAAGCTGAGCAAAAGGTTTCCAATTGGATTAGAAGAACAGATAAAAAAGTGGGATGCAGAAAAAATAAGAAAATTTCACGAGCGTTGGTATTTCCCTGCAAATGCTACTTTGTACATTGTGGGGGATATTGATAACATCCCAAAGACTGTTAACCAGATTGAAGTATGTCAAATATAAATTTGCAAAGCATTAGTTGATCATTGTTAAGTTCATATGAGTCTTATACAATAATAACTATGGTTATGCAGGCTGTTTTTGGACAAACTGGTGTAGACAATGAGAAAGGTTCTGTAGCCACTCCAAGTGCATTTGGTGCAATGGCTAGTTTTCTAGTTCCTAAGCTGTCTGTTGGTCTAGGTGGAAATTCTATTGAAAGATCAACAAATACAATGGATCAATCAAAAGTATTTAATAAGGAAAGACAAGCTGTTCGTCCTCCTGTGACACATAATTGGTCACTTCCTGGAAGCAGTGCAAATTTGAATCCACCACAAATATTTCAACACGAGTTGCTTCAAAACTTTTCAATTAATATGTTCTGCAAGGTATGAAGAGGTTTATTTATTTTTTATCTTATTTCCTTTATCTTTTTTGTGAATTTAACTTTGGAGCTGATATCTTTGTTGCAAGGATGATTTTCTAGACCTTTTTTGTAAAAAAAATGGTCAATGAGGATGCTGGGCATAACATCAGAAAAGGAAATCTATGGTTTACTGGTTCATTTAGATCTACCGGTCTAATGAACAATTCCTTTATGCTTTTAAGCTGTCTAATTGATGTTTTTCTTGATTTACTTATGATAAATAGAACTTATATAGTGTTAAGCAACAAGCTCAGTCGGTAAGGTAAAAAACTGAACCAGTTCATATGCAAATTGTCCTTGTCATACTGAAACAAAAAACCTTCTGGCACATATATAAAGGCCATTTAATGACTTCACTTGGTCTTTCTCTGCATCAGAAGAAAAAAAATAGGATTAGAATTCCGTAATCCATTAAAGTTCTATCTCTTTCACATAGCTCTGCATTGTTTCATTAAGTGATAATGCGCACTGCCTTTGCCCTTGCAGTCCTTGAAATTTTTTTATTCTAATATTAACTGAATAATTATTTTTTAGATAGATGGTGATTCTGTGTCGGACCAAGCTTGTGATTTTTAATAATGAGCGTGTCTGTAATTTTGGTTACCATGATGTTGTCTGGGATTAGCAAGAGATATCTTCACATTGTTTCCTATCATACTTATTTTTAACATGTACCATCTATTCCGTTAGTTAGTACTTCTAGATATGATAGCATTCGTGTCCCATTGTGCTCTCTTTTAATTATCTTATTGAAATCGTATGCAGATTCCAGTCAATAAGGTCCAAACATACAGAGATTTGCGTATTGTCTTGATGAAAAGAATATTTTTGTCAGCTCTTCATTTTCGTATTAATACAAGATATAAGGTGAGTTGAAGTCCTTGTTATCTGCTACAGTGCTATACTTGATCATGTCTTTCTATACGTCAACTGTAAGAACTCATTTGGTTTCCTTTATGCAATATCTCACACCTGAATACTTGATGCATGTTTTTCAGCATTAGGAAAAGAAGGTTTAATTTCTCGGGCACGGCTTCTGTTATGCACCTTTATTGTTTATAAATATCCCCCCCACCCCTACCCAATGCTGCTGTAAAAATTATTAGCTTTTGTCAATACTTCTAAAGAATAATAATTAGAAGAAAGAAAATTAAGAGAGAGAAAATGAAACTCTTATGTGAATATTGGATATGTCAATTAGGTGGTTTGGTCATGTTTTTCTATACTCAACTATGCATAACAAAGGTTACCTGTTGCTGACAGTCAAAGCTTAGATCATATTTCAATCTCAAAGTCACTCTAAAAAAACTTTTAAGTGTTAGTAGTTTGTAATCTACTGGATACTCTGTCCCTTAGCATCTACATATGTTATCGATGCATGAAATTTAGAGTTCAAATCCACCATTCACTTCAGTTGAATTGGATCATAGTGATTCTGGAAGGGAAGGATGTAACGTGACCACTAACTTTGATCATGGTTCAATCTTTAAGTCACTCCAAAAAAATTAATATTTGGTTTTTCGTAATTTACTGGATAGTCTATCCCTTAGCATCTAAATATGTTACCGTTGCATGAAATTTACAGAGTTCGAATCCACCTTTCACTTCAGTTGAATTGGATCATAGTGATTCTGGAAGAGAAGGATGTACTGTGACCACGCTTACCATAACTGCAGAACCAAAGAATTGGCAAAATGCTATTAGAGTTGCTGTTCATGAGGTTTGTTTCCTCTGCTGTGCTTCACCTGTCTTCGTAATGGTGCAATTTTTTATTTTCTTTTCATTGCTTGTTTCAGTTAGTTATTTTATGCTCCGCTTTGTTAATACCTCAATTGCTGGTTTTACTCCTTAGTTTAATCTTGAAATTAAGATATAAAATTACTTGAATTTAAGAGAATGATTTGAAGATGTTCAATGGTCATTATAACTAATTTTTACTCTTACAATTGTCCCCTGAATTCATTTGGTGGCAAAGGCATAGAGAAAACTAAATTGTTTTGGGTTTAGAATTGCTTGAATGATGGCCTACATTTACAGCATTTAAACTATCATCATAATCTAATGAAAATTTGTATGTTGTAGGTTCGCAGACTTAAAGAATTTGGTGTTACTCAGGGTGAATTAACTCGCTATCTAGATGCCCTTCTGAAAGATAGCGAACACTTAGCAGCCATGATTGATAATGTATCTTCTGTTGATAACTTGGATTTTATCATGGAAAGTGATGCTCTGAGCCATAAAGTTATGGACCAGAGACAAGGG
Source organism: Medicago sativa (assembly GCF_051527215.1). NCBI lineage: Eukaryota > Viridiplantae > Streptophyta > Magnoliopsida > Fabales > Fabaceae > Medicago > Medicago sativa. The sequence continues at coordinate 1,826,467 of NC_140753.1, read as the reverse complement.
CATGAAAGTTTACTTGCTGTTGCTGGGACAGTTACCCTTGACGAGGTATTTTAATTAATGGTCATTGGACATTGTGCATTTCTTTATACTTAATTAAACCCCCCTGCCTTTTAGCTGTTCTCGACTCGTATTTTATTAAACCAACTTATGGATGTAAGTCTCTGTTGGAGGAATGACTTGAACGAATTTCTGAGAAAATTAATTGATATGAAGCTGTGCATCAGTAGAATGTTTTGATTGGACTAAACAATTACTAATTGATTCCTTTTCTAAAATAAGACTCTATTTCACATAAACTAATGACCTAGTTAAAAAGGGAAAATATTTAGAATACTTATTAGGTCACTTTCAATTTATTGACTGTACTGTAAAGAAATTTTCAATTCGTTGTAATTGTTCCTTTGTAAATTTATGTTTTTTGGGCGTCATTGTTCTATTTTTTATTGTAAAATTAGTCAAAGTGTATTAAATGTATTATATTTTAATTTTCATTTAATTTAATCAGTATATTCAAGAGTTATTTCACAAACTTCATATTCAATTTTGGTGCAGTTTATAAAAATATAACCGGGAACTTTTATTTATCTATTTTAAATATCTTGTGGTGCAGGTTAATTCTGTTGGTGCTGAGGTGTTAGAATTTATAGCTGATTTTGGGAAGCCTATCGCACCCCTTCCTGCTGCAATTGTTGCTTGTGTTCCCAAAAAAGTTCATATCGAAGGAGTTGGTGAAACAGAGTTTAAGATATCATCAACTGAAATTACAGATGCTATCAAAGCTGGGTTGGATGATCCTATAGAACCAGAACCTGAGGTACCTTTTTCTCTAACTTAAGTTCTTGTTAGGGTGATCCTTATTTGACATTAGAAATATTGAGTTACCCAATGGCTGATGGCTTGTCTATTGGTATTGTGTGTTAATTGCATTTAAAAGTTATGTCGTTTCATGAGTTATAGCCACAATGAGTGGTGAATATATTTTTCATGTGCTATGAAGTCAATCTGCTACAATGATTAAATTTGGTTTATTATATATGAATGCTGCAATTCTATTTGTGAGAGCCAACTTCATTCATGAGTTGGTTGCATCTTGATTGCTGCTCAGCTAATTGCTTATATGCATATGCAGCTTGAGGTTCCAAAAGAACTTGTACCATCATCAAACCTACAAGAGTTAAAAGAGCAGCGCAAGCCAACCTTCATTCCAGTAAGTCCTGAAACAGATGCTACAAAGCTACATGATGAGGAAACTGGAATCACCCGGCGCCGCCTTGCAAATGGAATTCCTGTCAACTATAAGGTTTGTTGTGTTTATATTACGGTTTTCATGATTGGTGTACCTTATTTTCCTTACTCTGTGTACTGCATTCGATGCTCCAAGGTGTCTTTTGTTCTCGATCTCACATTTTAGAAATTGTGGCTCAGTCTTCAAGGTTTCCTAATTCTAGTACTATGCTGCTGCTTCTTAATTTTGTTCTTTTCTACATTTATGGACTGTATGTAGATGGAACTTTTCATAAAATTAATTTCTATTATATTTGTACTTCCAATCACTTTGTAATCTGATTTCATAAAAGCAATAATATGACCTGTGTTTTGAGATTCGCGTGAAGAACTCGGAACTTAAACTGGTTAAGGAGGATTTGTTTTTTGTTTTTCTGTACTTATTAATGCCTTTTATTGTCAACAGATATCTAAAAGTGAAACTCAAAGTGGCGTGATGCGGTTGATTGTTGGTGGTGGACGAGCAGCTGAGAGTTCTGATTCAAAAGGATCTGTGATTGTGGGTGTTAGGACACTTAGTGAGGGAGGTCGTGTTGGCAACTTCTCAAGGGAGCAGGTAACTTTTCTTACCAACTGATGTTCCAAATGTTAATAGTTGGCTTATGGTTATTTTCCATCCTCTCATAGTAGAGTTACACGCATTTGTATAAATGGCATCCTCGTCTCTTTAGTTGTTTATTGTTATTCTTTGCATTTTGAAGCTTATGGTTTATTTGCTTCTGTTTATTGATTAATTAAATATATATTTTGATTTTTTTCCCCCTCCGAAATACATGTACAGTTAAAATATTGGTCGAGCAAGAGAAACCTTGGATAGCATATTTAAGATCTTGTCATGTTTTCATGTGTTGCACGTGCATCGGACTGACTATGAGAGCATGCTTTTATAATACCTCTTTTCAGTTCATTCAAACTGAAATACAAAACTAAGATGCAAGACAGAAACTTTTCATTCAAACACACCAAAATTTAAGCCCTAATGTGCATAAAATGATTGGTTTTTTTAATGTTGGCATTATACTCAGATTGGTAGTTTATGATAGATGTTGAAAGGACCCTTATTATCCCAGTCTAATGGGTCAAATGATCTTCATCAATGCGAAGCGTGCTCGTGTATGTGCTCATATCTGTTATTGGATGCATAGACTGGATAATTCTTATATACCGTGAAACATTGATGGCAAATGAACTTCATGTCGGGAGAACCTGGGCAATTTTATTTTTGATGACATAGATTAAATTATTTGAATATATTGTGAATGCAATAGTGACATCTGCTCAGTGAGGATAATTTCAGTATCTAACAACTAATCTACACCTCCATTTACTGATTGTCTTGTATTTCTTATATAAATACCAGGTTGAACTTTTCTGTGTTAATCACCTGATCAATTGCTCCTTAGAATCTACGGAGGAGTTCATATCTATGGAGTTCCGTTTTACTCTACGGGATAACGGGATGCGTGCAGCCTTTCAATTGCTTCACATGGTGCTTGAGGTATTCATCTTGTCAGTTGTTACTGTTAACTCTTTTATAGTCGTATGTTGTTTCCTATAAATTCCATGTTGTCTTGTTTTACAACATCTGCTATGTTAAATTCTTTATCTTGTTTATGATGTGCAGCATAGTGTCTGGTTAGATGATGCTTTTGATCGAGCAAGGCAACTGTATCTGTCATATTACCGATCCATCCCCAAGAGCTTGGAACGCTCGACTGCTCACAAACTTATGGTAGCAATGTTGGATGGAGATGAGCGATTTACTGAGCCTACACCGAGTTCACTAGAGAATTTAACTCTGCAATCTGTTAAGGATGCTGTAATGAGTCAGTTTGTTGGAGATAACATGGAGGTCTGCAGTTATTAATATTGGATCCATAGTTCTTCCATTACATTCAAAAACTAAAATTTGTTTTATGTTCTTCAGGTATCCATTGTAGGTGACTTCACTGAGGAGGACATTGAATCATGTATTCTAGACTACCTTGGCACAGCCCAGGCCACAAGAAACTTTAAAAGCGAGCAAGAATTTATCCCACCTTCATTTCGATCATCTTCATCCGGTTTGCAGTTTCAAGAAGTGAGAAACTAAGCATAAAATACCATTTTTCATGTTTGTTTTTGAGTAAATTTGCTGCGCAATACTTAATTATTTTGTCGGATTGATTTTATATGGATTTTAAGAAGAGAAATGATATATGAACAACCATTTTTTGACAACTTTTGTGACAACTTTAACTCTCATACTTACATTATGTTTTTATTTTATTTCTCTCTCTCTCTCTCTCTCTCTCTCTCTCTCTCTCTCTCTCTCTCTCTCTCTCTCTCTCTCTCTCTATTGCTTTGGTTTTTGTGCCAATACCTCATTTTCTTTGTATAATTTTGGTTGTCTCAAAAGTTGTCATATAAATAGATGTTCAAATAACAAAACTCTTTTAAGAATTAGTGGCTCTTGAAACTGATGCATTTCTGATCACTATTATTTGATGGACTTCAATAAGACACAAGGCTTGTGACATGTGTTTATCTGATTTTACCTTATGTGCAGGTTTTCTTAAATGATACTGATGAGAGGGCGTGTGCTTATATTGCTGGGCCTGCACCAAACCGTTGGGGTTTTACTGCTGATGGAAAAGACCTGTTAGAGACTATTGATAATGCATCATCAGTCAATGGTGAGCTTTGATTGTATTTTGTGGTCATCTTATCTTTTATTGTATTTGAAATTATTTTTTTGAGAATTGCTATTAGTTGTTAAGTGCTAGGAATGATTTCCGCAGATAATGGGACAAAATCTGATGCTGTACCAACAGAAGGTGGCCTACAAAAAAGCCTCCGTAATCATCCTCTTTTCTTTGGTATAACAATGGGACTGCTTTCTGAAATTATAAATTCTAGGTATGTATTTCTATAACCTGGTATTTAGCTTAGTTTGGAAATCTTAGACACCGTGCTCGACTTCAGGCTGAAAAAAAGCAGGCCAGCCTGTCTTGATGTTATAAATGGGTCAACGCCCTACTTTGGAGCTGAAATCTTAAAAATATCTATGCTCTCTTAGTATCTTGAATATAAGGATGTTATTTTTACAAAATATTTGAATGAGAGAAATCTCCAACTAGGCTTAAAATCTTTGTTACATGTTTTCTGCACAGGCTCTTCACAACAGTCAGAGATTCACTAGGGTTGACATACGATGTGTCATTTGAATTAAACTTGTTTGATAGGCTTAAACTAGGGTGGTATGTGATCTCCGTAACATCAACTCCAAGCAAGGTGTGGACCTCTTATATCATTTACTTCGTTTTTGCTGTTGATTTTCTTCTGTTTGCAAGTTTCAAATCTAATTGATTTGCAGGTGCACAAAGCTGTTGATGCATGCAAGAATGTTCTTAGAGGTCTGCATAGCAACAGAATTACGGACCGGGAATTGGACAGGGTTAGTGACTGAATATTTTATGGTTGTTTTTACATTACAATATTTAGTTACAACATTGTTTAGAAAGAAAAAAAAAATCTGCTAAACATGCATTATCAGTATTCAAATTTCATTTACTTGTTTCTTTTCACATAAACTTGACCCTTCTGCATTGCGTTGTGTTTCATTTCTCTGATTAAATCTTAAAAGAGAATAATGACCTTTCTGGCTAAAAAAACATGCACTTGGTGTTGGCGCCCGCATTCTACTTCTAAATATGACTTGAATTTTCTTCCTGTTACTGTAACATGTTCTTTTATGACTTCAAAATTTTGAGAATTTCTTTGGTTGTTTTCTCTAATGTAGGCTAAACGAACCCTTCTTATGAGACATGAAGCTGAAATTAAGTCAAATGCATACTGGTTGGGATTGCTAGCTCACTTACAAGCATCTTCTGTTCCAAGGAAGGTGAGATAGAAATATCTGAATCTTGACATGCAATCAGTATATTCACATTTCTATTGCCATCTAAACTCGGTTTAAAATTATGAGTCCTGCCAAAGTCTCAAAATCCCTGTCATGTTTTTACTCACATGTTTCTAAATTACTGCATTGTTATGATGTTGACTGTGAAATCCAGGACATATCATGTATCAAGGACCTAACTTCTCTGTATGAAGCTGCTACTGTTGAGGATACATACCTTGCATATGAACAGTTGAAAGTGGATGAGGATTCTCTATATTCATGCATTGGGGTTGCTGGTGCTCAGACTGCACAAAATATAGCAGGTGCAGTGTATTCTCTAAATGGTTAATTTTGGATTTTGCTTCGTTAATTTCATAGGTCCATGTGTCACAACTATGGAACTCGACATTTTTTATGAAATTTTGGTGTATAAGTTTTAAGACATTGTCTATGCATAGCTCTAGCAGATCAAATTGGAAGAAAAAAGTTGTCTCTTTAGGACTAGTACAAAAAATGGTGGTGTTGTGGTCAGTTGAGTAATTTTACAATCTTTTGTGCTTATTATGCAGTTCCTATAGAAGAGGAAGAAGCAGGTGAGGGTTATCCAGGTGTTCTTCCTATGGGAAGAGGTTTATCTACAATGACACGGCCGACTACCTAATTTTTTTGGATGACAGTGTTGGTCTAGTTTGCTTTAACACCTGGGGAGGTTAGTATATTATCTCTATATTTATTCAGTTGTAGACTTCTGAAGATATTATCCATGTAATCTGTTTTTTAGTTTCTGATAGTTCGTTTCTTTTTGTCAACTTTGGGTTGGAACAATGTATTGCTATTAGTTCTGTATTTTCCCTTCTTTCACCACATACTATTTTTCACAAAATGACTTCTATTCATTGTTAAATAAATTTTTTGTGCATCTCTACAGGAGCGGAGCCATGTCTGGAAGTTTAATTACAGGTTGTGGTTCAAAGAATTGGTAACATATGTATTACAAGAGACTACTGGATTGATTTAAAACATTCAAACAAGTTAACATCCAAGCTGTTCCATCAACCTAAGAAGTGGTTCTTGGCTTGTGATTAATTGACTTCCTTAATCATCCTTTTATGTTTAGTTGAACTGCTAGTAAATTATTATGGCTGCTTATACTTTTATAGAATTAGATTAAAGAAAATATAGAATACGCTACAGGTGTAGATGTATAGGTGCCATTTTTTAATGTTGGCCATATTGTTTTTGGAGGAAAACTCTGATCATGTCTCTTTGCGTTGGTAATTAGCCCAACTTAAATTGTATATCATTGTTTCCTTGTTTGTAAAATTAGTCTTTTCTACACATCACTGTCTGTCACCATCTAAATGGGGAAATTCTATAACCATTTTATTTTTATTTTTCCCAAAATGAAAGCTAACAAGATGATAATTTAGCAATCATATTTTTACTTGCCGTACATGTTTTTACTTGGTGACATTTAATACGGATTAAAGGTGTGTTTGAGTGGTGATGATGAGTATTGCTTGTTTAATGTGATAATGTTACGACCTCTTCTGGCATGCTTTCCGAATTGGTATGCTCCATACAACGAGTGGTTGATGTCAATTTTTCCAATTTTCGACTAACTAATCGGAAAAAATGCGCCAAGACATTGTCAACGTAATAAGCATTGTGTGTACAATACGTATTTTAGTGGGTTGCATTATGTCAGGCTTCTAAGAAAATACATACATTCCTTTGTCCAAAGCGTCATCACCTTAACTAAAAATACTGGCAGGCTTCTAACTAAGTTAGTTTACGTACTTAAATAAAAAAGAATATAAATTATTATTATTAAATTTAATTTGTATAATAGAGATAAAGGGAGAGGGGGAGAGAATAAAACTACAATGAGAGTGAACCAAGTTGTTTGGGCTCTAGTGGCAAGGAATTCCTTCCAAGAACGTACCCGGGGAATACCGAGTTTGATTCCCAGAGGGAACAACGCTTGGCCAGTGCGCATACCTCTATGCATGAGCCGGATTAGTCGTCCACCATTGGTGGGTCGAAAACCAGTACGAAAGCAAAAAAAACTACAATGAGAGTGAGATGTTCTAAAAATGTTATTACAAAATAGTTATACAAATATCATTTTTCAAAATGATTTTACACCGACATTTTAGAGAAATCACAATATTGTTTTTTGAGTCTACTTGGTGACCACAATTTTAGAGTAGCATATGATATAGATTGTGCTTGATTTTCTACAAAACATGGGATTGGACTTCACAACTTTTTTTTTTTTTTTTTCTATATTTTGATTTGAAAAATGATGAATATAATAGATAGCGAAGGACTCGACAAAATAAAAATACTTGTCCGTTAAAAAGTATTATCTATATATCTTTTTAGTGTAGTTTTGTATCATATACTGTTTTGTCTCGTACTTGCAATTCTACAAATCAAACACACTCATATTGTCGTAATATTTAACTACCATTTTACTCTATGAAATAATATTTTATAATAAATTAGTGCTTTGATATTTCACAAGGTCTAAATAACTTGTGTTAATGACTAAGCTCACTTAGGTAAAGGTAGAAACCTAAGATCACCAACGATTACGAACTATGCCATGTTCGTTAAAAGAATGTCTAAACAATTGATCAAAGAAAGAAATCATTTATATTGTGACGTCTGCTTTTCAGCCCTGTTACATTTTTATTTCTACAAGATGGTAATTCTCTTAAGTCAAAAGAGAGGATATTAGTCGTATAACTAAGGTAATATTTCTCTTAAGGGTAAGACGATATTTGAATGTTTTTTAATGTATCAACGTGACACATAAAACACTACCCAAAGTCATCTTGTATCGTCTTCCCAACTAACCTTAGAACCTTTGGTAAATCTTCTAATTACGTAAATCTTTCCTTTTACCAACTCTTTTGATTATAGTAAATGTTTGGATTGATTCGAGTTTCTAAACCAGATATTCTTGGAGTAATAGGTTGAACAACTTTTAGTTTGAGAACAAACCAAATCCTTTTACTTATATATCCAATTAACATTAGTGTTTTTATTTTAACGAAATTACCCTATTTGTGGCAAATTTAATATGTACAAAGTTTGCAAGTAAAAACAAATTATATCATGGTTTTAAATCGGTGTTCTCTAGAACGGGATTACAATTTGGAACCACAGTTTGGACTACATCGGCCACATGTTGCGAACCATAAAAATTGTTGGTGTAATCATGCGCGACTGCAACTGTAATTTAAAATCATGAACTATATACTTTTCGATCTATTTAACTATTCAAAGAAATCTTTTTGCTTATTAAAAATCTATTCAAAGAAGAAATATAGTTCAATAAGCAACAAGGTTGAACCCGTTATCCTTGCTGGCATATATTCCATTTACACGAAATTGTTAGACGAAAAAGGTATCACTCACTAGTCCATGAAAATGAGTTGAATATGAAAAATAATGGAAACAAAGTGGCTTGTAAATATGGATAATGAGGTAATGTTGGTAGAAAACCCTTGCAACCATAAGGTCTACTATCCCTTTAACCCCCACATTGACTATTATTTCTATGATGTGACTACTTCTTTTTCTAGTTACAAAACAAACATTAAACACACGCAATGTGTCTAGAAGGAAATATATACATGCAGTATTCTTCGTAACAGTTAAAGATAATTGGTTCCATTGTAGCCACACAAAAGAAGCTAATTGGTTCTTTTCCTCCCTCTCTCTCACTTTCGTCGTGCTGAAAGAAAAAATAATGCAATGTTTTGGGTTGGTTAATAAGAGAAGGGGGAGATAGAGATAGGAGATATTTTAATTGAATATTATGGAGAAGAAAAAAATAACTCTCTATAATTGGTTAACATAGGAGAAGAAATGTAAATTTCATAACGAACTCACATTTTATAACTTAAAAAAAATACTCTCATTTTATTATATAAAAAAAAAAGTGAGACTCAAGAATTGTAGTGCTGTGTGTTAATTTGATACCTCACACTATCAATATTCCAAAAATAAATCATGAAATGGTAAAATGTCGATCAAAATTGTAATTCTATATGGATCTATTATCAAATATACATTACTCATTTAGTTTCATACTTATCATTCATATTATAAAATTAATGTCATTTTAGTTTCTACCGATATCAACAAAGAGACAAATTTGAGTAAAATATTGCAATTACAGGAATTATTTGGGAATATCTATCCATCATGTGTTGAACTATATTAATACAATCTTATAATTGCAAAGGAAATTTATACATTTACTCAAAATTAATAGATATGTACGCATTTAAAGTTTATTTGATTACAAACTCAACAATAAATAAATAACCTATGGAACAAAAAAAATCAACTGAAAAAAGAGAGAAAGTCAAAGACTAAAATGGTACCCAATCACAACTAGTTAGTAGTCAACACTAATACCTTTTTAGCAACACGTGTTGTATACTTAAACACTAACCAAAAGTCCAAAACAAAACAATACCCACTCTTCCGTACTAATTAGGTTTTGCATAAAATCCAACACAAACACTCATTAACATACGTAAGTATTCACTAATGTTCAACAAAGTTTTTTCCAAAATGACAATAGTCCATGTCCATGCAAGATAAATGGAACTTCTTTAATTTCTTCTATTATGGAAAGTGTGTGTATCGAATCCAAAGCATTTGTTCCACACAAATTAATAAAAATTAAGAACGGTATGAATTGACTGCCAGTATAAAATATAGGTTATATAGAGAGTAGTCTTACGTAAGGCTATATATAAAATCAATTCCTACTACAATATGTATATATCTTTAATTTTATGTGGCTGCTTATCTAACTATCTATCTATATATAACTCTTTCTGCATGATTTGGTATACATTGACGGAGACTTTTTTGCAATAACGTTACTATATTTTTTGTTGTTGTTTTTATTTGACAGAATGTTTTTTCGTTGTTAAATGTGTTAAGAATGTAAATAATAGGATAGAATAACGAAAAGACTAACAAAGACGGCTAGGGTTTCATAAAATATTACAATAATATTATATGACTAAAAGTTACTAGAGAATATAAAGTAAGACATAATGGACTCTACTAACATAGAAACCTAAAGGGCGAAATAGCATAATCTATTAACCTATTATCTAACATTACGGATTATCACTTATATTTGATGGTAATAGCATCGATACAAGTATACCCTTTTACCAGTGACCATCCAAGTTCCGAAAAAGACCACCACAACCCACAACACCCATTGAATTCTTGTAAACACCATCGCAATTTAGCTTTATCCAATCCCCACGAGGATGCTTCCAACCGATGTAAATGGTCTTCCCTTGTCTTGGCCTTCCGGTCAAGAGAGTATGATCATAGTGCTTGAACTGTCTCTTTCTCTCTATTGCTGTTTGAATATAATATACACATATTAATCCAACTCAAAAACTTGTACTATAGCATATATTTACTGCATTAATTGATTGACCGATTGCATCATATATTATCTAGTAACTATATTTTCTAAATAATACCAAAAAGTGCTTCAACGATACAGCCAAAAAAGACATTTCAATTGCAAAGTGCCAAAGGCAGGAGAAGTAGTACACCCATATTCGTACGTTCAACTATTTCTTAACTCTTTGTTTTTTGTTTTGGTGAGTGATTAGAAGTTAGAACCAAATATTTTTTTTTTAAATATAATAATTAAGAGGCTGTTTTATTTTAAATTAAGTTGTTATATGATTGATTATGTTTTTTTGACTGAAAACTATTTATTATATGTAGTTAAGATCACCAAAGATAATATAAACACAAATTCCAAAACAACAAAAAAAAGTGAGAAATAAACACGAATTATAAATACATTTTTTAGAGGAATTATAAATATAATGTAATCTTCCCCTAAAAAAATATAGTTTAATCTTACAAACTTATATTTGGTCAAATAGTCTAATGGCTAGAACTCACACATTTTAAATGTAAAGAAGTGGAGTATCCGGAGTTCAGACTCTGATATAATATACAATATCACTACCAATCGTGTTAAGCTCACAAGGATAATCTTACAAACTTAGGCCGCGTTTGTTTACAAGTGTGACCTTATTAAATAGATGAAGTTAAATCCTCCACCCCCCCATGCAACAAAGATGAAACATCAACAATGGAGTTAGTAGAAAAATGATAATAATGAGAGAATCAAACCACTGCCAAAATCTTTTGACAAAAGAGCAATGCAGAAAGTGGTGAGTTTCTTTTTAGACGTCCCACATAGGCTGCAGATGGAAATAATATTTTAAAATACATTGTGAGTATATTTTTCCTTCTCAAATAGAATTATAATTAACGTTAATATTTTAAAAAATTTCATGACTCTTTGACGAAATTTACTCATATTAATCTTTCTGACAAATGTTAGAGCTAAATTGATAGTAACTAATTAAATATAGAGCCCTAGTAAAAAAATTAAATATAATGACTTAATGATAGTTAATAATAAATGGTTAAATACAAAGAACAACTTGACGGTCTAATAGATAGAATCGATGACCGTTTTAAAAAATTCATAATCTTAAAGCATCCATAATAGCGGATGCTTCACATATTTAACACCAGAATAAATAAGCATCTCCATTGTGGAGAAAAAATGTTTGGTGTTTATAGAGAAATGTGGCTATGTAAGCACCCTCTTTCTCTTTAGTTTTCGTAGGCCATATGTAATAAATTGTACACAACCCAATAATAAACTTTATTGAAGAGATTAAATACTTATTAAATAATATCATTGAAAATTATAAAATAGATGATGTATACATACATAATCCACTTAAGCACCTAAAATAGAATGCTCCGTTGTCATGGCCTTACAAACCTATTTGGGAACACAAAAATCATGAACTAATTGGTTTACTTTACTTATAGTACACTACACACACATAATTTTAGTGTCTCGATAATTACTTGTCATATGACTTGAATATAAAATATACATACATACAGGACAAACTTGGAATTTCCCATCACAACATCACATGTATAAATATAAGTAAGAAATTAAAACCAGACATCACCACCTTATAAAAAAAACAAGCTGTACGGTGAATATTAATTAGTTCTAAACATCCTCTATCCACTTCATAGTTTAGGTTTGGATTCTTCTACTAATTAATCTTTCTATTTTGGTCATGCATGCAATCTACTACTAACTAAATCAAACTAATTAGGATGCAATTTTTTGTTGTTTTTTTGTAAGTGCAGTGATGATGAGAACACCAAGCAATGATGAAAGTGGCTTGAAGAAGGGTCCATGGAGTCCAGAAGAAGATAAAATATTAGTGGATCACATTCAGAAACATGGTCATGGAAGTTGGAGAGCTCTTCCAAAGCTTGCAGGATTGAACAGATGTGGAAAGAGTTGTAGACTAAGATGGAATAATTATCTAAGGCCTGATATTAGAAGAGGAAAATTCTCTGATGAAGAAGAAAATCTCATCATCAATTTACATTCAGTTCTTGGAAATAAGTAAGCTTCATCATTATTTCTTTGATTCATGGTTTGTTTGTTCTAAATTATAAAAGAAATAAAGAATTTTTGAGGAAGGACTGATAATGAAATAAAGAATTTTTTAAAAAGCAGAATTGTATTAGCTTTGTTTATCACAATTAAAACTATTTTTTCAAAAATATTCAGCTAAAACCCTTATTTTTTCAAAAATATTCAAAAATAAAGTTTATCATTTAAAGAATTTTTTTAGATTTTATTCATTTTTTAAAATAATAATTACTTTTGAATGTTCTTATCCGGATTATTAAAGAAATATGAAGAAAAAAATGCTTCAATCAAGAAGCTGCTTTGAGTAGCTTATTTTAAATTTATTTTTAATAAAAAAAATTATTTGAAAAGTGATTTTCAATATCGTAAATATACACTAAATTACTTCAATTTTTTAAAAACTTTATAAAATTAAGGGCTAATATGTAAATTATTGAATGTCAATTTATTTATTTTATAATATGCAATAACAAATGGATACTAAAACTATGTTCGAGCGCGGGTTCAAACCCGTGGTTTGAAACTTCACACTTAAAATGTGTAATTCTCGCCACTAGATTATTTGACAAAAATAAATTAATTAATACAGGACTTCTTTTTTTTGTCAAGTAGCCTAGTGGCCAGAGCTCACACGTTTAAATGTGGAGAAGTGGAGTGTCCGGGGTTCGAACCCCGACCCCTGCATATAATATGCAATATCCCTACCAACTGAGTTAAGCTCACGAGAACAATAAATTAATAGGTCTTATATATAGTATTTAGTTAATTATGAAAATGAAGTTGTATGTATCATGATTGTGAATATGAATATGGTTGATTTATTAGGTGGGCAGCTATAGCAACTCATCTTCCAGGAAGGACTGATAATGAAATAAAGAATTTTTGGAACACACATTTGAAGAAAAAGCTAATGCAAATGGGGTTAGATCCAGTGACACACAGGCCAAGAACAGATCACCTAGACCTTCTTAGTAATCTACAACAAATAATATTGAATGCTGCAAACATTGTCACCAGTTGTGACATAAATAATAATGCTCTAAGGCTACAATATTCACTTCTCCCACAAAGTTTGGTAAATGATGTTTTGGGATTTAATAATAACATACAAAGTTTTTATGATGGTTCCAATATTGGTATTTCTTCTCAAACAATTCAGCCTAATTTGCAAAACTTTGAAGCCCCTTTTCAGCAATTACTACCACAAGAATTTGAGTGCTCTCAGAAATTTGGTGAACAAATTGGTAACACAAATTTTGCTTCAACAATATCATCAAATTCACTTCCAAAGCTGGTTTCAGTTTCACCTCAACGTTCAGGAACAGTTAAGGTAAGAGAAGAAAACATGATGATAGATGCAAAAGAGTGTTGTAACACTTCTTCTTCCAACAGCTTTGAAACTTGGGGAGATTTCATAAATGATGATGCAAATGATGCTTATTGGAAAGATTTCATAGAGTAAGTATATTTGCATGCATTTTCTAACTCCACTTGTTTCTAACATGGTTTTTCATAGTATATATTGAAATTTAATTATTATTTCATTTGTCTTTTATTATAAACATCATTTGACACTCACAAACGAGAATTTTATGAAAAAGAGGGTTGAGTATATTTTCTAAACTAATATATAAAGTGGATACACATTTTTTTGCTGAATTTTTTCTTATTTACTATTCATTTAAACTATTTTATCATTTTTAATATATTATTTAAATAATACAATAGGAACAATATTAGAGACTATAAAAAAAAAACTTATTTTAATGTTAATTTTCAAAAATAATTTATTCTCTTTTTATATAAAATTAAGTGTAACAAAAAGCGGAGAGACGGACATGTTACTGGTGATAATGTAAGAAAGAAAGATAACTACTTCATATGTTAGTGTGTGTGTGTATCTATATATATATATATATATATATATATATATATATATATATATATATATATATATATATATATATATTTGCTAAAACACACCTTAATAAAAACTAGTGGGTGTATCCTAGCAAACCCCATATATATATATATATATATATATATATATATATATATATATATATATATATATATATATTCATTACTAATATAATTATTAGTTTCACTTTAATCAATTTATTATATTATTTCTTTATAAAAAAAATATATAGACATTTAATAATCGTATTAGTCTCACTTTAATAATAATTTATCATTCTATTTCTTCATGAAGAAAGTAATTTATTATATTATTTTTAAAAACATATATCTCAATAAATGTCTACAGACACATATATGAGTAGATGATTAAACTCTTCTATGTTCAAAGTAAATTACCAGTAATTAAACTCTTTATATGTATAGTCAATCATATTTCATCATATTGTTTTGTCAATACACTAATTAAAATTGTTTACACATGATAAAAGACACTAAAATATGATTGGCTTAATTTTCATGTTAAACTTGTTTATAATTAATAATAAACTACTATTAAACTCTATTTTTTTTATTATCACAAACTCTATATTATTTGAAGCATGTTATACTCATTTTTATTTCTTTTTATTTATTTGTAGACAACAATATTCAAGCCAGCCATAGCCAATATTCTCATGAAAGATCACATCATTTTGACGGATTATGATATATAATACGGATCAACACATTGTTCATTTTGGTGTAATCGGTTGTTCATATATATATCTATAAGCTATAATAATGTGTTTTTTGAAAGAAGCTATAATAATGTGTTATTTGTCGATGGATTGTACACCATGAATATTGTTGTAATTAATATGTAGGCTACAGTTGTTTATGTTCATCTTTTTGTATAAAATGCAGTTGCAGTTTTTCCTTATTCTTAATGCACTCTTACTTTTTATTGATCTTAAGTGTGAATGGTTGGAATTGAGCCATGATGAAGAAGATACTTGCAAAATCTGCCTCATATTTTTTCCACATATATAAATAACACCTTTGAATTGATTGAGAAGATGTGCAAAAGGAAGTTAATATTATAAACGATGATTAGTTGTGTGTGGAGACTAAAGAAATGGAAATAGAATAGAACCAAGAAAATGAGACAAACTCAAGTCTTCTAAAATATTGCCCTTAAACCATTTGTTTATGCTAAAGGTGAAGTTAGTATGATATTTCTTCTATAACTTGTTGATCTTAGCTACATTTTTACTTAAAAGTCAAGAGTTTCTGTTATCTATTAGGTAAGACTATATTGATTTAGACCCAATAAAGAAGGCAAAAATCATTTCACAAATCGTATTGATTCTTAAATTGTTCCACACTTTGGATCTAACATACAAGGAATCCATTATTAATAAGTAGTGTCAATAGTCAACTATCATCAAGTGAAACTACTTTTAAAAAAATTTAAGCAAAAATTGGAAAGGCATGAATTATTATTCGAGAGAATGACAGTAACAACTTTAGTAAAGAAAAATTACAGGAACAACTATTTTACAATTCTCCACAAGGTTTTTTTAACTTCCTTCCCTAAGCTTACAATGGACAAAGCTTTAGGACCAGCGCCAAGCTCAAGAGCTTGATGGAAGGCTCTAAGCCAACCCAGTGCATAAACTAGGGGGTATCCATGGGCACGGATAGTATGATATTTGTTCCCGTCCCATTAAATAAATATGATACATGTGTCCGCTCCGTACCCGCGTGGGTATCTATACAGGTAACCCGCAGGTATTGAGCTTTAGGACCAACGCAAAGCTCAAGAGCTTGATGGAAGGCTCTAAGCCAACCCGGCGCATAAACTAATAGCAAAATTGTGATCAGTGTCTATGACTTTTCATTTTTCTGAATAATAATCTAGGGCAAAATCCGCATTGTCATTCATGAATTTTCTTCTTTCTTAAAGAATAGAGTGAAGTCGTGGATGGAAGTAATGACTTTGCCTACATTATTTCCAATCGACCCGGACATCAGTGGTATGATGAGTGCATTGTATGAGGTATATATGTCGCATTACTCGGATGACTATGATGATGCACCTTCGGTTGATCAATATTTTACAGTCCCAGCTAAGTCCCTCCATGTCAAACACAACATGACTTGTTTGCACCAAAACAACACAACTTCTCTGGCTGACTTGAGTATATGCATCGTATCCTACCTGCCTCGCAACAAGTCTTCCTAAATTTGAGCCACATTATTCACCTACATCATACCCAAGAGGATTCTTTGGATATACATTACATTACATTACTCACTTGCACCTTCCCCACACAACAACTCAAGATGCTTGACCAACTTCACTTTCCAACACCATTCTACTACCAAACTTTCTTGAACTCACTTCATCTATGTTGGGACGACATTTTTTACACCACTATTTGCATACCATCAACCTATGCTAGAAGATTGTATTGTCCCATGTCGTTGTCTAATGAATTAAGGCAGATAAATGATGATGCTAACAAAATTGATATGTCTTAGAAGAAGAGGTGCATATGTGGAACTAGGGGGGTCAAATAGCATCGGCATGCCAATCTAGTACCATAGTTCTATTAGGAAATGTATTTGCGGCTTACTCCAGCCTAAAAACACATAGCAGACCTAGATTAGACACAAATTTTACCAAAATAAAAAGTATCTTATTCTAACAAAGTAGTTGCTCAATAGGTCCCTCAAAATATCCCGCATTTCTGAAAAAGTCGACTGAGAGTTACAACCCAATCGAAATTTACACAAAAAAAGCTGATCGGGAGTTACGATCTGATCGGACGGAGTCAATTGTGTACCAAGTTTTTCTTATTGAAATTTATTAACAGCATATATGCTTTTGGCAATGTTCCTAAACGTTGGAAGAAGGTAGCAGTTTTCATTCAGGCAAGTGAAAGCTATTGACTATTGAGAAAACGGTTCCAAGAGTTGAAACAAAAAACTATTAATACTTAACTGTTGCCACTAGAGTCATTATCAGTTATCAGGTGGCAGAGTTAATTTACTCTTCCAGCAAGACTTATAGCTGCTTTCTTGAGCAGCTGAATTTCTCGTTCCTATTATAGTATGATCGTGTAAATAAAAGAAAACTGTCAACTATATTGATATCTATATAAACTGTATAACGCAACCACATAATAGTATTTTGTATGTCTGGAAAAGGGACATTTTAATGTTATTGACATTTCCGACATTTCAGTTGAGTAACTTTATGCGCTAAGATGCATAGAGCAGACTGAAGACAGCTTAAACTTTTTGATCTTGGAAGCATTTTCAACCTGAAAGATGATCTCAGTACTTGATTTTACGGTCACTTCGTTCCACTCTGGTGCTGATGCTCCCTTGGTTCTGTAGTCACGGAAAGTGTACAAAACTTGAAGCGTAGAAGGAGCTGCAAACAATCCCATGTTAGTTAAAGAAACATCATAATATTAGACAATAATAACATTGCTAGTAGAATCCTTATCTTCCATAAGACAGAGGTAATTATCGGTTAATACTACAATTTTATAGAAAAGAGTCACAGGTAACTAGTGTATTGAAAATATCAACTTGTCCGTAGAGCCAATGATGAATGTTCTGATTCTTGATCTTGGCTCATCTATTATATAACTTAGAGAAGGATATTACTATTAGCATTTTTTTCGTGATAGACAATATATTAATAATTGTAGAAATATTTGAAAGTATGTTATGATATTATGTGAATATCTGTTGTAACCAAAATGGATCAAGATCTGATTAGACTATGGTTTTTGCCACTAATTAAGGGATTTGGTTGTAGTATTAAATAAAACATTGAGGGTTAATCTCTCAAACAATTCAAACCAATCTTTGTTTCAACTTCAAGTTGAGTTGAATTACCCATTAAATTTTGTTATTATAGCTTAAATACAATTAGAATACAAAGCATAATTTATTGCGAGAAGATTACCTAGTCCAAACATGCTTGTCTTTTGGATTATCATCTGACCAACTTTTGATCTTCTAATATGTCTTAAAGCCTCAACATCCCCCTCCTTGCCCTTAAATTCAAGGAACTCTCCCAATACATACTTGCTGCCTTTCAGTTCCAACCTGCAAGCCAAACAATCTGTTGTGAGTAAAAAACCAAAATTTGGTCATATTAAATAATGCCAACAATTATCAGATAGTACACTGATCCAAAGTCAAGCAGATGTGTTAGGACCTGGATGAGTGTGGACCCAAATAGGAAAATATCTAAGCAGTTGCCCGAGCCTATTATGTAGGGTGCAATGTTATGAGAATGTAGAAAAATGAGCGCGAAGGAATGCGACGTGGTAGAGAATGAAGGCTGAACAAAGTGTGCGACACATTCTGTTATAAAAGGATGTGGAGAGAGAGAGAGAGAGAGAGAGAGAGAGAGAGAGAGAGAGAACTATTTTCAGTCAGAAGTTAGAGCGAAATTAAGAATTGCTCTAAGAGGTTGGGCAGAGGGAAAACTATCTCTTCTCAGAGGATTGCTCCGGAAACCAGGGATTTATCATCCAGAATTACAAGTCATTTTGACCATTTCACACAGATTAAGAAATGTAATTAATTTTGCACCGAAATTAAAGAATTGAGTTATTTTACAAAATTACCCTTCATTAATGTTATTGAAAACATAAATTAGAGAATTGAAAGAAGAGAGAGTAATAAATAGTTAAGTGTATAATAGGAAAAATAATATTGATGTTTCATTGGTATTGTAAAGTGACTTACAATTTGGGACAAATTTTTTTTTCTCAAAGCAACTTAAAATTTGGGATGGAGGGAGTAGTTCCTTTTAGTAATCAATAGTACTATTTTTCTGTTCTTTCATAATTTAAGTTCCTATCAACATTTGCTATGTAATCCCCTTTAA
This sequence comes from Medicago sativa, assembly GCF_051527215.1. Classification (NCBI taxonomy): domain Eukaryota; kingdom Viridiplantae; phylum Streptophyta; class Magnoliopsida; order Fabales; family Fabaceae; genus Medicago; species Medicago sativa. The sequence goes on along the minus strand of NC_140753.1, from coordinate 1,806,925 downwards.
CCAACAATATGAAAAAGGAAAAAAAAGAAAACTTCTGATTTGTTTCAGAACTTCAACCCTGTACAACAGATAACCCCAAAATGTTCCTTTTGCCAAGGTATTTCCCCAATAAAAAGTACGATTTGTGTATTGGCTTATCTAGTTTCATTGTTTATCTAGGTATTTAACTTGAGATTAGGGTTTTCTGGTTGAGATTAATTATCGACAGTTACTATTGAATGATTTATTCTATTTTGAATGATCTTATTCAAACATAGATTAGGAATACTAGTAATTAGGATGTCTGGCTTTGCTGGGTCTATAAGTAGGTCTTTGCACTAAACATTTGAGATGCATTATAGGGTTTTCATTCAGTCGGAGAGTATCTATATTTGAGACAGAATTGGAGGCACACATAAATCAAAACCGTTATCGAGCCTTCTCCAAATAGAGTTCTGAGATTGAATTGATAAAGTAAAGCCTTATCCTACCAATATTCAGAAATGGATTGATATATTTACTCCCCTAAGCAAAAGTGTTGTCAAGGCACCATTAACAGCATCTAAATACAATTGCATCCAAATATGATTGCAGAAAGTTTTATTAGAAGAATAGAACATTAGAAAGATAAGAACAAATGGTAACTAACCTATCCCATATCGGAGCTGTGCTAAGGACAAATTCAAGATTCTGATTGCTAGATTCTTGCATATCATTCTTCCCACTAAGAAAGGTATTCTTTACCCAGCTAGAGAGCACACTCTTTGTTCCGGGCTTCAGTTGCACCAACTGTTCATGGGTAATAACTTCAGATGGGAAATCACTAGCAGGAATGGTACTGCAAATACAAGGAGAAGAACTTGAACATGTAATATAATATATTACAAAACAAAGTTAAAAAAGAAAGTAAATTACTCAGTTTTCTTTTGACTGGATAAACCAGATGGACCAATGCTTTTTTTACATCATAAATACTGCTTGTCAATGGTTTAAACTGATGCTTACAATTTCTTCAACACGTTTCCAATTTATTAACAACACAATTCCAATTATAGTTTAGACAGTAATATTTTCTTCATTTATTGCCAAGAACTAATTAAAAAAGAATGGATTATACATATGAATAGGAAGAATGACCTATATGAAGCCAAATTTGGAAAATTTTAAAGTTTTCAACAAAATAATCAAACCGTGTATTGGCAAATCATGAATTAAAAGAGAGTATCTTCTAAAGAATTTGACAATATTTACAGCAAGTACTTATATTTCAAGGAGATTCAAAAACATACCATAATTTAGGATTTGGAAGTATAACTTTACAAGTTAGGAATCCTTTAGGTAGAACAACTCCTCTTTGTTCAAGATAGGACTCGAGGATAGAAGCCTGCTTTCTTACTTCTTCCAACTGTATACAAGTTGAGAAAACGAATTATGAAAGAAGTTACTAATTTGGCAATCAACCCATTTCCTTCCACACCTAATACAGCCTCATAACAAAATAGGAACAAAATGAAATACAAATCACCGTTCATATGATTTAACAAACATCCAAAAGCAGTTTCTAAAATCTAATTTGTGTCATCACCCCAAAAAAAAAAAAAACCATCGCAGCAATAAAACAGTATATGAACAGATAGTGACATTCATAATTTATTCAAGAGGTTCCTTACAGGATCAGGGTGACGGTCAACTTTATGTTTTCCTGGCTTTTCACAGGCCCAACTACCATCCCCTTGAACTGTCAAAATTCCCGAGAAGTTCTTCACCGATATCACTAGTAGCTCTCTGCAATATTAAAGTAAAGATAAATATTAAAAAAAAAAAGAAAAAAAAAATACCACAAATTTATCATTCATTAACTAGCAATTGTAACTGAGGATTGGACTCAATTTAACCCCTAATCAGAAGAGTAAAAAAACTAACAAATCAGCAAGTAAATGATTGATAAATACTCTATTTAATACCATGATTTTGTAAAAGCTACACTTTGGAGTTTCAACAAAATCGCAATAGTAAATTCCGAACTAACAAAAAAGAGAAACATGGATATTGCATCAATGTGTGTTAATGACTAATGTTTACGTTGTTTCATGTATGTTTAAGAAAATATAACACCTTAATCTCAAAAAACACTGGATACGACAATGACACATCGACACCCTTATTATAATTTGAATGCAATTACAAGTGTCTAGACACTAACGGAACGGAAGTGTTGGAAAGAGATAAAAAATAATACCTTTTAGTGAGGAGAACATCGGACACTACACTAACACATCAACACAGTTGTAATTTTAAAAAAATGACATAATTGAATGTAATCACACAGACACGCGTTCTATCAGGAGTGTCGGAAACAATAAAGAGATAAAAAATAATACCGTTTAGTGAGGAGAACAAGATCAATGGTTTGTGGTGAAGCAGAATCAGCATCAGGAATACGAAGACCCACAAAAACCTTTCCACCAAAAAGCTTCTGAAGCCTGCAACAATAAATGAATAATAAAAATGAAAACTTTAAAAATTTGATCCTTCAATTCAATTCAATTCAATTTAACAACAGTAAGAAAATAATTGAAATCATGAAAGGATTCAATTCAACAACGGTAAGAAAATAGAACCTGTTAGCTACGGAGAAGAGAACAGTGGAATCAGAAGCTTCAATGTCCAAAACGTCGTCGTCATAAAAGAAATATTTGAATAATTTGTAAATAATCAAACCACAGATAATCGCAGGCCACATCTTCAAATCTTGCAAATGAAATGCAAAAATGGTTTTTGTGTTCTTTCGTTCGTTCCTTCCAACCAACCAACCAACCAACCAAACCCAAATCAGTGTGTTAAGTATGGAATGGAATGTAAGGTAGCTTCTATTCTATCAAATTAAATTATTGACTTAACTATTAAGACTGCTTTTCATTCAAATTACTGTATAATTTAATAAGTTTTTTGTTAAACACACATATAAATGTAGATTAATAAATTATTTCTTTTTCAAATCATTTCCAAAGTCGCATATAATATTTATTTAAAAAAAAAAAAAAGACATAAAGAGGATATATCAGTCCACATATCTTATCTTAACCGGTAAAATATTAAAATTGCTATGTTGGACGTTGTGATTGTGTTTAAATTCTAACTCCTCCAAAACAAATATGAGGATGTATAAGTTTTGATTGATTTTAATCATTTAATTTTTACCATTCATTTAAATTATTTGATCTTTGTCTTAAAAAATATATTTTATCTCCCTCTCATTCAAAATAGTTAAAAACAAAAATTAGATTTTGGAAAAGCGGTTGCACTTGGGTGACATTGAACATTGATGACATCTCTATCTTTATCTTAACCAATTATTCTCTTTCGTAAAAAATAATTTATTTTAGTCATTCATACATCATTATCTCTCATCAAAATACATTAATGTCACCAAAACTCAATGTCGTCTAAGTTTTTTGCCATATCACCTCTTCATTTTAAGGTTGAAAACGATGTTTTTAACAAAATGGTTTTCTACTCCTAGAACAAAACAAAATGATTTTTCTAAAAGACCTTAAACGAACTTTTTTTTTGAAAGAGATGTGAGCTTTTTCCTCCAATAAATAATTACATAATTAAAAAATTGTACCTTATAAATCAAAAGTATTTTCTTCTTTTTTGTTAGTAGAAAGGCATAAACTAAAGGAAAATGTTAACCGGTGGCATGACCCTAAACTAAAATATGATATGATAATTAGTTGGTTTGAAGTTGGGAACTCAATTTTCTCGGTGCCAGGCTTAGGTTTGGGACATTGACCAATATTTACTTTTCTAGAAACTAGAATAGAAAACTCTCACAATATTGCTTTAGCTTCTGGTCATGATTATCAAACCAAAACATACAAAATTCAAAGTAGGAGGCCAAGGGTAGATAACAATGGCAGAGGTAGGTCAATATTTTTGACAGTAAATAAAAACTAAATATAAGATAATATCAGAGTTTATATAAGATCTTCCACATAATCACATGGATCATTCGAGTCGTGCTCTAGATAACCAATCTTGAACATTGACCAAAATTTATGTATATCAACATTGAAATTCACGGGGTTTCATTCGCTATTTTGCGACACTCGTAGTAAAAATGATAAAAGTGTAGAAATTACTTGAATTTTAATTAATCATAAAAGTTTATGTAAGATCCACTTGGGTCATGTTCTAGATGATCAATCATGGATATTGGCCGAAATTTATGTTTTTCAACATTGTAAAATTGAACTTGTATTACATTTGTTTACATATTGTGTGGAGCTAAACATCATATATTCTGAACGTTCCCTAGAATTAGGATAACATAAAATACAATTCAATTTGCCACTTCTTTTTGGTCAAATCTATATATAAGGGGACATGAGAGGAAAGCAGAATAAAGTGGAAAACAAAAAATTAGAATTTCATCATCACATTCAATTCACAGCCAACATGCAAAAGTGTGCAACTCAAAAGAAGTGATCAGAGAAAGAATCCTAAACAATATTACAAGCCTCTTCATTCTTTAAAAACCTATTCCAAGAAGCAAAAAATCACAATAAACCAAATACATGCAAACACTTTAATGTTCAAATATACCATCAAAAGCAAAGTATTGTTCTATTTGTGGTTGCTATTGCTACCACTCTTTTTCTTCAACAGGCTTCCAAACTTGCCAAGCAAAGGCTTCTTCTTCTTCTTGATCACTTGTTCCTTTGTTGGTGAGCTTCCACCATCACCAATGTTCTCTGTCACAGATGCTCCATTTGTCTCACCACCATCTGTCTTTGATTCCACTTCCTCTTCAAAGGATTCTTCTGGTTCCGCTCCTTTCTCTGGCGAAAACTCTTTTTTCTCTATCTTGCAGCTCTCCCACATTTTCAATTCAACAGAATCATCTTTCTCCTTCCTCGCATCTTCTTCCTTCAGTTTTCCATTCACATTCTCAGGTTTTGGAGATTCTGTTTTTTCAAACTTGTCATCCAAGACAATGTTTTCTTCTTTGGCCGAAACCGAAAGCTCTTCCTTAAATATGCTACCTTCTCCTCCATGCCCATTCTCTTCTGAGAACTCTACTACTTTAGGAAGCAAATCGTAGTCCTTCTCGCTATCAGAAAGATCACCATTTTCCTCATTCGTGTTTCGTGTTGTAGCTTCTTCGAGCGACTTAGATAACTCCTCCACCTTCTTGATGGTAGCTGATTCCCTAGATCGGAGGTCCTCGTTTTCTTGAAAAATATTCTGAAACTCGTTTTCTTTATCCAATAAACTCTCCTTCAACTTCATGCTCTCAGCTTGTGCTTCTTTAAGTGCTTCCTGCAGGTGGATCACCTCGGCTTCAACTTCCTTCATATTCTCCTTCAGTTGAGTTTCTTCCTCTCTTTTCACACTGGCTTCTTCCTCGGTTTTTTTCAGTAAAGAAACCAACCTATTTATTTCATTTCCCAACGACGAGTTTTCTTCTTCAGTTCTCTTTATGCACTCGACAAGATCATGTTCTTTCTGCTCCCACTCTCCCTTGGAGTTCACAATATCCATCTTAGAATTTTCAATACTAGATGTAAGAACATCAATCTCATGATGTGCATCATTAAGCATGGACTCATATTTTTCTTTGCTAGCTTCTAAATCCGACTTTAAATCTTCAATCTGAGTCACGTAGCTTTCGCGTTCAGCTTGGTTGGCTAATAGTTTTTCTTTGGTATCTCTAGCTTCTGCAGATACTTCATGTAACGCAGAAGCTAAGCTATCCATTGCCAATTTGGTCTTTTCTTCTTCATCTCTACAAATCTCCAATTCATTGATAAGTTTGTTTTTCTCTTCTAATAGGGTTTCCACGCTTGAAGCTGAAAGTTTTTCATTGTTCAAAGCTTGAGCCTTCTCTTTATTAACTGTCTCAATCTCGGACTCAAGAGATTCAATCTTCTTCGACATTTCAATATTTTCTTCCTTAGCCGCGAGAAGACAACGCTCTGAATCCTCAAGATCTCCTCTTTGCCTCCCAATTGTCATTTCCAACATTCCCAATTTCTCTTTAAGACTAGAAATTTCAGATTCTGCATCATGCAGCAGTTCATTTTTTCCTTCTAGCTGTTTCGTTGCAGTTTCCAAGGACAATGACGCAGATCTCTCTAACTGATTTGCTTCTTCAACCTTTGTTTCTAATTCCTCAACCTTTATTCTGCACTCATCTAGCACACTACGCGCATAAGATTCAGCCATCTTAGCAGCTTCAAACTCCACATTAAGCTGTTCAATCAAATTCTCTTTCTCTGCCAACTTTTCATCGTAATCCTTTGCCTTTTCAAGTTCTTGCTTAAGAGCTTCAATCTCTTTTTGCAGCTCCAATACAGTATTGTTTTCACTAGCCTCGGTTTCCAGCTTTGAATCTAGTAAGCCCTTCAAACGTATCAGTTCAGCCGAAAGAATCTCCGCTTTCTCTACATGAAGCTCAGCAATTTTAGCTGCATCGTCGGCATGACTCAGTGCCTGGTTCTTTGCATCACAAGTCGTTACAAGTTCTTGCTTAACTCGTTGAAGCTCCTGAGTGGTGGCGAGAAGAGCAGACACATCCAAAGCATGCTGGTTCCTCACACTTTCAAGCTCTCTCTGCCATTCCTCTTCCTTCTTCTGAGCAGCTTCAATTCCAGCCTGTTCCAGCTCAACAGCTCGGAACTTCTCAATCTCAGAATCATCTTCAGCACGCTTTTGAGCCACCATTGCCTCCCTAAGTTTCTCATTTGCTTCCTCAGACAATCTTTGTGCTTCTTTCAGCTCATTTATTGCTTTTTCCTTCTCTTTCTCAGCCTGAATCAGCTGTTCCTTTGCTTTCTTTAGGTCTTCTTGAGCGACATTCAACTGTGTCTGCAATTCGGAACTCTTTGCAACAGCTCTTGGGGTATGCTTCTGAAATATACAGAAAATATTAAACAAGTTTAATGGAGATGCACTGCCGCTTCAAAATAGTTTCACAGCGATATCCAATCAAAATTCATGATATTACCACATAAGTCTACTTTGTAACCGCAGTGTAAAAATAACTGCAAAATGTTTGATTCTTGTTGGACATCAATGTAAAACTACCTTACGCTGCTTTTCACAATATTAAACACATATCAGAGTACAGATAACTAACAAAAAGCATGACTGCAGCAGTTATTTTTTCATGTATCAATTAGCACGCTTAATTAACGATACATAGCTGACAGTTCACTACCGACATATTGGACATCTCAGAATAACAAATAAGAAGCTAATGATAATCCAAGAAAAATTGTCAAACAACTAGCATCCTAAGATCAACAGTCTAAAACATGGTCACACATTTTCAGGTGTTTAATTATTATTATTTTTACACTTTTCATGAGACAATTGGAAAGTTCAAATGCCTCTTCCAAAAACAAATTTGGAAAGAAAAAAAAAGTCCAACTGTCTAATCAAGCCAAACATAACTCGATCTCAGAGAAAGAAGGAACACTGTGTATTTACTCTAACTTACATCAGCTGGTGTGGTAGGTCTCGGCGATTTCCTCTCAGCAATTGGCTTTGAATTCAAAGATCGTGGCGATGCTTTTTCCGCAGAAAGGCGTGAAGTTTGCAAAGGTGAAGGCGACTCAGATTCCGGTTTAGATACCCCTCTGCCGAGTTTACTAACTCTTGGAGTAGCCGGGGATGTTTTGTTTGGAGTTGCTGGTGGTACTTTGCTGAGAGTTGATGCTGGAGTAGCTTTGTTAGGAGTAGCTGGAGATGATGCTTTGTTGGGGAGTGTTTCAGATAAACCAGATCTATCAAGTTCACAATGTAAATACCAATATCAGCATTGCATTAAATGAAACAGAAAAAAGACAAGACACTATAAATTACGAAAACACAAAATGTCACACCTTTATCAAATCAGATAATGGATCTATATTTACATTGTCAAGCCAAATTCAACAAACAAAGATAAATTCATCAAGCAAAATAAGGGAGCATTAGGGCCAGAATCACAGATAGTAAAAACAAAAACATCAAATATCAAGAATCAAGATGCAACAATAAAACAATAACGAAAATTAACTAAAACCCAACTCTAAAGTTCAAATTTTGAGCATACAAACAAGATAAAAACAAAAACAAAAAACACAAAAAAGCACAAAAATTTAAACAGATGAAGGAAAAATTAAACATAAAGTTGGGAAATTTACACAATTTCTCAACCAAACAGATCAAACCCATTAATCAAAATCTCACAATAATAACCCAGATAGACAAAAAATATAAATAAAAAAGAGAAAATGTGACCCAAATCAGATCTTAAAGCAAAAAACACAGTAAAGTATGAAACTTGACAAACCTGGATTTTGAAGCCATGAACGATTATGAAAGAAGGTACAAGCAACAACCAAAGTAAAAACAAAAGAGGTTTCTCAAAGTGTCAGTAGTAACAGAAGAAGAAGAATAAATGTTATTGTTCCAACAACATTGTCAGAAACAAGAAACTGAACAAGTTTTGGATCACACCAACATTAAAAAAATTTGTTTTTTTTTTTCTTCTAAATTAATGGAAAAATTATTGGAAGTTTAAGAACAGGAATTTTACAGAACATGTAAACCAAAACCAAACAAATTGAGTTTGTTTTCCTGTCTCCAAGGTGGCCACACTCTCTCTCTCTCTCTCTCTCCCAAAATCAATGTTTCTCTCTCTTACTTCCTTCCTTCACTTTCTAGTAGCAGTTGTTACTTACTTACTAGTGTGTATCTTCTTCAGGTGGAGGGTGTGAATAGACAAAAGTAACCCTGAATTTTCTATATTCTGTCAAAGCCAAAGGCATGTGTATGTATTATCACTTTTTCAGAAGTAAAGTCATTTACCCTTCTTTTCAGGAAATAAAAAGGTAAGGTAACCCCTCTTTTTTTTTTTTTTTATGATGGGGTAATTTTTTTGTGATGTACAATTTTACCTCTCTTTGTAATTTTTGGGTATTTATTTATAATGTTTGTGAATTTAATAAGATTTGGTACCCATGTTCCCTAAAGAAAAATGATTTGGTACCAATGTACCATGCATGTGATGTGACAAGAATTTCAAATGGAATAAAAAAAAAAAAAACAAATTTGGTTATATGAGTTTTTTTTTTTTTTTTTGTAACAGTTGTTATATGATTATGACATGGGGTGGTATAAATTGAAAGTGGATTGTTTTGAAAATGAAATTGCGCGTAGTTCATAGCCAATTCACCAAACGTTGCCTCATTTTTACATCTGTTAACTTTCGATAAATTAATGCTTCTAGATTGTATTTGATCTACTAAAGCACAATATGCAAAGACGACAAAATTTCAGAGGATAAAATGTTAATTTGGTATTTAAACAATTGTTTTTTTTTTTTTTTGACAAAATGTTGTAATTGTGGTTTAATGAAAGACAACAAAATTTAGTTTTTGTTGTGTCATTTATCCCTCGGCTTGTACAATCATTAGAAAAGTTTTACAATCTAAGCAAAGTATCAATTGAAGTTCTCATGTTCAATTCCTTATTTTTTAGTTGATCAAACACAAACTTTAATTCTACAACTCTTGTATTTAAACATCTTTAAATTTCATACATTCAGTCAACACGTTATTTTATTTCTCTATCTCGATGGTTTTGGGTGTTTATCAATCTTTTTTCATGATTTTATGACTTAGATATTGTCTAAAATGGTAAATTTTCTTTACTTTGTTTTTTACCACCATAACTTTTTTAGGATAAATTGTTCTCTTTTAACGTGTGCTTTGTTCATATAAATTATATTTATTTTAGATTGGGTTAAGGTCCAGTATGTATGGCAAATGAGATCGAGTCTACAAATAACTCGCTAATGATCGGGACTATTCACATCGACTCCATTATCATTGAGGATTAAGCCATCTGATTAAATCACGACCTTCTAATGGTAATCAGATGGCGATATGTGATTCACGTGCAGATATCTCTCAATCGTGAGACTGTTTCAGACATAGAGACCTTGACGCGCCATTTATATAAGAGGTTCACTCCTATGTGAAATATATATTTTTCTCATTCACTTAAACCTATAAGCATTCCTTAAACCCTTATGGACCTGAGTGTTGTAGTTGTTGCAAATACAACATCTTATACGGTGAACGGTTGATGTCCCTTAACGCATTTGAACAACTTCGATATTCTTCTTCAAGACACTTACGAATAAACTCCTTTGTGTTGGATACTACTAACCTATGATGGACGATGATGACAATGAACACGTTCATAAATGTAGCAAATACTAAAAAATTACGACGTCCATCCAGCGCCTACTATTGAACTTACTTCACATACTCTCCCATGGCTATTCAATTGGTGGGGAGTGGACCTCCTCAAACTCTTCCTGATAGATTGAGGTTGATGCTTTAGCCAAAATTAATGTAAATAACATTTTGAAGTTCTTTAAAACAAATATCTATACAAATTTCAAAATTTCCTAAGCAGTGGTTACTAACAACACGACCCAATTCACTGACATAAACTTCAAAAAAAATCTACAATACGTGTCATCTCTGCAGCACTTAACTCTAGTGGAATGCCCCAGACTAATGGATAAGGAAAGGAATGAAACAAGATAATATTACACAAACTCATAATAAGGTTCAATGAATCCAAACTAAAGTTGGTTGAAGATATTCCTAATGTCTTAAGGTCATACATGAGAATCCATATTTCTTCCATATTTCTCGAGCAACGAGGAAAGTAGCCAAACATACCTCTTGGGCATCAATTTGTTTCCCAAAGACAACACCAAAAATAAACTTGACAAAAAAGTCCACCTAGAACAAAGTATTCACTTGAGAGTAGAGAAGGAATCTAGTCCAAAATAAATGGCAAATCTAAAGATGACAAAATTTGACAATGATGTCTGCCTCGATCCAAGTGATAACTTGGGGGGTAGGAAAGGGAGTCAGTATCCCATAAATGATGAAGCAACGAAAATCGTTAAACGAAAGATATAAAGGAAAACAACACAAATACAGAAATAAGACAAAATATGGATATATGCTCAAAAATGTAAACAAGTTACAAAAAAGATGGAACAAAACACGACAACGCCAAAAATATTTGTTGTAAAACGTCGAGAAAAGATACCACGGTAAACACAAATACATCCAGAAAACTTAAAACCAATCTTAAGTTTCCATCTGGTTGATTTAAGTTGTCTTCTAAGGAGGCACATGTTGTATCTACACATCATCTGGTTGACCACGTGTATCTTCACCATCCAAAAGAGGCACCAATCACCATTCTTAACAATCTTAGAAGGATTACCCTCGAATAGCTACAAGGTCACATTCTTAAGATTTGACCTTAATATTGTTGCATGGTTAACTTGAGAGTCACAAACCTCAAGAGAGTAGCACCCCTGAGTTAACCATGTGTGTTTGATCTTTTTATACTATAATTTAAGACAATGTATCCTGACATTAGTTTATGTGTTGAGAATATATATTATTTTAACACGCATCAGTTAGCAAATAAAATTAACAAAAAATATAAAAAAAATAACAAAAAAAAAATGAGTTCTAAAGTTTTCCAAATGAGGGGTAACCTTGGCGCAACTGGTAAAGTTGTTGTCATGTCACTGGAAGGTCACAGGTTCAAGTTCTGGAAACAACCTCTTGTGTAAAAAGCAGGGTAAGGCTGCGTACAATACACCAAATGATGGGACCCCTTCCCAAACCCTGCGTATGCGAGAGCTTTAGTGCACCGGGTTGCCCTGCCTTTTTTTCTAAAGTTTTCCAAATGTGTTGGCTAAAGAATCTCATCCAACCTCACAACATGTCTATACAATTTATTGTCTCCAAAGACTCAAATTAATGCTTCCACATAAAGGTTAGGAGAAGCTGTGCAAAAAAGTAGAAGGTCCTACAGTTGAAATATTGTTTTACAGGTGGTAGTGTATACTATTGTTTTAACATGATGCACCAAAAATTTATCGTACCTAGCTATTTGGCTATTAAGTACACAATGCCTTACAAATAAATATGAAAAACGTTAACAAGTGTTTTTAGAACATTGTTTAGGTATTTAAAAGTAGTAATTTTTATATTAAAATTCATGTAGTTATAACTTTTACAAATGTTTGACTTGTATTTTCAATATAAAGTTTCTTTTTGTGAATTTTTTAAACAATATTCTTATGACATTTGTTAGCAAAACCCAATAAATATTGGTATTTCGTACCATGCTATCTAATTATAGGGTACGGATCCCTGTTGTTGGGCAGCGCTGCAGCTGTACTTTTGCAAGAGTGAAGAGAGTTGCACCAAACAAGCACTAAATAAGTAGATAAAGATCTTTCAACTGAACTTTTCAAAATTTACTTCGCCACGTTGTGAAAGTTACGCAATATTTCTTTCATATATTTTTAAAAGATATTCTCTTTGGCACACCAACCTATTAAGCTATTGAACTCGTTACTCTTTGTATTCATCAATTAACGGTTGAAGCCACTACTTATAATGTTTAATAAAACCACTACATAGAATGAAGTGTAAAAGGAAAGGAAAGGTGGGGGAAGTGGCGTTGAAGATTGATATTAGCAAAGCGTATGATAGAGTTGAGTGGGAGTATGTGAAGCGAGTCATGCATAGAATGGGGTTTCATGAAAAGTGGGTAAATTGGATGTCTATGTGTATAGAAAATGTCAACTATCAAGTGCTTGTAAACAGAGAGAAAGTGGGTCCAATCATCCCAAAAAGAGGGCTTAGGCAAGGCGATCCATTGTCGCCTTATTTGTTTATATTGTGTGCGGAAGGTCTATCCGCTTTACTACGAAGAGCAGAGGAGAGAGGAGACATTCATGGTGTTAAGGTGTGTCGAGGAGCTCCGCTTCTCACACACCTGTTATTTGCTGATGATTGTTTCTTGTTTTGCAGGGCCAACAATAGAGAGACTACAAAATTAAAGGAGATATTGCAGACCTATGAAGCAGCATCCGGACAAGCGGTAAATTTCCAGAAGTCAGAAATAATGTTTAGTAGGAACACACCTGATGCGGACAGAGAGGAAATAAAAAATATATTTCAGGTTACAGCGACTCTTGGAAGTGGGAAGTATCTCGGAATGCCGTCTATGATTGGTCGAAATAAAAAGGCAATGTTTGGCTACTTGAGGGATAGAATTTGGAGAAAGATACAACAGTGGTCCGACAAGCATTTATCAAAGGCAGGGCGTGAGGTTCTAATCAAATCAGTTGCACAATCAATCCCAACATATTGTATGAGCACATTCTTATTACCGACGACGTTGGGGGAGGAGCTTCAAAGGATGATTAATTCATTTTGGTGGGGGACAAATCGGAGACAAGGGAGAGGGATAAATTGGTTAAATTGGGACAAACTAACAATGAGGAAGGAGTATGGAGGTATGGGTTTTAGACACTTTTTTGGCTTTAACTTAGCTATGCTAGGGAAGCAAGGTTGGAAGCTTCTAACCAACCAAGATACTATTGTTGCTCGAATTTACAAAGCTAAATATTATCCGAACACTGATTTTTTGGGGGCTCGTCTAGGCCACAACCCAAGTTATGTATGGCGTAGTATCTTTGCTTCACAGGTATTAGTTAGAGGAGGTCAAAGGTGGCGAATTGGAAATGGTAAGAACATTGCGGTATGTACTGATCCTTGGTTGAGGGAAGATAAAAATTCAGTGGTGTCAAGTACAAGAGTTCAAGGGACAGAAAGTTTGAAGGTTGCGGATTTGATGGACCCGAATGGTGTAACATGGAATTAGGGGCTGATTGCTGAGCTGTTTAACGAGCAAGACAAGGCAGCCATTGCAAAGTTAGTGCTTATCAACAGGGAGGGTGAAGATAAACGCATCTGGAAATTCAGTTCACAAGGAATTTACACAGTTAAATCAGCCTATCGTTATGCAATGGAAACACTTATTGATAATGAGGAGTATCGAGTCCCGGGGGAGTGGTTGAAGATGTGGAGAATGCAGATTCCGCAAAGAATCAAGGTGTTCTTATGGAGGGTGTTGAGAGGTGTTCTCCCAACTCGTATGAGACTACAAGACAAAGGTGTGCAATGTACGGATAGCTGTCCATTTTGTGAAACTAATTATGAGAATGAATGGCATGTTTTTATAGGGTGTGAGGAGGCAAAAAATGTATGGATTTCAGTAGGAAGGTGGCATCTAGTTCAGAATGCGGCTGCGGTTGCTGTTAGCTTAGCAGATTGGTTTTTTTTCTATGTTATGCAGGATGACAGATAGTGAAGGCGCTGATTTGGCAATGATTCTTTGGTGCTTGTGGCGTCGGAGAAATGATAAAGTATGGGATGGAGATATGAAACCAATTAATGTCGCAATTCAGTTAGCGCGCGACACTCTTTTCCAATGGAAGGCAGCAAGAAATCTGAATATTGTGCAGGTCTAGCAGCAACATATTAATACTGTGCTGAACTCTGTGCAGGGCCAGCAGCAACAGATTAATATTATGCAGTGGCAGCCACCAGAGACGAACTACGTTAAGTGCAATGTTGATGCAGCAATGTTTGCGGAACAGCATAGCTTCGGGATTGGAATGTGTATCCGGAATCACCGAGGTCATTTTATCACAGCGGCAACGACATGGCATGAAGGAAATCCACCACCGCAGGAAGCAGAGGCAATTGGTTTACATGATGCTATTCTTAAGCTTCGACAATTGGGAATATCAAATGTGCATTTTGAGCTAGATTGTAAGCTAGTAGTCGATAGCATAGTTGATAGGACTAATAATCAAGCTGAGTTTGGTACTATAATATCTATATGTAAGTCTCTACTATCCCAATCTCCAAACTTTAAGATAAGTTTTGTTAGGAGGCAAGCAAACTCTGTCGCCCATAGCTTAGCAAAGGTGTCACGAATGTATGCTCGTCACCAAGTGTTTGATTTGATTCCATCTTGTATTCACTCTATTGTGAGAAATGAAATAATATGAGTATTTGTTTGTCAAAAAAAAATAAAACCACTACATATTTCGTCAAAAAAAAAAAAACCACTACATAAGACTTATTTAGCCTAACTTGTATAACAAGACAAGCTAAATAAGTTCATTCTTCTTAAATCGATTTGTTTGAATAGTCAAATATAAATTATTTTTGGTTACAAAAGTCAAATATACAGTTAAGACAAAGAATAAAAAAAAGTAAGAAACCAATAGAGATTGATAGTAATATATATGAGAGTCACTACTAAGAGTGAAAGACACCACTACTCTGTGGTCGATGTATAGAATGTGTGTAATTTGTAAACTCTATCAAAACTTATATGGATAAAAATACTAAACAAAGGTGGATGAAAATTGTCCAAGTAATTAGAAGCAACACTATAGTAGACAAAAGGGTAACTGGAGACAGGGTTGTGGCATGCCAACTTACACAAACCTTTTTTAATTTTTATTTTGTTGTTTTAAATGTAAGTGACATTTGAACTAACTTTCTAATTATGGATTATTATAAATTAAGGGTGATGGGATATTTCTAATTATGGATTATTATAAATTAAGGGTGATGGGATATATTATAATGTCAATGGGAACCACCAAGTGCTTTACGTAAAATGGCGTAATAAACAAATTTTGTATATTCCAAATGGGTTTTTCCATGTATGGTGGGAGACTGACTAGCAACCCAACAAACCTTCCTTTGTCTTGTGGCTGAGCCAAAAAATGGATCCTAAGTAATGATAATGTTACAGGATTATAGGTGCAACTTGAGCCATCTTTTGAAAGGGATATATAGTTGGGACTGTTTGACAAGCACATTATAGTTTATAACCTCTTACTAGACTTTTCACCCGTGCGACGCACGTGTCTTCTCGACTATAATAGAGACCAATAAATAATGTTTAACCTGTAAGATCATGGGTCGATCAATAAACGCAAATTAGATTATTAGAGATACAATATTACAATCAAATGATAATAAAAGAAATTATAAAGGAAAAAGATAAAAAGATACAAAATTATTAGAGATAAATAATAATATTAAAACATTTATGATGCAAATTTAGAGAGAGAATATTCACGGTAAATTAATAAATAAGGATAAGGATTAAGATATCTATTAAATTTTTGCTTTGAAAAATATTCACGGTTATTAGAGAGAGAAATGAAAAACATATATGATGCAAATTTAGAGCCAAAATTTTAGTATAGAATTGTTGCAAACCTAATAAGAGATTAGTGGAGGGAAAAAAATTAGGTTAAGTTGTTGCAGACTTAACAAAATTAATAAATAAGGATGATTGAAAAAGATTCATTGTCGTTTTCTCACGAGTTTATAACTTATTTTTATTAGTTTATAACATCTTTTTATAAGCTAATTTCTTTTTAGAGGATTTTTTATAAGCTAATTTAAATAGCTTAATTTATCATTTTTTTCTCTCTGAATATTATCGCTTTGTCTTAATTCAAAATAATTAAATACTTCTTTATGTCATTTTAAATTTATAAGATAGTTCAACCTCTAATTTACTAAACATTATAAATTTAACCAATTAAAAACTTATTTGCCGGCAACTAACTTATCGGTTATCAACTATAAATTCATATGCTATAAACTAGTTTAGTACTTACTCCACTATTTAATTTAGTACGTAGAGGTAGAGCCTTGGTGTTTCTCAATGGAAAAAAAAAAAACTAGGTCTTTGGTGATTGAATGAGAAAGATCATTCAAAACTCAAATGAGTGGGTGGATACTAGCAAATACATTTCAATTAATGACAACAAGTGATATGCACTTATAAGATAATGTTGGCACAATAGTAGTAATAGTAATCAGGAAAACTAAGATGTACAAAAAATCAAGATTTACAGTGATAAGGATACGAGCCTTAAAACATTCATCCATTCCACATGTGTTTTTGATCACTAGGTTAGATTCACACACATTATGTATGGAGAAGTGGGGAATCCGGGGTTCGAACCCCAGCCCCTGCACATAATATCTTTGGTAGCTATCAACTGAACTACATTTACGGGACAAGTGTAGGGTACTATTAATTTAAATTTTAAATAAAATTGTATTATTCTTGACAAAAAAAAAAGTATTATTAATTTCAAAGCTGTATTAAAAAATAAAGCAGCATAGGCCAACCAATTTGTCGTTTTCTCTTTTTGGGATTCTTAAAGCGACGGGACAAGAGTGCTGCGATTTTTTTCCCCACAAAAATCTTTTTGTTTTTAGATAAAACAATTAATTATAGTTATACTACTATTTTCATAATCATAATCATAAACAGTTGAATTTTGATAGAAAAAACAAGTAGTCAGTTTCATCTCTAAACTGATGTTATTCTCTCCAAAATTTATCATTATTAAACTATTAAAACAACATACTAAAAATATTAGAGATTGGATGGTTAAATTAGTACAAACTTCTAATGTTGATTCCTTAATTCGTTCTCATAGAACACCAAATTAATTAATAACTAAATAAAACAATTGGAGTTGATTTCTTTAACTTTATGACTACACGAAATAAAAGCAATGAACAAGAACAAAATTAAGTATGTAGCATAGAAACCAAAATGAGACGAGATGAATCATGAACGTGGATACAAAAAAAATTACATTCAAAATAAATTCATCTCACCTCGTGAAAATTGCTTGGTAGATATCCAACACAAACAAATTCATATTTCCTAACCAATCACAGTTATAACGTCGAGATCTTTTAATGTGTTGAATACACGAATCTTAAAATAAAATTTATATTTTAAATTTCTTATCAAGTGCCGACATTTATTAACATTTTCCCATAAAAAAATTAGCCTGACTATACCGGTTATTGCAGCCACAGTAGAAGCATTTTGAACTCGTGCAGTGTCTCACCTCAAAGCCTAATAATACAAGTACTCAAATAATGATGATGCTACTGTACTATATATAAGAATTCGTGCATTTTCCTGGAACTTTCTGTGAAAACTGCTAATGTACTTGGCCCAAAGGTTGGTTGCTTGACTTGCTGTTGGTGCTGACTTAGGATTTTTCCTCACTTCTACTCACAATTCATTAACCTAATGTTTAGGGACGATGGTGAGTGTGTCAGAATTACCGTGACTTATCATGACTTTTTAAAAATTACACTTTGTAATCTTTGTGACATTGTGATAAGTTACTGTAATTCTGATATATCCACCGTGTTAGTTGTTACTAAACACACTAAAATGGAAATGTACCTTAACATTTTTCCATTTTAACAAAAAATACGATTTTTTTTTATTTTATTTTCGTTTCCCTTACAATCGTACCTTTCCATGTTTTTCAATCAACTTTAAATTCACAATACACAATTTTTGAAAAATATATGTTCAATAAACTTTATATTTATGAGACAAATTTTCTAGATAGTTTGTAAAATAAATATGAAGTTTATGATACTCAACTACTCATTTACTGTAAACTCGTGGAACTCATTTTGATATAAAAAATAGGGTCTTGTTAACCAGTGCCCCCAGGGCACTGGTTAAGGAATCTATAAATAGAATTTCTGTCTTGGAAATATAAACTGCCACTTTTTATCAAGTAATAATTACATTACTTTTTGATAAAAACTTACTTTATTTGGTGCTTAACCAATGCCCCGGGGGCACTGGTTAACATTCTCCTAAAAAATAATATATGATATACGTGAAGTTTATGCCGAAATTTATACGTGGGATGATAGGACCAAAGGAAAAAACATTACATCAAATTCTTCACACAAGAAGCCTACAAATGACCCTATTTAGATAAATAACTTAATTTGTACCCTCCGGTCACTATTATAAGCAAAAAACTACTTTTTAGATTTATTGAATAAATGATGTATATGGTCTATATTAATGGTCACATACATCACTCATTCAATGAACCTAAAAAGTAGTTTTTTGCTTATAATAATGACCGGAGGGAGTAGCTTATAACACAAACACTTATCAATCTATTTCTGTAACAAATGATAAAATAAAGTTAAATTGTTTTCGTATAAACTATAAGATGTTTAAGTTAAATTGTTTCCATATAAACTATAAGATGTTTTATGCATGGAACTATATGTTATTTATAAGTTCTTCTAAACAGTCTCGCAAGTACTTACGATAGTAGATAAACTCAAACAAGTCAATTCAAACGGCTCCAATGTAATTGTAGCGTACATAGTCAGATGGCCTAGGGGGTATTCTAAAACAATTTTTTTTTACAATGACGGAACCTAAAAAAAAAAAATTACAGAGGAGTAAAACACTATTAACTCAATTATGTTTGATCAATTTTGCACGGTAGACCTGCAATACAACTGTATTCAAGAATCTCGCGATTATAATTCAGAATCGTATAATCAATATAGGTTATGATTCAAACAAAATACAACGCTAATAATTGTAAAGCCTGTGATCAACTTCACATACATACTCTTGAACTCCATTATATATTAATCCAAATGTGTTGTTTCATGGTCTAAATATAACATGTTTTAAACAAAATCATTAAAATACATGTAAACAAAAGTACACAAGTTATAAGGAAGCAATATGGATTCCTTGATTGGAAAGAAATTAGAGTAGTTGACATCATTTTCATTTTATCCTACAAAGCCAAGGTTTCAAATGGTCATTCTTTCAAGTGGGGGTGTTGCTGCGTATATGACCATTCTCATCCATAAGATTCCAATTTGCTTCCGAAACTTCTTAAGATCTTGTACAAAAAATGATATATTTGTCCATAGAGCTGGGAAGACGCAATGAAGTAGTCAGACAATATGTGTTATCTTGAAGAAATTGTTTACGAAAGAATAACTAAGAACCTACATAGTTATTTAAAGGAGTTTCAACCAAAATTTCACAACATGATTTGCAATATGATATGCCTAAATCATAATATTCATGTATTAAATTATAATCCCAAATTACGGGTTATTTGGATTGTTGGCCATATTTCAAGTTGAAAAGAATAATCGCAAATTTCATTTTTCGGTGTTTTATTTGATTAAAATACAATATATGGTTTTGATTAGTAAAAGATCATTTCTAATTAATTGACCAATAAAAATATTTGTCTCGTGTATATTCATAAAATAAGTTATAACTTAAAATTAGTTTTTTTTTTTTCAAGAGATAAGTTATAATTAGTGTATTATAAGTTCTCTCAAATTTATCACTAGATAATCAAAATCAAAAGATACAGTATCATTGTAGCGTACATGGGTTTTTCTTTCAGCTAAATAAAGCAACAGTGTAGGGCAACTAAAACTCAAACAGCAACACTGAGGAGGCTAGTGAGGGTAAAATTTACTTAATTTTCTGTTATTAAAAGTTTAGTGAGTGAATCTAAATCATTACTTGTAATTCTATTTCTATCGTAAGTTCGTAACACATAAACCCTTTTCCTCCACAAGATGTATAGCTAGGTATTTTTCTATTCTTCGCGCCTACGCTTTGTGCTTGCACAGTCAATTTACTTCTGATTGATTTCCTTCCCTATGTACCTGTTAGCAATCCCGAAAAAATAATTAAAAAAATTGCAATCACATATAGAATAAAACATACTTTACACTAACTGTACCTATAGTTCAAAGGCAAACATCATATATCATATATAATGGTAAGGAGTAAGGACTAAGGGGTCGTCTGTCAACAAAGTAGGTAGTATACTAGTATAGGTTTGTGTAACTTCTACTTGAAGGATGTGAGCTAGTTTTTGGGTAATCTGGTATAAGATATAACAAACAGATATGGAGATGCTAGAAGCAAAATGCAATTAATAATTAAAATTACTCTAAAAACTTACCATAATTTTGGTGCACCTTTGTAAAGTTGTAAATGGCTTTTATTAAAGAACCGTATCTCATGAAGTTCAACGACCCCATATGCCTGCAAGAAACATTAATCGGAATCTATTCAACTAAAAAATAGAAAAACGAAGCTATGTATAAAATGCAACTTCTCATACTAACATCACATGAAACCTATGCAATGCGTGGAGGTTCATTTTTAAGGTTTGCTGCATCAGCAACATGGCTGTGGAGTAGCAACTAGCAACCTCGTTACAGGTTTACTATGCAAAAGAGAGAATATAACAAAAAAGGAGAGAAACTGAATCAGATCCAATTATATTCACCGACCATTCGATGATTATAAACTACTTTCATTTACATGGACTTCTATTTCTTATTATCAACATACTAATCCACAATAAGCCTAACGCAGAGCAAAATGCCTATGTAACAGAGTAGCTAACTTCATTACTGTTATTGCACTCCATGAAAACAAACGAGCTAACTTCTTATTCTCCCAATGATGATAAAGAAAACAACAGCAATAAAAATAACAATATCCTAGAAACAACTTACACTATCTCTGTATACCGAATTCTCCATGCAGGAAAACCAAGATGACACCTCACAGGTCCATAAACCAGTAAAAGGTCAGGTTCAGGGCCTTTGCAACCTGAGAGTCAAACAAGATTGTCATTAGCCAGAGAATGTTATACTGCACAAGGAAATAAACACTTTAAAGTTTGAACTAGTAGTAGGTTTAGGAAGCAAACGTACCAACTATTTGCAGTGCCTGATTCAAGCGAGGCTCTAATTGATAATCAAGTTCTCCATCTAAGTTATGTCGTTTCGAACTCTCAACAAAAATCATGTTAGCTGCTTTGGCCACCGCTTCCTTCCCATCCACATAAGAAACAAATTCTAGGGTCATGTGATCAGGTACATGGTCTGTCACAGCTTTATTAACTTCCTGCATTGAGTTAAAGCTAGATCTGATCAAACGAATGAAAAAACAGTTGAAGTTACAGTCGAATGAGCCATTTAATTTTATATTAATGAGTCGTATGGATGCATAGAAAAAATGGAAATAGAGCAAAAGAGAATAATAATGGTATTTCTCCCTCCATTGCTTTAGAGGGGGAAGAAGACAGGGTCTCATTCTCTTAGTTTGTGTGAGGAAAAATTTCATCTGTTTTTTTTTTTTTTTTCTTTTGAATTAGCAAATATTATTAGCGCTAAACCTGCACAAGATGCAGAAGGCCGCAAAAGGAAACTGAAATACAAAGGCGCGGTATATAAGCGGAACACCCGAGAACAAAGCGACACATGTGCCACAAAAACAAACTACCCACTATACGGACTAAAATCTGGACACCAACAACTTTAGCAGATTCCCCTCATCTACACTTTGCAACAGCTTAAGGTTAAAAACTAGTGCACCATAAACCAAAACAGCACAGGGAACACAAAAAAAGGCAAAACACCCAAAGTGAAAACAACAGAAGGCACCAAAAAAACCAGCCAAGACCGTTCAAACACCAAGTCTCTCCCACCCAAAACCACATCCCGCGCCGCGCCGGAGCACAGAGCTGCAGCCACAACTAGCGGCGACAGGCGAAAACAGAACCCAGCGAGCTGTTGCCCAGACTAATTAACCCAGTCACCCGCAGATCCTGCACCTCACGCAACCCGCCAGTCCCGCCCCTTCCTCTTACCTCAAGAGACGATCTCTCGGATTCCAACTCCATTCGTAGAACAATGAAGTGTGAAGAAAAATGGGGCTGTTGTATCAGAGTATGTTCTCTCCCTTTTTACCTCGCCCTAGAGAGAACTTTTCTTGTGGACTCGAAGGTACTTTTTCATGCCTACTTTTTGTCACTCCTATTATTGACCTAACATCCAAAACACCTAAAATTAAAAATAATTTTCTAAACTCATTTTCTTTCCTTGCTTTTCCCTCCTCCGACTTACCAATATCTTACCCACGCATTAACTATTCCATAGCCGACTATTGAGAGGCATTGATGACTGCTCAAACGAGAGTGTCTCTCCTAGGTTCACATCAGGCATGTAGCTTATATGATATATCAACAGAAACATTTGTTTCATCGCCTCATCAATAATTTCTTAGAGACATCCACAAATACTATAGGCAGGTCCCATCATTTACGAACTTAAGACAAATGAGCAACTGAAATGATACAAAATGTATTCAACAAAAATCTTCCCTTTTTACAGAGTATTAAAAAAGTTTCAGGTGTGAAACAAATTGAACTTGACATGGGGCACACCATTTCCTGTTGTCCTAATAAAGGCATATTTAAAAATCTGTATACAAATTTGACACAAAACCTATTTCTCTTAAGTTTTATTGTATGATTACAAATTCCTATACAATTTTAAAAATAATAGTAATAATTCCCCACAGACCAAAAATAGACTTAGATTATTCTTAAGTCCCTTCAGATTTCAGAGATTTATAGATTGATTACTAAAATTTCAATTTAGGAGCAAAACCCAACAACTATAGCAAGACTGTGAAATGGATAATGTAATTTTTCATTAAAAATAATGCATTAAATCATAAGGGTGGCGAACTTCTTAATAAAGGAATATTTCACACCATTTCCTTTTTTTATAAAGTATTAAAATATGTTAAGGGTGGCGAAAGTAACACACATTAATTAGTAAAAATGAACATGGAGGAGAAAAGTGGGAAAGATCATTTTTTATTAAATATTTTTGTAAACTTTACTTTAAAATTTGTGTTTTTTTGTCCTTGTGATACTCAGTGTGTGTGTGTGTGTGTGTGTATACACACACACGAACTGATGAGTGGGCCTTGGCAAGTGAAATTTTGCATTTTATGGCACATAGAATTACACGTGTATAAGTCAAGAACAAAAGTAATAAAGAACTTGTCACATTGTGAAGGGGCGAGCATGAACTTAGAGGGTATAGTGCTGTCAACATCTTTTAAGTTGGGGTAGCGATCACCCCTTTTACTTACAACCTAGTTCCGTCCCTGGCGATTAGATTTACCGAAACTATGTGATTTATATGGAAAACATATGAGATGCACTGCCTACTCAAAAGAACGTTAATAATAATATTGTATCATAAAGCACCACATAAGTTTATCAATATATTAAGATAGAAGCAATCTGCTGGGAACAAAAAAAAAACGTTACCTCTATGGATTTTGCATTCTTCATTGTGTGAAATATGGCCTCCTTTGATTTTTTCAACACTCCTATATCGTAGAGTTCAAAGAAAAATTATAATACAACCCAGGTAAAAGAAAGTTTACCATCACTAATCATCCAAAGCTTTCATACCATTCATGTCATAGAGGCATACATTTTTTATACCAAGTGAGTCCAGCCACTGCAAAAGTTGAACAACTTTTGAAGTCCGATGAGCATCTTCACTCTCTATGACAATGGCCAGGTACCGAAGCTTTGCTATAGGAAGAGACTTGTATTTGTTCAATACTCCATAAGAGATGAAATAGCTTTCAAACAAATTAGCCACCACTGATATGTAATACCATGCGCTGACAATGATTTGTAGAAAGTACCATAGTAGTTGAAGCCCAAGATTTCCAATCTGTACAAGAGTTTGTTTGGAGAAACTTTTCAAGAAGCTCTTAAGAAAAAGAAAATATTAAACAAATATTGCGATCAAACTATGAGTTTTTAAACAAAAGCTTCTTGCATAAGTTGCAACTAGGAGTCAATTTTTTTCAGAAGCTCTATCATTTCACTTCTCTATGACATGTACAAGCTTATTAGAAATTCTCCATTGTCTGTAAATTTTCTTTAACTAAGAAGCTCTCATAAGCTATAAACTACTAATCCAAATTGGGTCTGATTCACATGCTAACTTATTTCAATATAGTTTTAGGGACGGTTTGAATTGACCTATTTGAGCTTATATACTGGCATAAGAACTTGTGAGACTAATCGAGAGAGTTTGTGGAAACAACTTATAAAATCTCCATAATCTGTTTTCAGCTTATTTCCATAACCTCTTTATGATAACTTATGAAACAACTTATTTTATTATGCTATAAGAGGTTAATTAAGTTGTTTACCGAAACAGCAGTTAGTTGCAGAACAGAAGAGGATCTCCTCTAATGAAGGATGATAATAAAAATGGAAGACTTACGGCAAGAATAGAATGATACAAGTTGTGAGCTACATCTCTGAAATCCATTATCTTCTCCTACATACAAGTATGAAAAGAAGCAGCATTAAGTAGAAAGCAAAGAATAAAAAGGGAGATTTAATCAAACAGTTTCTGTGCAACAACACTATTAGTCTTAGATGTTATTCACCAATCATCATAGCGCTTACCCGAATGAGCAGAAAATCGAAGTTAAACCGAGCGAATTTCCTTTGAGTGTTCGACGAGAGCAAGAGATAAACCAAGGAAACTGGAACAGTGGAGAAAAGTGGAGCGAAAGGGAAAAAATAGTGTTTTCTTTCTCTCTCTTTTTTCTTAATCAGAAAAATACTGATTCATCAAAAAATGAAAGACCGTGACACTGTAATTCACTAAAATCTTAAGACATGGACTTAACGAGATTTAAGTCTAGACAAAGATCTTGAAACATGAGAATAGTCCAACTATTTTTGGAACGAAATGGATACTATGAATGAATGTTATGAAGTTAAGATACTATTTTTGTTACTTGAAAAGAAAATAAAAGATATTTTAGAGCTATCTCATCTTCCCGTGATATTATAAAGGCTTAATTACATAAATGGTCCCTTAATTAGTTATGAGATTTCATGTTGGTCCCCTTGTTAATTTTCGTTCCAATATGGTCCCATAAATTTCCTCCGTCAGTCAAGTAAATTCATTCTGTTAACTTTTGTTCAAAAACGTTAACATTCATCTCCTCCTTCATCAACTTCATCCTCAAACCCAGAAAATTCATCATCTTCATAACCAAACCCAGAAAAATTATTAAACTTTATCACAAAACTAAAAAAAAAAAAAACCTAAAATATTATCTTCATCATCATCATCCAAAATTAACACAAATTTAAACCCAAATCTTAAACGCATAGGTATTGAATTTTTAGTGTTGCATGAAATAATAAGATCATGAAAAGAAAAACTGTAATGATTTAAACAGTATGTAAAATTAAAGAAGCGAGCTTCAGAGTGAGGTTATTATTCAACAACACATTGTAGAAGCACTAAAATCAATTATGATGATTTGCAGAGTAAAAAATAAAGGAACAATATCAATGAGCATGCATAACCCCGGACATTGCAATGCAACTGATTACACAAACAACATTCACCACAAACAACCCAGCATGTTCCAAAACCTAGTAACTACATCAAAAATCACCAAACTAACCAAACAATTATACAACAAAAGCAATAATTTTTCTACAAATAAAACACTTTCGAACTAAAATGAATTATGAAGATTTGCAAATTGCAGAGTGAAAAACAAAGGAACAAACATTAAGGCATTTAATCAAACAGGTTTAGTGTACAAAGCGAAATAGGGAAATACTGAGTTCAAATTCCGCTGATTTCAAAAGTAGAACAAATCCAAAACGAAAAGGGTTACTTAGATTATGCAGATTAGAATATTGATAAACCCTTTTTCACTATTTACTTGGCGTCGCAAATGAACATAATACGATCAGTTTAAGGGATTGGATTTGGAAAAATTTGTTGGCAATGAGATGCTTAGCAATAAAAGTCGTACCTCAACGGTGATCGGAGAAGCTTGGTGGCGGCAAGGGTGACGGGGCTCAGCGTTGGACACACTATCACACAGTTCACTTGTGTTAATTTTCGATGACGATGATGATGATGATTGATGAAGATACTATTTTGGATTTTGTTTTTGAGAGTTTTGTTTTTGTTTTGTGATGAAGTTTATTACTCCATCCATCTCTCAATAGATGACTAAAGTGACAATATACATTATTGACTTAAATACTTTGACCATATTTTTTTATTAATTCACAAAGATAAATAATATGTAAGATGTTGTTGGATTCGTCTCGATGAATATTTTTAAAATATTAAATTTTCATTATTTTTTTTAGTAAAGAATGGAAGATATCAAAGATAAAACATATGCATTGATACGTGTGTCGGAGTCAACTAGGTCATCTAATATGGGACGGAGGGAGTAGTAATTTTTTTATGGGTTTGGTGATGAAAATGATGAATTTTTTGGGTTTAAGGATGAAGTTAATGAAGGAGGAAGACGAATGTTAACATTTTTTTTATTAAAAGTTAACATAATTGATTTATTCGAAGGACACGGAAAAAATTTATTGGACTATATATGAAAAAAAATTAATAAGGGATCAATATGAAATCTCATAATTAATTAAGAGACCATTTATGCAATTAAACCTATTATAAATGAATATGATTTTGAATTGTTTATTGTAGTGATGAATTCAAATGGTTTGCAGTGTGTTATTAATTAATTGCGTATTTTTTAAACTAAAGCAAATCATGAAACTTTTAAAACCCCAAAAATATTTTCCAACTCAACACTTAGGATAAGAATACAACTGTAAGTGAATATAATTTTTTAGTTTGAAACAAAGGCCATATTCATTCAAATAAGTAATTGTTTCATACATATGCGAGTTTAGAAATTTTCATTTGCACATTAAGACCGCTCTTCCAGAGAAAAACAAAGGTTTGAACGAGTGGTTTAGAGCACATCAAACATGTATCAAAATAAAAACAAATACATGATCGATGGTGTATACGACACTAGGACTCTAGGAGACAATATGTGATCAAAGTGATTCTAAAATGATGTGATCGTTAAACTCAGAATGAATGCATATTAGTGATATTGTCCGTCCTACATGTATAGGCAAGTAATTTGAGCTTATATGTGCAATTAGTTGACCAGTTATTCCACAAGCATTCTCAGAAAATATATACTTGGGATTGACTCTTGTAACTCAAATCCCCAATATAAAAACAACCATGATGTGATCGTGTCTCCCTCTGGTTGTCTGAAACAAGCTAGCCACAAGAGATTCAAGTAAATTTTATAAGCTCGTAAGCACTGTAGAGTCTACCTACGTACACTACCAAAAAATAAGGGCAGCTCAGAGCTCATTAAGATCCCACCACTGTGATGTGAAGTCTGCAGACGTCGGATATATGGAGTGAGCAGAGAAGTTATTATCACAACTCTGACTTGCGACCAACCAGTTCATCTATGCACATTGTACAAAGCATCAACTCTAGTCAAGGACCAACAAATCCACTCGAAGATATCATATTTAGAAATGAATAGAATTTTTTTGAACCAAGGATGCTTCTAAAACCCCTTGCTCCATGTATGTCAAAAAGCCGATTCCTTTGCCAAGCTCTTCCTAATGAAAAATCCAATGCTTATTTGTCACTGAACTTCAAAAATAGACAATAAATATAACACATGATGATGACTTTCACTTCAAATTATACCAGTTTCGCAACTAAACCTTGACCATGTCTAGTTTGATTTGAAAAATTAATAATTTTAAACCGGTGGCCATATTTGGCTGGTATAACAGCACAGGTGATCAGTTAGTGTAGCAAAAGTCTTACATAATATATCATGCCGGTATACAATTTCTAATTTATCAAACAGGTAAAATAGAAAAACATAAAGCATAAACAAAGAACAGGTGCCTTCGTATGTCTGAATATGAACATGCCAAGCAAATGTCTGCCCAAAAATAGATCTTTGAAATCAGTACTCAATTTGTGATTGCAAACAATGGGATTGCTAAAAAGGTCAAATATCTTACTCCACAACTCACTATATCAACTTTAATTTCTTGGTTCTTTGATGCACAAATGTAACACATAATTTTAACTCTTTCTAGAATACAAATAACAATAACATTATCGAGTTTGTAACTATGTTCCAAAAGATGACAAGGGTAAAAGTTTGATTTTCTATACCTTGACATCTATTAGCATGCTGCATGCCATGATCATAAACCATAGAATCACCACCCCAGCATGATGTAATGATGGATGGGTGGACCAAAAAAAAACACAGGATTCGGACATTAGTGGAATGTAAAACACAACTTTCCAAGATTTCTTCATAATCTCCTGTTTCTGCTTCCACCATTGCTGCTATTACCTAAACACCAAAAATACCACACTTCTTCAAATAAAAATCAATAATACAAGGCAGGCATCAGAGAAAACTAGATGTTAAAAGAGATGAGCCTCTCACCAGCTTGACCATTTCTTCTGTCCTACCTGCATCCATTTTGCTTTAGTTATATTCAACCTGTACATCAGAAACCTAATTTATACCGGTTGCCTCTTCCTGAAGCCAGTGGATATCCTGCAATGTCGATAGAGAATGCAAAAGCATAAATAAAAGGTCAGAATAAATGTGCTAAAATGATAAATCAAAGGTCTTGCACATCTACAGAGCAGTTTTGATAGGAATAATATCGCTACTTCAAAACATATTTCAACCACCAAGTGTGTAAAGGAAGTGCTTAATGTTATCAAATTTAAATTAGCAAGTGTTTGAAAAGTTAGCGAGAGCGTGAGACAAACCATTTGGCATATGCTATCCGATAATTGTAGTGCTTCTTGCCACTTATCAACCTTGATAAGGCCTTTGATGAGGTGGACAAGTATGCTAAGTTCTGGAACGACATTCTTACTTATCATGCTAGCATACAGTTCTAAGGCTTTATCAACCTTACTTGCATGTGACAGATTCTCGATTAAAGAAGTATATAGATATTTGTTGGCAACTGCATGGCTAGGTGATGATGAAATCTCTTCAAGAAGATCCAATGCGACTTCCAGTCTCCCCGCCTTGATGTAGTTATCAATCAAAATTCTGTACAAAGAATCAACAGGCACTGATTCATTCTCACTCAACTCATCTAAAAGACCGATCGAGGTTATAAACTCTTGGCTGAACCCTTCGATAATTTTACGGTGACTTAGTATATGCTTTGGCCAATATGTTTGTTTCATTTCATCCAAGAGTTTGTAAGCTTCATCAAGAAGGCCATTGGAACAACAATGATTTATCAAAACCCTATAGGTTATAAAGTTTGGAGCACAGCCTTTTGAGCACATATCTCTAAAGAGCTCAAGGCACTGCTCAATTTTTCCTGATTTCCCAAAGCCGTCAATCATTGCAGTATAAGTTACAACATTTGGATTACAACCCTTTTCTTCCATCTTAAGCATGAGCTTGTAAGCTTCATCTGTCTTTCCAACTTTACAGAGGCCATCAACCATCTCTGTGTAAATAACAACATTTGGAGTGCAAGAATTCTCTAGCATCTTGGACAACACTTTCAAAACAAGATCCAACCGGTTATCTTTAAACAGACAATCGATGAAAGAGCTATAGGTATACAAATTTGGACTGTATCCACGCTCTGACATCTTTGTGAACACCTCCTGTGCATCCTGAAGCTTTCCAATCTTGCAAAACCCATCAATAACAGCATCATAGACTATTTGGTTAGGCTCACAACCATGAGCCAACATGGTATCCAACAATTCGCGCGCCTCTTTAACCCTGTTTGCTTTGCATAAACCATCCACCAAAGCCCCATATGTAATAACATTTGGTCCTTCACTGTTGTTGTGATCTAGCTTAAAATATTTGTCCATATCTGAGGATTCTATGTCACCTCGCATTCTGGCATAGATCTGGCAAGCTTTTTCAATCTGCCCAGCCTTACAATGACCATCAATTAAAGCTGTATACGTAACAACATTAGGCTTGCAACCTTCAAGCCACATCATCTCAAAAAGTTCATCTGCAACAGACATCTTTTTGGCTTTTAGGTATGCATGAATAAGAGCAGTATAAGTCACCACATTGGGTTTGCAACCTTCACGTAACATTTCATCAAACCATTTGCGAGCCTGCTGAATCAGACCAGCTTTGCAAAAGCTATCAATTAAAATAGTATAAGTGTAAACACTGGGAACAATGCCATTCCTTTTCATTTCTTCGAACAACGAAAAAGCTTTCTCTACCTTGGAGGCATCGCAAAGGAAGCCAATCACTTTAGAATATGTACTATCATCGGGGATGAAACCCTTGCCCATCATTTCACATATAATCTTAAAAGCTTGATCAAACTTTCCAGCTCCACAAAGACACCGTGCAAAATTGCTGACATTGACCTTGTTTAATACAACCCCTAAATCAAGCATCTCACTATAAGCTTTCTCCACCAAATCTAAAATATCCGAGCTAGGCTGTTCCTCATTACTACATACGCTACCAATGAATATATTATAAACCAGATATCCTGGCTGGCACCCACATTTTATCATTTTCTTAAACAACTTGTAGGCATAAGAGTAATCCCTTGATTTACAATAAGCATGTATAAGAGAATTAAATATCTCACGATTAGGATAACACCCCTCTGTAATCATCATACTCAGAATTCTCTTACACCTCCCCAACTGTCCTTTTTTCAAACAACCAGAAAGCAAAATCCTATAAGTAACAACATTGGGAATGCAAGAACTAGACCTCATTCTATGTAAGATATCCATCGCTTCTTCAAAAAGTGAAGCTTCACACAACCCAGAAACCATCCTATTATAAAATACCGTATCCGGCACAAACTCCTCAACCTCATCAATCAAATCAAAAGCATCCCTACACTTCCCACATTTACACAACGAATAAGCAAAACAACTAAGAGTATACCTATCCATAACAAACCCATAACTCAACATCTCTCTCTTTACCAAATAAGCAGTATCTAACTTATCAGCTCTAAGAAAAACCTGAATCAAAGAATTATAAGTAGTTTGAGAAGGTTTGTACCCAAAATCCTTCAACCTCCCCAACTCTTCCAAAGCCATATTCCACCACCCATTTCGACAACACTTTCGAACTAGAAAATTAAGCAACCTACGAAGCAATTCGCGATCATCATCCTTAATTTCCATCAAAAACTTTAAAGGCACTCTATCATTGGCATTATCATTGCATCCTAATAAGTCAAGCAATTTATCAAACACTTGGGGGGTGTGAGTGTAACCAATTTGTCGACCAGCCCACAAGAAAAACTTTACACACAAGTCAGGGTTTTTGACATTGTTCATGACTTCAACCACCAAAGAGTCGCTTAACCGATTACGAAACTGTCGAAAAAATTGATGGGTTTCAATGTTCAACCCGGTTTTGAGTGCTTTTGATATGGTTGAAACAATGTCGTCAGCGGAAGAAGGGATGGATTGTGGGGAAGTGGGGTTGATGAGAGTGTTGCGGAGAAATGCGTAGTCTTGTGATAAATCAGGAGGGGTGGGTGTGGTGGGTGTTGAGGGGGAAAAAGTGGCGTCGTTAGGGTGATGCAAACCGTGGAGTTTTGAAGAAGAAGAAGAGAATTGGAGAGAGCGAGAGAGAAGAGTTTTCAACTCTCTGTTCCTCCTCCTCATACTCATGAAAATGAAAATTCAAAGGATTTTGATTTAGGGTTTAAGAGGAGTGAGAGGAGGAGGGTACATAACTAAACCCTGAATGACCATTGTTCTGCTCTGCTACTCTCTTTTACTCATTTCATTTCATTTCATTTCATTGTAAATAAATAAACCGGTGTTTGATTCCATTTTAAAGTGGTTAGAATCCATTTTAGAGACATAGAATTGATTTTGTTATGTTTAATTGTTTTTAAGTAGAATTAATTATATCTTTATAATTGATTCTATTTGAATTTATGATTTTTAACTTTTGATTTTTATGTATAAATTTATGTTTCAACTTATACAAACACAAATAACTTTTAAGATCAACACACTTTTAGTTAGAATCAATTTTACATAATCAATTCATTCAAAATCAATTTTTGTCACTGCAAAACCAAACATATGTTAAGACTATTTAATTGATCCTCTAAAGAAAAAAAAAACACAAATTAATTAATAGTAGGTGATTGATAGTAAAGACCTTCGACAAAAAAGACTAATTTAACGATTCACTTTGATGAGATTCTAATAGTTTTTTTTATAGTTTAACAAAGATCCTGAGTTTTGTAATCCAAAAAGAAAAAATCAATTTTATAAACTTATCAATTAACTAATTTGTACATTATAAATTAGCTTATCAATTACCCCCCTAGTTTTTTTTTCTTCCAAACAATAGCCTTCAATGTGTGGCATATTACTGAAACACGTCCAAAGGTTTATGTTTGAGTGTGCGTTTGGTTATGCAATGACGATAATTGATTTTGTCAGAATTGATTTTGATTGAATTGATTTTGGTTAAAAACGAGTTGAATATAAATTAATTTATGTTTGAATACCTTACCATAATGTTTGGATAATTTGAATCAAAATTGATTTTGAGTGTGTAATTACAAAAAGGGTTTCAATACACATATTAAAATTAGAGTTAATTTCAATTATTTATAGAAAGAGTTGTTTTGACAATTATTTATAGATTTAATTGGTTGATATATATAATAAATTAATTCGACGAAATCCCTAATAAGATGAAAATTGGTTTCGAAGCTCAAACTCACCGAAAAATTAATCTGCTAACTCACTCGAATCCCTTCTTCTTTTCTCTCCGACTCCCGTCTCGTCTTCTCATTCTTCAGTTTAAGGTTTGCTCATTCTTCAAACTTCATTTTCAATTCCTCTTCTTCCATTTCTCAATAACTTGCCTTGTTTATTTTTTTTATTATTATATCATAGGTTATAAAAAAATCAATTTTACATAAACCCTAATTTTCATATACTTCACAAATCTTCAAAGCAATCAATTTAAAATTGTCTGTCGTCGTCTTGTTTGTAATTTTTGTATGTTAGCACCGACACTCACTTATGATTATTGAGGATGTGTCCCGCTGTACGAAACCGACACAACATTGACACGTGTGATTGCATTGAATTATATCATTGGTCGTGTTCAATGTCCATGCTTCATAGGCTTCTTCTGATATGAATTGAGATGTTGAATAGAATAGGTGTCAAGTTGGAAGGCAATATATATACAATTGAGAGCATCATTCTTGTTGTCAAAGTTTCTGTTCAATTTCTTGCTGCTTTATGTTAATTAGTATTTGATTTGTGTGCTTATTATTTACAACTGATACAATGCTGAAACATAACAAAATTGTTGCATTTTTTTTAATACGACTTTTATCAATATCAAGCACTATATTTTAGTTACTAATTTCCGTTCCTCCATACAATTATGTCTCATTTCCACTGTTATATATATTAACAACATGTAATTTTGCAAACAGATATTTAGGAAATTCTCTCAAACTACATGTTGAACAAGCATTTTCCATTTCTGGATATTCTTTATTTCTGCCTGTTTAAATCTCATGTCTTTATGCCCCTTCATTTTTTCAGGGAATATAGAAGATACCAACTTTTCAAGATGGCTGCAACCATTGCTTCCAGATGTTCTCGTGGTATGCTGTTTTATGTTTGCTTCTTGTGTTCCATTTTTAAAACCGAAATTATTTATCAATACAAAAACAAACGAAATTTATTTGATCAAAATCTCATGTTACATTAATTTTTGTAGTTCAATGGAACTTTAAAGCCCATTTTGTTACAATTGTGTTTTTTATAGGAGACTAGCTAAATTTACCTCTTTCAAGCTCTTGATATGACTTTCACCACATATTTATGGTTGATGTCTGACTGCACTGTTTAGCGTATCAGCAACATTTTTTTTAATGTTCTGTGAGTTTTCACTCATTGTCTGGAAGTCATCTGTAGAGTTTTCTTTTGCATGTTGAAAATTGGAGAAATTTTATTTCAGTAGTATGTCTACTGCATCATCATGTGTACACAATGGGAACTTGTAAAGGTACTGTAGGCTGTAACCTTATAGAAGTACCCATTTATCGTAGGTATAATGCAGTCTCCAGTACTGTCTCCTTTTAGGTGACTGTTTAGCATTGAATTTCCTTAGTTACTACCCACGTAAAAGTGCCTACTTCTGGCATCTCCGAGTATTCTTTTAAATTTTGTTTTCACTGAAGTTGGGATGGGAACACGACCAGATGTTGCCATCCTTAAGCTAAATCAGCTGGGATGCTCCTTTATTTTACTATCATTAGCTTTGTCGAGGAGACTGAACTGAGCTACTTTGACATTGTTATGCATTATGTGCAATTGTATTCCACATTCCTGCTTCTTTTTCTTACAATGTACTCCATGTCTGCTAACCCTGGTCTCTTTGAAGCATATATCTTGGATAATTGTATCCGTTGTGTGATTTGCTCCATGAAAGTCAAGAGTCAAGGCCTATATTTCACTTTTATAAACTTTCACTAGCAACCAGATACAATATCAAGACACCTATTATCTAGAACAAGTCCAATAACCCCACAAAATGTTGCTTTTTCATAAGTGCACACTCACATACCCTTTCCAAGAAGTAACGAATTTTGGGAAAATTCCAAGAATGATGATACTCACAACTTCTATATATTGTTTGTTTAGAACTTTATACAATTATACAATATTTCTGTGTTCTTGGGTTTGTGTGTGTTGAGAAAAATCACACCAACAAAGGATCAATAATCGGAACACACACAAACATAGTGCAAAGAAAATAACAAAAGACACATAATTTACGCGATTCAGCACCTTTTGCTTATATTTTGGAGATGCCTCAACTCTCTACAGCACTGTCTTTATATGGAGCTGGTTTGTGGCTTGGCTTCTTCCGGAAATAGATAATTAGATATAAATCAATCCAACTTTCCAAGACCATTAAAAAAATGCCTTTTCATTGGAAGTTAAAATGTCAACTTCCCCAGGTAAGAGAATAACTGTTTTCTATGTCTTGCAAAACATTGATTCTATCCTTTTGGTGGTGATGTCCAAATTGTTAGTTTACTAAAACCATGTTGTAGTTTCATTATTACATGGTCATTTTGCTCCCTAAAACATGAGCATTGGCAAACTGTTGCTTTTGCAGTAAATTGAAACCACTACATTTTGCAACCACTCTGAAATTTCATATATTAAGCTGCATGACTCTATCTTGCCAGTTTGCACTTGTGCCACTAATCACTCCCTCCCTCTATTTACAAGTCAAACACGAGCTCAAGAATTTTTATGTTGATAAGGTGATACTTTATCCACTTAATAAATATTTTTATTAACTTGTTAGTTTTTTGTTTCATGTGTTGAAAAACCAAACTAGTGGGCCGTTCTCTGTTCGGTGGATTAAGCAACAGTTCCCCTGGTCTATTTACCACGTCACATGAGATGACATGCAACAGTTATTTTTCTCAGGTACATGTAGGAATCAGTTGCAGGATCATGTTTCAATTATTATAATTTCCTTAACATTATTTTCTTATGCTTGCCAAACACAGTATTGGTAATCTTAAACCTAGATTGTAGAAAACAACAGTAATTTTTCCATGCAGTGCAAAGATACATGTGTTCTTAAAATGAGTCACAAATCCATGCTTAGTTTCTTACACATATTGTTATGATTCCTTCCTGAAGAAAACAATGTCTTCCTTTTTGCAGCAACAACGAACCTTCATACAGATGAGGACTGTTCTGAAGGTTGTGGACAATTCTGGAGCTAAAAAGGTGATGTGCATACGCGCGTTGGCAGGGAAGAAAGGAGCAAGATTAGGTGATATGATACAAGCATCAGTGAAGGAAGCACATCCTAATGGAAAAGTGAAGAAGGGAGCTGTTGTATTTGCCGTAGTTGTTCGTGCAGCAATGCCAAAGGGTAGGTGTGATGGCAGTGAGGTCAAGTTTGACGACAATGCTGTTGTGCTTGTTGACAAACAAGGGCAGCCTATTGGGACCAGAGTTTTCGGACCAGTTCCTCATGAGTTGAGGCAGAAGAAGCATGTCAAGATCCTTACCTTAGCTGGGCATATTGCATAGATGGAAAGAGTCATCCTCAAATTTTATTGTGGAATCTAATGTCACATCTTACCATTCATATAATTTGAATCTTTCGGTATGAATTGTAAGGTTAGTATATGATCTATCGAATCCTGATGAAACACAGAAAAGGTTCAGAAGAGTTGTACTCAAATAATGAGCAGTTGATTTAGTTTCTAGCCTAACATTTTTTTAGAAGCAAGACATTCATGTGTGTTTCATACGTAACAGTATTTCTGAATGATTTTTCGTTTTGGTTTCTACTTTGTTTTATTCCACAATGTGATACTTGGATTGTAGAAAGTAGAAATGTGAAGGAATAAAACCACAATGTGATACTTGTTTTATTCCACAAACTAGCCTGTTTCACATTACTTGGATTGTAGATTTATTCCTCATTAGATTATTCCACAATCACAATAGACAATTTTATTGTCAAAAGATTATAAGAGCATCTTGATAATTTATACAAACCACTTTGTACAATATTGCGCATCTTGTATAAAAGTATCCACTAGTGCAACTATAGTCCATATTATGAATAACATTTATTACAGTGTAGGATTGATATGTAGGTGCTTTTAACAAAATCACAGTGACGCCGTAAGTTGTAGAAATTCTAAAGTGAAAATTACAACTCGCCATAATTCTGCCAATCTCACCACGAATTCAAGTATGTACAATTAGTTTAAGTATTTAGTAAATAAGGCCTCCCCCTATTGGAGCTCTATGTGGAACTCCCTTCCTCCTCTTAGCAATTTTGTAAGGTGGCGGTGTTGAAGGTGTGAAGCTCTGAATTTTGTTTATGTTTATGTCATTTTCATTACTATTTGATTCTTCACCATCTGACCCATCTCTCTCACTTAACTTTTTTTTCTTCTGGAATTTCTTGGAGGTTCCAACTATCTGAGTAAATAAATACATACAAAATAAAAATTTGAAAAATGGAAGATGTAATTTCTCATTAAACTTGTCACATGATAGTCTCACTTAACTCTTCAACGTTTATAATTTCAGAATGCATTTGTCAAAATGATGAACAATTTTCACCCATGAATACAATTTTGAAGACCAATTTGAGTGTTAATTAACTCACAATGTTATACTTACTTTTTCAAGGGAAACAAATAGGGTACAGCCAAAATGTTTGCATACTTATTATAGGAATGCTGCCTAATATTAAACGTTACCTAGATTGTTTGAGGCAACAACTAAATGAACACAAGAAAAGTATACCAATAAAAATTGAGTGTAAAATAAACTACCAAAACATTAACACATACAGGAACATCAAACACAACAATGACATTGACACAATGACATTGACACGTAAATATATATTTTTTAAATTAATTTAATGTAATCAATTATGTCGCTATTAGACACTGACACATGTAAGACGCCAGACACATGTTCGATGAGAAATAGATCAGTACTACAAAGCGTGAAAGCAATTTTAACTTGATGGAGAGTTGGGTTAACAATGCATACCTTACAACCAAGGGAGCAGTAGGTGAATGAATCAAGAAGGCTTCGTTCACAGACATGGCAAATATTGGTGACACCTTTGCCAGGCTTAGGCTGAGGCCTTTCATTCAAGAACACAATCTTTGCACTGTTTATAACGTATGTTTGAACCCCTGTTATGTCCAAAAATTTCTGTATCTCAGACACCCTTATCACATCATGATATGAAGACCTTCTTATCTATCAAACAAGAAAAAAATTAAATTAAAAGAATATTTTGTTACTAGTCCCATATTATATCATATATGTGGTTGAAAAAATGAATTTATAAGTGAAAAAATGAATTTATAAGTGACAAATGAGTTTATATCTATTACTATATAAATCATTTTAAATCAATTTTGTAAGAGGTGAGTTAGATCTAACCTCTTATATTTTATGAAAGTCATCATAGTCTATTTTTTCCTTGAGCAATCATCCAATTATCACATCATGATTCATGGTGAACCGATGGCTATTTAAATTGCACAATAATAAATTGTTTGATGGAAGAAAAAAAAAAGTCAAAAACATTTTTTTAATTGGCCATCCATAGTTGACTTTTGAATTGCAAATTGAGCATTCAATTCAATGACACACTGTGATCGATGAAACCAACACAGAAGACAAATATTTTTAGAATCCATTAAAATACATTGGACCCTTCCCCAAGAAAGTAATGTGTACAAGGTTACAAGTATCAAATTTAATTTTAAATCCTCAAATTCAAAGCTTTTGATTTGAAATCTTCACAAAATTGGATGAAATGGAGTCATTGACTATGAAAGACAAAACACACAGACACCACATTGACACTATTAAGTAATTGAATGTAGTTACATGTCTCATGATACACTTTTAATGTATGTTATAGATTCTCTAAGACAATTAGTGCTTATAAGTATCTTGTTTTACCTGGATAGCTCTGTGATCTTTGTGAGAAGCTAGACAAGAAGAACAAAGTGCTCCATTCATACAGTCCAAGCAATACATATTGCATTCACTTTTGTTGGAATCTGCATGCACTTTGCATTGAACAAAGAACCTTGCTTGGAGAAGTGGTTGCAACCATGGTGGCCACTTGATTTCTTCTTCATTCAGACTTCTCACTCCAACTACACCTTCTCCATCCCCCTAATTACATACATATAATTAACCAAATTAAAAATATCAAACAACATAATTAGAAAACTAATAAAATCATGAAAAAAAATGGATAAATTAAGACATGTCCATGTGTAGTATATGTTAAAGGGGTTGCATTGATTGTTTGTAGTAATACTCACCATAATTCTTGTTGATGTAATTTGGGCTATGATTTCTTATGATGGAAACCAAGTTTTGGTTTGGAGGAAAGACAAAAAGAAAAAAGAACATCCAATATAGTACTATCTTAGTAATTTAATTTGTAGAGAGGAAAAGAAAGAGGAAAATGTAGGAACTTTGGGAGTGGGGTTATAATGGAATTGAAGAGAGAAAGTAAAGCTAGTGTTTAATATTGTTTTGGTCTTATTCAAAAAGTCTACAACCAAACCTAACTCCAAAGCCAAACCAAAGAGGAATTGTTGACCTGTGTGGTAACCTCTTGTTTTTGTTTGTTTATTATGTTATT
This sequence comes from Medicago sativa, assembly GCF_051527215.1. NCBI lineage: Eukaryota > Viridiplantae > Streptophyta > Magnoliopsida > Fabales > Fabaceae > Medicago > Medicago sativa. Next base: position 1,767,139 of record NC_140753.1, on the reverse strand, counting down.
TTTTATGATGTGGCTCAAATAATTGTAATGAAAATTATGCTTAATTAATTAATGCAGAAAATATAGTTAAGTATAGCTCAAATTTATTTGCTTTCTAATTTTTCTGGCTAGGAAAATGTTTGAAGTTGAACATGGTTGGTTAAGGTTGGCAAGTTGGCAACAATGTTTGTTTTTCTTGATTGACACTTCGAAGGTTGAGTTGAGAGGTAGGCATGTGGAAGAAATATGTAGATTAATCAGCAGCTCTTTATTTAATTTAATAGAGCATATGGAATATGTAGTAATAATAATAATAATAATAATAATAATAATAATAATAATAATAATAATAATAATAATAATAATAATAATAATAATAATAATAATAATAATAATAATAATAATAATAATAATAATAATAATAATAATAATAATAATAATAATAATAATAATAATAATAATAATAATAATAATAATAATAATAATAATAATAATAATAATAATAATAATAATAATAGAAATTCCATCGACAAAAAAATAATAATAGAAAAATGATTGTTGGCTGGATGAGTGGAGTCTATCCCATTTTTATTTATTATTTTAAAATTATAAAAAGAGTCTCCATATATTACATATTCCCTCTTATCACTATTATAAGAAGGAAACAAATATTTTTAGATTTTTTTATAAATTTATTGTATAATTAATAAATCTGATTTATAATATTGACTAGATACAATTATTCAGTGAATCTTTTTTTTTTTGGTGGTGTTACAAAGTAACAAAGCAAAAGGAAACAGAAAAAAAAAAGGAAAAAAAAATAAACACTACATAGCTAGTTTATCTCTCAGAAGGAGAGACTCTAAGCCATCTGGAGGACGATCCCAATGAGCTGAAGAAGCGGAATGGACACCCTTCTTAGCCATAAAATCAGCACATATATTCTGCTCCCTTGAAATATGAACTAAATTGATAGTCCCATGGTGTAAGGCATCTGAGATTTCTAGTAACACAGAGGCATACACATGCAAACTTGCATTTGTCACATTGAGAATAAGGTCTATTGCTTCCAAATAGTCACTCTCACAAATGAAGTGTGTATAGCCGAGATCATAACAAGTTGCAATCCCAAGTTGAATCGCACGAAGTTCCGCCAAGAGTGCATGACCGCCATTTCCAAAATGAGTGAACCCTGCTATCCAATTCCCTTCATGGCCACGAAGAACTCCACCAGCGTCTAGACGAAAGCCATCTTCAAGAAAACTGCCATCCACATTAAGTTTGATGAAACCCTCAGGAGGTGGTTTCCAATGCACTAAAATTCGGGCCATAGATGTGTTAGATCCTGTAGGTTGACAGAAAGTAATGAACTCGTCATGGAAAGCCTGAGTCTTCCTCACCACTTCATGAATCTGACAAGGTTGTTCCTAAAAAATACTATTTTTTCTCCAGCACCAAGCCTTCCATAAAACTGCAAGAAATAAGAGCGATAGAGTACCACATGCCATCTGCTTGACCCAAGTTGTGGTTTCTGTTAGGGAGAAAAAAATCCCTTTGTCCTCCCATTCCCAAGTGAAGCCAAAGCTCCTTGGAATGAGGGCAATCACGTAAGCAGTGTAAATGGTCTTCCATAAGGGATGAGCAACGGGTGCAGTCTGGTGAAGCTGCCATGTTGCAGTAGTGCCGACGGGGAATTTGTTCGAAGAGCGTTATGAGAACAAAGCCAGATAAAATGTTGTATCTTTGTAGGAACTTTAAGCCGCCAAATCCATCTCATATCACAATTAGGATCCCAACCTCTCTGTTGTTGAAGAAGCCAAAAGTAACCACTTGAACAAGTATACTTCCCTTGTTGTTCCGGTTGCCAAGCCCATTCATCATTTAGGCGAGTATCCAAAATTATAGGAGGCGTAATTTGTTGAATAGCTTGAACGATATCAGATGACATCATCGTTGCCAGGATTTGTAAGTCCCAACCACCATCCTTACATACATCATGTAATTTTAACTCTGTATCACTTATGTTAACAAAGTGTACTAGTTTACATAGAGGGCCTAGTTTGGTCCAATCCTCATACCAAAATGAAGTTTCACCAGCTCCTATACGCAACTTATACCCATGAGCAAAAGAAGCAACAACTTACATAATCCCTCTCCAAATAATAGATGCACTCGATTTCTTGTCCTCAATCCAAATAGATTTTTTGTCCAAATATTTGTGAGTTAGAACCTGAACCCATAATTTCTCCTTATGATGCAACATACTCCACACAAGTTTTCCAAGAAGAGACACATTTATGATCATAGCCTCACGAATACCAAGGCCCCCGAAGCGTTTCGGGGTAGTAACAGTATGCCAGTTAACATGGTTCCAAGTCCTTGATACCTTGTCACTTCAATAAATGATGTCATCTCAATATAAATTTAAGAGAAAATATTTTTTCTTTTTACGAGAGCTTGATGCCACTTCAATAAATGATGTCATCTCAATATAAATTTGGGAGAGAAAAAAAATTGAGAGAACTATAAAAAAAAAAAGAGAAAAGTATAAAGGGGTCAACGACTCAATGTCGCTAAAAAAGATATGGTCTAAAATCGATAAAAGTTTAATTAACCTAATTTTAACAACTATTATGTCATCTAAACATAATTGTTATAAAGACAGACCAATTCTAAGATATATAATTTTTATGTGTGTGAGTTTTTAATGCTTACTATTATTATTTTTTTCCTGTTTATCAAAAAAATTAGACGGGTTTTGTCAAAAAAAAAAAAAAAAAATAGACGGGATACTATGATTATTAGTTTTTCTAGCATTTAATGTACATTTTCTACCAAAAAATACATTCAATGTACGGTAAATATTTCACCATATAATATTTTCAGTGGTTCCTCCAATTTTTTTTTCTCAGAGTGGTGTTTAATTATAATCATCCAATTTATATTCACAGTTATGTTCGTATCATAATAGAGTTCTTTTTTTTTTTTAAATAGCAAAGTCTAATAATAAAATACTAATCGAATTACGAGATATGCTTAAAGGTTAGGTAAATGGCAAATTGTCATACACCAAAGTGCTAAAAATAGCACAGACCAAAGCATTAATGAGCTTAACAATTGGTCAAAGCTATTACATCAAACTCATTAACAACACCAAAACAACCAAGTTCATATTTACTATATGTCGAGTGCTATGAACACTTTCTTTTATCTTTCATTCCAACACTCACTTTTTTGTTAGGTTCTCCCTTCGATCATATTTATAAGCAAAATAAAAATAAAAATTAGGTTCATTGAAGAGTTATGAATCCTAACTCTCCTGCATAGATGCTATGAATCCTAATCATTTATGTCTATGTCAGAGCATGTGAAGAGTTAGTGTAGATGTATTCATAGCATTCATAGGCATCCCTCTGTCGTACTAGATAGATGGACCAAACATTTCAAGATTACTCGTTGCATGTTGTATATGAAGACATGTGGGGTCTAATTACATAGACATGCTGAAAAGCCGTTATGGGTTACATTTTCTAGTTCTACATGGTTTGTCACCCATGATATTGACTCTTATAGAAGGAGATCCACCTAAACCGTTAAATATGGAGGTTCCACTAGAACAAGAAAATGTCAGTGAAACTCTAGAAACTTTGCATCTATGTAGGAGAGTTAGGCTCATGGTGTTGGATGAGATGATAAAAAGCTTCCATTTACGATGATTTTATATGGTACTCTAAATCAAATTGCTTAAGAAATGGAGTCAGTCATTCAGTATCGAGTGAGGCGTATGAGGAGGACAAGATATTCATGTTATGTAGGTCTGACAACTCAATGGTTGAATTTTTTTTTTTTTTTTTATATATTTTGATATTTCCACTCGAAAGGGGTATGACTTTGATATATAATGTTATTTTAATACCGCAACATCTATGTCACAAATTATGTATGAATTTGGTTTTTTAACATGTTTTGTATATATATGTATATGAGTTTGGTTGAATGCTTTTTGTTGAAATGCTGAATGAATTTGAGTTTGAATGTGTAAGAATTTGATTTAATGTTTTCAATGTGTTGTTTTGATTGAATGCTTATGAGAAAGAGTTTAAGTTTGAATGTGTATGAACTTGATTGAATGTGTTTAAAATGTTATTTTGAAAGTGTTGAGTTTGAATATGTATTAGTATTTGAATATTTATGTTGTTTAAGCAGGTCTTAACTTCTGATCCAGGATCGGTAGTTAACTCTCGGGAGATATGTTGCTTAACTCTCTAACCACAACGATTGAGAATTACAAATGGAGAGGAGTGTTTTTGGATATTTGAGAAGCATGTGAGCAACTGAAGGAGCTTTAAGAGCAACTTTCAAACGCCAATCCATCAAGCCTACATCCTAAACTTAAAAGATTTCGTGCGATTTAATTAAAAAAATCTCGAATTTTTCCCCATCAAAATTCTAACCTACGTCCTACAAAATCTTTTCAATTTTGTCATACTTCCGCTAAATATTTAACGTTTTACTCCCAAAATTATTTCAAATCTCGAATTCATCATTAAATCCAATATTTTAAAGCAAAACAGACGTAAAGGATTTGTGTAAAAGAAAATTGAGGAAGAATCTTATACAAAAAATGTAATTAAAATTAGCTTCACACTACACTAGTACCTGTAACAAACATTCGCAGCTTTCAACCTAGTTTTTCTTAATAGATTTTTAATTTAAAAACTAAGGTTTTTTTTTTTACAAAATTAAGTTTAAAATGTTTGATAAAGTAAAACAATAATTTCAAAATAAATAAAAATTATATCAATAGAGGGTCTGGCTTCTTATTATAAAGAGAAGCAAAATCCAAAACACAAACGTTGACAGTCATCGAATAAGAAACAGACTACTGCTGGTTTGATAGATCTATCGCTCCATAATCCATACTGTATATTTTTACTGTCCATGGAAATAAAATGGTCCACTAAAGATTTTGACAGCTTTAACCATATCAATCCAGCACCAACACTTTTTACCTTTCAAACTGTCAAATAACATATACCCAATTTTCGATGTATCGTTGACAAGAGTATCGAGCTGGAAGCAAGTGCTTCAAATGCCTTCAAATTCAGGATCACTTTCTAAAGGGGCAGCAGTAGGCACTTTCTTGTTACCTCTCAGACGTACAGATATATTATCAATGGCAGAATTTAGTTGGCCTATCTTATCATTCAAGGTCTCCCTGGTCCTCTGCATTCAGAAACAGCATAACATAATCAAAAACAAACTCAGCATATACCAATTACAACAACAACAACAACAACCAAGCCTTATCCCACTAAGTGGGGTCGGCTACATGGATCAAATGACGCCATAGTGTTCTATCAAAAACCAGTATATACCAACTACACAAAAATATTGAATATAAAGCCAAGGGAAGCCAAATTACCTCTAGCCCTTCGTCATAATAATAAGGTGGTCTTCTGGCCCTACGAAACCCATATTCATCTTCATTTAGCAGAGATTTTCTGATCTGCATGTCAACACCATAACATACTATGAGCTTCTAAATGGAAACAATGATATCTCTTGCGAGTAAAAAGTCAAAGAACTAAAAGCAATACGACAATCAGATAGATAATGCAAAGATCACTCTTTGCTGAGACAAACTAGGCTATAATAATATGACTAAAATTTTTAGTCCTTCAACGTTTTGCTAAAATAACACCGAGTACTTAAGACATAATAACAAGAGAGGGTCCAAAGATGGAAAAGTTAGTAGTATACTTTAACAGACATCATTCACTTTGTCGATAAAAACTAATAGTCGTCACTATGACCCATTTGCAATGCAGCATATTGCTATTTGCTATTATTAATGATAATGCAAATGAAAGAGAAAGTTCTTCGATTCTTTTCCTATCCTTTGAAAAGTTAATTCAGCTCTCGAAGCATTAAACAAATGTTGCACTAGGTAATAAAACTGAAGTGATGAAGAGTTAGTAGGCATAAACTTTTCAACAAACAACAATAAAAAAAGTTCAAATAATTATAATCTTACAATATTGAGTATTGCTGTTAATATAATGGCTTTCCATACGAGTCTTTTTTTTTTTTTTAAACAGCAAAGAAGATATATTATCATTGATGGAGATAAGTACAAATGGTACTAAACTCACATATGGGGATGAATGAAGTATAGGCGGTAATAACAGGTACACCCAAAAAATGCACCCAACCAGCACAGCCCAGAGGCGCCACTACTCTCTAAGAATACAATCCAATGGGTTTACATGCCATTCATAAAACAGACATGGAGCTTTCCATAAGAATTGACACCAGTTTATGCATCCCAACTTTTTTGAAAGCTCTCTCACCTAACTCTTCCATCAGCAAACTATAAACTTAATTACAAAGGCTCTCTTTTTATAAGTTAGGAATGAAATAATTATTTAAATTAACAAGTTTTTATCACCTAGAAACTAGTCCAAATTGGGCTGTAGTTAATGATAACTAAGAAGCTGTTGTTGACTCAGTCTTGTAGCAAATGCGTCTTCTCATTAATATTTTAACACAAACCGAGTAGTCATTTATCACATGGTCACTCTGTCTTCCTTTCTCATACTTTTTGGATAGTAAATCAAGCTTATTTATCATAAATAGTTTTCAGTTAAATTTGCAATAAAACTGAAGTAGGAAGAAATCACCTGAGGAGCAAAAACATAAGCCAGAGTTCCGAAAATAGCACCACCCAGAAGAAAGCCAGCAACCAAATCCCCACCTCTGTTATCACTGCACAAAGGAGACAGTTAATGGAAAGAACAACTAACATAAACTTCCAAAATAAGCAACCTATAAGATCAAGAAAGGTGCAAATTTGATGTTTCAACCAATGCTCGAAGCATTCAAAAGACAATTAGAACAAAACTATTTCAAAAAATATCATGAAAGAGAGAGGTTTCAACCGACCATTCACCATTTGTTTGAAAAAAACATATTAAGCATACACTGAGAGAAAGTCGACCTTTAAATTTTAAGTGAAAATGGTGAATCAGAAGATACAAGTGGGACATACAGAGGAAAGAAACATTGAACATCACCATTATTTCTTCACATCTGGTCTTTTGATTGACAAATTCAAACATAGCAACTAGCATGGAAAGATTATTCTATGATTTGTTTTAGCATCAAAGAAACCCCATCTAGTGTGAAAATACTTGTATTGTTTTTAACATCAAAGATAAGCTAGAACTATATAAGGTTAAAATAACTACTGAATGACTTGTGCAGACACCAAAAGTAAATAGAGATTCTTGAAACCTTGTATATAAATGCCCTGTTTGGACAAACAACTCACTTAGAAATAAGATATTTTTATAAATAAATAATAATAAAGCAAAGTTAAATTGTTTTCGTATAATCTGTAAGTTGTTTTCATAAGCTATTTTGGAGAATCTACAAAAATAGCTTATGAACCATGTCATAAGCTGTTTTCCTAAGTTCTCTCAAACAGTCACACAAAACCTATGGCAATAGATAAGCTCAACTAAGTCAATCCAAACAGTCAATAACTATACATAAAAAAATATGCCCGACTTCAAATTCATTTTGTGGATTTCTAATTATAAGCCACGGATGACATACCGTTGTTCTGCACGAACGGGTGAAATAAGGTTCCTTCTGGTCACAAGGTTTGATTTCCTTTGAACAGCAGCAAGCTTAGGTCCAAACACAGATGAATTACGCTTTGTTGAAAAAGGCTCAGGTGACTTCACATGAGATCCACCAACTGCAAAATCAAATCAAATCAAATCAATTCAAATCTCGTACTAATAATAATCATAATCATAATTGAAATGGTTAATCGAAACACTGAATTCGAAAAACAAAAAAAAGGAAAATAAAGATTTGCGAATCTAAGCAATTCATGGGATGTTCCGAAAAATCTAAGCTATTATTATAATCTACATTTTTTTTCCGACGTAAATTGATTGTAATCTATCTATATAAGTAGAATAATAAACGAAGAAATGGAAATAAAGAAAAGCATAAGAATTAACATAAACCCTAAAATTAAATTCAATGAAGTAACGAGTGAGATGAATAGAAACGAAAAGGGAAAAAGAGGTGACCTGAAGAAATCGATAATGGCGCGAATGAAGTTGCCATGAGAGAGAGAATGAAGAAATGAAATGTGCAGTGAGAGTGAGAAGCTGTGTTTGTGTTTGTGGTTATCGGGCGAGTATTACGAGGAGGAAATAAAATAGCTAAAATTACCTAATCGCGTGACATTGATTTATTCGCACCTTTGCTAGCAATTCTCTTCTCCTACTACTTTGATATAATCGACTATATTTCTGATATATCCATATTATAATTTTTATCTTTAATATTTTTAATTTTTTTTTTGTCAATATTTTTTTGTTTTTTAGTAAAAGTTATAAAAATTTGATATTTTAAAAATATTCTTCGAGACGAAATCAATATCATATATATTAATTTTAAATCTTATTAACTATGAGTCGATCGCTAAAAATATGTATATGTTAACTCTCCTTTGTTAGCACTATTAAATTTTTATATTTATATCTATGCTACTTCAGATGGTGATGTATAATTTTTTTTTTATTGTTGTTATTTTATATATACCTAAATTACTCTCAAATCTATTTACTCTTTATTATGATCCGGTTGCTAGAAATGTTGACTCTCCTTTGATTGAATTAAGTGGTTGTCGAATGAATCATATGGATAAAAGGGAAAGAGAGACACAAATGGATAATTAATGTAGAACAAAATCCTAGATATGTAGTACGATTATCGATGAGATGTGACATGTATATGTAAAAAAAAAAAAACTTTAAATATAACATGATTTTTTTTTAGACTTTTTGAATTCGTAATGAGATTAATCGTCGAGACAACAGTAAGATATCTATTATTTTTCTTAGAGTTAGATTATCTTTTAAATGAACAACTACAAGAATTGAACTTAAGTTTTTGACTTTTTTCAAAGAAAGAGAGTTGTATTATCCACTCTCTCAATATACGATGTTAGGATAATTTTGTTTAGATCTTTTGAGCTCCTTATGATACTGATCATCAACATGGAACAAGTGAGTTTTTTAGGTTGGACTACCTCTCTAATGAACAATAAATAGTGAAGAAATCAGTGTTAGAATTAGAAGGAACAAAACAAAGTCATACCCAAGTAGCGTATACAAAGACTTAAGACATGAATGGCAGTTTCATCACCTCTTCGGCTCTGTTTGGTAAAAAGAAGCTATAAGCTAGCTGATAGCTGATAAGCTAGCTGATAGCTGAAAAGCTAGCTTATAGCTGATGACTGATAGCTGATAGCTTATAGCTGAAAAGCTCGCTTATTAAAAATAATGTGTTTGGTAAAATTAGTTGTTGAAGTGGCTGATAAGTATAAAATGACATAAAAGGACATGTTTATTTATTTATTTTTTATAAATTATATATATAAATTTTTTTACTTAATGTATTTTTTTTAACTACTCAAATTTATTTGAAATTATTTTCATCTTCACATGATAAATGTGCTTTATAAATTAATAGGCATTTTTTATTCGACAAATTTTATTTTTTAACGAATTTTATTTAACTAAACTTGTTTCACTATTTATTTATTATATATTGTATTTAACATTCAATCTTATATGAATTAAAAGCAAGGTCATAATGTACCAAAAAAAAAAAAAAAAAAAAAAAGCAAGGTCATAAAAAAAGTGAACAACAAAATTTAGAAAACTATATATACCATGTCGTGACTTGCAATAAGCTGTGAGGTTTTGGTGGCAGTAAGCCTTAAAACGTGGGAACATGGGTGGTTTTTTTTTTAATTTAAAAATAATAAAATTAAATTAACAAGGTTATAATTGGAAAAAGTTATAAGAAGCTATAAGCTACAAGCTCAAAAGCTACTTGAAATAGCTTTTCAAAAAAAGTTATAAGCTCATGAGAATAGCTTGTTACTAAACACGTCACATTTTGATCCAACAAGCTTATAAGCTAATTCAAGAAGCTATAAGCTAGCTTTTTGTTGTTACCAAACACAGCCTTCATCATTAAGTGCAAAGCGGAGATGTGCCCATTTGCCATTTGCTTCTACAAAAATTGGTAAGGGCACGATCTTAGACTGCTAGTGAGATGAATCTTTGTTTTTTTTTATTATTATTATTATTTCTATTTCAATCATTGAAAAATCCATTCTAACCTATATATGCACAACTTTTTAAAAAAAATGTTGTTTTTTTGAAGGAAAACGACATCTTAAAAAAAAAAAACCTTCTTTTTTAAAGATGTCGTAGTTATTTATGTCACCTGTAGAATTTAGGCCCTTAAATTTGATAGATTTTATCCAAATACCAAATCTCGTACGAATCTTATAACGAGTTCAATTGTTATTCAACCATGTAAGGCAAACTAATGTTTGAGTCATATTTCCCGTGGCATCACTAAAATCCATGTTTATTAGTTTTTGAGGTCTGTTTGGTTGATTTGATGCCTGGATCCCTACTGTGTAACGTCGGTACGAAAGCAGCACATAGTGAAAACGTTCACTAATTACAGATCTGAACGATATAAGATAGAATTACCTCAGCGAAAAGAACCTGTGACAAAAAAAAAACAAAATTATCTTACATAAACATTTAATCATATATTTCTCCTTTCAAAAAAAAAAATTAATCATATATTTCTATAATACCACCTTATAATGTATTTTCTGAAACAGATATACAAAAATCAATTTGATAAGTTTTTATTTTTTATGCTAAATAAGATATAGCTAAGCATCAATAAAAATAGCAGTAAAATAAAAATATAATTAAGCATATTATGTTCAACGGTTTTTTATGTTTTTTTTTTGTTTGTTTGAGAGAAACGCTTTCTATACATTTCTTATTTTGATAATATATGTTGTATTGTGGCCACATGTTAATTTAATTCTATTTTATAAGCACGTACGTTACCTCTCCTCCAAACCATGCATGGGACTGATTAGAATTGTCCACTTTGTAACGGGGGTGGAGGAGTATACGTTCTTCTATTTTAAGGGATTGCATGCATGTGAGTTTTGTTTGACGTCATCTTGTGCCAAATCAAACATAAAATCAATTTATTTGCGGGGAGCTTCTCATATTGGATTCAATTCAATTTAAAGTCAGAGAGTACGTCTTGGAAGAATATTTGGGAAACATGTTATATATGATATTGGGTTAATAAAGGTGTACATGATCTCTTTTTTATTTATACTCTTCATCCTGCTCATCTCTTTCTTAAAAATGTTAATGAGTATGGTATGATGAGGAGGAAGAGTGAAGTTATGACTCATAATCTCACAAATAAAGTGATGGTTGGTGTTCGTTGAATACCACTGTTAGATGAGTCAGTGCTTCAAAAGGATCCTCAGGGAGGAGTTTATAGAGATTCAAATGGTAAGTAAGGGCTTGGTTGCTTTACAAAAAATTTGGGTTCGGTCAATGCTTATTATTATGAGCTATGAAGTGCCCTTGAGGGTTTGAAATGTGCTAGTATATCGAAATACATACATGAAATGCCTTATGGGAGTGCTCAAGAGTCAAGACTAAAGTGTGGTTAGTAGGATTAGGCGTATTATGATGGGTTATCGGCAATCTGTGAATTTGAAGTGTTTCGGGAAGCTAATAAATTTACAGAAGATATGGCATATTTGGGTTGTGATCGGTGGAGCAGCCACAAATATATATATATATATATATATATATATATATATATATATATATATATATATATATATATATTATTCACCTGCTTGTTGAGAACATTTGGTTCTATAATGTAATGGTAGTTTCTTCTACTCCCAAGTTGGTTTCTTTGCAAGTCTGTTTGGGATTTTGTCCTTATTTTTTTTTCAGCAAAATTTATTAATAATCAAGCTTTTACATAAGCCGAATAAAAATCGACATTTATTAATAATCAAGCTTTTACATAAGCCGAATAAAAATCGACAAGACACAAACAACATACCAAAATGTGTCATATAAATGATACACCTAAAACACCAATAAAAATAGTACCAACTCCAATAAAAAAAAAAAAAAAAAACTAACCATCAAAACAAAGTCAAGTCCCTCGCAATAACAACAACCAAACTCCCCCCCCCCCCCCCCCCCCCCCCCCCACATTATCATCACAAAAAATCCCTAATACTGCAACATACTTATGATCATCAAGAGGGAAAGTGTAAGCTCTAGAATTGGCCTACGATTTCACGTCAAAAATCAGTTTAATGTAAACCATTAAATAAATAAGTTTTGCTAATGGATGCTCTCAAAACACTCTTGAAACATTTCAAATTAAGAAATCATTATTTAAAAAATCAAACACTTCAACTTATAATTCATTAAATACATATATTTTTTTTTAATATAAAAACTTAATATGTAAGGTCTTTAAAAAGCGTAGCGGGGACATGCGTAAGCATTTTCCTAAATAAAATTATAATTGCACCAATTTGAGCAGTTATGTTAGTTTTTGTTAATTTTAAAATTAAACCAATCATACATGTGACTAATTCCCATTCACCATTTTTTCAGTTAAACAAGCCTATCCAATCCGACTTATCTTTGCAATTGACACGATATGCTTTAATGCGTTTCCGATACTCCCTCCATCCCAAATTATAAGAAAGAAAAAAACTCAAATCACACTTCTTAAGAAAACTAAAAATAACTTTTTTTGTTTTATTTGGAATAAGTTACATGAGAAGATGTAAATAATTTTCATTGGCTATTGGTTATAGAGAAAATGGGAGTGAAAGAAAATTGAATGTAATTTGTATTTAATTTTATGAGAATAAGTAAACATTTTTCTTAGAAAAGATGGTTTTTTAAAAAAACAAGATTAAAGAGGATAAAACTTTGTCTTTTTTGCTTATAATTTAGGATAAAAAAAGTGAGTTTTTTTCCGAGGGAGTACATCACAACAAAGACGTTGCACTAAAAGGCAGCAGCTGCAGCCATCCCAATTTGTCCATCACAATCATGCATCGAAAGGTGCAGTCAAGCTCCAAAATCATGGACCTCATTTTCACTAAGCTATTCTAACAAGAATTCAACTTAGTCATAAAATTCTAGATAGCAAACTTGTTTAATTAAGTGCTTAACTAAATGTACCACAAAAATGGAGCCAGGAACAGAGGAAACCCTGCCATAAAAAAAGTCATCCGCAAGTTCCTAGTAACATTCAGAAATTATGACGGCTTGAATTCTCTCTATTTACAAACAGCCGTAACTATATTATGACAACAAAAAGCTAATATAAAAGCAAGTATTTGACATAGTTTAAAAAAAAAAAAAAAAACTTATTGACTCTTTGTTGTTTGGACGATGGTTCCTTTGCATGGACCGCTGGAAGGTTATCTATCATACACGACCGGCTTTGTCGAACAAGATAATTTACACGACAGACAGGAAATAAATAGCAGCAGATTTATTTGTCTGTGTATCTCCTCCCAAAAAGGAGAAATGAAGGACTCGGACGGTGCCCATCAGGCAAAAGCTCTGCCTTCGAAGAAGCTTTTGTTTGTTCCATGTTTGAAGATGGAAACGATAGAGAAAGGGACAGAGATGCAGCAGCAACGTCATCTTCTGGCCTATTTGCATGGTTATTTCTCTTTTCTGCTGGCCCAACTAGGAAAGGCAGCATACCCTTAGGGCCGGCAGGAGGAGGAGAAGGAGGCGTTTCTGTTTCATCCCCTAAAGCAAGATTTAGATTTGGAATCACATTCTCGCGCTCATGAATCCCTTTCATTGCCGTAGTATTCAGCACCGATTGCGAGCCATTGATATTCTGAGTATCAACAGGAAAGAAGGTTCTTTCCATCGTTCCCAGGTCCTCACGGATGATTTTTTCAACGGAAGCTTCTTCACATCTTTTGTCTCCAACTGAAGAACGGGAACCAATATCATTTCCAAGAGATGTCAAACTGTCATTAAAGGAGAGACTACCTCCAGAACTGTGACGATCATAAATCTCGCCAAAACTTGTCCTCGGCTTCTTTCTGGAACTTTCTGCATCTTCTAATTTTCCATTTACCTCATTCCAAGGCATTTTCTGTAAACCAGCCACTGATAGATCAACATGATGAACTTCTTTATCATTGGGTAGCTGGTACTCAACCCCTTCAGCGGACAGGTCTTCCTGAAGAGGTGCCTCCAAGTCAATATAGTGACAATCTTCTTTTGCTTTCCTCTTAAGCCGTTGCTTATCTTGATCACCTATTTTCTCTGAAATGTTATCCTTAGTTATATTGATTCCAGCATCTGTTTCTTGATTTTCAACAGTTGCCTCCAAGTCGATATAGTGACCATTTCCATGTTTCCTCTTGGACCTTTGCTGATCTTCATCAATTTTCATTCTTTCCGAAATTTTATCCTTACCAATATTGCTTGCAGCATGTGTTTCATGATTGTCAATTGTTTCCTCCAAATCAATATAGTGATAATCTTCTTTCTGTTTCCTTTTGGTCCTTTGCTGATCTTCATCACAGTTCATTCTCTCCAAAATTTCATTCTTACTAATATTGCAGGCAGCATCTCTATCTTGATTGCTAACAGAAGGAATCGCCTGGCAGAGGGTATTCTCTTGCTTCTCAGAAGAAGCAGAATCAGTACTAGCTTCCACCATCTTGTTACTCACACCTGTTCCCATTTCTTCAGAAGGTTTAGACTCTCTGCACCGTTCATCCTCTACTACACTAGCTTTCTGCATAAAGCCAGAACATATTTCAAGAAACCAAGAGATAATTGGCAGCAGAGATAACCCCTACTTTATAAAACTGGTTTATAAACAGTGATCACAAGACAGGTACAGTTTGCATCATGCAGCATAGCTAATGAGAAATAATAAGTTGATTCCCCCCCCCCCCCCCCCCCCCCCCCCACACACACACACACACACACACAGAAATGGTCAAATTGGTCTAGGCTGGCCATTAATTGCTACATATGTACCCAACAACCCTGTTTATTTTCCCCATAATTTAGAGACCAATAATTGCTAACATGGAAGTATTGGAGTGTAATAATGCCAAGGCCACATTCATTTCAGACCATAAAACTAAGCAGTAAAAGTTTTATTTCTGGATCATCAAAGTCGAACAAAAGATGTACAAATCAATATCAACAATCTATCTAGGGAATCAGAATATCATTTTTAACTGTAGTTGAGGAAGGGGGAATGATCAGAAAACAACGTGGACACCACAAGTACATCTAAGCAGATTATCAAGTGAAAAAAAAAAGTATATTAGATTTTACATGCATTTAAGGATAAAATCATACCAGGGAAGAACCAGTAAATTTCGTCTGTTGACAGCTTTTTGAAACCCTGAATGCAGTTTTGCTGTCGATTGTACCATCTGACATTTCTAAGGGTACTTGTTGTGAACACAACTGTGTCTGGTGATTGATATCAGTATTGTTACTCACTATAGTTGGAGATTGATCTAGGGAAGTTGAAGAAGGAAGTGTATTGCCTGCTTTGTCGGAATTAATTGGTTTTTCATCAATGCCCTTCGACAAACAACGCTCAGACAAAGTCACAACAGCAGTTGAAGAATTCTCCTCAACTGGCATTGCATTCAAACTTGGAATACAGATACTTTTTGCAGAACCAGAATGATCGACCCTCCGCCCCCTAAATACACCCCATAAGAAAAGCAACATATTCCAGCCTGCCAAAAAATAGGATAGTCAAGAGTCGCAACACATGAAGAATTAAAAAAATTATTTTCTTGTTGAAAAAGTGGTTAGGTAGACATGCCATTAAAATTTCAGTCACGCAAACTGCAATCTAAGCATACTAAACTGTCAGCCACCACCCTACCCCCCGCAAAAAAGAAAAAAGACAAATAATAGACGATCTAAAACCCACTGGTGATTAAAAGGAGAACCACCGTCAAATTATTGGGTTTTTTTTTATGAAGTCCAAATTCAACACAGAACATTATCATTCTTTGCAACCCTAATGCATTTCATCAACATCAGTCTTACTCAAAAGTATGACATCTCATGAAGCAATGAATAAACTATAATCCTGAATCAATATCATTAGGGATTACCACATAGGCATATGCCCTGCTACTAAAAAAAGTAGACCGTCAGGTGAACTTAGATAGAAGCATGCCACTCTTAGTAAGAGTCGAATCTCAAATTGCCCTTCCCCAAGAAATTTACTAACACAGAAGCAGGCCACCCTTTGTGAGAGTAAATCTCAAACCATATTTCCTGATCAAAATTGTAAATGAACTAAATTTTGACAAATCCATGAACGCTAATCTAAGCATAAACTTAAACGCAATCCCCAAACCCAAAAGCATCCATTCAGAAGTTGCTCAAAATGTTGGTTTGGTTGGCAAAATCATAGAATAATTCCTTACGCTGTGAATTTTCTGGAAGCTGATTGGATGGGAATATGAGAAGTTCAACACCATCGAAAATTCCTTTAAGTGCTAAATCATTTCTAATCATATGATCCAGTAGACCTTTGTAGTGTCTCTCATAGCTGTATCAGAATATCACAAAAAAAGTCAATTATTACAAGAAAAGAAAGAAATGTTTGCATCGAATGGCCAACTGCCAATATAAGAATGATATTCATATACTTGCCTTTCAACATCCCTGGCAAAGAAGTAAAGAGCAATATTTTCTTCTCTAGCACCACCATGATGGAACTGTGATGGCCATGTACTCAAGCGTGAAACTTCGTTGAGGGAAACTTCGGGACTAAACTTGGTCACTACCTCAAGAACCTTAGGAGATGCAGAAGAGGATAAATGTGCTTGAACTCCAGTACATAATTCTGGAGGCTTTCCATTTCTATGCACTTCAAAGACACCCCTGCATGCAAACAAAAAAGCTCATGTTGAACACACTTCTTTGCAAAAAATGAAAAGTAATAAACGAGAAATCCAGAACTAAAGACAACTAGTTAATCATGTTACATACTGCCAGATGTATTCATATTCAGGAAAGGCCAGCATCTTCGAAACAACACTTGAGATCGCCACAGCTTTTCTAGACAAGTCTCTCACTAAGGGCTTTTGAGCATTAAGACCAACTAAATCCGACTTTCCTAGTTGTGAACAAAGATCAGTTGGACAAGAGTTAAGTTGCTTCAAATCGCTGGCAGATGAACATTTAGAAGAATCAGATGTAGAATTCTCAAGGACTTCCTGTTGTTCACGAGTTTCTTCAGTAGATATACTGTTCTTAAGTGTGTTAGAAACCAAAACTTGGTCTCGTGAAGTTGCTTCACAATTCAACTCCGTGCCTGATGTAGGAATCTCATCGGTTTGACTAGATACTTCTTTCTTCCTGTAAATTTCAGGCCTTTTAAGTAAAGCAGCCTGTATTGCAGCTTTCAATTTATTGCCTTTATGCATCTCCTCTTTTGAGATACTTGAGGCAGTAACAGATATTTCAGCACCAGATTCTTGCAGATTACCAGCTGTGCAACCTTCTAGTGAATGGCCAAATTCCTCACATTTTTGACAGTATGGACTTTTTGATGCAGTGGGAACAACTGGCCTTAAACGATCACTAAGACTCTCTCTGGATTTCTCAACCTGATTTGCTGTCTCTCGTGATCGAGGCAGCGCATCCTGTAGAGCTTCATCATTACAGGCTATTGTTCTATCTGTAAATTCAAAAGACAAACAGAACAATAAACAATATTATATGCAGAAAAAATAGTTTTAACTTCTAAGCACAACATCCTCTACAGAAAAATGCCCTAGCTGAAACTAATACAAGGGAGAAATACATAGAATATGGCTTTATTATGCTGGAAATAAGATATCGAAAAGTTAAAAAGGAAAATACCATTGCAGGAATAATATACTTCTATTTTAGAACACACCTGAACTACCCTGAGGCTCCAAACTTTTACGGCTTATATTGTTCGTTGATTTTGATGACGCGCTTAACTTCCCATCCTGGTTTATCTTCGACTCTCGATTATTAACTGCTGAAGGCTTAATAACGGTTTCTCCCCGAGGTGTAAGCTTCTGATCGCCCTTAGGTGTGGAAACAACAGAACTAGCCACAGGCCTGTCATTCCTAGACAGATATTTTCGGTCCAACGAACCTGATTCTTTTAAATTTCTAGACCCTTTCAAGTCCTGAATAGTTGCAGGCTTAGGTAGCATTTTAACTTTTGATTCAATTGCAC
The DNA here is from genome assembly GCF_051527215.1 of Medicago sativa. Classification (NCBI taxonomy): domain Eukaryota; kingdom Viridiplantae; phylum Streptophyta; class Magnoliopsida; order Fabales; family Fabaceae; genus Medicago; species Medicago sativa. The sequence goes on along the minus strand of NC_140753.1, from coordinate 1,748,944 downwards.
TTGATCGGCCCAAACTAGAGGATTTGAATAATGTTGACCTGCTTGTCATACGAGCAGGTGTCTCCATATTCTTAGAAGTTTGTTCATTACCCCCTTTTGGTCTTGGTGGAAAAACTTCATCACCAATTTTGACTTTCGGCTTGGAATTTAAGTTGTTGGATGAATTAGACTTCAACAACGTACCTATTCATAAGAGCAAAAAACGTACCTATTCATGAGAACAAAAAATTGTGCTTGATAATATGAAAGCCAAGGAGACATGATACAATATCGTCATGGAACCCATTCACCCAGCTACTTGAAAGATCTCAAAATCCAAAGATAAAATTATAAAAAATTCCAGTGAAGCACAACAGATGAAAGAACACGTACTTTTTGAAATTTGACCCCGGAGGCCAATGGAAGGAGATCGAGCAGTCTGTGTGTCATCACCACCAGAGTGGTTACGAGGAGGCATCAGAAGACCAGACTTCCCTTTTAATTTATCTGAGCTCTTAAATGAAGATTCTCGTGATAGTGGAACCAATTTCTTAGGGCTTGACACCTTTGGTGATCCTTTGCTTAATTCAAGAGCTTGCCTTTTTGCAGCTGGAGGAGCCACTTCAATGTTGTCAGGACGTCTTTTGCCAGAAACTTGTGACGTGGAAGTAGTTTTAATGTTTTTTTTCCCTTCAATGTCTGAACAACAAAAATTCAGTACTAAAAATATGTCGGCATATACATCAGAACATGCAAATTCAGTATTCAATTCAGAAAGAATCATATGCATGAAACAAATGATTTAAAATGTCTGACCCCAGAACACATTTTTATGTCAAAGCAAACTTCACTCTTACCCAGCCTCTTCTTTTCAGCTTCCACTGCATCTTGGCATTCTTCACACAACCAATCCCCTTCAGGGAGTTTCTCAAGCATTTCTCGCATGCAGTAGCTGATTCAAAGAAACAATAATGGTAAGACTTGTTTTACTGAAAGGAATTTGCAATATGATAGATATAAGAAATACAGTGAAAGTTTTGTATGCATACGTGTGCTCTGCACCATCAGTGCACCTACAGCATATAGCAAGTAGATCCTCACGACCAGCATCTCCACAGATGTCGCATACCTTCACCTATTTTTCAATCACCACAGTTAGAAATAGGAATTGAGGTTAAGCATCTCCACATATGCCGTTACATTACACTCCTTCCATTTTCATCTCAATCAAGTTTAATTTCAGCCGAAGATCAACATAAAGGAAAGGAAAGATACTCACATCATGTTCCACAACATCTGATTCATCACTCTCATTTTCAGATTGAGATTCCTGCTTTCCAGGTGATTTAACCAGCTCTTCAGCTTTCTCATGATGTCCATCATGGGCCGAACATTTACAGTCTTCAACTTTAGCATCACATACTTTATCATTATCAGGATCTGCTTGTGACTTTGGACATACTTTTAGCGAATCATTGGAAGTGCCTTCAATAAATTTATCCTTATTTGCAGTGCATTTCTCACCAGAAGTAGCAACAGGTGCACTCTCTTTGGTTAATGATGAACTGCAATTCTCAATAGAGCATTTTGAATTTTTTTCTGGTATACGAGAATTAGCATCAGATGCTCTACTAATACAAGATGTGTTGTCATCATGACCTTCTAAATGGTTGGGATCCTGATACTTATTCAACAAGATCTGTCTACTCTCTGCGTTTTCAGATAGAGAATCGTGACTTGAACTAACACTGAGCATATTACTTGTTTCACTGACACCGTGCTGCAAGTTTTCACAAGCTCGGCTACTAAGAGAATATACATTACCCTCATTCATAGAATTCTGAACATTAGCCTCCCCTGAGCGACAGTTATCATCAGAAAACTCTTCAGGGGCATGGTTAACATGCATGCAAGATGAACAAGGAGCTGAGCACACATTACAAGTCCCTGATTCAAGCCTCATACCACTGTTCTGAATTGCGCAATGTCTGAAAACTTCTTCCCAGATTCAGGTTATAGTTACACCTAATAAAAAAAAGCACGAGTTGGAAAAAAAAGATTAAACATCCGACTCATCCTTTCAGTAATTCTTTAGAATCCCATCAATGTCAAAGTTTCACCATGCCATCACATATACAAATAATAACAATAATTTATCACTTTCACAAAAGCGGCATCTAGATTTATCTTATTATTTTTGGTAAACATATGAAGTTCAGTGACTGGTATTCATATTTTTCCAATAAAGTGTGGAAACCGTGCAAACCATAGGCTAACTTGGATATGTTGTAACACTTTCTCCAAGAACATTTGAAGGTTTGGCCCAAAAATATGAGTGCATTAGAACATACTGCGAAGCAATAATATATAAAGCGAGAGTGGCTTACAACTATTGCTTTATAAAATTAGGTTATTGTTTAGGCTAGTAGGTTTTATCCAACCAGTTTCGTTAAGAGGCTTATTATTTGTACCTGCAGAGAAAAGACCGCTCTCTTGAGCTAATGACTTGCATTTTTTCTTGAAATGCCTTCCTTTAAGGGGGGATCCTAATTCTCAACAGCCATACGCCTATACTTTTCTACTAATGAATTACTTCAACAGAAGAAGTATGAAGTCTATAACCATAGGCAAAAATATAATTTTAGCACTGCAGAATTTTGCATTGATCAACCACTTCTCGATTAGGACAACACAAAGTAACAAAATATTTACCAAAACCAATATATATACGTAATACACCCAGTCAAGAGTACTTATAACTTTGCTTAAAGAAGATACTAATAGTGCCTCCAACTTCCATTCCTACGATCCTCGCACTATCAATGCTAAAAAAAATAAAGAAATATTGTAACTTCTCACGATTTTTTTTTTCATCATAATTAACTTTCCCAACCCATCCTTTCAACTCGTTCGACAATAACATGAATCAAATGCGGCCATTATTTCAGAGCCTCATAACAACAACAAAGTAAAAAAAAAGTGGACTTCGAGCAAATAGCGAATTACCCTGTTATCTCAGATTGTTACTCCAAACACCATAAATAATCGATGACTCTAGCTCAGCCTCCTAGCATCTGGAAAAACTCCTTCTTGATCCTGATATCATGTAGAACAACACAACTAAACCATATTAACAAATCTCGCACCAACGTTTCCATCAAAAGAATTATGCAAATAACGTATCTTTGACCGACACTACTGATTGAAGGTGTGCCAGGTATCCGACACTTTCCAAGCCACGTGATTAAATTCAATTATGTCATTTTTTTTTAATTACTATCGGTGTCGACGTGTCAGAGTCTTTTAATTACTACGAGTGTCGACGTGTCAGAGGCTTTTAATTACTACGAGTGTCGACGTGTCGGTGAGGTGTCTGGTGTTTTTGCTTCATATGCAATAACTAATCAACAAAATACTTCTCGAATCAGAATCTAACAACAATAGCAATTAAACACAAATGGTAATTGAAGTGAATCAAATTCAAAACCCTAGCTCTATCAAAAGGAACATGAAAAAGGTTTTTCCAATGTATTCATCACAATTACACAACAGAAACAGTTTCAATTAAACAAAAACCAAACAAATCGATTAAAAAAATAACATGAAAATTGAAATTAACGAAATCAAAAACCCTAACTGTGAAAAATCAACAAAAGTATCTAACACGGAAACAATCACGATGGCATTACCTTTAGCGATGAAGTCAGAAAAATCTGTGTCGTTGAATTTCGTTAATCTGCGATGAACCAGAAATTGAAGATTCAAAATCGAAAGGGTTCAGAAACGAAATGAGAAAAGAAAATAAGAGCGTGCACTTCTTATATATATGCGCGAATTAACATTAACATTAACACGATCTAATTCAACAATTAATTATTATTATTATTACAAGATAATAATAAAATTAAATTAAATTACTGTAACAATTTTACAATTTTCTTTTCTTTCTTCAGCTAGCTTTCTCTGTGTGTGATCTGAACATAAAAATAAAATCTTTGAGAAAGTGTTTTTTTTCTTTAATTAAAAAGAAAATTTGATGAGAATCGAAATCTATCTAACCCCAGCTGGCTTTTAAACTGCTATACCTTTTTTTCTTTCTCTCTCGTTCATCTCTCTAAAATTTCTATATGTTCCTTAAAATGAAATTTAATTTATTTATTATTTTAAGACCAAGACCTTAAAAAATTCATAATCGATGTTTTTTTTAATTATTTTAGATTATTTTTTTAATTAGTTGTATTATTCAGACAAACGTTGTGGTGCGAAAATAAACCCGCACGTGTAAAATGAAGGGAGACGTGCGAATGAACGCGTGGGGAAGATGCGCGTGAGGATGGCGTGGGAAATCGGTAACGTCTCAATGGTAGAAGGCGTCCCTCCCTGCCTCACGTTTTTCCTATATCTTTAATTTTTGCCAAAATTGTCCAACTACTATTTATCTTGATTTCTTGTATAAATAATCTAAAATAATGATTAGTCAAAAAAAAAATCTAAATAATGATATCATTTAGGAGAAAATAATAACTTTGCACAACCTTAAGTTGAAAATGTTTGAACACATGAAAAAGTTAAAAAAGAAAATGATTAAATAATAATATAAAATGATATGATGAGTTTTTTTTATGTCTAAATATTTTTTATTTGAATTGTATCCAAATAAATATTTCTCATGAATAGGAATTGATGGACACATATATATAATAGTCATTTTCTACTGTGTTTGCAGTATATCGGTACATGTGTCTACCAGTCGAATATTTAGAGGATTTTGCGATATTCGTGACTGTGTATTTACATCTCCAAGTACCTTTTTGAAATGATAAAATATAACTTTTGCAACGTTATTTTCTTATAAAAAATAAATAAATAACATGTATAGTTATTTATTTTTTCAAGTAACCTAGTGATAAGATTCACATACATTATGTATAAAGAAAAATGAAAAATTCGGGATTCGAATCCCGACTCATACATATATTATCCATTATAGTTACCGATTGAGCTAAATTTAAGAAATATTTTCTCCTCTTTTAATAACATAACAATATTAATACATCACCCCGCCACTTTAATAACAAAATATTAATACAACAAACTTTTATTTACGTAATTTTACTATCTTACTCTAATTTGTATATATCCTTCTCCCTTCTCCCCTTTCCTTCTCCTCATTCTCTTTTCTTCATCAAGTTGTATCTATCTCTCTAAAGTTAGAGAGAAGATCAAGAGATAGAAAAAAATAAGATCAAGAGAGATAGACACAACACGATGAATTAGAAGGGAGAATGAGAGATTGAAGATAAGAGGATCCAAGGTGAACAAATATGGTTAGCCGCATGCACATATACATTTATATTTGCATCAACCTCCATCTACCAGTGGGTAGCAAAAGATGTGTTTTTACTTAGGCATCTGTTAAATTATTTGCCCATGCCTATAATGTATTTTATCCATGGGTACAAACTTTTTCATGTACCAAGTCTAAAATATTTTCCAAGCATCAAGTTATTTTTTCTTGTTACCCTAATTCTAGAGGAAAGAGTCTCAAACTCGTAACAATTTGATTTGAGTGAGAGGTGAGTAAGGTTTAGAGGCTTGTTTCAACCAATGATCAAATTTCGTGTTTATTTTTGATTCGATCTTAACTGAAATTCAATATCCACTTGAGTTCAACAACTTAATTAATCACTTGATATTTTTGACAAGTTAATATTTTATGTTTAAAAACAAATCACCCGTAGATTGCGGCTTTGAAACCATGTCTGAACATATCAAATATTTTTTAATCTTTTTATTATTTGAGTTGTATTTAAAAGGACATTGTTAAATTGATTTTAATTCTACATCTACTTTTATTACATTTTTAAATGATCTACATCAACAAAATGTTTCACAAATAAGCACTAGACCCATGTTGATAAATTGAAGAGCACTTTAATTATATGGTTTGAGTCTCTATCAGATTAATTACACGCCAACCAACATTAAATCTCAAAACTGTTCAGGAAGATTTTTCCGCTAATTTTGGTTCTACATAGTTTAAAGAATTAGTCTTCAATTATAATCATATATTAATTTTTACAACAATAATAGGTAGACACCTTTAATGTGTACACCCCCTTTGTATTACTTTGAAAAATTTCAATTAACCAAATATATCGCATGTGTGACCACATTTTTTTAGTTTCGTGGCCAATATTTTTCCAGAATTTATTTGGTTAATTATGTGGTCACCTGCATTTTAGTTGCGTGACTACATTTTTCAGGTTCTAAATAGTGGTCACGCAACTGAAAAAATGTGGACAATGGTCACACAGACCATATATTTGGTTAACTGAAATTTTCCAGAGTGGTACAAAGGGGTGTACACGTTAAGGGTGTCTACCTATTTTTATTCTAATTTTTATGTTATTTCAATTGAGAAATAGTTGTAACTGTAACAGATTGTGAGAAAAAAGAAAAGTATATATTGGTAAAATAATAATAATAATAATAATAATAATAATAATAATAATAAATAAAAAAATGCATTAAGACAAGAAATTGTTTATTTCAATAAACTTATGTAATTTTTGTCTTCATGAGCTTAGCTCAGTTGGTATGCAAGGTCTGGGGTTCGAACCTCGGTCACAAAAAAAAACTTAACGTAATTTTTTCACTTAACTCAAACACGCAATAAGTACTACTAGTTTATTTGGTCTCATGGATGTGATTTTTGATTTCTTAGTAGTACTACTAAGAAATAAGAAATCAAGAATCACTACTACCAGTAGTGATTATGATGCTTTTTAAGAGGCAAAAGATGAATTATTTACAATAATGAATAAGATAATGGCACAAGACATGCCAAAATGTCCAAGAGTGTACAATCTTACATTGTCAATAGCTTTGATATTACCACGTCACATTACCATGATTTCTAAAGACAGTTTATTCTCCACACCAGTCAAAAGTCAAAACTGTCCCAACTCCATGCCGTATGTATCCAACACAAATTGTATATTTCATTCACACCAGCAGTTGATGATCATCAAAAACTTCACTCTAGCAGTCCACTCATTGTACCTCTCATAAAACTTGACCAAAGAAGAATTTTTTCAGTGATTAAAGAAAATAACGTGTTAAATAGATTTTTGAGGAACAACAAACTCAATCTTTAGAACCAATGATAATACTTGTATACTATGATGTGAAAGTAACCAATGTCATACATTAATCCATTAATCCTATAAAAAAGTCGATATTAAAGTTTAACTTATCTAAACATAAACTACTAAATAAGTCCTAGCTTTGCAAATCTCTAAGAGACGCTCCTCGCATTTTTCATGATATTTATCCCGATAAACATAGAAAATACAACACATACAAGGGGTCAGTATATATATATATATATATATATTATATATCTAAGAAGAAGTAGATGGAAACATAGAATCAATTAAAGCATAACATAATACATTTCAAGCACATATCTCATGTTCTTATTTTGAACAAGCAAAATACATTAAATAAACACTAAACCAAGCGCAATAAGTAGATCAAAGTACACACCAATAAAAGCAAGACTGTCAATTGTACTTAGGTTGACAGAAACAAAAACACCACACTTCTAAACAAGCAAAAATCAGAAAATAGTTTATAAACCCATGAATCATGCAGGTCCAATTCTGATAAGCATGTTACTAACTTCCCATCTTTTATTTTTACCAAATCCAAAGCATGCTAAGATGACATAAGGTCCCAATTGCCTTATCATACACAGCAAGCCATAGTAGATAACAAAAGACCAATTTAAAGGTTGAAAAATTGATATTACACACATCCACATGCTTGTGTTCCAACTACGCCAAACTAGCATAATACCGAGAATTGGCACAAGAAAGATACTCCACAAATCTCCTTGCCACCATGATATCTGTTGAATAACCCTTCATTTGCAACCTTCTCCTTGGTCACAATCGCAAGAATTAAATGCAAATTGCTACGAATTACAAGCCTCACAAAAATGCTACTTGAAATTTTTTGAACCTGCACAACAAATTTCTCAGACAGGTCCCCATCAGCTCTGGATTGAGCATGTTGTTCAGTGCGCATTATTCTCTTCCGCTACTACGTCAAAAACAGAAGCTCTATTCTGACACTGCAGTAGTGTCCCCTGCAAAATGCAAAACACTTCAAGCTGCAGGAACAATTCACCAGTTCTCATGTTCACATCGACATGAGCAAAACACTGTTGGTGAAAGGAAGCATTAGCACCTTCTAAATATATCTTGATCGCCCATATTCCACGCCAATATGCCTCCACGATATTGGGGTGAATCGGCCTTAACTGCTGTTTGACAAGCCACCTGATTATAGCACCCTTGTCATGGTGGACAACAAGGGGCAAACTAAACAAAATATGAAAACACAACCTCTAAGAAACTGAGTCGTGAACCAATTTCAAGCTATGTCATAGAATGATGAATTGTTTCTTATTTTTTCCTCTTCCATTGGAGGAACCATGACGTGGTAGTGTAGGTAGCAAATGAATTATTTAAGTAACTTAATAAGCTACTATATTGAATAGAAAGATATTCAATTATCTATTAACTTAACTTTGTTTGACTCAACTTTATCCAAGTTTTGCCAAAGCAGCAACACCATTTTTTACCTTGAATTGGTCAAAATACGCGGATTTTTTTAATTTCGTGGAGGATTAGATCCACTAACTGGTGGTCTATGGTTGACAGATATTACACATCACAAATTAAAATTTGGTTTATTTGCTAAAAAACAGTCGCAAATAAAAAAAAAATCAATAAAAGCCGAGTTTCTTAAATGTTTCTTACTTTTATCTATCATTGGACTAAAATATGCAAGAATTGCATAAGTGTGATGGGGAATGGATCTCCTCCAGTGGAAATCTCTCCTGTTTTCTGCAGTGTACAATCTGCACCATTAAATATCTTTTCTCTCTTATTTTCAACATTTATTAACATTTAATATTTTCACATGCATTCATTTTTAATGGACATGATTTCACTGGACTCTCATGTGACCGGAGAGAATCCAAACCCTGTGTGATGTAACATTGTGAGAGCTAATAGTTATAAAACCATGTTTAAGTTTCTTACAAACTTGTCATTGGAGATGTTTGACTAAAATCTCCCTCATGAATTATGATAGCACAAGTTGTCAAAAAGGTAGCACTCTTATTTAGTGGTTTCCTTAGTTGTAATGGTAACTCGTCTCTAGTTATAAATGATTACAGTTCATTTTCATTTGATAATTAATTTTTTTATTGTTTTTTATGGTATATGGTTGAAAATCAAGAATAAGGAAACGAGTCCATTTAGAGACATCCGATAAAATTGGAACGATAAAGAGATGATGTTTGTATAAACGAGTCCATTGCATTATTAACCTGCATGCACTCTAGTTCAATTCATCAAAGCTATTTGAGATTTGTGATTTATGGAAGTAGCAAAAATAGGAGTTAAGCACCAAGCAAGAGAATTATTGTCAAGTTCTGTTTTGGACTGAAGGGAGCTCCTAGTTATTCGCTTACACTATTTTTATGTTTCATCTCTTTCAATTCAAAGGCGTGACATTTCTTCCTGTCATTTGTTTTTCATGCCTCTATACCTTGTAAATTTCTTTACAATATCAAAGGTACACACACACACACACACTTGCATATTTGTACTCGTATACTATCAAAGGTGCAACTACATATACCGATCATACATGCATACACACATAGACACAATTGCATATATATGCGCATACATTAACAGATAAAAATAGCCAAACATACATCTATAAAATTAAACACGTACATGGTTACAAAAAATATAAACCTAAGACAAGTGTTCGCGTGGGAAAATAAAGAATCATTTTAAGGCTTTAACTTTCGGAAAAAAATCAAGGTCTTTCAATGTCTTCATCATGCGCTTCAATGTCTGCGCTTACCATCCTACAAATTTTTGCACACTATGATACTACATGCTTCTGTAAACTAAGCATATGAAAATTCAACAACATGAGGATTGAAATTATGAAATGAGGACAACTTCTCTTTAAATTCTTCCATAACCTCATCTTTGTCCATGATTTGACTAGCATAGGAGAAACACATACTCTCCAAGATCATAGCATTTTTCATAAAGAATTTAGCTAAAAATATCTCATGATTGTCTCCATTAACTTCTTCAAATTTTACAACATGGAGAGAAGCCAAAATACCGGGCACCACGGCAGAACTCAAAAGTTCTTCATCAAATTTATGTATTCCCTGACAATTAATCATCAAAGAAAGTCCAAATAAGACTCTAAAAAAGCAAAGAAATTAGATTAAAAAAGAAAAACAGCATGAAGTTACAATAAGTCAGAAACATGACCTTATGAAGACTTTTATATGATATGAAGCTTGTATCATGAATCTAATGCAGCCATAGTAATGTATTTATCAAATACTAGTAATTACTAACCTTGAGAACTAGTGTCTTGAGAACTGGTGTCTTTTGAAGTAAGGCTAACAGAATATCAACACTAACTAAGCCAACATCCAAATGGGTTAACATTGGAAATACACATACACTTTCTAGTCGCATATTAAAAAGTTTCAGAACCTGGAATGAATGGCACAACGGAACTGATTTATATTGCAAAGGATTATACTTAAATAAGCGTTAAGAACAAACTTATGAATATACATGGCACAAATTTGGGAACAAGTATTTTGGAGAAAATATAATTATCTTATATGTGCTACAATATTAATTGAGCAATCGTCTAATTGATAACAAGATGTTATAAAAATAAATTACTCAAGATATTCATTGTTAAAAAGGCTTAATAACATACTTACCTCGAGTTTGATAGACTTCGCATGACTGAATTGTCTGAGAAGTAAAGAAACATGGGAATCTGACTGATGAGTCACATAGCTTGCCCTCTCATGTAAAATGATTTTAGTAGAAGCATGGCATGGGGACGTCATTAAAATGTGTTGTGGTATACCGTATACCATAACCATAATAATTGAATTCTTTCAGATCAAACGAACTGGTGAAATAGACATAAGATCTGCTATGTCTAAAAGGCAAATCAACGTAATTCTCAATGGAAATGCTTTGAAGTTGAGGCGCAATTACAAAGACACGATATGCATCAACAAACCAACCGCAATTTTTGGCCTCAAGTTTGGTTAGGAGTGGGAATCTAAGGTTAATATAACGAGAGGATTCGGGTGAGTTTTCCACACAACTTGAGATGTTTTAGGTTTTCAAAACAAATAACTTTGGCTGGAACATTATCAACGTGGAAACCTAAAACATTATCAAGGGAATTCGAATGAGTGAGCAATTCCGATTCTTCAATTGATACGGGAACATAGATGATGGAAATTGAACTAACAAGCAATTCCAATTCTTCTAATAGCAGGAAGTTTTTGAAAAGAGAATCGGAAGCAAAAACAGAGAATGAGAGTTTAAATTTGGAATGGATTTGAAGATTTTTGATTGTTCGATTGAAAATGTTAGCGAACAATGTATCTAAAAGGGATGCTTCGTACTCACTATATAGGAAAAGAGAAAAGGTTTGCATGCTTAAACCATCGTATGGCAGCAATAGGACATTAAAAAACTAAGTTGTTATATATTTAATATATTGATAAACAATTATAGTGGCACATGCTTTCATACAAAATAAATAATTTTAGGGTGCACTTTTTTTTACCACTCTTGCAAACATTTCCATGCAAATTTTACAACTTACAGTGACCCCCTTAGCAAGTTCATGTTCTAACTTTTAACAGGTTTTCACTTCCAAGCATCATATGTTTCTGTAATCAGTAATCACTTCTCACCCATATTACTAAATTGTGGAGTGTTGACAATAACTAGTTTAATTTTTACCAACATATAGATAATATTCTCATCAAATATAAAAACAAATCCATATTTTCTCCCCAAATCACTCTAGCAGACAATAGAGTTCCCTGTTATATCATATATGTAGTTTCTATTCAGTGTTTAACTTGCTAAAGAAGAACAGTGTCTAGGTGGACTTACCTACAAATTCTAGCATACTATAATACCACTTGCTTCTATAAACTACTCATATGAAAACTCAACAACATCAGGAATGAAATTATGAAATGAGGACATCTTCTCCTTAAATTCTTCCATAACCTCATCTTTGTCCGGGATTTGACTAGCAAGGGAGAAACACATCCTCTCCAAGATCATACCATTTTCCACAAAAAATTGAGCTAAAAATAGCTCATGATCATCTCCATTAACTTCTTCAAATTTCACAACATGGAGAGAAGCCAAACAATCGGGCACAACAGCAGAATTCAAAAGCTCTTCCTCAAACGTACGTATTCCCTAACGATTAATCATCAAAGAAAGTCGAAAATAAGACTTTTAAAGAGCAAATAAATTAGATAACAAAAACTCGTAAAGAGCACAACATCAGAATTCAAAATATCTTCCTCAAATGCAATGTATTTATTATAATACTAATAATTACGAACCTTGAGAACTAGTGTCTTGAGAACTGGTGTCTTTTGAAGTAAGGCTAAGAGAATATCGACACTAACTAAGCCAACCTCCAAATCGGTCAACATTGGAAATACGCATAGCACTTTCGGTTGCATCAGAACCTGATTGGTATTGCAACAGAAGGATTAAACTTAGAACTCCGTCGAGAACAAACTTATGAATTGCCTCAAATACATGGCACAAATTTGGGAACAAGTATTTGTTACAAAATATATTTATCTGCACGACACTATTAACCCACCAATGATCTAATTGATAACAACAAATTATTATAAATAAATAAAGTATTGAAGATTTGCATCATAAACAATGTGCTTACCTTGGATACCTCAAATTTGATAGACCTCGCATGACTGAATTGTTCGAGAAGGTGAAAAAGTTCGAATGGTGACATATAATTTCGGCCCTCATGTAAAATGATTTTTGCAGAAGCATCGCATTTGGACGGTAAAATAATGGTTTGAGGTATATGATTACCACAATAACTAAATTCATTCAAACGCAAAGAGTTATTGAAAATGATAAAAGATCTTAAATGTTTAATACGCACATCAACCTCATGTTGAATGGAAATGGTTTGAAGTAGAGGCGCAAATACAAACACACAGCGTGCATCAATAAACCAAGAACAGTTTTCGGTCTCAAATTTCGTTAGGACTGGGAATATAAGGTTAATAACACGAGGAGATTCGGGTGAGTCAGTATTAAAGTTGATTCCGCGCAACTTAAGAAGTTTTAGGTTTGCAAATTGAATAGGTTTGGCAGGTGGAGTGGGAATGGGAGCATCAACGAGGGAAATGGAATTAGTGAAGAATTCCAATTCTTCAATTGACATGGGAGTTTTAATGTGGGAAATTGAATCAGTGAGCAACTCTAATTCTTCAATTAGCATGATGTTTCTGAAAAGAAGATGAGATGCAATAGGACAGAATGAAAGTTTAAAACGAGAATGGATTCCAAGTTTTTTAACTCTGCGATTGAAGATGTTACAGAACCATGTAGTTAGAAGGGAAAAATCATAGTTACGAGAGAGGGAAAGAGAAAAGTAATCCATGGCTAAACCACGGGTAACGTTGAGTGCTCTGTTAACAAATCTAACAAAGTTGGAAGAAGAAGAATGTTGATGATGATCGTGTAAGGAGAGTTTGGTGAGGGAAGTCCAGCGGTGTTCCCATTTTTTGGATAAGATGGAGGTGCGAATAGCATTTTTGGTTGGGAGAAAAGAGAGAATGTGAGTAATGAGTGATTCAGGTAACTTCTCGAAAATGTCTTCTTCTTTTTCACCTGCATCCATGCCTGATTGCTGTCCGAGGATGAGAGTTCGGTTAGAAAGAGGGTTTTGGTTAAGGGTTTTGATTAGTCCGGAATCGTACATACATACTATTGTGGCAATTTCTACTACCGATACACCCGTGTATTTAAATGTATAGTTTAATGATTTATTTTCTTTAGAAAAAAATATTTTCTATCATTTATAATTATAATAATTATACTTTATTTATCAAAAGTGTCCGCAAAGCAAAATTCAATTTTTTTAAAATTTTTATTACTCATAATAGTGAATATTGATTATTTTTTCAATAAAATATTAAAAAATTTAGTATAATTCTTATAAAGAATGAAATGATGTTTTTTTTATGGGATACTATTTTCTAAAATATAAAAGTCGATAACTATCTTTTTATTACATAGAAATTATCGTTAACTTATTGATTTATGAAACAGGTGTACCAGTACACCTTAATTTAAGGGTGTACCGTAGAAACTCCCTAGTATTGTTCCCAAAATAAAATAATGTGTTTTAATTGAAATATTAAAGGATTTTTTTTAGGGTAAAATTTCACTTTTGGTCCTTAACTTAATTGAGAAACTCTACTTTCTTTCTAAATTCTCTCTCATTCACTCGTTAAGGAAGGATGATTTTAGGTTATTTTTCAACATTTTTTTTTTTGCAATCATGTTATTTTTCAACATAGAATCACTCTCTGCATCTTTTTTGTCTTCTATATTTTTCAATCTAAATAAGTAATTTCCACATATATCAAGGTTTTTCTTTTGTGTTTTTCGTGATTTTCGTCGCCTGAGTGTGGCGTTGTGTTGTTCATTGTCTTGTGCGGCGTTGTTTGATTTCGCGTCTTGTTGTGGTGTTTGTTTCGTTCCTATTGAAGATTACATTGAGCCAATCACATATTCAATCAATGATTTGAGCGTCAACGTTGCATATCCAGAAGCATGTTCTGGTGATTTAGATTTTATCATATTATTTATAGATATTTTGCCGTTGTATGTTATTAACTTGGGTGATGTGAGTCTGTTGGCAGATTCACCCTTTACGTTTTTAGCCAATCATGTTATTGTATTCTATCAATTTAAATAAATGAATATCATTTTGCTTTTGTAAAAAAAGTACTTAACTTGATTTTAACCAACAATTTGGTCATTTATCTATTTTTTTTCATTTCAATTTGTTCCTTT
Source organism: Medicago sativa (assembly GCF_051527215.1). Taxonomy (NCBI): domain Eukaryota; kingdom Viridiplantae; phylum Streptophyta; class Magnoliopsida; order Fabales; family Fabaceae; genus Medicago; species Medicago sativa. The sequence goes on along the minus strand of NC_140753.1, from coordinate 1,733,939 downwards.
TTGGTCCATTTTCATATGGATTTTTAAGTTTTAAATCTAATATTCTTAAGCAAACAGATGAAGACCATATATTTTAAGATTGAAATGTCATAAGAAAATAAAACCATGAATTTGAAGCTTGAAACTTCACATGTAAGTGAACCAAAATGACAAATTGAAATGAAAAAAAGATAAATGACCAAATTACTGCCTAAAATTAATTAAGAGACTTTAAGTGTAATTTAACCTTTTTTTAACAAATGCATTAGTTAAGGGATTTTTTTTAACAAATGAATATTAAGGGATTTGAGTTGGGTATACAATTTGAAAGCAGTAAAAAAAAGATAATAATAATACTCCTTAAAAAAATATTACACTAAATATAATTTAAAAAAATAGATATGAATGATAAAACTAAAAAGGATGGCCGTTAATAAGCATAACATCCGAGTTAATAACATATGATGACAAAATGCTTACAAACGCGATAAAACCTATTAATGTGATGAAATTAAAGTGTTTGGAATACACATCTCCACATATGCAATGTTGAAGTTATTGTTTAATACATCAGATCAAAGTTAACATGTCAAATTGAACAGAGCAAAAAATTTTAAAATTTATTTAAAGAAAATCTTAAAAGTCAATACATTTCTACCTAGTCTTAAAAAAAACTTAGAAATTTCTTCTATTGTCAACAAATTCTCATAAAATCTCAATCTAATACAAGTCTTTGAAATGAGATGTCAATCGGTATCCACATACAAAGATCTGTTACCTTCATATTGGATAAAAGTATTGTTTGTGCCCGACAGATATCAACAATGGTATCAGTTAGTCGATTATTTACTAACATATAGCCATTTTGGATAAAAATAGTAATAATATTCGCCACTACCATTGATGAGAGCATGTATTTAAGCACAAATAAAAATTATGTTGTTCATATTGTAGTAGAAGCCTTTGATGAATTTGCCACGTAGTCACGAATAAGTCCACCACGAGCTCAATTACATTCAGAAGCCTTTGATGAATTTGCCACGTAGTCACGAATAAGCCTTTGATGAATCATCCAAGTCATCTACATTAATTTTGAGCACTGCTATTCATCCCGACCAGCTTTGTCCCGATATCATCCCGAGAAAAGCTTCAGCCAATCAAATTTCTCCAGGCCCGGAATTCAAGGGAAAGCATGTGACGTAATCAAGGAAGGAAATCAGCAAAATCAGCAAATAAAGGGTCGTGAATTTGTCGTGGTTAGTTTTCTCGCGACAAGTAGCATATTCCATTTTATAAACGTCTTCAAGAGGAGGTTCCAGATGCACTTGGCTTTCGTTAATAGCATGGTCTACATATTCAGAAGGGTGGTGAATATAATAGAGCTCACTTTTTGGTTAGATATGTAAAGCCACCAATCAAGTGTGAGGCTCGATTCATGGGAAAAGATTAGGGTATTTCTATCCTTCTAGAGAACAAGAACAATACCACCAAAGAAAATAGACCATTTTCAATGGAGGTTACCAATTCGTCTCATTAGTGAGATTCCAATCTAACAACGTATGAAGACCAAGTCTAAAAAATTTAAGAAACAATCAAAGAGAATAACCAAATAATGAGGTAGACAATCAAACAGAAGAATCAACAAATAGTCAAATAAGAAAAACCAATAGAGAGGGGCAATCAAACAAAAGAAACCAATAGCGAGAGGACCAATCAAACAAACAGAAGAATCAACAAAGAGAGAACCAAACAAACTGAAGAATCAATAGAGAGACGATAAAAAAGAAAAGAAAAAACAGCCAAAAAAAAAAAAAGAAACCAAACCAAACAAATAGAGGAAAGGCCAAAGATAGAGAACCAACAAAGAGAGAATCAATCAAAAAAAGAAACAATAAAAATAAGAAATCAAAATACCAAACAAAATCTAAAAACCAATGCAAACTGAACACAAAAGTCGAAGAACAACAAAAAAAAAACAATCAGTGCCGAAAAAAAATATCATTTCCTTTAAGTGTCAAAAGTTAATTTTGACCACCAATTGCAAAGTGGTCTTCAAATGCCAATAAGAACCACAACCGCATCATGCCAACACCATCTCTCAAATAAATAAAAATTTGGTAACAAGTAACAACCCTTGTTCAACGGCCAATGAAAAACATTGTTCAGAGTTCAAACACCGCCCAAAGTCAACGAACAACATGAGACATGATGCACAAAGAATGAAGAAACGAACAAATCACAAATTGAACATGGAACCCAACGAGTTAAAGACTGATACAAACGCGCCAACACAAACACTTTTTCAATCGATTTCTTCAAGACAATAAGGGAAACAACCAACAAAAGAAAATTCAAAAGACCATCAAATTTAACCAAATCGATCACATAACATTTTGAAACTTTTTGGAAACTCAATAATTTAACCAAATCGATCACATAACATTTTGAAACTTTTTGGAAACTCAATAGCAGAAGGGATAAGTGGTTCAAGGCGTATCGAACCACGCTCTTGATACCATGTTAACAATATAGGGTTTCAAAGAGACTAACAAAGGAATGGCTAGGGTTTCCAATAATAATGATGACATAACATAATAAATGTTACAAGAAAATATATAGTAAAACCTAATGGACTAGACTAGTAGCTTAGAAATATCAAGGTCCAATAGCTTAAGTCCAATATTCATCCAACACTTCTAACAGGTTTTAACGTTAAGCGTTATTCATTTTTTATTTTTTTGTGTTAACCCTTTAGTTCTCAGGAAAAAAGGGGCCCTGATAATCTAGAGTTCGGTTAGGAGATAAGTAAAGTCTCACCAAGAATTGTTTCAACCAGGAATCGAACTTAAGTTCTCCTCAACAATTCATCCATAGTGGAATTCATTAACCACTTAAGCCTAATTGCTTCGTATCATGCATTTCTTCTCTGTAATCACTATCGCCCGTATTACTAAATTATTTACAATACATTAGTTTAACTTTCACCAATATACAAATCAATATCCTCATGAAATATAAAAACTAATCAATGTTAACTCCCCAAATTGCTTTAGTAGACAGTAGGGTTTCATATTGTTTGTTGTTTCTATTTAGTGAAAGAAAAGTGTCTAGGTGGACTCACACACAAATTCTAGCATAGTATAATACCGCTTACTTCTATAGCCTATGAAAATTCAAGACTGGCAATAGGGAAATTATTAAATAAGCACAACTTCTTCAGCTTCTCCTTAAATTCTTTCATAGCATGATATTTTTCCAGCCAGCTCTGACTATCAAGGGAAAAACACATCCTCTCCAAGACCATACCATTTTTGATAAAAAATTTAGCTAAAAATAGCTCATGCTTGTCTCTGTTAACTTCTTCAAACTTCACAACACGGAGAGATGCGAAACAATCAGGCACAACAGCAGAATTAAGATGTTGTTCGGCAAATTTACGTATTCCCTGATGTAATGATTAAACATCAAACAAAGTTGAAATAAGACTCTTAAAGAGAAACTAAATTAGATAAAAAAAAACTGGTAAGTAGTCACAAACAGAACCCTACAAAGACTTTGTATGGCATGCAACTTGTATTATGAATATAATGCAGTGTGTTTAAAAGATACAAGTAAAATTACTAACCTTGAGAACTAGTGTCTTGAGAACCGGTGTCTTTTGAAGTAAGGCTAAGAGAATATCAATGGAAACAAAGCCAACCTCCAAACGGGTCAACAATGGAAATACACATAGTTTTTGTGGTTGCTTCAAAACCTGGAAATTACAAAGAAATCTGATTTGTATTGCAACAGAAGGATTAAACTTAGATCTCCCTTGAGAACAAGCTTATGAATAAACATGCCACAAATTTGGGAAAAAGTAATTTGTAGAAATATATATATATATATATATATATATATATATATATATATATATATATATATATATATATATATATATATATATATATATATATATATATATATGATGATGTGAATTCTTGGCTAGCTCATAACATTAGCAACATCTTAACACTAAATAGTAGTTGGAAATTCACTTTCGTTGCTGTATAGTACTGGATAGAATATGGTGCTCTAGAATGATTTTATTTTCAAGGATATAACTTAGAGGCAGGTGCATTGCTCAGACAAAGATATCAAGAGCTCTAAAAGCTTCTTGGATCATTTTGGGAAAAACACCATGTTCATTGTTAGAGATTTAACATTATAAAAAGCCCTCAATTTTTCATAATGCTATCTCTCAAAAATGATTTTTATGAGAACAAATAGGACTATACCCAAAACATGGGAAAAAGCTAAACAATATACTTACCTTTGATACCTCGAATTTGATAGACTTCGCATGACTGAATTGTCTGAGAAGCGAAAAAGCGGAGGAATCTGACATATAACTTTCATAATTTTTGTTTTCATGTAAAATAATTTTAGCAGAAGCTTGGCATGGTGATGTTATTAAAATGGATTGTGGTATATCAGAACCACGATAACTGAACTTGTTCAGATGCAATGAACTAGTGAAATAGATAAATGATCTGACATATTTATAAGGCACACCAACGTAATGTTTGATCGAAATGCTTTGAAGTAGAGGCGCAATTACAAAGACAACAGTTTCTTCAACAAACCAAGAGCAGTTTTTGGCCTCAAATTTTGTTAGGAGTGGGAATCTAAGGTGAATACATCGAGGGGTGGTGGGTGTGTCAGTGATAAAGTTGATTCCACGCAACTTGAGAACTCTCAGTTTTCGAAAAGGAATAGATAAGGCAGGAGCATTATGGAGGGAAATCGAATTATGAAGCAATTCCGATTCTTCAATTGACATGAGAACATCGTCAATGGAAATCGAGTTAGTGAGCAATTCCAATTCTTCAATTGACATTGGAATATTGATAAGGGAAATCGATTTAGCTAGCAATTCCAATTGTTCTAATAGCAGGAAGTTTTTGAAAAGAACGAGAAGCAAGAACAAGTTCAAAATTTGAATGGATTTGAAGATTTTTAACTCTTCTATTGAAGATGTTAGAAAACCATGAATCTAGAAGCGACCATTCATACTTACGAGTGAGGAAAAGAGAAAAATGATCCATGGTTATGTTGGAAAAATAGGACATAGAATTATTATAAACTAATAAATCAAAAGAAATAATAGCACAAACAAATTAACTTATAATAAAATAAAGTACAGAATAGAGGAACTTATCAAATTTTGGCTGAGGCGTGCAAATGCACTGGGCTTAAGAGCATTTCGCCACCACAGGTCAATCACCTGATGCAGTTGGTCCCAAAGCTAGTGCTCTCCAGGATACAACAGCCACTTCTCACTAACACTGCATATGAACTAGCGAGGGCACATGAACAACTCTTGGATGCTTAAGGGAACTTAGTTTGTTACAAAAAAATGTTTATACTTATATAGTTTCTTTCAATTGTATATAAGATGATAAACTGCAACCCCATTCCCCATAGTGTTCTGCTACCAATTTATATGCCTCTCCTTGATACATGTTCACGTTACAATTAATTAATATAAGCATAACCGTAAGACTATTATTTAGGATTGAAGAAGGAAACTGTAACGTGTACATTGACTAGGCTATAAATGTGTAGGTAGTCAGTTATATGACTTAGTCCAAAGGAAACTAATTATACTAATTAATAAAAATATTACTGAAAATAGTAATAATACTTTAAAATAAATAATTAAACAATAAAATTCCTACAATCCCCCACAATTATTTATTTTAAAGTTTTACGTGTTTCCAAGAGCGTGAAAAATCAATGCATAAGCACTAGTGTCTTTTGGACTATGAACTAGCACATAGAGCAAATGAAATTTGATCCACTAGAATGTCGGTGAGATTATAACCTCTATGAACCTCATTCCGTATGTGAATCAGTGACCTCATCACTCACATTGATCTCTCGTCCAAAGTTTGTTCAACGCGGTGTGGTGCATTTTGGCCTTGCACCTGTGCCTGGATTTCATGAGTGGCTCTAGAAAGTCTGCCCAAGCTTTCATAGAGGCGGCCCCACCTCCAACACTCATATAGGTAAATCTATCAAGTGTACACCACAGTCAAGCACACCACTCAAATGCATGAGCTATAGATTTATTAAGAGCATGAACTCAACCTACAACGCTGTAGTATACACTATCCTACACCATAGGGATGAACTTTAAAAAATAAAATGGATAGTGTCTCATCAAATTGACAAGCAACTTGTTCTTACCCATATGAACATAGCCTTGCGAATTTTCACAATCTATGTTGGGTTACCATCACTCTCAATTTTTGTATTGGACATAATCCATCCCCCTTCGATGTATAAATATTTTTCAATATACTGATGCATCACAAATTATACATTAACTAAGACGTCTCTCAGTTAGTATCTCATATATATTACCATATCATCATCTATGATATATTATCATAGGTTTGCTTAATTAGATTCTAAGCAACAACACCCCCACATAGGAGAAAATTAAATCTACATTTAGATTTATTATACAGGTCTACTAGGAAATGCTTCCAAGCGACAACACCACCACATTAGGTAAATATAAATCCTTGTGTGGATTTTATTCAAGTCTGCTTGAATTATTTTTCAAGTGACGAGTCCCCCACATGGGAGAAAATAAATCCACACATAGATAAATCAAACATCATTGTATTATTCTAATACAATGGATAATATGTAACATGTCACCAATATTTTAAGGTGTATCTCAATATATATCTCATGAGTTTATCAAGAGTTCTAGAGTATATTCAGGTCTACTTAAATTAATTTTAAGCGACAACATAACACCTCTATTGCACTCATCATTTCACTCATGCATATCATATATCTTCACAAGTTTCTCAATAATATAATTAAATAATATTTCACAATCAAATAAATTTCTCAAATATATATTCTCATGGATACACAAATCAACTTGGTTTCACAAAAACCAAGTTTATACTAAGAGTATATATTGTCATGCATATCGCAAATATTTATACTGAGAATTTTCAATTTTTAAAAGTTTCTTCATGAAATATGTGCTAATATTTTGGCACAAAAATAAATACTTCACAACAATATAAAAATTCTATACATATATAGCATGCATATCAAGTATGGGTTGATCACACATTTTCCAAACTCATTTCTTGATTAATGTCACAAAACCTTTCATGTTTATATAATATTCCACAAAGGATAGTAATCATCAAAGTAGAGTTAGAATAATTAAGCATGTATAATGAGAATGAAAAATTATACCAAACGAAAAGCTTAAAATTATTTCCAAATAATTGTTCATATTCAACAATAGGAATTTTTCCAAAACAATAATCCAATCTCAAAAGCATTAAAACATGGCATGCTTTGTAGTAGTTGTTAATCACAAAGTTGAAGATACTGACCAATAGTGAGCATGGACAAATCAAGTAATGTCACTAAATACAAAACAACTTCACATAAAACCCCCACATTTTGAGAATTGCACATCGATCAAAAGTAAATTCTCTTATTGAGAATAAATGACACACACATGTAAAAAGGAGATTTCACTTATTCAAGCATGTAAGAAATTCACCACCGGGTGCATAACCAAAATTTAATTTAAAGAGAAAAATAATTTCAAGCTTAATTATTCTCGTGGAAGTTTTGGCTAAAGAAATTGTCCATGCTCACCTCTTAAAACCATGAACAAGCAATTTCAATATGATATTCACATAATGAACAAAATAGGTTATATGCAAGTGTTATTCAAATAAATCTCAAGATCAGAAACTTGGACTAGTATCATCTAGATTAATTAACCATCCAATAAGTGCACATGTTTCAGTTTCATTGTATAAATTATAAAAGCTGAAAAAACAATCAAGTCTCGTATAAATTCAATTATTATCAAATAAAGCATATACCATATTCACAGGTAAACCTAGCACTAGAATTGCACCAAGAATACACGTAGCCAATAATTCTTATCAGCTTAAATTTGAACACAATATCATATAGATATACATCATTTATAGCTAGCACAAAGTAAATCGTATTTAATAATGATAAATGAAGCAAAATAGATAGAACCTGAGAGAAATATATGGCTCAGAATTTATTCTCCATTTTCTGCAAAATCAAGTTCACCAAACTCTCGATCAATCATAAGAACTAGAGGAACAAAACCCTGCCACTTTCAGTACCTGCTTACTGATGCAATAGTTATAGACTCATGCATCATAGGTTAGAATTACGATAATCATAATAATCAAAAACATTGCAACATGCCGCAGTCAACAAATTCTCATTCACAACATTAAACAAATAGAAAAGGATTTGTGACAATTAGGATTTACAATAATAATTCTATGCCAACAAAAAATGCTCTTAAGATTGTTGGAAAAATAGGACATAGAATTATTATAAACTAATAAATCAAAAGAAATAATAGCACAAACAAATTAACTTATAATAAAATAAAGTACAGAATAGAGGAACTTATCAAATTTTGGCTGAGGCGTGCAAATGCACTGGGCTTAAGAGCATTTCGCCACCACAGGTCAATCACCTGATGCAGTTGGTCCCAAAGCTAGTGCTCTCCAGGATACAACAGCCACTTCTCACTAACACTGCATATGAACTAGCGAGGGCACATGAACAACTCTTGGATGCTTAAGGGAACTTAGTTTGTTACAAAAAAATGTTTATACTTATATAGTTTCTTTCAATTGTATATAAGATGATAAACTGCAACCCCATTCCCCATAGTGTTCTGCTACCAATTTATATGCCTCTCCTTGATACATGTTCACGTTACAATTAATTAATATAAGCATAACCGTAAGACTATTATTTAGGATTGAAGAAGGAAACTGTAACGTGTACATTGACTAGGCTATAAATGTGTAGGTAGTCAGTTATATGACTTAGTCCAAAGGAAACTAATTATACTAATTAATAAAAATATTACTGAAAATAGTAATAATACTTTAAAATAAATAATTAAACAATAAAATTCCTACAGGTTAAACCATCTGTAAGAAGAAGTGCTCTGCTAACAAACCTAATAAATTGTTGCTTGGATGTTGAAGAAGAGGAATCGTCGTGTAAGGAGAGTTTGGTGAGGGAAGTCCAGCGGTTTTTCCATCTCTTACACAAGATAGAAGTGCGAACAGCTTCTTTGGTTGGGAGAAATGAGAGAATCTGAGTTATCACTAATTCAGGTAACTTGTCGAAAATGTCTTCTTCTTGATCACCTGCATTTGTACTTGCGATGATTTTGCGACGCTTTCCATTTTGTGTGCTGAATGCGGTTTTAGATAAACATAACCCCATGTTTGATTGTTTTCTTTCTAAGGTGTGTTGGGGACGGTGACATTGAGGCGTTCCGAGCGGTGGCGAGGAAGAGTGGGAGAGGAAGTTAGGGTTGATGAGTGAGAAGGGTTAGGGTTTGAGATGCAAAGTTAGTTAGTGATCTCAGTCATATCTTGTAACGGGTTTTCCTATCTCATTGGGGTCGTATTGCTTTGTTTTATTACACTTTTAATTTCATAAAAAAAAAACCTAATATTACACTTTAGTTCTCCTTTAAAAAACTAATAATATTTCTCTTTATTTATATATATTTTTTGAATCAAGAAACTTTGTTTTCGTTAAATGTTATTAACTTTTTTTTTTGTTTGAAATGAATGAAATGAAATGTATGGATATTATTATGTATGATTATTGTTATTGTAATGTATAAATATTAATATAGAAAAATGCTAAACATCCCGAACACTACTATCCCGAAAGCATCGCGAGCGTGTATGTTTCTAAATATTGCACTGTCACTTGCGTTTTCTATGTATCTTTCCCTTTCACATGTTTTTTTCTCTTCCATTGGTATCTTCTCTTTTATCACTCTTTTTCCTTCAACAATTCTTCACACCAGCTTCCACCTATTCTTCAACATTCATTGTTGGGTGTGTTTTAACACCTGTCCATTTTGGAATAAAGTACCAAGTGACTCAGCTCTGACTGGTGGAGTACTACTTATGTCAAATTTAGAAAAAAATATGAGATGATATTTGTGAGCGGTGGTGGAGTATTATTTTAGGATATCTTTAGGAATTGAACAGTATAACTTAAACTTGAAGAAATGCATGTGATAACTGGCAAACAACATTTCGTGAAACATTCGGGACCATATGTCTCGTGACATATAGCATAGCTCATTAATATATTTTGGTAAAAAGAAGAAAAGGAATGTAACTTTTGTTGTAGAATTTTAGGTAATTATTAAAAAGAGTAAATTACACTCCCATCCCTTCAAAGATGCTTGAATTACACTCCTCTCCCCCCTTATGTTAAAATATACACTCTCATCCCTTGTAAAGTAAAATTTATACTCCCCTCCCTTGTAAGATGCTTGAATTACAACCTCCTTCCTTAGTAATTAAATATGCACTACACTTTAATCTATTTTAACATAAATAAATATTTTTATGATATATATTAATTTTGAAGCACCATTTAAGAAAAAATAATTCATTTCTTTATAATTTAAATGTCAATTATAATTAAATTTAAATATTTTGCTATTGATTTTATAATTTAGAGTATAAAATTAACTTTTAAATAACCATGTTTTATTGCCTTTAGTAATTTTTCACATATTTTAATTTTATTTTGGGTTGTTTCATATTTTATAACAGGGTTTAAACTTACATGTTAATGAAATTGTGAATAAAAAATAGCGAAAAATATATATTCAATTTTTTATTATATTAAAATAGACCCGTAAAAAATAGCGATTTTTTTTTGCTAGATTATTAGAAATAAAAAAATATCGAGGGAGTAAAGTGTAGATTTTAACATAAGAGGGGAGGGGAATGTAATTCAAACTTCTCTTAGGGGAGGGGAGTGAAAAGTTTTCTAGTATGTTTTGAATAAGAGGGGAGGGGAGTGTATATTTTAACATAAGAGGGGAGGGGAGTGTAATTCAAACATCTTAGCGGGGAGGGGAGTGTAATTTACTCTATTAAAAAATATTAACAAAAGTCATTTTATAAAAAAAAAAAAAAAAGTTATCCAGGGATATCTGAATATACACGTGGATACCTCGAAATCCATATATTATCTACAAAACAGATATGCACGCCGATATAGAGAGGGCATGTATATCATATTTATCCAATGAGGCGGAGATGAATATCATACTATCTACATCTATGGATATGCATTTACATCCATGATAGGGCATGTATATCAATTGTGTTTAGTTAAATGAACCCTTAAAATCTATTGTAAAGACTTGCTTGGTCACAATTACAAATCGTTTTTATTGGACACACACATAATTGAAAAAGTTAAACGATAAATGAATTAAACAATATATATTTTTAAGATAATTAAGTTGATATGCATACGTATACGTTTGTGCCCAAATCATTTATATTTGTGATTTTGTCCAAACAAGTATTGCAAGAAAACTTGTTTGATTTGTGTTAAATAAAATTCATTTGTCATTTTCAAACAAAATATCAAACCTATTTTAGTTCAAGGAAAATACATTTTTTACAGGGGAAGGAAAATACTTAGTTGGTCACAAATATTTGAGCTTTATATTTAGACACAAATTATGTGTATAAATATTTGTTTCTAAATAGAAAGCTCAAATACTTGTGAGCTTTCTGTTTAGACACATATTTTTATCACAAAAATATAAGGAATATTAGTATAATGATGGCTGAAGGCATTTGGATTTGTTCACATAAATATTTTATCAGAAGACACAAACATGCTAAACAGGTAGCTATATTCCTTGACATGTTTTCTTTTCAAATATTAGGGACCACTATATATGAAGGCATGCAAATGAGTGTGTTATGTGGTATACATTCTTATACTTAGTTTCAGAACTCAACAAGCCTGTGACATTTTAATATCTAACTCTAATAATCATTTTAAAAATGATAGTGAGAAATGGTGGAAGATTAACATGATCCAAATCACAACGATTGCAACATCCTAGTAAACATTTTCGTGCAAACTTGAACTCTTAAGGTAACAACACCCTTAGCTGTTCGCCTGTTCCTGTTTTAACATCTAGCAGGTTTTCAGTTCATGTGTCCTACCATTTTTTTTTTTTCTTTCTGAGTGAAAAGGAGGTGAATAGTTTGATCCTTACCTTCAACATAAAAATTAACGATACTAACATTTGGTAACGATAAGAAAAGAAAACATTCAAACCTCAATGAATATTTCCTCCGTAAATCAGTTTAAGTCTCTAATGTTTACTTGATTCTACTTTCTGTTAGATGTAATGGCTACTCATATTTTTGACGCATGAGACAACATAACACCATTTCTTGAGTAAACAATGAATTTAGTATGTAAACGTGATTTTGAGAAAATAGTGGTGACATCCTGACATGTGAGAAACTATCAACACAAAAAGCTCAAAAGCTAATGCAGAAAATATAAATTCATGAACTAAGAAGTATCAAATTTCAAAACTGAAAATCTACCTTCTAGTCAAATTTCAATTGCCCATTAGAACTTACAAAAATGAAAATCTACCTTCTAGTTCTCCTTAAATTCAACAACAGCCTAATTAAAATTATGAAATGAGTACAACTTCTTAAATTTTTCCACAGCTTTGTATTTGCCCAGGAGTTGACTAGCAAGGGAGAAACACATCCTCTCCAAGATCATGCCATTTTTCATAAAAAATTTAGCCAAAAATAGCTCATGATCGTCTCCATTAACTTCTTCAAATTTCACGACATAGAGAGAAGCCAAACATTCGGGCACAACAGCAGAACTTAGACACTCTTCCCCAAATTTACGTATTCCCTGAATATGAAACATTAAAGGAAGGCCGAATAAGACTCTTAAAGAGCAAAGAAGTTAGAGAAAAAACAGTAAGACGGTTCAAGACCTTGTTAAGTGTTTGTATGATATGAAAAATGTATTAAGAATATAGTGCAGCCAGAGTAATGTATTATTCAAATACAAGTAATTACTAACCTTGAGAACTAGTGTCTTGAGAACCGGTGTCTTTTGTAGTAAGACTAAGAGATTATCAACACTAACTAAGCCAACCTCCAAACGTGTCAACATTGAAAATACACATAGATGTTCTGGTAGCATCAAATCAACCTGGAATAGATGACACAACAAAACTAATTTGTATTGCAACAGAAGGATCAAAATTAGATACCCTTGAGCATACATATGCTACATATTTGGGAACATGTATTTGATAAAAATATATTTATCTGTACTACACTATTAACCGACCAATAATCTAATCGATAGCAACCAAATTATCCAGTATTCAAGATTTGACATCATCAAAGATATTCGTTGTTAAAAAGGCTAAATGGTATGCTTACCTTTGATGCCTCAAATTGGATAGACTTTGCATGACTGAATTCGTTGAGGATTCTAAAAATGAAGCGATCTGTCATATAATATCCCCCCCCACATGTAAAATAAATTTAGGAGAAGCATGGCATGAGGACCGTATTAAAATGTCTTGTGGTCTACCAAAACCACGGTAAGTTATTTCTTTCAAATGCAAAAGATCACAGAAAGAGATACAAGAGTAGTTGAGATCCTCATGAGGCGCGCGAATGTCATGTTGAATGAAAATGCTTTAAAGTAGAGGTGCAATTATGAAGACAGCAGATTCTTTACGAAACCAAGCACAGTTTTTGGCCTCAAATTTTGTTAGGAGTGGGAAACTAAGCAGAATAGAGCGAGGGTAATTGGGTGAATCATTTTTAAAGTTGATTCCACACAATTTGAGAAGTTTCAGGTTTTCAAAACGAATAGATTTGGCGGGGGTGGGAACATCATAGAGAGAAACTAAATGAGTGAGGAATTCCGATTCTTTAATTGTCATGTGCATGATGGGAACTTTGATGGTGGAAAATAAATCAGTGAGCAATTCTAATTCTTCAACTAACATGGAGTTTTTGAAAAGAGAATGAGATACAAGACCAGACATTGAGAGTTGATAATGTGAACGGATTCGAAGAGTTTTAACTCGTCTTCGATTGAAGATGTTAGAGAACCATGTATCTAGAAGTGATGTTTCATACCTTCCAAAGAGGAGAAGAGAAAAGTTGTCCATGATTATACCATCAGTAAGAATAAGAGCTCTATCAACAAACCTAACAAAATTCCGCCTTCTATGAAGCCTAACAAATTGATTAATGGTTAAATCATCTTGATGATCATCATGTAAGGAGAATTTGGAGAGGGAAGTCCAGCAGTGTTCCCACCTCTTAGATAAGATAGAAGTGCGAACTGCGTCTTTGGTTGGGAGAAAAGAGAGAAGGTGAATTATTATCGATTCGGGTAACTTGTTGTCGAAAATGTCGTCTTCTTCAACAGCATTTGCTATTCGGGCATTCTTACTGCACATTCCACTTCGTCTTCTGTCGGACTCCATGTTTGAATATTGTTTTCATTTATTGATGTATGTGGTCTATATTGTAGACCACATACATCATTTATTGAATGAACCTAAAAAGTCAAAATTTGCTTATAATAGTGACCGGAGGGAGTATCTCTTTATCAATGGTTTTTGCTTCCAGACTCACAAACCCACACGTTCCGATTTCAAATTATTTTTTTAATACAAATTTCCAACTTCATCAATCTCTGCTATTATTCAGCACTCCACTCTCAACATTCATTGCACCACCATGCCGTCTAATATCCTTTTCTTTCTTCTCTACATCAGATTTTTTTTTGTTCCTTACTGATAAATGGTGTTTTTGGATGGCGACGACGACGAGACCCATCGGATCAAACCCAATCCCTAAAAACTAAGATCATGTGATTTTTTATGACCAGATACTTGAACCAGTTGCATATCGTGGTGTAATGGAACGCTGGAAAAAATGGTTAAACTTGATCGAGAGAGACGAGACAAGATTTTTAATTTTAAAATTTTAATTGATGTGTCCTATTTTCATTGGTTAAGTATATTTTTTTTGAAGGAATATATTAAACTCTTTAATACAATTTATTTTCTAACAAAGAAAAATTCAATCTTTTTTTCTTATTTCAAAGTTTTTAATCATTTGGTAACTTGCTAATATTAGGGATGTAAACAAAAAACTCTTACCCGCATATAAAATTCATCAGAGACATATAGCAAGTAGTTTAATGAATAAATGATGAAATAAATTGATATTTTAACTACTTGTTTTTCTTGAATACGAATGCGGACTTAACGATACATGTATCCATACCCATTAATAACGATGGGTTTTTAGAATAGTGATTGATCATATATGAGTGAAATTCTCCCCAAAACCCGAGTATTTTCATCGGTTTTACCAGTCTAGTTTTGCTTACATCAAAAATAGGGTTAGCCTTTACTGGTCATCCTTTACTTATAAGTACAACAACAACACAATCTTCCCACCTGAATTTAGGATTAAGATAGCTTTTTCTTCACTCACAAGCAATTCAACTGAGCAAATCAGCCTCCATGGCAAAGGAATATGAAACTGGGTTTCTTGAGGAAGTTAAACATATGTTTCATGAGGATAAGAGGGGAAACTATGATGAATTTATGAAAGACATAAATGATTTCAAGACCTGCATGAATGATCATCAAATCATCATATTTCCAGTTCAATAGTTCAAACAAAGGGTGAATGAGGTACTTAAAGGGCATAAACATTTAATCTTAGGATTCAACGCCTACATGAAGCGTTATCGCATCAGACTTCCAATTCCAGTGGATGATGAACAACAAGCTCATGATTCTGGTTAGTGGTTTTTATTTTATTATTTATGATTAATTTTTTTGAGAAATGATTTATTTATTATTATTTTACTCACATATTTTGATAACTTTAATTTATATACATTTATGATAGAAATATATTTCTTGTAACAAACTGATAGTTGCTATTAAAATAGGGGTTATGGGTTCATGCACTGTCAACAATCCTTTGGAAACAATGATCACTGCCTTGATTAGAAGAAAATAGAGGTTATGTTAACATCATGATTTTTCATGATGGAAAAGAGCATGGGGATGAAAAACTAATTATTTCAATATATTATGAAGGACAATTATATTCAAGCCTTTGAGATGCAATGTCAATAACATTAAGGGTTTCACCACACTCCATCCTCCTCCTACAATGAGCTAATTAATTACTAATGTGTTTTATGTTGTCCCATATTACTACTAAACACTCCACCACTAGCTCCCACACTATATTTTCTAACATGAGAACACATGGAAATGTATTGATTTGGAGTTGTATAGTGTAATAGAGCTTATTGGTGGCTGTTTTTCTAGTTTTGATAGGCACAAACTTGTTTTACTTAGTTTGCCATAGCTTTTCAGTATGTTGTTAATTGTTACGTGCCTCTGATTTTTCGACATTGTGTAATGTGGTGTTAGAAGTTTTATGGTGTAATATGTTATTGACTGTTGTTTTTCTTGTATTGACATATACATAACATACTAGTATTACTTAGTTTGGATGAGCATTTTGGTGCGCTTATTTATTTCTATCGTTTGCTAAGATAAATGTTAGAAATATTTTCTTTTTAACACTCTTTCTAACACTTACTCTTCTACGGGGTGAAATCCATGTGGTTATCACCACTTTATTTGGGATCCACCCACATGAAATTCACCCAAGAGAATCTCCATAACACATAACAATTTCATTTGTTGTGATACAATGGGAAAAAAAATGAAGATAGCCGCAGACTGTCAACTTTCTTGGGATTTGTTGGATATCATTTCTAAAATGCTAGACTTTGAAGACCTCTTTCAATTTGGTAATGTGTGCAAGAATTGGTGGCAATTTCATAAAATTTATGGGAGGAATTTCATGTCATCCTAAGAACCATTACTTGTCCAAATGTCTTCAATTCCTAAGAAATCTTTTTCCTTCATCAGCTTAGCTCACCAAAAAGTTTATCACTCAAAGATGTTAAATAACTTCTTCAGATTTGCTTATCAAGGGTCTTCTGGTGGATATTTCATCATGACAAGAAGAAATAATTTTTCTTTAACATGGAGTTACTTAAATATACTTAATTTTGTGATGCATGCTCATGTATATATGGAGGATGAATATGCATAAAACATGAGTGACAGTTATGGGGGTGGGTTTGATGAAGACATTAAATATTTCCCAGCGCTAACACAATTTACAAAAATCTTTCCTATCATAGGATTCAAATCTCTCTCTCTCTCTCTCTCTCTCTCTCTCTCTCTCTCTCTCTCTCTCTCTCTCTCTCATGGCCACACATGACACGACCATATAACGTAATTGTCCTATTGACCTATATGTCAAATCGTTGTTCGGTTGCTTAGTTGCACGACCATACAGCCAAGCATTTTCTCGATTCATCAATTATTCAGTGAAGTTTTTAGAGACATTTTTTTTCATATAAAAACATTTGATTCTAATTAAGTTTGTTCAAGAATAATTCAGTTATTCGGTTCTATGTTCAATTTGGATTTTTATATTATATTGTTGCAATTAGATGGATTATGTGAAAATTAGTGTTTGCATGTTAGGGTAATCTTCGGGTGATGTTTAGGAACAAATTGAGTGAGTTTGAGGTTGAATACAGAACTTGGAAGGCTCCCATGAGTGAAATGCTTCAAGTTGCCTATATTTCCTTTTATCTATGAGTTTTATCAAATTGTATGGTTAGATTTACAATTTCATACGCTCAACTAAAAATCTCAAGTATTTTGATAAAAATTCATAGTTTTTTTTTGACATAAACAAAACTTATGGCATTTCATTAATAATAATAGTAGCAATACAACTTGGAATTACATCAAAAATATTGCGTGAAGCATGTGATAAAGCTGCCCTTGCAAGAGCATGAGCGCTTCCGTTTGCTTGACGCCTAGAAGAAAAAAGAGGAAAATCATTAACTCAACTTTTGAAGTCGATTTCTCTTGTTTTGCTTGCCGCGTGTTACTTGCTTTTGCTAGAGGTTCAAAGGAATTTATCTTAGTGGTTTTATGTAGAAATTCTGACAATTTGTATGTCTATAAATCTCAGAAAAGGTTGTTGACTTTGTTGTTTTCCATAATACCATATATGTTGTCACTGACAGGCCAACATAGGAATTCTCAGCTTGAGTTATGCAAATATAAGTTTTTTGGAACTAAATAGTACTCCTAGTGTAACTTTTACTCCTTATTCACACGTAAGGTTGGTTAGTTGTGATGGACATCTTTTAGTGCTCAATTTTATGTCCAAGGAAGTATTTGATGCGTACAAGATAGACTTTTCAACCATGGATTTTGTAAAGTTAAGAACTTTGGGTGACCTTGCATTGCATTATTCTATGCTCCCGGGAGGAAGTATTATGCATTGAGCAACCCATAATTGTGGGGTTATGAAAAAAATTATGTGTATGTCATTGATCTTCCATGTCACAAATATAGAGTGTATAAAGGAGATGGTAATAAAATGCCAGAACTCGTTCTACCTTTTGTAATTGCTGATTATCGAAGAACATATTCCTACACAGAACAACCCTATTTGGATTGGTGTTTTAGACATCAACACTATGAGGTAGATTATTTTGTTTAGTAGCATCTTTTTATTCTACACTTTTTATATTTGGACCTTGTTCCTTGTGATTTTCCTTTTGTATGAATAAATTTTTACTAGACTGAAAAATCTTATGGTTTATAGTTTCAATACTATCAAGTATCGAGAGAAAGTATGAGAAAATTCTACGTATATTTTCCCATATACGCGTAGCATTGCTTGTTGTGGGTTGTGTGTGGTGGCACATTGGCGGAGAAGCATATCATTCACCGTGAAATATTCTTTAATATAGTATCACATTTATATTTCAGTTTTATATTTTTCTCAAAAATAAAATTAATAATGTTTATTTCCCCTTGCCCAACAATACAAGATTTTTACTAAGCATTTTGGGCATAAGTCGATTCATGTGCTCTACTTTGCTCTTAAGTGACGGATTTTATAGATTTATTTTGGCTTTAAGGAATATTCTTTTTTGAAAACGCATATTCTTATAAGAGTTTATTCAAAATTTATAAATCAATTATTTAAACATTATTTAATCATATGAAAATATTTAACATAAATTCTAATAAGTTATTCTAAACTAAATTAAAATTGATGGCCCGATGACAATGAGGCCGTTATGCTTAAATTTTAAATATTAAAAAGATTATTTATTTATTATATATAATTTAACTAATGGTTTATTATTTATATTATTATAAAACTAATTTATTTATTTAATTTTCTATAATTCAATTTATTATAAAGCATAGCAACCAAATTATAAAGTATTCAAGATTAGACAACATCAAAGATTCATTGTTAAAAAGAGGCTAAATGGTATGCTTACCTTTGATACCTCGAATCAGGGGCGGATCTGCTTAAGGCAGGGAGTGGCAATAGCCACACCTGTCCAGCCCAGCCCAGCCCAATTTTTTTAAAAATTATCTATTTTTAATCAAAAACACACTCAGCCAGCCCAATACTATCAACACCCTACATTTTCCTTACAAATTCCAAAACACACACCAAACACATTTCTTTCTATCTTCTCAATTTTCTATTAGATTTCTCTCACCCTCACCTCTCCTCTAAGCCAAGTTTTATCGTTTTCCTCTCCCAACACGGCCTTACTCTTTTTTTTTCCGTTTGGACACTGACACAGTCAAAAGATAATTTCACCACCATTTTGCTCTGAAACATTTAGATTGAAACTGAAATTGAGTGGTTTATGATCTCTCTTAGTAATTGAGTGGTTCCAGATCCGCCCCTGCCTCGAATTGGATAGACTTTGCATGGCTGAGTTGGTTGAGAATTCTAATAACCAAGCAATCTAACATATAATCGCCCACATGTAAAACAAATTTAGGAGAAGCATGGCATGAGGACCGTATTAAAATGTCTTGTGGTCTACCAAAACCAACGGTAAGTTATTTCTTTCAAATGCAAAAGATCACAGAAAGAGATACAAGAGAAGTTGATATCCTCATAAGACGCTCAAATGTCATGTTGAATGAAAATGCTTTGAAGTAGTGGTGCAATTATAAAGATATATATCAGATTCTTTACGAAACCAAGCACAATTTTTGGCCTCGAATTTTGTTAGGAGTGGGAAACGAAGCAGAATAGAGCAAGGGGATTTGGGTGAGTCATTTTTATAGTTGATTCCATACAATTTGAGAAGTTTCAGGTTTTTGAAACGAATAAATTTGATGGGGGTGGAGAGAAACTGAATGAGTGAGGAATTCCAATTATTTAATTGTCATGGGCATGATGGGAACTTTGATGGTGGAAATCAAATCAATGAGCAATTCTAATTCTTCAACTAACATAGAGTTTTTGAAAAGAGAATGACATACAAGACCGGACATTGAGAGTTGAAAATGTGAATGGATTCAAAGAGTTTTAACTCGTATTTGATTGAAGATGTTAGAGAACCATGCATTTAGAAGGGATAAATAGTACTTGTGATAGAGGAAAAGAGAAAAGTTATCCATGGTTAAACCATCATAAGAATAAGTGCTTTGTTGACAAAGTCTATAAGGTCTGTAATGTCCTTCTTTCTTCTTATATGATATATTTGCCACTTGGGAGTTGATGAGGGAGAAGGAGAAGAATCATAATGATCGTGTAAAGAGAGTTTGGTGAGGGAAGTCCAACGGCGTTCCCATCTCTTAGATAAGACAGAAGTGTGAACAACGTCTTTAGTTGGAAGGAAAGAGAGAATGTGAGTAACAAGTGATTCTGGTAACTTGTTGTAGAATATATCTTCTTCTTCACCGGCTTTTGCATCTGTGATTTTGATACTCTTATGACGCTTCCCGCTTCGTGTACTGATAGACTCCATGTTTAATTATGTTTCATCCTTCGTCTAATTTCCTGAGGTGTGTCGTTGGGCCGGTGACACATCGGTGTCTCTTCGAGGAAGAGAGTTGGTGGTGCCGATGAGGGAAGGGTTGGAAGAGATTAGGGGTTAGGGTTTTAAAAGCTTTTTCTTGAATCAGACGCAAAGTTGGTCAACAATTGTACCCTAGGTTGTATTGCTCGATGGGTGTGGCCCACTACTTGACTAAGCATTGAGTCCAATATTGTTGAAATTTCTTTTTTCACATATTGAAATGACACAAATACCCCCAACGGTAGTTAACTACCAATAGGATAAAACCGGCGGTAGTTAACTACTGTTCTCTCTTATTTCCCACCTGTAGTTATAGTTAACTACCGTTGCGATTTTGGTACAAATGGCAGAAAGCAACAACAGTTTTGTATACTCTCTCAATTTTTTAAATTCTCAAAATCTCTACCAAAATCACTCAATCTCATTTTCACGAAATTCATCCAAATTTCTTCAACAAAATCACAAGTAAGTAATCCTTATGCTATTAACATACAATTTAGTTTGTATATGGTGTTTTTTTTATAATGTTAGTTTTAGGGTTTATTTAAATTTTGATTTTTCTTAGTAAGAAATGGTTCAATGTTTACATGTTAAGTATTATGAATCCTTGTTAGACTGGATTTAAGTTGCTCAAATGTTTAGATGCTTGAATGTTTATGTTTTAGTTTTAGGCTTTATGTATAATTTGCACTCCAAGTGTTTGATGAAATGTTTGAATGAGATTTTCATTGATTGTTATTAATTTCTTATGGTGTAGATCTGAAAGCAATGGACAATTATGTAGTAGATCCGAACAAAATGTTCAGCACTAAAGTATGCTTCAACGGTGGAAAGCCCAATTTGTTCATGGTTCGGGACGATTTCACGTTAAAAGATTTGAAGAATCAACCAGATGAAATCAACCAACGACTCAACCACGGAGACACAAGGAGGGTGGAGGACATTTGGTATGAATGTCCATCGTTCAACTCAGTCGGGAGATTGACGCTCAACCGGATGATGGTCACGAACGACGACGACATGAGGAACATGTTCTCGATATTTGGTCAGCACAACATGTTTCCGACGATCGAGATGGATGCTTTGTTGTTCAGATCATCTGAAGATATTCCAAGAGTTTGATTCGTCCAGATGAAGATGTTTAGTTAGTATTATTATGTAGTGTCTTTATTTTGTTGGAATTAAGTTAATTCATGGTAGTTTGCTGAGAATGTTGGCATTGAAGTATGTTATACTTAGTGTAAATGTTTGCAAGTCTCTTTCAAAACTCGCAAGAATGAAGAGAACACAACATGTATTCTGCCGAATCAACTATATAGATTCTCACATCGAATTCCTTCGTATAAGATGAGTGCGACAAACGAAAATGCGTTTCTAAGATGTTTTTTGAGCTTGATCATGCTCATTTGTCAATTGAAACTTATCAGTTGGTAGGGCAGTAGGATTAAGTTCCAAAGAATATATTGGAATGCATTCGTGTTCGTCACTACTCATCTTATATGAGGGAATTTGATGTGAGAATATGTATAATTGATTTGGTATAATACATGTATTGTGTTCTTTTAATTCTTTTGAGTTTTGAAATAGACTTGCAAATTTTTATTCTAAGTATAAGACATTTTAATGTCAACATTTTGGCTAAATGAACCCCTGAAGGCTTCATTTGGGTATTCTTTTTGCTAAATAAAACCCATGTGTTATTAAAAAAATCACATCTGTATTGTAACAAACAAAAACACATCTGTATTAAATTCGATCTATTTTTTTTAAAGGATATTGAATCCAGTCGATTGTTCTTTTGAGTTTAATCTATTTTTTTTAAGGATTTTGAGTTTAATCTATGTACACCGGCAATATAAAAAGTTGTATACATCAATTCAACTATATGTTATCACTAAATGATGTTGCAACATTTCGTTGGATGTGTTTGTAAAAAATATTACACACTGACAGTGTATATAAATTAATCTCTCTTTTTTCCCCAAGTTTTTAATCTTTTAAATCCAAATGGTTGATTTAGTAATAAATATTGTGAGAGTCATGTTAGTCCTCTTGGAATGAGGTAAATATATAAGTTTATGACTATGATTTTGTTCGAATTCACAACACTTTCATCACAAGATTGACAAGTCCTTATTCATTAAATTTATAAGCACGCAAATCAAATTGTTGACTGACTTGCGGTGTCCACTATCTACTCCAAAGTATTCATATTCAATAAATAATGTATGCACATGCATAATTTATTCAACGAACCTAAAAAATAAGGAAAATGTTAACTAATGCTCCCGGGGCACTCTTTAAGGACCATAAATAGTAAGTATGTTATGAAAATGCATGTAATCAATGCCTTGGAAATTGAAATATTTGACTTTTTAAAGAATAATTGCTTATTTTGGATCGCTTAAAGAGTGCCCCGGGGGCACTCGTTAACAAGACCCAATAAATAAAAATTTGCTTATTTGCTTACAATTGACATTTGAGGAGGTATATCATATTCATTTGTTATTCACTAAAATTGAAAAGTGTATTTTTTTTAGTAAACCACTCTATTGGTGATTGTCTTTATTACCACAAATCAATTTTTGATTTTATTAATATTTCAAATTAATCTTTGTCTTTGTCAAAAGTTTTTCAATTACGTCATTGTTTTATGTTTTTGTCACATGACGATCAATCCAATTAAAAAGATAAACCAATTTAATGCCTTAATCATGTTTTTTTTTCCTCTTTATAATTATAATAATAGCTGGTATAAGAGTAAAACAATGGGTTAGGTAGATGATTGGTGAATATAGCATATTCTATAATCCAGCTATTGGTATTGCAATATACTACGCGTCAATCTTCACGATTCATACCAATTGCATCAAATCAATCACAATCCCTAGATTTACTCGATACAGTATTATTTGTGTGAACAATATATAACCCTCCCTCCCTCCCTCCACTGTCGGTGTGAAATAATCACGTTACCGCTCAATCCTCCCTCTCTCTCTTTCTCTTCTAAATATCCTCTCTTTTTCCAAACAAGTCCAACCACACTTGTCCCCTCCTTTCTTTCTTTCTGGTAATTATCTCTCTTCCTTTCACATTTCATTCGATTGGGTTTTCATTCTTTATTTTTGTTTTCTTTGATGTATAAGGTAATGTTTTGAAATTAATCAATTATCACATTATTACAACAACTGGGTCATTCTGAAAACTGTAAATATTACATTTTTTTCACTGTTTTTTGTATATGATCAAATGGGTGTGTTTGATTTGATGCTTTGAATTATTTCAACAATTGGGTTATTTTGGAAAGTGAAAAAAAATTACATCTTTTCATTGTTTTTTCTATATGATCAAATGGGTGTGTTTGATTTGATGTATTTGAATTATTACAACAATTGGGTCATTTTAGAAAATGAAAAAAATTACATTTTTTTCTTTTGTTTTTTTTATATGATCAAATGGGTGTGCTTGATTTGATGTGTTTACATAGATTAACCATTGATTTGTTCTTTTAGAGATGAGTTTGAGCAATGCTTTGAAATTAATCAAGTATCACATTATTAAAACAGTTGGATCATTCTGAAAAGTGAATTTTTTTTTACATTTTTCTATGTTTTTTCTGTCATGATCAAATGGGTGTGTTTGATTTGATGTGTCTGCATAGATTTAATTTGTTGTTTTTTTTCTTACAGAGATGAGTTTGAGCAATGGTAAAAACCAATCACCATTACCAACTAGTAATGGTAATGGAATAGATTCTGCTGAGAATGAGAATGCAAAGAAACCCTTCAAGATCTTTGTGGGTTATGATCCACGTGAAGACATTGCATTTCAGGTATGTCGTCATTCAATCATGAAAAGGTCTTCAATTCCTGTTGAGATCATACCAATTAAGCAATCAGATCTGAGAAAAAGTGGTCTTTATTGGCGTGAAAGAGGTCAATTTGAGAGCACTGAGTTTTCTTTTACAAGATTCTTAACACCTAGTTTGGCAAATTATCAAGGTTGGGCTATGTTTGTGGATTGTGATTTTCTCTATTTAGCTGATATTAAGGAATTGGTAGATTTGATTGAGGATAAGTATGCTATTATGTGTGTTCAACATGATTATACTCCAAAAGAGACTACAAAGATGGATGGTGCTGTTCAAACTGTGTATCCTAGAAAGAATTGGTCTTCAATGGTTTTGTATAACTGTGGTCATCCTAAGAACAAGGTTCTTACTCCTGATGCTGTGAATTCACAGACTGGTGCTTTCCTTCATAGGTTTCAATGGCTTGAGGATGATGAAATTGGTTCTGTACCTTTTGTTTGGAATTTCCTTGAAGGACATAATAGGGCTGTTGAGAATGATCCAACTACTTCACCTAAGGCTATCCATTATACTCGGGGAGGGCCGTGGTTTGAGGCTTGGAAGAATTGCGAATTTGCTGATCTATGGCTGAATGAGATGGAAGAGTACCTTGCTCAAGCCAAAAAAGAAAAATCTGATAATTAGAGATTTGAAGATGCATTTGGATGTTTTAGTATTGATATCTGTTTAGAGTCAGTCAATTATGGCTATGTATTATTCTTTATGTCAAATTTGTTATTCTGCTAAGTTTGTATCTGATGATGCAAGTTATGAGAATAGGAGTATGAATGTTGCTAGTTCATGTCTTCTTATGTAAATGCCTTTCATGATGTATTTGATTTTTTATTTGTTTAATGACCTATGTAGGCCCTGACAAGAGGTCTAAGAATAACTTTGTATTGAGTGTTTTAATCAACAAGGCTTTATTGTTGCGATTATGCATTGTTCTTGGATTTTAATCATAAAATAAGATGAGCTTCAATATAGTTTGTGCAGGTTCTGCTCATAGTATGTCTCTTGATGTTGAGTGCTGGTTCTGCTTATATAAGTCATGCCACGAGTGTGATTGTTAAGTGTATGATAAGAAAATATCTTGTTAAAGGACTAAACAAAATTTGCTTTCATCTGGTATAATGCTTACATGATGGTTTCTTTAACGAGTATAATAAGTGTTCGTTTGGATACCCATCAAAACTATTTTTCTCGCGTCTCAATGTCTTCTCGCCATGATAATTGTGAATAAACGCACGGTGGCACGCGAAAACAAACACACGAAAATAGTCTGTATCAAATGTGAGAAGTAATACAGAGGAAAGAGTTTGACTCCTCAGAAGTATATGCATTCTAAGTAGTAAAATTGCGTCCAACTCGAAGCTACATTTGTAGCTTCTTTAATTTCACAGTGGAAAGACTCACTTGCTTGTTTTTATCATGATTAATTAAAGATAACCGAAAAATAACATAAATTTCAGAGGATATATAATAAGACAGTCTGAGGCATGTATTTTCAAATATTGTCATTTTAAAATATTACCTTGATATTCTTCCATTTTTAAAATATTGTCATTTTAAAAAATAATGATAGCATGTATTTTCTATTATAATTAATAACATGCCATTTTTACAATATTTAATTAATTATGAGAGCAATTTTTTCATTTAATTACAATGATATCCTGTTTGTTATCATGTGAGCATCAAACACATGATAGGATTAATGCTTATCATGTCTTTATCATATCCTATCTCTATCCAGCTTTATATCATATCCTGCCTCTCTCATATCCTGACCATCAAACGGAGGCATTATTATGATTACGTTCTCAGATTCATTTTGATAAAACTGTGTTTGTCCAGTTGTGCATGTATATATTATTTCTTTAAATCGAATCAGTATTGTTTTCTATACAACTTGTTATAAATAAGAAACAAAATATGAGAGTATCAACTGCTTATGATGATAAATAAACATATTAACACTTGGTAAAAGACTAAAGGACTAGTTGCCGTGAGCATAGCTCAGTTGGTAGGGACATTGCATTATCTACGACACATGTCGTGGTTTGAACCCCGGATTCCCCACTTATTCACCTTAAAGGTGAAATTGCTACTAGGCTACTTGACAAAAAAAAAATAAATGGTTAAAGGCCTAGCATTTGTTTCTTTTTGAATTTTGATATCAGATCTTCTTCAGATGGAATCTCAACACCTGCTTCTGAGTTGGCAGACCACCATTCCATGATTTCTTCCTGTACAAAAGGGGAAAATAGCATCATTTGAAATTAATAGCCAAAACATGTTGATTGTAATAAAGTACTAGTTAGTATAAAATAACTTAAGCAAAACATTAAGAAACAAAAACGCAAAAAAGAAGTAGACATCATCATCATACACACATGAAAGTTTCCCACTCCATAAAATTTATTAGAGCTGAATTTCACATGAGTTTATGGAGTTATCCAAATGACATTGAAACGATATAGCTTCAATAACAATAGGCACACATACAATGAGAACTTTAAAAGATTAATTGCTATGCACTTGCAGTGTAAAGTTGATTAATATCGCGATAAGTACAGTTAAAAAAGTTTTACAGTGACAATATATACAAATTAAATCCAATAAATAATCATTGATGATTGATTATTACCTCAAGAAAATCTTGATTGGATATATAATGACTTTCTACCATACACTTGATTCCCCCTACTTTCACTGAGAGAGATTTTCTGGTATGCTTCTCTAAACTATGTTTCTCGGATTCTATCATACACCAGAATAAGAAAAAGTTTAAAAACAAAAAAGCATTATGAACAAGTTATCCAAAAAAAAATGAACCAGGTATGATTCTACATTCCAAGGGCAAAGTGTGATTTTAATTATACCACTTATAGTTATACAAGCCACATGGTAACCAGTTCCTCCAAGCCCTTCTTCCCACTTCCCAAGCCGCAGGCGCAAGAAAAAACCCTCGAGTTGCGAGAATGATCCATGAGCAGTTACCCATCTGCTACACACTAACTGTAAGTATCTCTTTAGTGCTAAAACTTAGACTAAGAAGAAATATATTTCATCCTTAATGTAATTGAGCAATAGATATAACTAGCTTTATAATACAAAATGTCACGGTATAAGTTAGTAGGCTTGCATTACTTACTTCAGGATGTCGGTGCGGGACAATTGAAGCTTTTTCACTGCATCAAAAATTCCCTCTGGCACATGTGAAATCTTCTTTTCAGCCAATCTCGACGGAGATGTTATACTAGGTTTCTCTTTGTATTTGTTTTCCTTTGAACTAGAACCACAATATTTCTTGCATGATGCATTGCATTCTATCTTGGCGTTTATAACGTCATTGGATTTCCGCTTTAAATTAATATTCTGATCTGTTTTGTGATGGATTCCATCATGGATAGTACCGCCAGATAAAATCCGGTCTGCCTTGTCAATCTGCACCGGTCTTGCAGTCCCTTCATGGACAAAGGTTTTGACTTCCGATTCAGGTTTTATTTTTGAGATTGAACTGGAACATGAAACTGCCCAGTGGTTGAGCTGAAAACATTTAATGCACATAAAAGGAAAATTTTCCGGACCTTCATATGAATTTACATTTTCCTGAAGATCTTCTAGCTCACTTTCTGCAACAGCTGAGCAATCACTGAGTTGGTGACCTCTTTTTCCACAAAACAAACAAAACATGTTTACTTGTGAGGTACATTCTGGTTTGTCTGTCGGCATGATATGTTTGAGGCCAACAAATCTCTTTGCAAACGTCGAAGCCATTTGCTCCGAGTTTGTGAATCCTCGCGAAGATGATGAAAGGTCGTTGAACATATACTTCAACTTTTGGCTGTTATTTCTCTCATCTTCCTCAAAACCACTGGATTTTGGAGCAAATCGAGTTATCCATAGACTCCCTGGATTGTCTTTCCGGTGACTGATATTCTCTGCTTTCTTTCTCTCGGATGGTGCGTTGGAATCTACATTATCAGTATTATTTGTATTTTCTCTGATTGAAGATGAATTTGATACCATTTCTTCCTTGTCCTTACTAAGGCACAAGTTTGAACAATTTTCATTCTCTGCTGGGTTAATTTTGCTTATTTCCTGGCTGTTATAAAAATTTAAAGGTTCAATATTAGGCTGTGACGGACCAGCGTCATATCTCTCTGAAGCAGCTTCAAACTTATTTGATTGAAAATGCCGTTTGTTAAGGCAATTGATCTCTGGAAAACAGGTTATTGGAGTAGCATTTATTCCATGTACAGTGTTATTACTTGGCTCTAAATCCTCGTCACCTTCTCCTTCTTGATGAAACATTCTTGTTCCTATATTCTTCAAACTTGGATAATACATGGACTGAAAAATGGATTTGAATCCTGTATTTTTCGGCTCAGGATTTTGATTCGTTTTGCATGTGATAAGTTTCTCGTCAAACCATGCATTATGAAGATTTGGATTTGCAAGGCTAACAGCTAAAGTGTTCGAATCATCTTGAGTTGATTGTGAGAGCCCTTTCACCATGCTTGAAATCCAGTTTCTGAATGAGCTTTCTTGTTTAATGTAGGATTTGGAACCAGAAGTTTCTTCATTGTCGATTTTGACTCTTTTACTCCCAATCATCAACTGCTGTTGAGAGTTATGCCGCTTCTTACCTGTGGAAAAAAACCTAGCACTGTTACAGCTTTCAACACTTGAATTGCTGTCATTATCCATGGATAATCTTACATTTGCATCCCCATCTGATAAGGACTTTTCCTTGCCTTTGTTTTTTGCCATGCGGATTTTGCTGTTACATGGAGAATGCAAAACAGGAAGAACCTTAACGCAAGGTAGTGTCGTTTCATTTCCCTCATATTTGTTTTCAGCATCAACATTTCTTAAATCATTCTCGGCACTAGATTCCAGTTTTTCTATAGGATTCCTGCTGGAGGATGTTAAATTAGTTCCTGCAGCACCAGAGCCTTTGTATTCAGTTACAGGCTCAACTGCATTACCAGTATCATAATTTATGCCTTCATTGGGAGGCCTCCTTGATGGAGAATTTTGCTCCATAATAGGTTTAGGTTCATCTAATTGAAGTGATAAATCATCAGTTGGCCTTTGATCAACCTGATCTGCAGAAAATTCAGAACGAGGAATACTATTAAGGCATGCAGAAGAAAGAACTAAATTTCTCTAAACCTACTTTTTTGAACATCGAGGGTATATTTCAAATGTTGGAAACTGTATTTAAAATAACAACCTATATGTTTCTTACATTGATTATAGCAGCTAGGTCCAACATCGCGAAAAAGAGAACTATTTTTATCAGCAAAGCTTGAATCGGCACATTTAAGACTTAAACCTTTATCTGAAGACCAAACTAATTCGGAAAGAGGATCAGTGGTAGCTAATGTCATATCAGCTCTTGAAGCTGCATTTGCACCTGCACATGAGTCATTTTTCCAATCGCACTGGTCAGCGTTATTCAGAAAGAGTTCACTATCAGTCTTTGGTTTTACTATCTTGTTTTCTTCTCCACTCATCTTCAGAAGGACAAACACTTCCACGAATGTTCCTGAAATATTATTCGAATCAAAATCAACTTCTGTGTTGCACCTTAAAATGAAAATAATTCTGAATGCAGGATATATATATATATATATATATATATATATATATATATATATATATATATATATATATATATATAAATGTAAATGTAAAGGAAACTAATTCCTTAAGTAACATTAAGCTAGAACCGAATTACTTGATTGAATTATGTGTTACTCATTAGTCAGCTTTCTGAAATGCACCTTATTAGGCGTGCTGCATACATTCATTTGTTCGCCTTTTCCTCAATAAACCATTATTCTAACTTCTCTATGCAACATTCTCAATTCAAGTATTTAACTTCTATAAAGGGTTTTGAAGGGCTAAGTCTATATTTTTGGTCTATATTTGAGATTTTAATTGTTTTTGAAAGAATAACATAATACATGATCGTATAACATTCGATCTCACTTAATTCGATTCTAAAAATATTCTATAGCTTTCTTAAAGTTGGAAAAATTATTTCACAAAAGCATTATAGGTTAGGTTGCATGTTGCAACGAAGTTGAAAATAATATCTTACTATGAATAATGTCAAGGATAATTCATTCATACCATAAACTCAAATTGTTTGTTAGACAACAAGCTTATGAATGAATTTCATAGCTAACATGCATGCTTCTTCATGACAAATCTTCATGGTAATCCAAACAACAAGGATCAACTGCTGAAATTGAATTTAATTCAACAAGTTGACTATTACTACAATTACTATTACTATTACCACAAAACATAATAGTAAGCTAGTGGAATATCAATACACAGTATTATTATTATTATGTTAATAAAAGTAGGATATTAAAGCATGTATGCAATTTAAAAGTTACAAAAACATAATCTAATAAGATTAAAGTTGTGGATAAGATAAAGTGGATCATATAGTATACATATCTTATCTAAACAAAACATAAGGTTGAATCCTTGAAAGTGAAGAAACCAATAAATAAGCTAGCTAAGAAGTGATAGATAGAAAGAAACATACCAGTTATGTTTGATCCAGAAAACAATGAATCTTCTAAGCAGAAGTATTATTAGTGATAGATAAGAAAAAAGAGAAACTGAGGAAGTGGAATTGCTGTTGCAAGTTGCAAGAGCTAAGTGTGACAGATGTCATGTCATGACAGTTAATGTGAAGCTGCCTTGCTTGCCTTCCTTCCTTCTTTTCTGCTATTTGAGGTTAAGCTTATGCCACGTGGATACATTCTCTGCCACTGACCACTTATATACGGTGATTATATTTAGTGTATACATATGCAAATTTGTCAGGATCACTCAAAATAGCATGTGAATCTTATGAATTAAATTAACAAATAAGGAATATGTTATAAGAGTGTATTTAGAGCACTTGAAAATGAAGCAAATTTACATATTTTGTCTTGAAAATTGTTGAATTCAACTTATATCAACTCTTTCAATGTTCAAAGATTCGTTATTTATAATGCAAAATTCTCATTTTTTATCTTCTAATGACAGTTAGCATTATCAAACAAATAAATCATTCAATTCCTAAGACCTTAGTCAAAATGCATAATCATTTTGATTATATTATTACACATCACACATTTTGAAACATCAACCAGTTCCCACACATCTAGCTCCAATGATCTCTCTTCTTTTTATAAAGCTAAATTTATTTTAGGCCCTTGAGATATTTTCAGGTTTTACTTTGATTCTTTTAAGTCTGTTTAGTTTCATATTAGTCTGTTGAATTATAAAGATTATACGATTAGGTCTCTTGATGAGTTGTTTTTAATCATTTCGATCCTTAAGTTATGAGCTTTAGTCCCAATATTAAGACATTTTGGTCGTTTTAGTAGAAACTAAAGTGTCAAATGTTTCATTTTGTTTCATTTGTTAGTTAACCGACCAAAATGAAACAAAACAAAAAAACTTAAGGATCAAATTGTCTAACATTTCTAATTTAACAGACCAAAATAAAACAAAAACAAAAAAGCAAAAGAGACCAAAGTAAGACCTAAAATTAAAATTAACTTATTGATCTGTAATTTAGTTTTTTTTTAGTATAATCTCTTTGTAATTTAGGGGGTGTATTGGATTGAGATTTCAAGAGATTTTAAAAGACTTTTTAACTATAAAAAAGTTTTGTGTTATTCAATCAAGACTTTTATAAAATATAAATAAATCTTCTGGTATTCGATTAAGACAATCAAGATTCTTTTTTCAATGCATCATCGAAATCCTATGGTATTCAATTGGGATTTCTCATTACTTATAAAATGTCCATTGTTATTCAAAAATATATAGATTTTAATGGATTCTTTTATGGAGTGGATTTTGTGAGACTTCTTAGTTAAAAATAGGGTAAATACCTCTTTTCGTCCCTATAATATTAGCGAATTCCGGTTTTAGTCCCTATAAAAAAAAGATTTTGATTTTGTCCCTGTAATTTCATATTCTTCCACTTTTGGTCCCTCATTCCACCACGTCAGCAGAATCTGCATGCATGACACGTTAAATGAGGGATCAAAAGTGGAGAAATCTAAAATTACAGGGACCAAAACTGGGAGGAATCTGAAATTATAGGGACGTAATTTATGCAAATTCTGCTGACGTGATAAAAGGAGGGACCAAAAGTGGAAGAATCTGAAATTACAGAGACAAAATCTAAATCTTTTTTTTTACAGGGACTAAAACCGGAATTCGCTAATATTACAGGGACGAAAAGAGGTATTTACCCTTAAAAATATAAACAAAATACTCATTCAACACAAAAACTTGCAAGACTTTGTGAGACTCTCACAATTTTCATTTCGTGTTGTCCAACGAGATTCATTTTCTCATGAATTCTAGGTGCGCAGAACAAAAGGTTGATTGTTACTTTGTTATGGGGCCAGAAACCTTCCATCTACGTATACAGTTAGAATTTTGCTCTCCACCCAGCACGTTTTGCTCACACCCTGCAGCCATGCCAAAATTGCCCTTGCGCATGTTAACTAACGATGCGCAAGTTAAGGAACGCCGCGCAAGTTAACTCATGCAGCGTGAGTTAACTCACGCTAGTTAACAATTTCAAAAGCATGAGAAATTTTCAAAGCATTATCATGCTTGAGAGTACATGTATGTGAGTTTACACGTGTCTGTTATATATTGTCACTATTTTGGCCATATATGCATGCTGCTTCTACATGTATGAGAGTACACGTATATGGTGGAGAAAAGCATTATTAATGTGTTGTTACTTAGAAATGTGTTTGATGAGTTAAGTGTGGCTTACTGCATATATAAATATTGTTGACGGAAAAAAGTTTCTAAGCTTCTATATATAACTATGGTTGACAGTAAGCCACATGCATTCACTGTTACTCCACTTTACATGATGATCCTCTCTCTCATTGACCCATACATACATACATAAACTGTTACTTTACAAAAGCACAAAGCTTATTGTGCAGACGAAACCCAGCGTGAGTTAACTCACGCGGGGTGCGTGAGTTAACTCACGCAAGTGTAAAAAAACGGTTTTTACACATACGTGACTTAAGTCACGCTGCGTTAGTTAAGTAACGCATAATTTTACACTTGCGTTAGTTAACTTGCGTAAGGGTATTTTTGGCATGGCTGCAGGGCGCGAGTAAAATGTGCAGGGTGAAGAGCAGAAATCATACAGTTAGGACCATCTTCATCGGAATCATGATGGTGGATTTTGAGGCTTTCTACAATTTCATTCTCGTAAAATTTTAGCTAGTTATACTTCAAGCTTAATATTCAATACTTGGCTTCAAATTCTGTAACAAGTCGGAAATGAATATAATTGTAACAGTGTTGAAAAATATAAAAACATCTCAAGAGAGAATTCTCAACACATAAGCATCTAGAAAAAAAACAAAATTATTGCCTTCTTGTTGTAAATCTTTTGAAATCTTGACAGTCTTTTAAAATCTTATAAAATCTTATGATATAAATTCTTTTTTTTTTTGTTGTGGTGTCCAAGGTTCGAACCTTGGACCTTGCATATATTATGCATTGTCCTTACCAACTGAGCTAAGTTCATGGGGACTTATGATATAAATCCTTTGAAATCCAAATAACAAATCTTGATAGTCTTTTAAAATCTTAAAAGTCATAAAAATCTTGCATAGTCTTTTAAAATCCACTAGACTATTTCATGCAAAAATTATCTTTTAAAATCCTAATGCAATACGCCCTCCTTAAATTTTTTTAATATAATCTTGGTAAATAATCAGTATTAAGTGTCATCTACTCACAGTTTATTTAAGGTTAAACTAGTTTGTAGGTTACTATTATCAAATTTGATTTAAGCCCCTACAGTTAATCTGTCGGAAAAAAAAAGTGTCATTTGAACGATTATTTGTGTGATAATTTTTTGGACAACTATACATTTACAAAGAAAATTAGGTATTAACACGGAATTTAAAGCAATAGAGAGAAAAAAATAAAAATATAACATAAGTATAAAAGCAAAAGTTATCACAAAAATTGTCGCAAAATAGTTGTGCATATATCACTTCTTGAATAAAAAAAGGCCATGTAGTTTAAAACGTTTTGGGAAAGTGAAGGCACATGTAAGCAGATTTTTTCAAGGGATCTATTGGTGGACCGCCTCAAAGTGGTCCTTGTGAACATATCCTTTCCTTATTGCGATGTTAATGATTAAAAAAATGCAGAATGTTTTTATTACAAGGAAGAAAAATAAAAAATGCAGAAAACGTTGATGATTAATTTTGTATTTGTTTACAAATTCCTTCATTATTTTATTTACGAAAAGGGTGGTGGTAGTTGACTGACCGTTGGCTGGTTGAATGTAGGATGAAGAATAATTGTAGATGCTAGACAGCGCTCAAGCTGTGTCAAAGCTAGGTTACACCATTTCTCTCTATCATTTGTCGGCTTCCACCCTTCTTACATGTTTGTTCTTTCAGATCTATAACCCTTTTACATGAGTTCAGGTTTTCTCGATTTATCTAAAAATTAAGTAAACCCGGACTCCTTTTACTATTGGCCTCCTTGGGGTTATTTATAGAGCAACAAGTTTCACTTTCATACAAACAGTGTTTATGTGGTAAACACTGTTTGTATCAATTCTTGGCTTGTTGTTGTTGTTTATCAATTCTTGTTGCTTATCAATTCAATCCATAACAGACATTTAAACACATATACTACGGAAGAAAGAACGTTGACATTAAATAACAGGACTACATAGACCAACAGATTACACATTCAAAAGACTAAAATGACCGACTCAGACTTTCAGGGGTCAGAATGATATTGTACAACTCTGTTAAAGGATCCCATCCCCCTCTCTCTACGCCCTCCAAAAAAGAGGCGTGTAATTGCACCTTTGCATTCTAAAATGCACAAATGCGCGATGAATCAATAAAGGTTGAAACTAATATAAAAAATAATGATGATAATAGCCGCAAAATTAGCATTCGATAGTGATAAATATGGGCTAAATATAATTTATGATGAATCTTCCGAATGTTGATTAATGGAACATTCCATTGAATAGATCCTAGATCTCTCATCTCCGTGCAAATCTATGCCCTGCTCCCAACAACAATGCTCGCCCTACTGCACCACTGTGTATACCCAAAACCACAGCAACAGTCCCACCTAAGGCCACCCACTTCCAATCCAGGCCGTGACCAATCTGTCGGGCATTGTTGATGGCTTGCTCCCTCTCTTCCATCAAAGACGCATCCTCTAACGAATGCAAGTTTCCATTAGAAGAAAGCCTGGTTGTTTTACTTGCCATCAACGCACATCTCGACAAAGAAGCATCTGTTTTCCTAGCATTCTGGTATGCTCTCATACCAGAGTGCAATTTCTTGACAGCTCCCCACATTCCATGGCGAACTCCTAACTTTGCAACATCTTTTGGAATCCCCATGTCTTCGTGATGCAAAAGGGTAACCTCGCATGCAGACAACTGCCCATCTCCTTTGCGAGATTCCACTGCATCAATTTCGCACACTCAATTGTTAAAACGCCATTATTAAATAGTTGATGCTAACAAGCAAATAAGAATGAACTTTGCCTATTTCTTACCAGGTTTGATTACCCAACTAGAAAAGTAGAGGTCTACGCGTCTGGGCTTATCGCGTTTTGGCAAACTTGGATAGGGAACCCCCTACAACATTGAAGATTAAATAGTAAAAACCTTACGTTTACACTGTATAATCAGATATGAATTGTCTTTTCTGACAACACATACACAGGTTTATGAAAAATTAGATTGGCTACAAAAAGAAATATAAGAAACAGGGTCGAGTAATAGCAAACTCGTATTAACAAATTCTTAGCATGACAATTTAAGCTCAAATGTTTCTAGTGATAAATTGAAACTTTCGCTGTTAGTGCCTTCAGATTAACAGGATTTTCTTTTCTAGTGACAGAAGAATGGAGGCTAGCCATTGGGAAAGAAACAAGATAAAATGTCACAAAATTGCATGAATTATGTCACAACTCATAGTCATACCTTTGTCACACAGTAGTATGCATTTCCAGCCTGCCAAATCCTTCGAGCAATAATATATTCCCGATCACTGCAGAAAAAGGGGAACTATGGATAGAAAAGTAAGTGAACCATGTCAGTGTACATTAAATACAACATTAACTATTTATTTGGTTTAAATACCTTTTTAATCCAGTGAACAATTGATGTCCCATTATGAGGGCATTCCTCCAACACTTTGCAGTGTGCGAGCATAGGATCCCATTTGGGACGAAAATCATCATCCCAGAAGAAATCCCTCACTAACTCAGGAGTTGCATCTTCAAATACAGTTCTACTACGGTAAACTGTAGCCCCTGTCTGTTAAAAGCTCCAAGATCAGATGCTGATTTATTTTAGTCAAACTACAAAGAGAAATAATCATCAACATAGATGATGACTATGTAATGAGCCTTTTGGGTGTCAAATATGGAATATAGATAACTCACATAAATCCACTTTAAACTAGGAAGTAAAAGTGCCTCAAATAGAAAGGATATCCAAAAAAAATTATTTATTTGTAACATGCGTTGTTATTTTTTTGCCAGATTACAGACAATATCCGCACAAGATGAAAATTGAACATCAAAATCTACCTCAGAGTCATAACGCCAAGCTTTGTATTGCATATTTGGTGTTGACCTTTCCATAAAACTTTGCCAGTCAATCTCTCCATCTTTCCCTTCAAGAAGATGAAGAAGATGTTCCAAATCAGCCTCTGTAACTGTATCCTTGTCTCTCTCGTCAGCCATATCACCGGACCTAATGTATGTGCAATAACCAAGTTCCAAAATGAATAAAACGCTTCATTCTTCTGCTAGAAATATAGTATAATATATCAAACAACCATCCAGGAACTAGAAGTGACCACTTACATAGGAACATCAATTTGATAATTAATGTTTGTGCGCATTTATGAAATCCATGTTACAGTAAAAAGAAGCTGATTGTCATATTTAAGGAAATTAGACACACAGAAGAAATTGGAAAAAGATCCTACACATAGAATCACGGCGAACGTAAAGTGCCAAGTAGAAAAATCATAACAAACTACTACAAGATTATCAATGCTGCAACCATACTCTAAGGCTTGGTTTGGGAGTTTGGAGGGGAGATTAGAGGGGAAAAAATAAATAAATCTTTCAACTTTTTTGAGAGAGTATTTTTTTAGAGAATGATAAATGAATGTTTATGATTAATATATTTTTAATATTGAGAGTATTATAACAACATAGATTGGAATTGAAAAATTTATCCAAGCCACACCAAAACCCTCCAAAATCCAGTTGTGATACAATTTTTGAGTTCCTCCAAATTAGGGTATTTTGTATCACGAAGAAAAATCAATTCCCCAAAGCCCTCCCCTCTCAAAACCCTTCATTCCTTCCACTTCATCCTTCCTTTCTTTCAAAGTCCTCCCTTCCTAAACTCTCAAACAGACCCTAAGGCTTTGTTTGCAAATTTGGAAGGGAAGGGAGGGGAGGGCTTTGGAAAAAAGGAAGAAGCAGGTGGAAGGAATAGAAGACTTCGGAATGGGAGGGCTTTGGAAGGTTTTTTTTCATAATTCAAAATCCCCCTACTTTGAAGGAACTCAAACATTGTATTGGAGAAAGATTTCGAAATCTTCAAATTCAATCTATGTTGTTGTAATATTCTCAAATCTCAATATTAAAAACACTCTTTCAAAAATGTGGAAGATTTCTCTATTTTATCCTCTATTCCTCTCCCCCCAAAGCCCTCACCCTCCCCTTCAAACTCTAAAACAAAGCCTAAAAGGTAGCTAAGTAAAAAATGAGATGCGCAAGATAGCAACTAAAATATCTCTCTATCCTTAACCCAACAAAATTATATATAGTCTAAACTCTAAACTAATTCATACATGTAGAAAACCAGTTCCTTAACAACAACAATAAAAATCAAGTTTTATCCCACTAAACAGGGTCAGCTGCATCAATTAAACAACGCCATAGTGTTATATCAAAAACCATGTCTTTATCCAACTCATTAATCTCTAGATCCTTCTTAATAGATTCTCTACCTCTAGTGATTTGACTCCATTTATCTGATCTACTCTCTTTACTACAGAATCCAAAGGTTATCTCTCTACATGCCCAAACCACCTAAGTCTAGTTTGTACCATATTTTCTACTACTATAAGTTCTACCCCAACTCTCTCTATCTCTCTAATGTTCTCATTTATAATTGTATTCTGTCTAATCTTACCACACATATAAACCAGTTCCTAAAAATGCTGAAAAAGTATATGAAAAATCAACCATCACATGTCAATACTAGACACACCTGATACATTATATATATTTCAATATTTCAATAAACCAGATAAATTTCAATAATAAAAAAAAAAAAAAAACCCTAATAACTTGAATTGAAACCAAAAATAATGTAGTGAATTACCGAGAAGCGTGTTTGGTAGCGTCGGTGGCGTCATCAGAACACGAATTGGAAGAAGGATCCAGCACTTTCTCCTTATTTTTGAAATTAGACCAATATCTGCGACAAATAGAGAAAGCAGAAAGAGCGGTGAACGCTAACCAGAGACGGCGAGCACCGAATCCCGGCGGAACCGTCCATAAGAAACGAAACTTGCTCCGAAGACCGATGAAGAGAAGTCCGGTCCACCGTGGACGCCATGACCAACCGATCACCAAACCGATCATGACCGCAAGCCAAATCGGAACCGCACATAGCAAAATATCGACGAATGTTTCCGTTATTGAAGGTTTCTTCATAAACTCCATAACATCGAATAAATAATCCTCCATAATTGAAATTCAAATCAAATTGAAATTGAAATTGAAATTTATATGATGATGATGATGCGAATGATGATGATGATGATGATGGAAATGGAAAGAACGAGTTTAAGAGCGAAGAACGAGTGAGTTATCCTATCCACCTTCTTCTTCCATCCTTCATCCAACGCAACATAGAAAGGGGATAATAGATTTTGCTTTTTCAGTGATATACGGGGACACGTGGTGGGATATTTACCGTTGATGTGGTTAGATTAATTAATTAGTAATTAAGATTTGTTATAGTTTGGCAGCTCAGAGTCTACAACCTTATATAATTAATCCGAAATGTAAGTATACAGTTGTTGAAGATATTGGATATACTTATCCTTTTTCTGTTACGGTTGGTGCTTAACCTTAGCTGTAATTCTTTATCTATTTATTTATTTTATTGAGAAAATATTGTTACTTCTTTGGTACTAATATTGTTTTTATTTTTAACAATCAAAAATGGAATATATATATATATATATATATATATATATATATATATATATATATATATATATATATATATATATATATATATATATATATATTATAAACCAAAAGAGAATTCTCAAGCACAAGGTGTGCTAGAGAAAGCTCGACAATGTACAATTACAAAGACAATAGTGAAAAATAACAAAGTCTAGCCAATGTCCAAACAAACAAAGAGGTTTGACCACCACATATGAAAATTATGACGAATAGAAATGTTAGTAGCCTTCATCAACCAAAACGAATGTAATTTGACTTTCTCTACCAATTGGTGAACGGCAT
Source organism: Medicago sativa (assembly GCF_051527215.1). NCBI lineage: Eukaryota > Viridiplantae > Streptophyta > Magnoliopsida > Fabales > Fabaceae > Medicago > Medicago sativa. Next base: position 1,693,531 of record NC_140753.1, on the reverse strand, counting down.
GGTCCATGTTTTTGAAGACCTGATTGTTTCTTTCAATCCACAAGACCCACATACAACACAACCAGATGAGTTGCATAAAAGAGCGAATGGTACGCGAGCTACCTACGAAATAAACAAACTGATAAAAATGATTTGACACACATAATGGCTCGACTGTAGCTACATCTAACCAGGACCGAATTTGCCCCCACAAAGCAGTATAAAACGGACAAGAGAATAAAAGATGTTGAATAGTCTTGATGTCGAATACATCAATTTTTATTGATTTAAATGACTTTTATGAATAAAATCAATGAAAAATATTTTGTTACTAATAGATTCTTTTTTAATATAACTAATATTTGGTTACAATAGAGTCGGGAAAATTAGACATTCAGATCACGTTCGGGTCCTCTATGGCTAAATGGACTAGCACGTGGAGCTGCCTAATTATCACTTCTCTTTGTATGTTTGAATGTATGTTTGGTTATTCGGCAACAAGAATTGATTTTGACTAAATTGATCATGTAAAATTGATTCTTGATAAAAGTGAATTGAATGTAAAGTTATTTATATTTAGATGTATTTAAGTGAAAATGGATTTAACAATAAATTTAAGCAACTCACTTGGGTTGGTCTGATGGTGTTAGATTGAGATCATTTGCGGTGCCAATTTCTATGAGATAGTTTGCCTTCTTAAACAAATAATAAATGTAAGCCTAAAATCAATTCTAAAAGCCAAAAGCTAAACAATTTATAGTGTGTTTGGTTGGACGTTGCAATTCAAAATATCGCGTCCTGAGGCTAAGAAAACGTGAAAATAACGAAGCTTGGATTTGTAGAGTTGGCTAAAACGCAGGTTGGTGGGTATCCCACCATGTAAACAAACACATACTTAGCAATTTTACATGCAAAATCAATTCTTTTTAAGTGTATGTTTGATTTAGCTTTTATAAGAATTGATTTTGAGTGAATTGATTATGTAAAATTGATCTTGGTTAAAAATGAGTTGAATATAAGGTGATTTTTGTTGGGATGTATTTATGTAAAAGTGAATTTAGCAATAAATTTAAGGCTAAAATCAATTACAGCGTCAAGTAGAATCAATTCTACGAACAAAATTAATTATAATTTAAATCATCCAAACATCATAAAATCAATTTTACAATCTCTAAAATCACTTTTGACCCTCTAAAATTGAAACCAAACACATGCCAAATCACTCAAACATAAATTCACTTTCGACTCTCCAAACTTAAAACCGAACATAATATTCAACCCGCTCGTGTTCCTTCCTATGTTCTCCTAACAATTTAAGGGAAAAACCATGTACATAAGAAAACACTCTAAGATAGGTATGGATAGCCTAAACTAACATTTGATCATAATGTCCTTTAAAAAAACATTTGATCATAATGCTTTTACCTGCGGAAGAAAGGCTTTTCTCTTTCCATCCTATAAGTAATTTTCTCCAAACCATTTCTACAATGCAGTTCAAAACTTGCCTTTTAGATCTACCCATATTATTTGATTTATTTAGTGCTTTACAACAACATTTTTAAGTAAAGGATCTAGAATAATTTCACATGTGAATGCTAGTTGTTAGACATATGGTTAATTTTTTTGTAAAAAAAAGAAAAGAAAAGACATGGTTAAATTTACCGTCACAAACCACCGTTGAATCCTATTGCTATCTTACAAATTAGTTTAGCGAGACGTGCAAAGTTAATAAATACGATAGATTTCTCGTTGTTTCTTGGACACAAAAATCTATGATGAGTGATAAGTGAAGATATAATTGACAATCTTAAAGTATATAATCAATCAAGAAGATACAATTGAGGAGTATTTAATGAAGTCTAACCCAAACATGTCTTTTAACTTGTAAAGTTTCCTTGCTTTTATTGCATTCTAGTTTATATTACCACAAACTCTTGCAAGTCTATGTCAAATTGTCAATACAACAATTAAAATACGTTTACACCACTATTGACTATCAACTCTAGGACCATGGCCTCAAGTGTCCTCACGTCAGGATATTGTTGTCCAACCCTAAAAGCATATTGCAATGAAATTGTGCAGAGAATCAAAGAGTGTTAGAGGTTTGCCATTTATTCATATCAATCACTCAACATACTTCATCACATAGTGATTATATGGACCTTCAACACTTGGGGAGTGACATCCTTGGACCAATTTCACCAACACCAAGTCAAATTAAATTTGTTGGAGTTATTATAGACTATTTGTCTTAATGGATATAAGTTGAGGCTTTATCCACTATTACAACTTAAAGGATGCACAAGTTAATGCTGAAATATGTCATTTGCGACATGGACTTCCCCACACAATCATCATAAAATAAAATAAAAATAGAGCTCAATATGCAATCTAATAGTTCCAATATTTCTCTGACTGCCTAAGAATGGGCAGGTCGAATCAGCATAAAACATATTTCTTAATGAATTTACAAAAAATAGTGGATCAAGCAAAAGGAGAATGGAAACACCCTTCAAGTTTGTTTATGGAAAGCCAACCTACTTTGTGATTAATGGAAAGCCATCTTACTCTGTGATTTTATATAGAGATCGGAACCAGCTCATACTCTGAAACTGCTAAACACAATGGAAAATTCTATGGTGAAGTCATAAGAATGATTTTTTTGGGATAGGAAATAGTAAATACAAGATTATTATTTTATAAGGTATATCAAACATAATTTTTTTTTTGATAATAACTTGTCGAGTAACATAACAAAGAATCTAATGGAAAAATATACAACCAAAAAAAAATCTAATGGAAAATAAAAAATAAAAAAAAACTAAGAATTTTAGAAATTGAATCGTGAGAACTCGAATGATTAACCTTTGCCCAATTGATAATGATGAGCATCAGAAAACTCTTACTAAATTTTCCAAGAATCAAATAACTTGTTCTTCGATCCATTAAGCAATTTGTTATCGTTGACTTGCTTTTTATTTGGCTTCTTCGCATTGTTGTACCATTTTCTAATTTTTTGATTCACACTTTCTTTCCCTTTCTCTTCCTTTTTTCCGAAGTTTGTTAAGGGATATTGCATATACACATACTTTTGCCTAGACTTAGCAAATTCCTTGTAATTGATAACTTCATTAGTTATAGGATTCACCCTATCACCCTTCTCCCGAGTCTTCATTATTTCTCTAGGTTGCACAGATTTCTTGAACTAAGAAGGACTGAGCTATTAGAGTTGGGGTTATGATGTTATAGCATGTGTATTAGAAGTATTTATAGTGCCGAGTTTATGTAGAAACTTGGGATTTAAGATTGACTCAAATTAAATTGGATGCTAATCTTCTTTTTGAGAGGAAAAATTGGATAGTAACCTTGTGCACGTTATATTTTTTGAAGTAAATCTTCTATTTTTTGACAAAATCTTTTTTTGATTTATCTATGTATTTGGAGAACTAAAGTTTGTTTTTTTTAAATAAAGTTTGTTTTTTTTTTCTTAAACAAAGTTTGTTTTTTGTTATTTTAAAATTGACAATTGGTTGTTACGAGAAATAACAGAAAGTGCAAAAAAATAGAAATTTATTGGAGAAAAAGATAGTAACAAACAATTGTTTGTTACTAGAGAAATATAACATTAAATTTAGGACAAAACTTGGGTATAATTTCTCAAATCCATAATTTACCGTTGATAGATTTTGCTTTTTCAGAGATATACGGGGACACGTGGTGAGATATTTACCGTTGATGTGGTTAGATTAATTAATTAATTTTTAATTAAGATTTGTTATAGTTTGGCAGCTCAGAGTCTACAACCTTATCTAATCTAATCTAATTAATCCGAAATGTAAGTATACAGTTGTTGAAAATATTGGATATACTACTATTGTTTTTCTGTTACGGTTGGTTTTTCTATCTATTTATTTTATTGAGAAAATATAGTTATTTCTTTTGGTTCTATCTATTTTAGATCACATACATCAATACAACTAATGAGAGTATTTTATTGCTAATAGACAAATCTTGAATATAACTTATATTTGGTTAGTAGAGTCGGGAAAATTAAACCCTCAGGTCATTTTTGGGTCCTCCATGGCTAAATAGACTAGCACATGGAGCTGCCTAATTATCATTTCTCTTTGTATGATTGAATGTATGTTTGGTTATGTGGTAATAAGAATTGATTTTGACTATATTACTTATGTAAAATTGATTCTTAATAAAACTGAATTGAATGTAAAGTTATTTTTGTTTAAATATATTTAAGTGAAAGTGGATTAAATAGTAAATTAATTTAAGCAATCAGCTTGGGTTGGCATGTTGGATTGAGATCTTCTTTGGTGTTAATTTTGATGAGTTGGTTTGACTTTTTAAAAATCAATAAATGTAAGGCTAAAATCAATTCTAGAAGCCAAAAGCTAAAAAAAAATTAGCAATTTTATATACAAAATCAATTCTCCTTTAAGTGTATGTTTGGTTCAGCTTTTACGAGAATTGATTTTGTGTGAATTTATTCTGTAAAATATATTCGGGTTAAAAGTGAGTTTTTTTTTTAAGGGAAAAAGTGAGTTAAATGTAAGGTGGTTTTTGTTTGGATATATTTATGTAAAAGTGAATTTAGCAATAAATTTAAGCCTAAAATTAATTGTAGAAGCCAAAAGCTACAAGTTATAGATTCAAGTAGAATCAATTCTACAAGGGAAATCAATTATAATTTAAATCATCCAAATATCATAAAATCAATTCCACAATCTCTAGAATCAGATTTAACCCTCTAAAATTAAAACCAAACACATGCTAAATCATTCAAGCATAGAATCATTTTCGACCCTCCAAAATTGAAACCGAACATAATATTCTCAAAATAACATAAAAACTACTCTTGTTCCTTCCTATGTTCCCAATAATTTAAGGGGGGGAAACTTGTACATAAGAAAACACTCTAAGATGGGTATGGGTAGCCTAAACTAACATTTGATCAGGTTTTTTTCTTTTTACATCCTTTAAGTTTTTTTCAAACCATTTCTACAATTCAGTTGAAAACTTGCCTTTTACATCTACCCACATTATTTGATTTATTAAGTGTTTTACAACACCATTTTTAAGTAAAGAATCTAGAGTAATTTTACACGTGGATGCTAGTTGGTTGACATATGGCTAAATTTACAGTCACAAATCATTGTTGAATCCTACTACTATCTTACAAATTATTTAATTTAGCGAGACGTGCAAAGTTAAGAGATACGATAGATTTCTCGTTGTTTCTCAAACATGAAAACTTATGATCAACGACAGGTGAAGATATAATTGAAAATTTTAAAGTATATAATCGACCAAGAAGGTACAATTGAGAAGTATTTAATAAAGTTTAACCCAAACATGTCTTTTAACTTGTAAAGTTTCTTTACTTTTATCGCATTTTTGTTTATATTACCACAAACTCTTGCAAACCCTAACTCAGAACCAGAAGACAATTGAACGCCTAAAAATATTGTATGTCTTTGTCTAAAAATGCTCTCAATTTTCAATACAAATAACACATGTAACAAACAGATAAGGATAAATTTAAATATTAAAAAAATTGTAACAAACACGATGTGAATATATATATGTCTGGTTTTTTTTCTTTATCATTTAAAAAATGTATCAAACTAGATGAGTATATCGATACTTACTTTTTCATTATTTCAATTATACCCTTAAACAACTTTTCTACAATAAAGATTGTTGTTGGCGTCACTAAAATGCAACAAACATTTATATTTGTAGTTTTAATCAAAATCAAAATTTCATAAAAAAACAACGTTCATAATTTTTAAACGTTAGCGCAATAAAAAGAGCGGAAAGACGGACACGTGAATGTCCGTCTTTTCGCTAGTAAGTAATAGTTATCGTGATTAATTTTTTTGCTTAAGTTAGATTAGTTTTTAAAAAAATTATATGTAGCCACCTCATAGAAATATTGCTAGCTTCGCCGTTGTCTCTGTCAATACAACAATTAAAATACTTTTACACCACTAATGACTATCAAATCTAGGACAATGGCCTCAAGTGTCCTCAGTCCTCACGTTAGGATATTGTTGTCCAACCCTACAAGCATATTGCAAAGAAATTGTGCAAGGTTTGCCAATCATTCATATCAATCACCCGAGATACTTCATCGCATAGTGAAATTACATGGACCTTCAACACTTGGGGGAGTGACATCCTTGGACCAATTCCACAAACACCAAGTCAAATTAAATTTGTTACAGTTCTTATAGACTATTTTTCTTAATGGATATAAGTTGAGGCTTTATCCACTATTACAACTTAAAGGATGCATAATTTTGTGCAGAAATATGACATTTGCGACATGGACTTCCCCACACAATCATCATAAAATAAAATAAAATAAAATAAAATAAAATAAAAATAGAGCTCAATTTGCAATCTAATAGACGAACGTGCAGGTCGAATCAATAAAAAACATAATTCTTAATAAATTTCCAAAAAATAGTGGAACAAGCAAAAGGAGAATGAGTTGACGAACTAACAGCGTTTCTATGGGAATATCATACTACACACTAATCCTCAACATACGAAACACCCTTCAAGGTTGTCTATGGAAAAATACGTAACAAAAAAAAAATCTAATTGAAAAAAACAAAAAAAGATAAAACTAAGAATTTTAGAAAGTGAATCGTGAGAACTCGAATGATCATGAAATTAACCTTTGCCTAGTTGATAATGATGAGCATCAGAAAACTCTTGCTAAATTTTCCAAGAATCAAATAACTTGTTCTTCGATCCATTAAGCAATTTGTTATCGTTGACCTGCTTTTTATTTGGCTTCTTCACATTGTTGTACCACTTTCTGATTTTTTGCTTCACACTTTCTTTCTCTTTATCTTTCTCTTCAGTTTTTCCGAAGTTTGTTAAAGGATATTGCATATACACATACTTTTGCCTAGACTTAGCAAATTCCTTGTAACTGATAGCTTCATTAGTTATAGGATTCACCCTATCACCCTTCTCTCGAGTCTTCATTATTTCTCTAGGTTGCACAGGTTTCTTCATTATTTCTCTAGGTTGCACAGATTTCTTGAACTAAGAAGGATTGAACTATTAAAATTGGGGTTATGATGTTATAGCATGTGTATTAGAAGTATTTACAGTGTCGAGTTATGTAGAATTACTTAGGATTTAAGATTGACTCAAATTAAATTGGATGCTAATCTTGTGCATCGTTATATTTTTTGAAGTAAATCTTTTATTTTTTGACAAAATCTTTTTTTGAAGTATTTATGAATTTGGTAATAGTATCTGTTAACATTTGACTTGAGAGAAAAACTAGCAAAACTTTTCGAAAGAAAATAACAAACAAAATTAAATAATGAAATTATATCAACTAGCGAATACGACACACAATTGTTAAAACACCATAATTAAATAGTTGACGCTGACAATTGAATACCAATAAAGACTCATGTTCTACGTAGAGGGCAAAGTTGAAAATATGAAAGTTGATAAGAATCACAACAAAGTTTAAGTCCATGTAACCTCACGTACAAAGAGGGAGCATGTAACCTCACCCATGATGGCTTCCAACTAAAAGCTCAAGTCCACACATGACCTTTTGACGAGGTTCTAAATATGTTAAAATTATATAAACTAGACCATCGACCCGTGCTACCGCACGGGTCACACAAATAAAAAAATATAGCACAAATATGAGAATAAATACTTTACTTGAATCGAAAATTAGTATAATTCAACTCATAAAATAAATTGCCACAAACGTTTTTAATGTACGGCATTAAACAATTTACATGACATCGACCCTGTTACGGTAAGAGAACATATAAAATTAATGACATAGTTTATTGAAGAAAAGGAAATCCAACGTCTGTCGACATAAAAATAGTACCGATATGCAATAACAACAATACTACAAAACAATGTGCTACACATTACGGAAAACTTTTCTGTAGATCACATTTGATGTCACATCAGTATCTTAGCCGTCCTCATCATTGATCAATATCTTTAAACCATCCCTCGAAGTAACCCTCGATACTGCGACGTACAATTGTCCATGTGAAAAAACATGAGACGGTAGATAGACACCAACATTTTTCATAGACTGACCCCGACTCTTGTTATGACGGTAGATAGACACCCTCATAATTTGCTAACCCGTGCTATCACACGGGTCAATGATGAGCACAATATATTAGTAATTTAGGAGTTCAACATTACATAAAAACGGTAAATTAAAATAACATGAAATATATAGCTATATTATGTACTTAAGGTATGATTTACAATTAATGTTTTGCAATGGTCATGCTTATAGTTAATGGTAAGTTAAGCATATTTTGAAGACACAATCATATGCTTAGATAGATCCTTATTCAGCCAATAGAATATCACATGAAGCATTGGGCCAATCCTTATTAAATAATCATAGTCTTCAAAACAATGATATGAATCATGGTTTACAACTTAATTTGTATTTTGCATAGCTCAGGGGACATCTAAGACAACATAAAATATGAAAATTAAGACAAATTTATTGTAAATGAAAACAATGAAATCAATCGGCGTGATATGTATGGAGTTATGAGCTTGTATAGTTCACTGCAATTGGCAATTAGATGATGCTATACTATACACCTTTCTGATATGATCTCCAAAAAAGTAATCAAATAACCACATAATTTGAATATGACATAAAGTACCTTGAGCACACAAACTATTAATATGAACCCAACATTAGTATTAGTTGCAGGGGTTATAAAGTACTCCCAAAATATTTATGAGCATACCTTTGGAAGAGATAGTGACAATGATTATTAGGGACATTTTTTACTTATTCAAGAGTAATGTCATAACATTATTAGCAACCATTTTGTACAGTTTGAAAGGCTCAAAACATGAGCTATCAATGAAAGTGCTGCTATTTTGGAATTTATAAAAAAGGCTAGGCAACCTCCCTCTCGGCTAATAATGAATTTATCATAAAAAACTCAGATTATTACAAACAAACAAAAAAAAGCTCATAAGTTCGCATCTTCAACACGGCTGGCTCATAGACTTCTTGTACTCATAATCAGTATCATAAATTGCTGCTGTTAGAATGAAAATTAAAATCAGAATTTCAGATGAGAAAAAATATTAGAAGCGCTACGATATAAATTTGCTAAACCAATTAGCTAATACATATAAGTAATACTAACTATAGAAATTGTACCTTTAATCAAATATTAACCATGCAGACTATCTAAACTGATGAGAGAGATTACAACAAAAGATGAATGCAAACAACTTCAAGATCAGACATTTTGTTTCTCCTTAATTACCTGGGAACACATAAAACAAATCTTGTTACGATTATAATAACATCAGTTGTTAATGTGAATATCTAAGAGAAATAAATAATAAAATAATCTTAACTTTGGGGGACTGAAATAATCACAATTCACAACCAAACATGTTTGACTTTTGTGAAGTAAAAGTGATCATAGAAAGGTAAAATTGATTTTTTTTTCCAAGATCAGTTGAGACTTGCATAGGGATATAGCATTGTTGTAGCTTTCTGATCTGGACTTTCTTTTATGATCTCAATAAAAGTAATATCACAGTCAATGTACCCGAACCTATTTGCGTGCGTGTTTGGTTGTACGGTGGGAAGAATTAATTTTGGTTAAAAGTGATTTTCACTATAAGTGATTTGTCTTTGGATACATTCATGCAAAATTGATTTACATTCCAAGAAAAGGAAAGTATACTCACAGTTTCGAAGTCATACTCGACGATGTATGTTATGTATTTGAGTTGTAGCTTGTTAATTGCCTTGTCATATTCTGAAACTGGGTTTTTCAATAGAGGACCTGGCAAGGAACGAAAGTGAAATTTGTTATGTATAAACGGCAACAAAAAAATAATATAAACAAAATAAAGAGTTAAACATTTAGGAATATGTGTTGAAGTGTCTACCAGTTAGGCAGTGATAGGAGAGGAGAGTTTCCATGGTTCTTCCAGCCATAGGTCAAGAATTGGAGAAAGGATTTCTGATTTGCGGCTTTATTTGTTATAGAAGCTGATAGTTTAGTGTGGAAACAAAATAGGAAACAATATAGAACCGTGATTGGCGTTTTTTTTTGTTGTGATATTTATCCGTCCAATCTGTTTCCTTGATTTCCTTTTATTAGGATTTCATGTTTATCCTGTGATTTCCTTTTCTTTTTTTTTCTTTCATAATTAACGATTTAGTTAGGATAAAACAGTAATTGTAGCCATTAGGGTTTTGGAAAAATTAGGGCTTCAAAATAGGCTTGGGACAACTTTTATATATAGATAGATAAGATGAGTAATATTGTTAAAAATTTTAAGTGTACAAAATAAGAAAAAACAACTATGATGGAAAAAATAGAATATATATGCAAAATACTAGGAATTCGTTGGAGAGATGGAGAGTAACTAACAATTGTTTGTTTTATCAAAAAACTAACAATTGTTTGTTATGAGAGAAAGATTGTCCAATAAGTTTATTGGAAAAAGAAAGTGTGCGCAAAAAAATATGAATTTATAAAAAAAAAGCTCCAAAAATCCAAATAATTTTTTTGACCGAACAAAAATCCAAATAATTATATAAAAAGTTTCATAATTTACACATGTTAATGCAATAGTGCAATAAAAAGAGTAGATAAATAGACAAGGAGTGATCGTCTAAATACTAGTAATAAATAATAAAGTTTCGTTTAAAACTTCAAACTTAAATTCTCCCGCAATCAAGATTAACTATGACCTTTATTTAAAAAACTGAAAGATAAACATTAGTGTCGTTTAAGCACTCATTGATTAATAAAAAAAATTGTGTTAACCCTCTTCAGCTCTAGTAATTCAGAGTTTAACCATAAGACGATGAAAATTTAGTAAAGAATTGTTCCAACCAATAATTAAATCTAAATTATTTTTAGCAATTCATCCTTTATGAATCTCATTAACCACTTTAGTCAAATTGTTTAATTAAAACAAATTTTACTTTCAGAATAACATTAAAAATTTACCAAAATAATGAATATATGATTATACTATATGCACAACCAAAAAAGTTTTTTTTTTTTTTGTGTGTCAACTCTTTGTTTTTCATGTGAATGGGCTCTGATAATCCAAGATGGTAAGTAAAAGATAACAAAAAATTGTTTAACCTACAAATCAAACTTAGATTCTTTTAAATATTTGGTCTTTTGAGAGAGATCATTAATAACTTCAATTGTTTGGTTCCATACAAGGTATTCTTTAACCGATGTTCCAAGGCAATTGCTAATTTTCTCATACTCTAAAACGCTAAACACAATTTTCTCTCTTTTTCTTTTGGGATAAGAAATAGTAAATGCAAGATTATTATTTTCATAGGAAATATTAAACATAAATTTTTTTAATTTTGATAATAACTTGTCGAGTAACAGAACAAAGAATCTAATGGAAAAATATGTAACCAAAAAATTTCAATGGAAAAATAACAAAAAAAATAAAACTAAGAATTTTAGAAACTAAGTCGTGAGAACTCGAATGATCGTGAAATTAACCTTTGCCCAGTTGATAATGATGAGCATCAGAAAACTCTTACTAAATTTTCCAAGAATCAAATAACTTGCTCTTGCATCCATCAAGCAATTTGTTATTGTTGACCTCCTTTTTATTTGGCTTCTTCACGTTGTTGTACCACTTTCTAATTTTTTGCTTCACACTTTCTTTCTCTTTCTCTTTCTCTTCCTTTTTTTCCGAAGTTTGTCAAGGGATATTGCATATACACATACTTTTGCCTAGACTTAGCCAATTCCTTGTAACTGATAACTTCATTAGTTATAGGATTCACCCTTCTCTCGAGTCTTCATTATTTCTCTAGGTTGCACAAATTTCTTGAACTAAGAGGGACCGAGCAACATTAGAGTTGGGGTTTTGATGTATGTTATAGCATGTGTGTTTACAAGTATATATAGTGTCGAGTTTATGTATACTTACTTGGGATTTAAGATTGACTCACATTAAATTGGATGCTAATCTTTTTTTTTTTTTAGAGGAAAAATTGGATAGTAATCTTGTGCTGTTTGATATTTTTTTGATCCTTTATTTTTTGACAAAATCCCTTTTTGAAGTATCTATGAATTTAGTAATCTTTTCTGTTAACATTTGACTTAGAAAAAACTAGTAACACTTTTCCAAAGGAAAAAACAAACAAAACTTAACAATAAAATTATGAGATTAATTGGAATAGATTGACAGTGCAAAACAAGTTTACACTGTCGTCAACCAATTAAAATCAACCAATTAAACACCTCTCTTTTTTTTTTGAAGGACACGGTATGTATGATGCAGATTGTAAACTAGGAAATAAAATGTCAAAATTTGAAAAGTAGGTTGAATGCATTTATTATAAAGATTTTATTTGATTTTTCTTTTTTTAACACTTAGGGGGTGTTTGTTTCAAGTGTAGCAAATTTATTCCTAGGAATAACATTCCCTGGAATATAAAGATAGGAATTTTATTCCAATGTATTTAGAAAAAATATGTTTGGTTAACATTATAATATTCCAAGGAACCTTAAAAATAGGGAATATAATAGGTAATTACATAAAATTTTATTCTCATCTCCATGGGAACTTTATTCCCACCATTTTCTTTGGGAAAACTTCCTATTCCCAAAAACATTTTATACCCGAGAATAAAATTTAGTAAACTTGTAACAAACGTAGGCATACGCATTTTTATGATTTTATTCCCGGGAATCTACAAATATAACTTGAAACAAACACACTCTTAAGATGAGGTGTTTAATTGGTTGATTTTAATTGGTTGACAGTGTAAACTTGTTTTACACTGTCAGTCTATTCCAATTAATCTCTAAAATTATAGGTGTGAATTTAGTGCTTCTATTTAGAGAAATGATAGGGTCACACTCTCTTTACTAACACTCTCTTTTAACACATCCAATAAAAACTAGTCATGTGTCCCACTTTTTTAATTCAATTAACTTGAAACATGTTCAACCAGTTTCTAAATATTTGATTTTTTTTTAATACTCCCTCCGTCCCTTAATGTAACCCCCCTTTGTATTTTTCACATTTCTTAAGAAAAGTTGTCAGTGTAATTAATGTGTATTAATATTACCAAATTGTCCTTTGTTTATATGTGTATTAAATTTGACTATTCATATTTCAAGACAAGTTAGTAGTATTAATTAGGGGCATGTTTAGAAAAAAAGTAATAAATGCATCTAGTAATTTGAAAAGGGGGTTACATTTAGGGACAAAAATAAAATCAAATGGGTGGTTACATTAAAGGACGGAGGACGTAATTTAGGACACCAGTTGGAGAGAGAAATAGAAGAAGAAAAAGAAGTGAGAGAAGAGTGTTGAGACTTGAGAACAATTGCAGGATTCGATCTTTCTCTCTTTTCTATGAGGTTCATTTCTGATTTTTCTTCAATTTAATTGCTTTAAATTTAATGAAATTTCAGAAGTTATAAAAAGAATTTCGGCACTCTTATCGGTACAGAGTGATGAATTTGAACTTCAACAATCAACCAAACGACAATCTTTTTGTTCCGCGGCGAATTCTCCGATCTCCGGCAAATGTCCACCGTCGTTCTTGTTTATCCCCCGATTTTGAGATTCTGATGTGATCTTGTTGTTGAATTTCAAAAAGACGACTTCACTTTCTTTTAAACCAGAAGTAACAAGAGATCCACTGCTTTCGTTATTTTAATGGTTTTTTTACAAGACATTCTCCAGGGCTGATAAATTTTACTCCATTAGTTTAGTTAAAAATCACTTGCATGAATTTGCTCCAAATCACATAATCAAAACACCAGATCATCAAAGATTGTTTCTCAACACTCTTCTCTCACTTCTTTTTCTTCTTCTCTTTCTCTCTCCAACTGTTTTACTAAATTATTAAAAAAAAAATCAAATGTTTAGAAACTGGTTGAACAGGTTTCAAGTTAATTGAATTAAAAAAGTGGGACACATGGCTAGTTTTTATTAGGTGTGTTAAAAGAGAGTGTTAGTGGGTGTGATCCTAGCATTTCTCTTCTATTTAACTATCTTTTTGGTATTTTAATGGTACGATTTGTCAATTATACTCTTTGATAATTACTTTGATCTTTTTCAATAAAACTAATTAATGTTATGTATTTGGAAAAACTAAATTTTGTTTTTTCAAACAAAGTTTTTTTTTAAAAAAAAAAACCTAGTTTGTTTCTTGTTATGTTAAAATTGACAATTGTTTGTTATGAGAGAGACATAGTATGCAAAAAAATAGGAATTTGTTGGAGAAGAAGATAGTAACAAACAATTGTTTGTTGCGAGAGGAAGATAACATATTAAATTTAGAACAAAACTTAGGTACAATTCTTTAGGTGCTTTTTGTATGGTTCTTAACTAAAAATATACTTTTTTTGCATTGCATATAACAAACTTTAAGAAAATTATGGATTTGAGAAAATCTTGGTAAATTTAGTTAATAATCATACTAAAAGCACCTAAGAAATCGTACCTAAGGGTATAACATGAACTTTTAAAGTTCCTATTACACCCTTAAATTTATTGGAAAGAGAAATTGTGTGAAAAAATATGAATATATTGTTGGATTAAAATAAGGGTATAACAGGAAGTAAATGTGCAAAATTACACTTCGCTAATTTGGTGTTAATATTCTAAATCGACACTTAAAAAGGAACAGCTAGAGTATCAATTAGTGAAAGGAAAAACTAGTAATCAACTTAAGTGTCCGTTTTTCCGCTCTTTTTATTGCGCTAACGTTTGGAAATATGACGGTGTTTTTATGAAATTTTGATTTTCAATACAAATATAAATATAAATGCTTGTTACTTTCAAATTATGAAAAATCAAACTAACTATGTTTATCTATTTCAATGACAACAACAATATAACAAAAATATATAATATAAATTATTATCTTTAAATGACACTAACAACAATCATTATTATAGGAAAAATTGTTTATGGGTATAACTGAGATAATAAAAAAATCAGTCAAAAATCTCCTAATTTCTTTATATACAGTACTAACGGAAGGACGATCTCTCGAATGTCTGTATTTTTGTTCTTTTAATTTCTCTAACACGTGTAAATTATTAACGATATTTTATATGAATTTTGGTTTTGATTAAAATTATAAGTACAAATATTTGTGACTTTCGGATTGTAACAAACCAAACAAAATAACATTCTTCTGTCACATTTGTTTAATGATATAGTTAAAAGGAGAAAAAACCAGCCCAAAATGGTTTAAGGAAAAGCTAGCTAGAATAAAAGAAGAACACATGGGAATATATGCAACTATATACGTTGAGTCCTTCCAATGGTCTTTATCGAGCGTAGGTATCCACTTTATTTTTGTGTTGGTGATCACATACTCGATCAATATGTCTCTCTTCTCTTTTGACTCCTCTGGTGGGGAATATTCTCATCCCAAATCCATATATATGTGTGTGACAACGTCATTAAGAGTCTAAAAATGATATCATAATTACGGCATAAGCAACGATGACAAAGGATCCATCAGAAAGAAAAAATATCGATGACAAAGGAATAATGATATACACACATCACTTTATGTTTTACTCCATTTAGGAGTAGAAATTAACATAGATCAATTTATATTTCTCTCAATTTAGCAGTACATATTATCATACATCACTTTATATTTATCTTCACTTATCTTTGAAAAATAAACCATCAAATTAGTCTCTAATGTTACAAAACTTTCTAAAATAAATCTTTATATTTTAAAAAAGTCACCAACTTACAAGTTAGTTCATATATTTAATCTGTTACTCAGAGGCGGAGCTATGTTATGACAAGGGAAGGCCACGGCCCCCCAAACATTTGTATAAATATCATATTATGCCTATGCTATTACACTTACTATACATGCTTTATCCCAGTGGTTAATGTCAATCTTAAACATGCAAACTGAAGTTGTATGTTTGAACATGCTTACTACTAGAGAAAAAAGGAACCCCAACCAGCCAACATGAATTTATAGTATATTGGCTAAAATAATATATTATTATTACGTGTGTATAAAATAAAAATATTTCAACGCGCACACATAAATAAAAAAATTAAAACAGAAAAATTTAATCATTCTATTGAGCAGAAAATGCTTTGATGATATAGTCATATTTGTAGGCTTATGTACTTTGCCGTTTTATGCTATTAACATGGATGTTGTGAGTTTGTTCACAGATTCATCCTTTTTGTTTTTAGCGAATTTGTATTGCATCGATGTACTCTATCAATTTGAATGAATGAATGTCGTTTGTTTTGTGTCAAAAAAAAATGCTTTGATGATCACAATCATTTGGACACATAATTGCATAAAATAGATAGTACAATTTATTAGAAAAACACATTTTTAATTCTTTTCTCTTTATACGTGCACAAGCGTGTGTGGGTGTGCGCATCTCAATAATGTGCTCAAATACTTGTGAGTTGTGACCGTATAAAATTTCCACTCAATTAATATCATTTATTCCTCTTTCCTTTTAATTTTTCTTTTTTGCATGTCCAAACATTACTTATATTTAGATTAATGTCCAAAGTATTTCTCATATTTTGGCCCCCTCATAAAATTTGACTTGGCTCCGCCACTGCTGTTACTATCGAATATATCTTTGTATTTTAGCAACTAACTATCAATTTGGTTATTAATATTTTAACAACTATTAGTTGGGTCCCTCTCTCAAAAAAATAAATCGACTTAATCCTTTTTTTTTTTAAAAAGGAATCGACTTAATCCTTATACTTAATTACTTACTACCATCTCTCTAATATGTTGTTAGAATGATTGATATGAGTGAAATTTAAAAGAATCAGACATATTTAAAATATTCATAACGTCAGAGACTTTTTTAAAACCGTCTAACAAAATCATGAACTGTGATTTACTAAAAAAAACATCACTATATATCATTATGATTTTTAGTATCATGATCATGTTATAACTAGTTTTATTCTGTCACGTGTAAATGTGTGCATTTGACCACAATTTTTTTTTTTTAAAGAATCGCATATTGGTATATGTGTGTCAAAAAAATGTTATACTTGTGTACAAATTTTTTTTCCAAAATGACTTAAAAAAGAATTGCTCACGAGAAACCTTCTAAAAAAGGCAAAGTCAAATTTTCATAGAAACACAGTGTCATTCGACATTCGGGACAAAATCACAACGAAAATAGTTTTTTTATCATCCTCTTTTGATAAAACTATACAATAAACGTTACCATCAAAGACTTCAGAGTCACCTTCCACGTGACTAGACTTCATAGTCATAAATATTATCTCATTTAATAAGTGAATCCAAATTTGAAAATAAAAAGTGGATGTAAATTATTAATTAACATGACTCATGAAATTAAAGATGACAATGAGTATGAATTTGATGAGTACTACTATTCGTGTTTTGTGTTTTGTGAAAAGGGGGGGTTAGAAGTTAAAACCCCCAAAGAAACTAAACTAAACTAAAAATCTTTGAGTACCAACGCTACTAGCAAAAAAAAAAAAACACAATATGTAAATCTTCAATAGATAAGGTTGAGATAAACTAATCTTTGTCTAAACATCAACATCTTGATTAGTTTCTCTGAATAAATGAGAAAATTTCACGTACTCTATATGTGTCGCGAGGACTCCAATATCATGCATCTATGACAAGAATGAAAAATAGAATAGTCACCACTTTAATGTTCAAACCATAAATATGTCCAAGAAATAAAACATATTGTTAAATCAAAATATCATGAAGATTCAAAACTATGTTTCTTGTATAACAACTAACGTTATACAACACTACAGAAGAGGGAACATGGTGCATTGATACATATACTAATACAACAACTAATTCAATGCTACCTTGGCATCTTTGCAGTATAAGCAACGTGTGAGGGAGATTGTAGTATAAAACAAAAAGGTTAAGAGTAAGATCCAATTATCACGAACCTATGGTGCTGGGGCGTTCATGCATAGTCTGACCCACACGGCATTAAAAGGCAATATTCATGAGTTATGAGTAGGACATATTAATTGTTATGATGACGGTCATAGGGTTGAAAATAAAAAGAGAAACTCAAAGCTTCATCTTGATTAGTTATTTGATTTGTGTGAGGCAGGGTTCACGTAGTTACTAGTTAGTACATCGTTGACCGTTTGATCAAGATTGAATGATTTTGATTCAATCTCGATATTTTAAATTATAAAATTAAAATTTGTAATTTTTTGAACTGGATGATATTGTTGAAGCAACTACTTGATATCTTGATGCATTAATGTGGGATCAAGAAAAGGAATGTGAATTCTTGCAACGGAATAAAACTAATGAAAGTTCCAAAATTTATATTCTTTGTAACTCAGCACAAGCAAAGACAGTTAACAAAAGTGTGACTTCAGATATTAAAATAAAGAAAAGATAAACCATATACTAAGTTTGTTCACATCAACGCGGTTTTTCTCTTTGTCATATTTTCACACCAACAACAATGTTTTTCAACAAATTTGGTAAAAAGAGGTAAATAATGGTAGGCAACCTAGGACATACACCAACATTTCAAATTACAAAGACAATTTGTAGAGTTACAAACCCTTCCTTCCGGAGAGTTTACAAGGATAAAAATAGCCGACTTTACAAGGATATGCATGAGATGCTACATTAGTTTGTCTCAATCGACAAATTTTGAAAATTAGCAAAATATTAACTTGATGTTGTTAATACTTAAGGATATAATCATTTAACAAAATTAAAGGGCAATGCTAGCTAGTTGAAACACAAAAATAACTTACATTACAGATATTGGTTGATGCAACTTCTCTTATACATGCATGGTCAATGAAAGTAAAAGTAAATGAAGGACAAGGAGAAATTTTGAAGAGTAGTCATTCATACAGCACATAATTAAGCTAATAGTCATGTTCAACAATGAACATCATGTTATATCAAATTTCAAGAATAAGAGTTTTAGAACTGATCTTCTGCAAGTTTTAAGAAAGGAAAGCAATACTAAAAGTATCATGAAAAAACAAACAGAAAAGAACTCTTACCTGTTACTTAACAGGTGTTGAGCACTGAACTTTCTTGTAGTAAAAGAATGGATTCAATTGTTAGTAGGAAAAAAAAAACAAAAGCTTATAGGAAACTTAGAGTTGAGGGGAATGAAGCCTGGTCCGAAATCATTCCATTTCATATCCTTGGTGGTCTGTCTGTCTATAATGGTTCAGAAGAAGAATGGTCTCGAACCAGACAACATTCCCCTAAACTGATATTTCGTACGTGTGTTTGTATTCTTTGTGGGGGAAAAGTATAGAGAAATTAAGGGATGAAATTGTGATAGAAGCATAGAGGACTGTTTGATTTTGATTTGGTCATGCAATATGTTTTTTGTGGTCCCTTCCCCTTATATACGTGAAGGTAGGGAAATTGTGTCCCCCCATCTTATTAATCAACCATTCAACTGTCTATTCAATCATTAGTACTAAGGAGAATTCTACGGTACAGTCACCCAAATGACTTTTCCAATAAAGTCAAACATTTTAAATCAGTTTGTGGAAAACCGGCTTTAAAAGTCCAAATAAAAATGGAATTTATTAAAGGACCAACAGGGAAATGTATTTTACAACCCTTTATATTATGTCCAAACTATCAAGATATTACACTAGTTAAAGCACAAATTAGATGGTGCAATACAACGGCTGAATATTTTCTAGATAAATATTTATATGAAAGCCATGAAAATATAGATCATTTTTTATATAATGAATATAAAGGATTAGCTCAAGATTTAAGGAATAAACTTAAAGAATTAGCTAGATGAGTGAAGAAAATAATACCCTCACAACAAGAGTTAAAGCTTTGCTTGACGAAACCAAGAAATTAAATGAGAGATTTGAAAGACAGATTTCTTTTCTTGAAACCTTACCTCAAATCTATAAACAAAATAATTTGTTTACAAAAGATTATGAGCAAGGATTAGAAAGACCTCATGAAACTTGGGTAAATATGGAAAAAGATTTTCCGTGTTACAATAAAAATGAGAAATATCCTCATATATATCATTCTTTTAATCCTCAGTTAAACAATATCACTGATATGATTAATTATCTAATAAAAAACTGTTGTAAACAACATCTTTCTCTTCAAGAAGGGGGGAAGAATAAGGAAAAAATCGAAATCGAAGAAAAAACCTTATTTGCTAATTATAAAAGATGAGTATAGAAGAAAACATAGAGTATCAACTCGAAAAATTAGATCAACTTATGGCTACTTTAGACATAAGCGAAAAAGATTCCATTAAGGAAGAACCTGAACCTAAAGATCTAGAAGATATTATCTACGACTTTAGTTCCGATGATGATTCAAAAGACGATGGAAATTTCGTTAAAATAGAACAATTAGAAATGGGCGAAAGCTCAGGAACAAAAAGAGAACCCTCTTATAATTGGAATGCAGAATTCCATAGGGAATTTTCCCAAGCTAAATACCAAAAAATTCCTATGAGTTATATTCCCAAACATAGTGTAAACGATGGAAGTGGAATTTTAAATATTGATTGCGTTGACAATCTTGTCCAAGCCATAAGAAGTTGGTATAATAAAAATACTATCCAGATACAGTTAGATAGTGACTTAAAAGGTCTAAGCCCAAAACAAATTTTTAATTATCTTTTGTGTAGAACAGAAGGTAATGCATATAAATTTCTGGCCGAAAAACCTGAAGAAGAACAAACTGCAGAAAACAGTATGGGAATGATAAATAAAATCTTTGAATGGCTTTTAAATGAATTCAAAGGATGGCAAGATACGGTAGATTCAAATACCGCCTTTAACACTGAAAAATTATGGAGAATAATGAATTTATCCATATGTAATCCTTGTTACATAGAAAATTATATTTGTGAATTTTCACAATTATATTATGATTTAAATAAAGACACTAGAGAAAACCAAAAGGTTGTCGAATTATTTTACCAAAAATTACCTATGTCTATGTCCCAAATAATTCAAAACGAATTTAACAGTGCAGTATCCTCAGGAACGGTTAAAAATACTTTAGGAGCTAGAATTTCTATTCTTAGAAATTGGATACAAGAACAATGCCTAAAGAAACAATCAAAACGAGAAGCACGAATAGGATTGTGCTGTGATAGAATCCAAGGGAAAATTGGAGCATATGGTTGTGAAAAAACTAGGAAAAGAAGGAAATATCCTAGAAGAAAGAAATTTAAAAGATTTTCCTATGATAAAAAGAAACATAGGAAGAAAAAATTCTATAGAAGAAAAAGAGAATACCCTAGGAAAAATAAAACCTGTCCTAAAGGTAAAAAATCATGTACATGTTGGTTATGCCATGAAACAGGACATTATGCTAATGAATGTCCAAAGAAAGTTTCTAAAGAAAAGAAACAAGTTTTAAACATGATCTATAGAATAGGTTATGAACCAGTAGAATCAGACTCAGATTCTGATTGGGAGCATCAAAGTTTCTATGAACTTTGTACAGATTCCGAAGATGAGCAAAACCAAGATTTTGAGTAAAGGAAACCCTAGTGCTACCTTTATTAAAATAAAACTTCGTAAGAAGGAGATTTTAGCCTATTTAGATACAGGCGCTACATTATGTTTTGGAAAACGAAACATATCAAGAAATTGGGAAAGATTAGGAAAACCCAAAGAAATAATTGTTGCAGATAAGTCAAAACATCAAATATGGTTTGTTTTGAAAAACATCTCAATTACTATAGAAGGTCATGAATTCTTCATACCAACAATTTATCTCCATGATTCAGGATTAGATTTAATCATTGGAAATAACTTTTTAAAGTTATATGCACCGTTTGTGCAAAATGTTAAAACTATTTCTTTACTTTGGAAAAATTTAGCAAACCCCAAAGAAAAAACAAAAGTTATAACAACAAAAATTATAACTAGAAATGAGATTATTCAATTAATTTCTGAAAATCTTATAAACCTAAAGAGTATTTGGGAAGAAGGTAAATTATTTTTAAATCTTGAAGAAATAGAACAAAAACTTGATGCTGTATGTTCAGAAGATCCTTTGGATAATCTGAAAAATACAAATCATGAACTTGTTACCATCAAATTACGAGATCCTAATAAGGAGATTAATGTAAAATATAAAATGCCTTATTCAGTACAAGATAAATTAGAATTTCAAAAGGATATAAAAGAACTTCAAGAAAAGAAGTTAATTACTCCATCTGCAAGTCCACATTCAGCACCCGCTTTTTATGTGACAAATCACAATGAAATAAAAAGAGGAAAAGCTAGAATGGTGATAAATTATAAGAAACTCAATGATGCTACAATCGGAGATTCTTATAAATTACCACGAAAGGATTATATTTTGCAAAAAATAAAAGGATGTGATTGGTTTTCATCTTTTGATGCAAAATCAGGATACTATCAAATCAGACTTTCAGAAGAAACTAAGCCTTTAACAGCTTTTTCATGTCCACAAGGACACTACCAATGGAATGTTCTTCCATTTGGACTAAAACAAGCACCATCTATATACCAAAGATTTATGGATAATGCTCTTAGAGGATTAGAACATATATGTTTGGCATATATTGATGATATTTTAGTTTTTACAAAAGGAACTAAAGAACAACATCTTAAAGATGTAGAAATTGTTTTAAATAGAATTTCAGAAAAGGGAATTGTTATTTCAAAAAAGAAATCACAATTAGCAAAAAAAGAAATCGAATATTTAGGCCTTATTTTTAAAGAAAATGGCACCCTCGATTTATCTCCACATGTTCAGGAAAAGATCCAAGCTTTCCCTGATGAATTGAAAGATCGAAAGCAAATTCAAAGATTTTTAGGATGTTTGAATTATATTGCCAATGAAGGATTTTTCAAAAATTTGGCAACTGAAAGAAAGATTTTACAGAAAAAGATATCTGAGAAGGTTCCATGGTCATGGACTGAACAAGATACTTTAACTGTAAAAACTATTAAAAGAAAAATTAAAGTTTTACCCAGCTTATACAATCCAACAGAAAACGATTTTTTAATTGTTGAGATTGATGCTGATAAAACAACCTGGGCAGGTTGTATGAGAGCTCTACCTAATGGTAAAGCGATACTGAATCTTGATGATTCGGGAAACTATGTTGGTGATGTAACCCATCAACAAGGAATGAAAGATACTGGAGCAACCCAGTACACTAAGTCTAGTAGCTCGAAAGAGAAATTGGACAAACTCTCTGATTCATCAGAAAAATTAGTATCAAAAGATACTAAGATTGATTATTCTTATGAAAATATTAAAAATAAGATAAAAGATGAAGATCTTTTACTTTGTAAATATGTTTCAGGATCATTTACAGATACCGAAACAAGATATCTAATTCATGAGTTAGAAACATTAAGTTGTGTTAAAGTTTTAACAAAATGGCAAATGGAATTAATTCCAACCAGATTTTTATTAAGAACAGATTCCAAATATGTAACTGGATTTTGGAAATATGACCTTCGCGTCAATTATAAATATGGAAGACTTGTAAGATGGCAAATGAAACTCCAACCGTTTCACCCATATATTGAATATATAAAATCTGAAAAGAATTGCTTTGCAGATGCATTGACAAGAGAATGGAAGCAGCTATAAAGACATTACAGAATTCTCTCAGGCAAAAGCAGGAGCAAATTGCCTCTGCAAAAAATCGTCTAGAAACTCTTCTTTCTGAAGAGGGGGAGATGATATTAACAATTCAAAACCTTGAAAAACTATACAAAAAAGAAACATCAACAGTTTCAGAATCCAAAAATACTGAAAACTGGGATCTGCTAGGACAAGATTCTGGAAAATTCAACTACTATGTAAAATACTCAGCTCCAAAAGAGTCAAACATCCCAATTGAGTCAATAGAACCAAAAGGATGGGAATCTTCAACAACCCCAACAACTGTCCTTGCAGATTTACCAAAAACATCTTGGGCCGATAAGGTCGAAGAAGAAGAAGAAAGAAAAAATGGAAAAGAAAAAGAATTCATTGATCAACAAACAAGTCAAAAGATTGACAGTCAACTTGGAGGTAAAAAGAAAGCTTATGTAATTTTTGATGGACCTATGAAAGGTATCTACCAAAACTGGGAAACCACAAAGTTACATACAAACGGCAAAAATGTCAGATACAAAGGGTATGAGACCCTTAAAGAAGCAAAAGCAGCCTACAACGCTGTTTACAAGGAAGTTGCAACAGCAGACAATATAGTCCAGCCATCAAAAATGGAGACTAAGAGAAAAATATCTGTAGATAGAATTATCTATGGAGAAAGCAAATTTGTTAAAGAAGTCACCATTGGAGACTACTACAAAAACTGGAGATGGTTAACCAACTACTCAGAAGAGTTAAAAACAGAATGTTTTTATCCTAGCAACAACGGGATAGAAGTAAAAGCTGTAACAGTTCCAGGCGTAGGAAAAGAATTAGTCAGATCATTCTATGATTGTGGAATGATTAAAACAATGTATCTTCAAGAAGATGCAGGAAGAAAAATTCGCGAACTAGAACTTCTTCCAAAAGATATAGGCGAAATCGCTTATAAGTTTAACAATAGCTTCGCAAAAGGTAAAGAGTTCTTTTTATCTTTCACTTCAACTTATCCATGGTTTGAAGACAATGAAGTTATTAAAGCCAGACACTTAATCAAGATTGGCATTTCAAATCATTCATATCCAACAAATGATGGAAGAGATGTAGATCCAAGACCAGAATGTTTTCTGCATCAAATGGAAAAATTCTATGATACTCTCATCAGATTTGGAGTAAAATTACCAAACTTCAGGGTAATTACTGCAAAGGAAAGCTTTCTAATCTATAGTGACTCAAGAAAGCAAGCAAGAGAAGAACACCTTCAGCAAATTCTAAAGTTCGAAGAAAACTTTAGTGGGCTTGAAGCAGACTTGGGCCGTCTACCCGACCCAATCCAACAGGAGTGCTGCCGACACTTTCAAAAGTACAAAGGACACCAATGCAAGTGGTGTGCAAAAGACATAAAAAACGTGGCAGACAAAGAATCGTTGTATGACAGTGACGTCTCACCAAACAACGAAGAAAATGTAGAAAATTAGTGGGCATGGGACCCATTTAGAGATAAGCCTTATCTCTAAGGCAATTATGTAATATAATTTTCTTTGTCGTTTTCTTCTTTCTGTCATGTTATTTCTTTTCCGTGTGCTGTAAAGGAAAGAGACGTTGTGCCAACTATGAAGGCCAACTTGTGAGTCTCTCATCCTATAAATAAGGGCCTCGAAGCTCATTTGTAACTACCATGTTTTGAAGCAATATAAGTTATATCGTTTGATATGAGCTTGCCTCTTAGTTTTAAGAACTAGTGGTCCTATAGTGGTAAAACACTATAGTTGAGAATTCTTGAGGTAATACTCTGGAGGAATTCGCCCTGAGTTGGGATAAACTCAATACAAGCAGAAAAAACTGTTGAAGATCAGATTGCTGAAGCAAAACAACCCATATTTTTGAAGAAAAATCAGGTATGAATTTATCAAAAATTATTATAAAATATGTCTGAAGTTTCATATTTTGAAGGAACATCTAGTTATCATGCTGATAGCATAATAGATAATAAAATTGAAGAAGCAGATTTGTCTTTAACTGCTGAAGAAAATTTTAAAAGAAAGTTTAGTAAACTTAAGGAATTTCTGTCAAGAAAAAATATTCTAAAATTTGGAATAATGGTAGGAGAGGAAGCAATTCCAATTGAAACAACTAATGGAAAAATAGTTATATCAACTATAGATAAACAACAAATCGATAAAAGACTTGGAAAATTTTCTGAGAACGAGAGAAAAAAGATTGGTTATATTCATATATCAACCATTCAAATTCTAATCAAAAGTACCTTCATGAAAGGTATTGATTCACCTCTAGAAATAGCTCTAGAAGATTCTAGAATTAGAAATAAAAAACAAGCAGTAATTGCAAAAGGAAATTGTAATCTAAAACATGGAAAGATAAAATTTGATATAAATTTACAGATGGGATTATCCCTAAAAGATATAGATTTGAATAAATCTATAGTTTTTCATTATAAGCTAAAAGATTCAACATTTATGAAAGAAGGTAATCATCCTTTTACAATTTACTACAGAATTAATTATGCTTTGAGTAATTCACATCATAGCATAGAATTCATAGGAAAAGAAACAATTCATATTGATGAGTTATTTACACCATTAATTACTTTGGAAACACCAATATTTAAAGATATCACGAGAAATAGTTTTTCTCTGATAGAAGCAGAAAAGAATATGTTTGAAGAAACAGAAAAACCGTTGTTTAGAAGCCAAAGTCTTCGAATAACATCACCGAACAAAGATCAAAAAGATTTTAGCAAATCATTAAGTTCTCAAACTATATTTGAAAATGATACTTCATCCTCATTCGAACCACCTAGAAAGGATTTCGAAATAAGCAGAGAAAAAGAGCTTAAGGATCTGCATGATTCTATAAAAACTCTATCGATACAGGTTAATAAGATTAATCAAAGACTATAAAAAGTCAAAATGCCTGGTCTAACTCTTAAATCAGAATTAATACTTTTTAAAACTAGGTTACAACATCTAGTAAGTGATATAGAATGGTATTATGATCTAATATCATACAAACAAATAATATATAAAGCTCAAACTTTAATGAGATCTCATATAGATTTAATTGAAGATCTGGTAGAAGAAATGCAAGAAAATCTCACAGAGATTCAAATGAAAAGAGCAAAAATTCTTTTAGAACCTTTTTGGGGCTTAGAAGGAATTGAACACCTTATAAACGAAGCTCGAGAAAAAGATAAAGCTCGAGAAAATTCCGCTGGTAATTCTGCTGAAAATCTATAATGCCTGGATTAAATCTAAAAACAGAGTTACAACTCTATAAGCAAAGACTAGAAGAAATAATTTCTGAAATAAATTATCAAAATACAAGAATTATATTAAAACAAATTCTTTTTGCTTCACAAGATTTAATAATCTACCATGTAGGTTATATTTCTAATTTATTAGAAGAAATAGAAGATTCGAATACTCTTACAAGTATTCAGCAAGAAAAAGCAAAAAGACTTTTAGAACCCTTTCAAGGTTTAGAAAAAATCGAAAAAATGTTAAAACAAATAAAAACTGATCAAATGCTAGAACAAGAAAACCTCCGCTGGAGAATCAACAATTAAGATATGCCTGGACTAGATCTTATAACAGAATTAAGACTCTTCAAGAAAAGACTAGAAGACATAGTCTTTGAAATAGAATTATATTATGAAAGAATTGTTTTTAAACAAACTCTTTACAATTCTAGAGAATTTGTTTTATATCATATAGAATATATTGAAGATCTATTAAGAGATACAGAAGATTTAGAAAATCTTACTCAGATACAAAAACAAAGAGCTAAAACACTCTTAAAACCTTTTCAAGGATTAACTAAAATCGAACAAATGTTAAACGAAGTTCGAAAAAATTCCGCTGAAAACCCCACTTCAAACCTGGTATCAGAGCAGGAAACACAATCCTAAGGGATAAACATGAAAATAAAAATAAAAAAGAAATTAAAAAATATTTTTTATATAAAACAAAAGCTTTTTAAAATCGTTTTTCCAAATAACCGATTTAAAAAGACATCCACGTGGCACTCTCCCATTAAGCCACAAAAGCAACTTTTCCAGAAAAGTCATAAAAACAACTGCACCATAGCAGTCCCCTAGTACTAAAACATATTTACCGAAAAAAAATTAGTAATATAATATATTTTCATTTCTTAAATCCATCTAATTTCCCTTTTTTTTTTATCATGATCAAACCTCTCCTCAGCTACTTAAAGGGTCTAAATCTTTTACCATTTTAGATCAATTCATTGTTGGTTAATTTTAGAGTAAATAGTCAATTACCACCCCCGAAATTGTAACTTTCATCAAAAAACCCCCTGAATTTTGCAAAACGTCAAAAACCCCCCCTGAAATTGTCAAGCTTCTGTCAATTACCCCCCTCCGTTAATTTCCTCCATCCAACATGATGATGTGGCCGTTAACTGCCACGTGGCACTGCCACATGGTCAGAAAAGTCATGCCACATCATAGGGGGTAATTGACTATATTTTATTTATTTTTTTTTGAAAAAAATCTGATTTTTTTTCTTTTCAGTGGGTGGCACAAATGTTAATTTTGAAAAGGAAAAAAATCAGATTTTTTTCAAAAAAAAAATTAAAAAATATAGTCAATTACCCCCCATGACGTGGCATTACTTTTCTGACCATGTGGCAGTGCCACGTGGCAGTTAACGGCCACATCATCATGTTGGACGGAGGAAATTAACGGAGGGGGGTAATTGACAGACGCTTGACAATTTCAGAGGGTTTTTGACGTTTTGCAAAATTCAGGGAGGTTTTTGACGAAAGTTACAATTTCGAGGGGGTAATTGACTATTTACTCGTTAGTTTTACATTAATTCATAATAAGGCCAAATTTATATGTCTCCCGAATATGTAGTGTTAATTAATCATCTCAACACAAATTAATGGTGGCATTTACCATGGGAAAGGTTAATCCTTTCCCACCATGGGAAATGTGACATTTTACCTACAGCTGGCAGTGTAATAGGTTGTAGGAGCTTTTTTTTGGAGTATTAGTTTGGACAAACAGAATTTTGTGCAATATTAAACTAACATTTGGATTACACCTCCCCTGTTTCCATTTGCAGACCACACTCACGTTATCTAGAGCAATTAAATTGAGGTTTCGGTAATTTTATTAGGGTAAATTTCTTTTGCAATTTTTTAGAGCAAGTGTACGCAAAACACAATAAGCAGAATCCACTGTTCACAAATCACCTTAATTTCAACTGTTTTTGGTATATTAGATCTCTCTTTATTTTCAAGAACAATTAAATTTATGTTTCATGTCTTTTCAACAAAAAAAAAAAAAAACAAGGTTATCTTATGCAAGTCATGAAAAAAATCCTATATTTGTATAAGATAACCTTGTTTAATTGTTATAAGTAACGAATCGGGTAAATATAATTTTATATTACTTTTATATTTGTGTGCTAATTCATTGAATTTTCACTTTTATTTTTTCTTTAATAATCAACTAAGTAAAGAATTATTTAAAAAATATATATAATATTATAAATAATTCTTTACTTAGTTGATTATTAAAGAAAAAATAAAAGTGAAAATTCAATGAATTAGCACACAAATATAAAAGTAATATAAAATTATATTTACCCGATTCGTTACTTATAACTTTAAATATCAAATATATAAATATCTATAACCATAACGTGCATAATTTATTTAATATTGTTTCTTCGCCGTTTTAGTTTACGACGTTTGTACGAAAATGTTTACAATTTTTTTTTTGTGCTAAGCATTATTTAAACAAATTAAAAATATTATTTATAAGAAGTTTTATAGGAGTATTTTATAGTACTTTTTTATTTTATTTTTAAAAAGTAATTTTTTTCCTATAAAAAAAGTAATTTTTAACACTGGTCAGCCCATTTAGCCCGCAGCCCGTGTAGGGCCGAGCATTGGGTAGTATTTTTTAAGCCCGTATTTTTCAAGCCCGTAGAAAGCCCGATAAATAAAATAACATTTTCTCTATACTATGTGGGGTCAAAAATTTTGTAAAATGTCAAAAAACAAAAAGTTAAAAAAAGGTTAAAGATGAACAATCTCAACCATTCAATTTTTTAAAAAATATATTTATGGCCAAAATTTGTCTTTCCCATGGTGGAAAAGGATTAGACTTTCCCATGGTAAATGCATTAATTGTGGTCTTTGGAAAAATGAAAAGAAAAGACAATTGATAGTGTTAGTAGGACTTGTATGTCTCATTCATGGCAAATGTATTCAAATCAAGGAAAGATTTGGCGCATTAGTAATTTATCAAACATTCTACGATGCGACATTGTTGAGTGTATGTTAGGATTGACGTTGAATTTGACGAAGTTATGATAACCTACACTGGTTTTGACAAAAGTTGTATTTTAAAGTTTTATTAATAAAATCATGGTTTAAATATGTGATCAGTCCCTGCATTTTCACCATATTTTGGCATTAGTCCTTACACTTTTTTTTGTTTGGTTTTAGTCCATGCACTTTATAAATAAATTGCAGTTGGTTCCTACCGTTAGTTAGCCGTTAAAAAAAAAGAAGGAAAGTTAACAGAGTACCATGTGGCATATAATTATTGGCCAAATTTAAATAAATTTTTTTCTAACCCTCCTCACTTCTCACTTCACCTTCGAAATTTCAAAGTTGTCATTGATAGAGCAAACTAAATGAAGAACTACGTAGTCAATCAGAAATTTGTGACCATATATAACAATATGAGGGGCCAAAACTTCATCAAGGTCTATCCCAACATATAAACAGTGTTATCATTACTTTTTTTAACATTCATTTTTTTTTATTATTGGATTAAATTAATACGGGTCCTACATTTTAAAAATGAACGCTGCATAAAATGGTATAACTTACATTTATTTGGCTCAACGAGATAGCAAATATACAGAGTTTTAAAAAGAGTATTTCTATCACTACTCCTCAACATGTATACGTCTAAATTGTCCTCTAACTAAATTGAGGTTAGACGATCAATTTTTAGCATGGTTCTTAGCGTCAACCATATCCTCCATAAGAACATAGCATTGTATAGTTTTGGAGAGAATAAGTGATCGGCAACACGCGATGACCCTTCAAACAAAGAATGGTTAATCTTCCTCTTGTCAAGTGTGAAGTGAATGGAAAAGAAACCACCTATCATACTAGGAATATCGATGATTCCCTCTTTACATTAGTTTCAAAGCAAATAGTTCTCCAAGACCTTGTAATGGATCTTCTTTCCCAAGGCATTAACAATTAAAAAAATTCCCATGGTTGAGCTCACTGTTCCCATTCTTTATCCTCTAGAGGGATAACAAAACCATTATCTATACATTCATGGACTTCCTTCGACCCCAAATCCTTGTTGTCGCCTTCATGATGCATTTGTTGAGATTATAATGGGCATCCTCTCCAAACTCATTAAATAGGCTTAGCATTATATCTGAATTTGATGAGTGGTTCCTATAATTATGGATATTTTAATTTATTTGATTAATTAATAAGTGAAATAATGTTGGTTAATTGTATTTTTGTTGGTATTTTTCCTACTAGTGACTCATACATGTGATGGTGGTGCAGAGAGGAATTAATGTTGAAATCATTAGTTTCCTTTTCTTTAACTATTTTCTACTATATGACTATTTTCTACCATTTGTTTAAGAGTTTTTCCATCACTTCTATAATTATATAATAAGAGTTAGTTTAGTTAATTATTACTACATGAAACATTGTTTAATTTAGGTAATTAATAATAGAAAGAGAGTTTTGACCGGAAATTTAAACATCATTTAATAATTTAGTTAATTAATAATTAAAAGATATTTTTGGCGGAAAATTTGAACATCTTCTAATAATTTAATTAATTAATAGTATAGAGAGAATTTTGGGAAAATTTGGAGGAAAAAAGTTATAGATTATAATTTTGATGATGATGATATAATAATGAAATGAAAAGATAGATTGTCAAAAAAGATATGAAAAGATAATGTAATTAAAAGTGAGTGTATTAAATTAAGGAAAATACTATATCTCCCGACAAAAAATAACCCGAGAGTATCACGAATTACGTGTAACCTTTAAATTGCCTATTTTATTTCAATTTTGTTTTCTTTGACACGTTTGTGTGTTATCTCGTTTCTCTCTCAGGTGTTCATCTCTTGTTTTCTTCTTCCACATACCACAACTGTTTCACCGTCCCTAGTTCCATGGTGTGTATCACTCTTCCAAAACAAATCGTGGTGGTTGATTCTCCAACTCATTGCCACCGTCTCTTCGACTTGATTCATCGTTTATGCGGATTGAACTGAAACCCAAGACAAAGGCAACATTTTCTCTTCTCCTTTCTAGGGTGTTTGTAGTGTCCCGTACATTGTAAGTGTACGTCTTTGTTTCTCCCACCTCCATTATCATCACATCGTCGCCTTTCCTTTGTTGTCATCGTTTGTCGTCGATCGTCGTCGCCATTCCTTTGTCGTTGTTCGTCGTTCGTCACCGATGTTTCATCACAAAACCTCTCATCATCACTTCGCTGAAGACTGAGTTCTATCACAGAACCACTGGTCCACCATCCTCATAGACACTTGGTTCCATCGGTTGCACTGTGTGTATCTGAATTTGACCCAGTTGGCCATTGACTAAAAGTCTCCTCTTCCTTCATTTT
The DNA here is from genome assembly GCF_051527215.1 of Medicago sativa. NCBI lineage: Eukaryota > Viridiplantae > Streptophyta > Magnoliopsida > Fabales > Fabaceae > Medicago > Medicago sativa. The sequence goes on along the minus strand of NC_140753.1, from coordinate 1,661,201 downwards.
TTTACTATAAATCTATAATTTCCACAGCCAAATCCTTTGAGGTGTATTAGTTTATAATGTTAGATTCAATGGGACATGTAGAAAAGCTGAGTGCATGGATATATAGATTGGTTTTTGTTCAGGCAGCAGGCAAAGCAAGTTAAACGTACAATGCAACCCGTTCGTGAAAAAGTCGTGAAATTTATTATCGCGACATATAACAATGCTCTTAAATTAATGTATATTATTATTACAACAACATAATATTTTATCATGGATCATATTTGAACTTAACTCATTGACCTTCAAATATTTTCTAATAGTTTATTTTATCGTTTTTCTAGATTTTCTTCTACCTCTTTTGATCCGACTCTCCTCCGTCTGATCTACTTTATGTACTACAACATATATATGTCTTCTCTCTACATGCCAAAATCACATAAGTCTATGTTTCATCATCTTTTCTACTATAGTTGCTACCCAACTCTATATTTGATGGTATCATTATTAATCCTATCTCGTCTAGTCTTACCACTAATCTAACACAACATCATATCATCTTCGCTACGCTTACTTGTTTCTCGTGTTGTTTCTTATTTGTCCAACACTTCGTACCAGACAACATCGTCGGTCTGATTGTTGTCCAATAGAATTTTCCTTTCAACTTAAGCGGTAGTTTCTTTATAAACACTCGATGCTTTTTTAAATCAATGTACAACATGTTGCTTTGGACAACGGCCTAACATTCACACTATTTGTCTTTGATCCATGTCATAGATATTTGATAAATTTTTACGTTGGTTGTCGAGGTCTAACACAACCCTCTGTTTTTACCCGAACTTTGGGTCGGCCTTGTCCTAAATAACATAAATATGAAGAAAAGTGGTAAGTAATTTATTTTTTTAAGGAAGTAATTATTACTATTTGAATGAAAACGTATCTTTCAAAAAAAATCTCTAAAAAAACACGTTGGCAATGTTGGCTCGTCTTCCACACACGCATACCATTCCTTTCATCCCCCTTATCAAATAAAAAATAAAATAATTAAATGACGAGTCGAAAATCACCACGTGTTTCGCTTCTTCGCGTTTTCCCGCTCGTTTTTTCCGTTCTCCTGTATTTTCCCCTTGTTGTGTTTTCCCACATTAAGCTTAACAAATCGATGTCAGTACATCAATTGCTTTCATCGTTACTTCATCACTTGAAATGGCTTCTTTATTCAAACAGTTTTTGAACAATCACTCTTCATTCCCTAATCTTCTATCGCTCAACAGAATGAAGAGGAAGAACGTGCTTACTGCTGCTATTCCATCGTTAGGTATATCTTTCTTTTCTTGCATTATGTTTCTGATTTAATTGAATTTGTTGAAATTTGAAGTCATTTCCATATGAATCACTAATAAAATGTGTCATTGCTCGAAACTGAGTCACCGTTGTTGTTGTTGTTTGCTTTACGGTTTCAACATTTTCTCGCATTGTGTTTCCGATTCACTTGAATTTGTGTCTCATTGCTCGAAACTGAGTCATTGTTCTTGTTGTTTGCTTTATGGTTTCAACATTTTCTCGCATTGTGTTTTCCGATTCACTTGAATTTGTGTGTCATTGCTCGAAACTGAGTCACTGTTGTTATTGTTGTTTGCTTTACAATTTCACCACGTGCAAGCGTGCTGCCGCCGTTACGTTGTCTAAGGCTTGTTGATTTGCATGGATACTCTACTCCCTCTGGTGATTATGCAATGATGAGGAGAGAATCGCTTGAAGATGATTTCAGGACAACTATTCAAAAGTATCGATCTCAACATTTGAAGTCCTTCTACACCCTTGGATCATTTCTAGCTTTCTATATGGGTGGGATTGTCTTACTTCACGTGTTCGCGTAAGCATTATCACATTTGTTCTTCCAAGACACTCGAAAACGAGCAATCAAGGTAGTTTAATTAAGCTTCGTTTTTAACTTTTCATCTTTGTTGCATAGTTTAATTAAACTTGAGAATAAGAGGGAGAGAGATAAGATTTCACATAATTTTTCAAGTACCCCTAGTTACTCTATACTACCCAAGCCTTCACATAGTCCTTCAATTTGATGTTTGCCATGTGTTTCATTTCCCCTCTATGTAATCCCTGAATATATCTGATGTTGTTAACAACATTTGCACTCAGTCGGCCCATTTGATTAATTGCTACTCATTTTCTTCTAGACATTTTCCATTGTTTGGCTCATTACAAGGCGGTGGAGCTTATTTGTTCCATTACTGAGTAAGAGTGGTAGACTTTAAGGTTCGGTTCACGGTTTACAAGTTTACCGAATTAATTTTTAAACATTTTTGAACGTGTAACACCCCGTTTTTCCAACGTGAAAATTTCATAATAAATTATCATAGTAATTCACAAAAACGGAATGCTACATCTCTTTATCATAAAATCTTAACAAAATAGATAATAATTTATCCTTCAAAAATTCATCAACATAATATTTAAAAAACTTCGCAACGGATTTAGTTTAACAATAGAAATAGTCTCGGCGCGCAGGCCTCATCATAAAAGTCTCATAAATCTTAGTTCAATAATAATTCTTAAACTTCAAAAGCAATACGTAAAGGAACAAAAAATAGTATTAAAATCCCCATCCCGTTACGTATCAGAGCACCTAAGGACACAGTGAGAGATAGTCACCCATAACCGCAACTAATCTTGATTACCTGCAAGTTACCCATACGAAGAGCAACATTTTCAAGCAGAAGGGGTGAGATTTCTCAAACAATGATATTAAGCTTATAAATCATAAATTACTTTTAACAACTTAAATATCATCACATATCTTAACAATAATCATGTAACATCGTAGGATTATCTAAACATAGCATTATCATAAACATAACATTATCATAATCAACTTCATAATCAAATTCATAAACAACTTCATATTCAAATTCATAATCAATTTGTAATCAAATTCATATTCGTTCAGCAACATCAACTTGATAAATCGACTTAACACTTGACTCGACAATGCAACTCAACTCGACTATGCAACTCTTATCATCTTAAATCATCTTATCAACTCGACATCTTAACATCTTAACAACTTGACTCGACTATGCAACTTCGACTTCTTAAAATCATCTCGACAATGCAAATGCATGTGGTACCAATTCAGGGCATCAAGCCCCCAACATATTTGAGCGTAAAAAGGCTTCAGGGTATCAAGCCCCCAACATATTTGAGCGTAAAAAGGCTCGCTCCAGGGCATCAAGCCCTCAACTTTGAATGAGTATACGTGGACTCAACATCTTACATCTTAAACATCTTGAACATCTTATAACTCCTTGACTTAGACCGACACTTACATCTTAAATAAGACTCAGCAGTATATGCAGCATATAAATAATTCATCTCATATCAGCATCATAGTACAACAACATCAAATGATAATCAACAACATCTTAAACATCGCATCATCGTAAGCATCATAATTAACACCTATAGTGCGTAAATAACAAGATCACATCTTTATATAACCCATCTTTAAATCACACATCTTCAAATAGCACATCTTTATATGACACATCTTTAAATTACACATATTCAAATATCACATCTTTATAAAATACATCTTTAATTCACACATTGTCAAATAGCAGATCATCAAATAATTACACATCAATACACTTCATCTATATCAAATAAAAATTGAACATTAATAATTATGGCAATGCAATATGAAGTACGTTAATAGTATTTATTACTATATATGAAACATTGGACTTACATTGTATATACACACCATACTATACTTAATGATTTACTTGTCATATATGGTTTATTTAAAGGGAAATTACAATGTATACATAGTGAACAATTCTAGTACATCCCATAGTATGTAGAAATTCTGCAATATTATTTTATACATGTTCACATTCTCAAACAAGTCTCAACATGTTTTGCACGCTTCGACAAGCATCGATAGGCATTAGTGAAATCTCAATTTTATGAAACACACATATAGAAATAAAAGATCAAACACATTTACACCTAACTTCACGACACAACATTAACGAACACACAATATAACAAAATATTATCATACTCATCAGACTATAATTATCATATACAATTATCACATGAAAGTTATACTGAATCTAGTAAGATATGCGCAACCCACAACCACTAGGTCAACGATTTTTAAACTCTTTTGGCAATTCAATTACAGAGAAATAAACAAATTACTTATTGAATCAATTCCTAACCGTAAAGACTCACCGACATTCCCAAATCAAAGTAAACGATGAACAATCAGAAACAACTTGATCAAATATAGTTTAATTGGTTAATCATAGGATATAAATTCATTAAATATATGAAGAAAAACAAAAACAATGGAAAAGAAAAGCCCTTCACTACCCGTATGTTCATACAAACTCCCCCCTTATAAACTCATCCTAAAGCATGTTATATGCAATCTAATGATTCACAGACCTAATATTAGTGAAAGATAGTCTCACCCTTACCTTATAACAGATGAAATCGGCAGCCTCCAGGGTTCTCTCTTCTTCTCTTGTCTTTTCTCCCTTGTTTTCTTCTTTTCCAAAAAGCGGTTTAACGTAAAACTCTTTTTAACCCAAGCTTCCGTATTTATAATACTAATCACTCTTCCTAAATTTATTTAGGCCCAATAACTCTGTTTTCTTTCTATTCTAACCCCCAAATCTACTTATTCTAATAATTCTCATATTCTAATAAATAATATAATAAAGCCACTTAATAAAATACCAACACCTCACATATTTAAAATAAATCACATAAATAGACTCTAACTTAATAAAAATAATTAAATATCAAAGTGGGCGTTACAGAACGGCCTTCCATTCATAAACTATTTCAACATGTTGGTTATTTTAAGCATTGTTTGGTGCAATTATAAGGTTTAGTGTGCAACATGTTGGTTATACTGCAATGTTCTTTTCGGTTACTTTATTTGGCGTAATTTGCTCATGAATATAGATAGGGCAGGCATTAAGCACAAGATTTGACATTCTACCAACAGTGTATTGTGAAGAACTAGCCAAGCTACATGTATAACGACGTCTTTGATTTTACTTCACTGCATTAATAGAAATATTGTAGATGTGTATGTACTCATGTTTTTGTATTCATGCTAGGACCAAATCTCTATATTTTCAACTAAGGTTGTTGTTGAATCAATTGAGACTTAGCTAGGTTTGCTTATCGATCAGCTTTTCAGGGATTTCAGCCCATCACCAATTGTGGCTGCCTCATTAGGACATATTTATAAAGGTTTGTACCGGACACCTTTGATACTTGTAATTGGAAAATTGTGATCAAATCCGCCACTCTATTAGTTTGTGTTGGAATGTTTAATACAAATGGCATGGCAATGTTTTAGTTGCAGCTTACGATTTAAATAAAAGATGGTTTTTCTAAGTTTTTTCGTGCTGCTTTTGTTGCAGCTCATTTGCTTTCTGGTGAGGAAGTGGTTGTCAAAGTACAAAGGTCTGTCATATTATTCTCATTGACTCTTGATGCCTTGTTGTTTGATATGATCGGTAGAGTTTATAAACAGATTGCGTGGGCATGCAAAAATTTGCTCGTGGCTATGAATGAAATGGCAAGTTTCATTTCCCATGGAGACATTTTATTTCAATTTATATTGCAATTACTTTGTATTTAATTCATTTTAAATTAATGCAACAGGCGAAACATATGTTCAATGAGATCGATTATGTTCGAGAGGGCAGGAATGTTGAGAGATTTGCTTCCCTCTACTATTTGTCTTCAAGTAAGTTCAATTTTTGTGGCAAAATTTCCATTTGCTTTTTTCTTTGATTATTTGGTGTGCGCCTAGAGTGTTGTTATTTTGTAGTCCAAAAATTAAGTGTTATGTTGTTCACATAGATATGAGGATACGATTCACATTGGAAATGAGATGGTGAGAGGTAATTATATATAACACAAACAGTTTATGAAAATATATTAGATCTCTTATATATTTTCATATCTTTAATTAGTTTGATATATTGTGTTGTGTAAATTCAATGCACCCATTTACAATTTGATCCATGTTTGAAGAGTCTCTTGAACACTTCCACCTTCTAGTTGTTGGAACACTTCCCACCTCTGACTGAATTGAGAACCAGTTTAAGAAAACTGAAATGAAACCATAGAACTTTCTATCAAAGCATAATACAAAATGATAGAAAGAGAGCAAATATTCATTAATCTATGATTTCCGAGGAGCTGATCAACGTCGAAGTGAGCTGCAATAACCTGCAACTGTGCTGTTTTTTATGTTGTTTCACATGGTTTTTTGGGCAGAATCTGATTAGCAGTGCCCTAAAAGTGGAGGAGGAGCTGGTACGAAGAAGTCATTGAAAGTTCCCAAAATAAAGTAGGACTATACAACAATACTCACCATGGAGTGGGTCGATACAATCAAGCTTACAGATAAAATAGGCTTGAGTAAAGCTTCGTTGAATCCAAAGGATCTTATCGACCAGGTATAAACAACTCACATCTATCTATCTTCTTTTTTTTGAATTGGCAAAATTTATTAACATCATCCCCGCAAGACGCAAGATACACCCTATCCCTTTACAATAGCAAAAGCTAGAACCACCACCAAAACCCAAAAATATGTGACAGTAGCAAGTTATGTGCCTGTAATCCGGTAAATACGCCACCGAATTGTTATTTTGTACGAGTGTTTGTGTTGTTGTTGGTGCGGGAAAAAGTATAGAGAAAATAAGGGATGGAATTGTGATAGAAGCATAAAGGTCTGTTTGATTTTGATTTGGTCATGCAATATGTTTTCTTGTGGTCCCTTTCCCTTATATAGTATTTTATATCCTAACGGCGGCGGCATTCTCGCATGTGGTGGGACTATAAAACAACATCAACAATGACACAATGTAGTAATTCATATTCGAACGAAGCTACAATTTCAAGAAATTAAATTAAAACAAAAAACATGTACACTTTGATGTAGTGATTCATATCCAAACGAAACTAAAATTTCAACAAATTAAACAAAAACAAAAAACTTGTCGTTGTAGTTATTGATATCCAATCAAAGTTAAAAGTTCAACAAATTAAACAAAAACAAAAAACATTTAACACTTTGATATAGTGATTCATATCCAAACAAAGCTTAAATTTCAACAAATTAAACGGAAAAAAACATTTCGGTGTAGTAATTCATATTTAAACGAATCTAAAATTTCAATAAATTAAACAAAGATAAAAAACATGTCACACTTTGCTGTAATGATTCATATCCAAATGAACTTAAAATTTCAACAAATTAAAGTAAATCGAAAACATCATGAGAGAAAGAGGTACCTAATTTAATAATATATAGATACTAGTTTCACCGGTGTTACGGTGAAACACCACCTCTATAGAGTATGCAAGGATGAGAATATAATTTGTTGACGAAGATTTTAGGATAACTCTTCAAAAATATAGATCTTATAATTTAAAGTCTCTCTATACCATGTACAATTTCTAGCTTTATATAGGGGTTCAATTATCTTACTTCACGCGTTTACGCAATTATTGTCCCACATGTCTATACAAGACACCCGAAAACGAGCAATCAATATAATTGCTTACCTGTGGCCATTGCTTGTGTGTTCAGATGATCATAATATAAGCTTCTTTTTTAACCTTTGATATGTGTTGTATAGGTCATTGCTTGTGTGTTCACATGATCATATAAGCTTCTTTTCTAACCTTTGATGTGTGTTGCATAGTTTAATTAAGCTTGATTTTGTTTGGGCATTCCATGCACCTTGTTGCACATTTTGGGGTGGCTTTTTCACTGTTAATTTGTATTTCATTAATTCGTACCATGCATATATTGACTTGAGCTTGGCTCTCAGTTGGTAGGAACAATGCATAACATATGTAAGGTTTGGGGTTCAAACCCTGACCACCACAAAAAAGAAACTATTATGTATTTGATGAAGTAGCATGATATTGTTAATATTTGTTTTCAAATGTTATTAAGCAAAGATTTTATTTATATATATATATATATATATATATATATATATAACTATGTTGTTGAAAATGAATTTTAGTTAACTACCAGATGTGTTATTAAGGACATTTTTGTAATTTTAGGGGGGCCTAAAGATATATTGGGGGTCTTAAAAGCAATCCTAAAAAAAATTCTTTGAATGTATTTTGGACTAGTCTTTTGAGACTCGGCCCAAAATATGGGCGGGCCATTTTTGACAGTCTGTTAGTCATAAAACACACGAAAAGCGCCCCTTCCAAAACCCTATGCAATTCTCTCCCTCCTCAAAGACGTATTCATCTCAAACCTCTATCGATCTCTCTCGGCTGGGAAATGGACGATGATGAAGTAGAATCTTCGTTGAATATTAATGTGACAGCAGATGTTCAAGGAAAATCTGTCTCGATTGTATTTAATAGAAGAGCCTCCCTTGATGATGTGATTCGTAGTATACGTTTCGACCACCAAATTCCTCCACAAGAACAATGTTATCACGTTATTCGTAAGAAACTTAAACAAATTGTGTTATTATTGTTGTTAGGGTTTTGATATCGTGTTGTTGTTTGTTGTTGTTGTTGTTGTGTGATAAAAATTCAGGTTCTCGTCTCCTACCGATGCAAATTCCAAAATTGCATGATGCGGAGTTAGCTGCCTCATCCGCTGCCGCAAAATGCATCTTGATTTTAATGGAGGGAGATTCGAGGAAGTCGTTTGTTGTATGTTTCTATTTTTATTCTTATAACACATGAATATATGCATGTTGTTAATCAACTATAATGTGTCATTGTTTATTCCCTTAAACAACTCGTCATTATTTTATCCCTACATATTTGTTTATTCCTTACTAAGGTATTTAATTAATTTATCCTTATATATGCTTATATGTTAAACTATGTACTATAATCTTTCATATTATTTTCTAGAAATATTGATGGTTCGTACTTGTAGTTGGTAGTGATGTTTGTGTTTAATATATGTAGTATCTTTACTCAATTTATCGAAATTTCTACACAAATTATCACACTATCACACTAATATAGAAATACACAAAGGTTCACAAATAAAGGTATTTTAGTTTAAAAATGTAGTTAATATTTTGTTGGCATCTTGTTTTGAAGGGAATGTTTCATTGATATATTAAAATTACAAATACTAATATACAATCAATATTATAATAAATGTGACACTTAACATAACATGGACGAGCATAACTAGCACTAGATAAAAGCAGAGTCCTACAATTAGAGAGTAAACTTCATAGTTCATATATATATATATATATATATATATATATATATATATATGAGTTATTATTACGGACGACATTCACAACTAGCTGACAATCAGATCTATTATTTTAGTTGATGTAAAATCCACAAAAAAATAATTTGGCTAGCTTATTTAGGGCCCTAATGAAAAAGTATTTTGTTCTCACATAATTTAATTTAATGAAATTAATTAATTCTAACATATAACTTTGATCGAAGTTTTGGTAATTTTATGTTTATTTGACAATTGATTTGTAACATACTATCTCAAATTCTCAATAGGGATTAGGAAACTCTAGAGTAGCATCTTGCTACCAATTTTTTTTCTTCTAACAAGTTAACATCTAATAATTTTTGTAAAGAAAACATAACACAAATTTGTTTTATTTAAGGTGGACACGTCACCTATTCCATATGCCACGTTTGAGCGTTTCTCATTCTAGTATTGTATTTGGCAGTTTTATACTTTTATTGAAACAGGGTAACTATCAATCCATAAAAGCTCAACTTTTTAGATTTTTCAACTTTCTTTTGTATGTATCGATCCAAAGGAAGTTTGCATTGATCCAAGTACGCTCTTATCAAAATCTCAAAATAATCGAGTCATTTGCAAAAATATTGTCTCAATATAATTGAACCATTTCATTGTTCAATGCAGTATTAATTGATTTTTTCTCGTCATAACTCAAATTAATAATATTTTCATCACCTCCCAATTTAATATATTCTACATGCATTTATGATGATGGAGAATGCATCAAAATCATTTTCCCGCCTCTTTCACTTATACATTTGATCTTAATATGTGTAAAATGAACAAAAAACTCAGTTATTATAGGATAGATGGAGTACGTTTGAATTCTGAAAATATCTATAGATCCTTACAAAGGTATGTATTATTACATAGAAAATGTATGCATCGATCCAAAGGTCAATTTTTTTTACAAAAACTTTAAATTACTTTAGCATTAAACTTCAGTTGTATTGTAATCATTCATAGGCAGGCACGGACCTACCTAGTGCTAATTGGGGGCACTCGACCCCACTTGTGCATTACTTTTGTAACCAATAGCTATGTAAATTTAGATGATGACCCCATAATACAATTTCATATTGCCTCCACAAAAACTTGTTTAGTGCACTAAAGGCAAGCAATTACACCATGATACTACTTAGTGTTAAAGACTAAAGGCTAAGGAAAATGTGGATTGAATTTCAGTCGATAAAGAAAAGTTGTGGAGTGGTAAGTGAGAGAAGTTTACATTGGGATCCGACTTTAATATCTTTTAATTTTAATGTCTTGCTAACGAGTGTTTCTGTGCCACTCTTTAAACATTTTAAATTAAAAATATTTACTAAAAAAGTTAAATATTTCAATTTACAATGCATTAAATACACAAATTTCTATAAAAAAAAAAACTTATATTGTATGGTCCTTAAAGAGTGCATCGGGGGCACTCGTTAACATTTCTCTATTTCTTATCATTTGTGCAACCAAATCAATTTTGAAGGACTCTTAAAGCTGAAGCCATTTTTTTTTATCCATTTGTATCAGATATAGGTCTTCGATATTAAGGTATTTTTTTTTTGATGTATAATAATATAACTTAATTTTTTTTCATAAATTTTGCACAATATAACAATGTCATCTATATTGGTTATGAATTTATATATTTTTTTATAAACATTTATGATAAACGATCTTGACCCCACTTACTGAAATTTCTGGATCCGTCCCTGTTCATAGGGGTCTTAATGCTTAATAAGAAGGGAGATAAGTCGAATACACATCAAATCTAACTTAATCTATATATCCTATCTTTGACATTATTCAAAACCCAATAAAATGAAAAATACACCTGCACCTATCAGACACACCTTACCATAGATTAATTGAATTTTTCATTAATGAGTAAAAATAAAGGGGGTTAAAAGTGAAATCCTATACACGCACGAATTAATTTAATCCAACCTAACAATGAACGCTTCTTGTGGAAATTCGAACATTGATTTTGTTATGTTATAAAATTCTAACACACTCTGCTAAACTTAATATTGAATTATTTTTTTTTGCCTTTTTGGATTGTACACTTTTGATCCCTTAAATTATTTTTAAATTTTATTTTAGTGCCTTAAGTTATTTCCCTTCCGTTTTGGTTCATAAATTTACAACCATTAGACATTTCGGAGTCTTAATTTTTTTTTTCTTTCCATTTTAATCTCTTAAGTTAAGTGACAAACATTTGTAATTTATAAAATCAAAAAGAAACAAAAAAATAATTAATAAAACAAAGTGTCTATTATTTACTATAACTTTTATTTTTGAGGAATATTATTTACTTATAACTTAAGAAACTAAAAATAAATTGAAAAAAACTTAAAAGAACTCAAACGAATGAATTGATCACACTAAAAATTATCTACGGAGTATATTTTTGTTATTTTTTTTTTAACACAGAAAGGACACGCGTCCTTTGGTGATTAGTTAACAGAGCAAAGCGAGATTCCATTCCGTTTCAACTAACAAAAAACGGTTACAGAGAAAGGACACGCGTCACTTTATGATTACTTAACAGTCTCTATAAAACCGTTCCCGTAGCCTCTATCTTCTCAAAGAAGCTTCTGAAACTTGAGAGTAATAACAAACCGCGAAAATTTTCCCGCTCAGAGAAAGAAACAGAGAAATCTCGAAGAAGAAACAATGGAAGCGATTGCAGTTCTAACCGCCGGTGAGATGAAGGAAGCGATTGCAGTTCTAACCGGTGCGACGAAGAACGTGAAGATCAATGGCGGCGAGATCGAGAAAGAGAAGAAGATCTTTCGTATTCAAGTTTCCAAGTCTAAGAAGCCTCTCTTCTTCTACCTCAACATCGCTAAGGTAATTAGGTTTTCGATTTTCATTCAACCGCTTTTTCGTTTTTGATTCAATCGCTTTTTCTTCATTTCGTTTTTTTCATTTCTGATTATGGATTTCGTGTTTCTTTCTGATTCAGAAACACTTGAAGCTGGATAATGATGTTGAACTCTGTGCTTTGGGAACTGGTATAATTTTCTTTAATCCTTTTACTTTCTGTGATTCTGATTCGGTTTAAGCGTTTTTCTTGATTATGTAATTGATAAGCTGAAGTTTTAAGATTAAAACTCTTTTATTTGATTCTGATTCGGTTTAAGCATTGTTCTTGATTATGTAATTGATAAGCTGAAATTTTAAGATAAAAACTCCTTTACTTGATTCTGATTCGGTTTAAGCGTTGTTCTTGATTATGTAACTGATAAGCTGAAATTTTAGGGTAAAAACTCAATTGATAACTGATTAATTACATACATATGATTGCATTTATGAAAATTGTTTTTAATCAGTTCGGTTACATATTTTTTTTATCAACTAGTATTAATTAATTAATTAATCTCGAAAATTAAGTGTGAGAATTGTATGTATTGTGAATTCTTTAAGTTTTATGTGATTTGAGTTTCTTGTAATTAGAATAACTGATTTTCTTTGATCCTTATACTTTCCGTTAATTTATAGATAGATATTAGATTCTGATTAGGTTCATATATGAAAATTTAATTTTGAACAGTAACCGTGTTCTTGATTCATATATGAAAATTGTTTTCAATCTGATTTTTTATTTTTTTTCTTGCAAATTAAATGTAAAAACTGTATGTGCATTGTGCATTATTTAATTAATTTTCACGTGATTTGAGTTTCTTGAATTTAGAATAACTAATTTTTCAGTGTGGGATATTGGAAATTATGAAGGTTTTTTTCTTTTGTTTTTCTAACTTTGTTTTTGAATTAAATTCCAGCTATTCCAACTATCATACTCATCTCTGAGATTTTGAAACGCAATGGATGGGCAGTTGAGAAAAGTAAGATAACCTCTCTAATCCTTGGAAAGATTTCCAAAATCAACTTGCTTATTTTTAAGTTTCTTTAATTACATGTGAGTAATATTATATATGAATGTTTGTCACAGGTGTGGAGGCATCCACTATTGATGCTAAGGAAGGCAAAGAAGGTCGTGGAGCTCCAAAGGCTAAGGTTCTTCTTCTTACATTTTCCTTTGATCTGGATTCTGAATTGTCACTTAATTGTGTTCAACTTGCTAGTAACATGTAATTAATTATTTGGTACTGTTTTGTGCAGCTTGGTATTGTGCTGGGAAAGGCTAAGAGTGGTGACCAGAGTACTGATGCTTCCTCAGAGTAGTGGAACTGATAGGATATGATGAAACTCTACTGCTTGTAGAGTACTGTGTGTAATAAACTGAATTTGTGGTGTAGAATGTAGATAGATATATGTTGCTGTTCTTTCACTCCTTAGTTTGTTTTTTCTTTTGCCTCGTAGGGCAATAAACTGTGCTGATAATAGCCCTTCTGAAAGTAGTTTTTTGTGCAAAGCTATTGCAATTTTAGTCATGTAATAAACAAAGTATTCCTGTATGGATGTACATTCTCATGAGTCATAATAGTGTAAAAAGATTTTGGAGTTAATAAATGTTCTGCAATTTGGTTACTTTGAGTGCCAAAGTCTAGTAATCCGATGCTTTAATGTTAGCTTGTGGATGTGTGTATCTGTGCATAAACAATATCAACATATTAGTGTAAAAAGATTTTGGAGTTGGTAAATGTTTTGCAATCTGGTTACTGAGTTTGAGTGCCAAAGTCTAGTAATTTGATACTTTAATGTTAGCTTGTGGATGCAGGATGTATGTATCTGTGCATAAACTATATCAAAGAAGAATGTTGATTTATATATATATATATATATATATATATATATATATATATATATATATATATATTAAAAGTGGCAAAATTTATTTATTTATACTGTTGGGCTAGTGCATGTGCAGACTTGGAATCCAGGAAGCATGTCCAAATGCACATGTATGTGAAGAGAGAAAACAATTCAAACGTGTTAATGTAGTAATCTGAATTGAATTACATTAGGCTTATATTTATTTTAATTTAATTTTCTTTCCATCATATGCATAGGAGAAGAGCTGAAGTCATTAAGGAATATCAGTCAAGTTCTACTAAACTCTGACCCGAATCAAAGACTAAAATGGGGTTCATTTGAATTAAGAATGCAGTAGTACTTGTAAAAGAGTAAACACCTATTTTGTTTTAAATTTGTAAGTGTATGACAGTTTGAGACCTCAAACTTAAAAAATACCAAATTGCTCCCTCAAATTGAGTAACATCAGTAAAAAAAAAATGTGGTTGAAAATAATTTTTTTTTTGTCAATAACATTATTCAAAATGTTAAATCATACCGTGACTTGTCTAACTATACTTTGTTAAAAAACTTGGGTAGACTTGTCATCAATTTATGATTTCTTTGTCAAAAAAAATCAATTTATGATTTCAATGAAGAAAATCCAATACACCACGTATAAAAGTTTGAATTTTTGTTTTGGTCAAAAAGTTTGTAGTTTTTAATCAATATGAAACTTTCTTTTACGAATTTAGTGTGATATGATATTAGAAAAGTTAGGGTGTCACTTAATACGACACATCATCGTTTTTCAAAAAACTATTTCACGGATGAAACATTTTGACTAAACGTTAACCAATTTGAAGAGCAAGTTGATATTTATTATATTTCACGTAAGATGACTACTTATATAATTTTGATACAAATAAAATGGGGTCAAAGATGAAAATTTATTAGATGGGGCATGATATATATATATATATATATATATATATATATATATATATATATATATATATATATATATATATATATGCAGTTGTGACAATAAGTCATGACTTTCGTAAGAGACTTATGGTTCGACCTATTCAAAGTCCAGAGCGTTCTAACTCGTTTAATAAGTAGATCAGATTTAGGTTTTTTGTATAAGTATATTACATTCTTTTTGTCAAGTAGGAAAACAACTGTAAATTCACATCTTAAGGTGAATGTATGAAGCGTTTGAGGTTCAAACCTCGACACCTGGCTGTAAATTCACATCTTAAGGAGAATGCATGAAGTGCTTGAGGTTCGAACCTCAACACTTGCATATATTATGCATTGTCGCTACCAACTGAGCTAAGTTAGCGACATATACATATCATTTTTAACGACACATTTATTATTAGACTTTTTAGAAATAGACCAAATATTCTATTTAAAATCTTTAACACAAATTAGGTTTATAAATAGATTAATAGATCCGATCAGATTTATAATAAAGTTTTTGACGCATAATAATATGTTAAATTTAGGTTTTACGCTTTTTAAAATAGATCCGACCCGTCCCTTCGACAACATCTGATAAAATCGAAACGATACAGAAAATAGATCCGACCTATTCAAACAAAGTCTCGTCCGACGCGATCTATTCTCACCCTTATATATTAGTGAAGTGATATTACAACTTTACTAGCGCCTACCCGTTGAGTGAGTAAGTAAGCTGAGGTAACATAATAACGAAAGAATTAAAAAAAAAAAAAAAAAACAGTCGTGGGTGGTGGTGGCGCACGGCAGCACAAGATGAATCCGATGAGAATGAGAATGGATCCCTTAACCCTCCTCCGTGATTTCACCATTAGAGGCGACTTAGACAAAATCGTCCGTCTCAACGGTAACTTCCGTTTCGGCGAAGATTACACCTTCCCTTGCTCCCTCGAAACAGCTTATCGCTCCACAAAGGGAAACCGCTACACTCTCGAAACCCTAGTTCACTACATCAAAAATCATCACCTCAAACACGCCGAGTATTTTCAAAATACTTTAGCTCTTGGAATCCCTTCCGTAACCCTCCCTGATCGAAAACCAATTCTTAACTATCTTCAAGGGATTCTCTCCACCACCGATTCAATTGAATATCTCCCCGAACAGCCTTCGATTCCCGATGAACCTTCTTCTCTCCAACAGCACTCTCAATTTCCTAATTCAGATGAAATTATCACTGAATTAGAATCACCACCGTTGGATTTCATATCAATGATTAGAACAGCTGAGAAGCCACTCAAGGATCGTGAATCTCTTTTAGAGTGTAAGAATCGCGATTTTTACAGCGTGTTAGTTGCGGCTACTAAACGCGAAGAGGAGCGTCAGAGGGCGGAGTCTCATCAAAGGAAAGACGGGTTAGTTGCTAAGAGTAGGTTAATGGGAAGTGCTGATGATTTTGGTGGTGATGAAATGGGGTATGATCATCAAACACCGAAACCTAAAATGCATCTTAAAATCGGCGAAGGTGTTCCGATTATTTTGGTTCCGAGTGCTTTTCAGACACTTATTACTATCTATAATGTTAAGGATTTTTTGGAAGATGGGGTTTATGTACCTACTGATGTTAAGGTTAAGGCGATGAAAGGTGCTAAGCCGGATTGTGTTACTGTTCAGAAGAAGCTTAGTAGGGATAGAGCTGTTACTGCTTATGAAGTTAGGGATAAGCCTTCTGCGCTTAAACCTGAGGATTGGGATCGTGTTGTCGCGGTTTTTGTTTTGGGAAAGGATTGGCAGTTCAAGGATTGGCCTTTTAAGGATCATGTCGAGATTTTCAATAAAAGTCGGTTATTTTTTCCATTTTATTTTGATTGTTTTTAAAACGAAAACTACAATTTTCTTAGCTCATTGTAATTTAGTTTTACCCCTGTCAAATTGTTGCAGTTACTGGATTTTTTATGCGGTTTGAAGATGATAGTATAGAGTCTGCGAAGACTGTGAAGCAGTGGAATGTGAAGATTATCTCGGTGAGTTGCTTCCTTGTTCTAACTACTGCTATGCTATCTTTCTGTTTTTCCAGTTTTTAACTTACACTGCACTGCACTCTAACTATGCTTTCAGATTAGTAAGAACAAGCGGCATCAAGACAGGGCTGCGGCATTGGAGGTGTGGGACAGACTGGAAGAATTTGTGCGCTCACGATCACATTCTTGATTTGTACCACCATACTTTTAGCGATCACTGTACGTACTTTTGATTTTGAGCTCCTTGTATCCGAATATTGCAATATTTGGTGTCTTGTAATGTTATATCGGATGATACAAGATAAGTAGTTCCACCTTTTAACAATGTAGTATATTGTTAAATTAGGGTTGTCCTGTCACTAATATCCTTTTTGTGTGCTAAAGATGGATATGCTATTTCACCGTGTAAGGGATGGAAGTTTTTCAATCATAAGAAATTCTTGAGTTGTTCAGTGTCTCTAAGTCTATACTGCTAAAGTTATTGTCCATCTAAGATTAATTTTCATGCACATTTGGCTTCACTTGAACTTTTGTTTTTTATCAGTAATTGAAGGATGTAGAGACTGTTGAATGAGAGCTTTAGAATATTGTTTGGAGTATTTATTTTGTTATTAGTGTTTCTGTTACTTTCATGACAGACATTTAGTCCTTTCCCGTCATAATCAGATGTGGTTTGAGACATATCCAAATGTGGCTGTACCTGTTTTGTTTCCTCGTTAATTCAGTTTTGGTGCGCTGCTATTTTTTTGTATACCTTCATTCCTCATTGGTTTAGCTTGCATTGCTGCTGCGTAGGATTCCTCGTTAATTCCGTTTTGGTGCGCTACTTTATTTTGTATACCTTCAATTGAATGTAGGACCTCTTAGTTTGGCTTGAGTTCACCATTGACAACTATTGGGAGGCTTAATCCTTAATGTGTAAATAAGATTCTATTCTATGGCTAGGAAAATTAAAGAAGATTCTTTCATTTCTATCCATGCCCAAAAGATAATTTGGTTAAAAAATTAGCAGAAAATTCTGGGCTAATGGCTTTATAAGTACTCGGTCTACTTCTATGGGTGGAAGCTCAGTGTATATATTTAGAGATCACTATATGTATTTTTGATATTGAGCTCTTTGTACCAAATTTTTGCAATTTCTGTTGTCTTGTGAGTGTCATCGGATGATATAAGTACTTCCAAACTTCTAAAAATGAAGTATTTTGTAAAATTAGGGCTGTCCTTTTGCTGATATCCTTTATTGTGTGCAAAATATCTGTGGATGGAAATTTTTTCAATCATAACAAATTCTTGAGTTATGCTACACCTCTTTAAATTTATCCTACCAAAGTTGTCCATATTAGATTAGTTTTCATGCAACATTTAGCTTTACTAGAACTGATGCTTTTCATCAGTAACTGTAGGATACAAAGACTTTTAAATGAGTTCTAGAATGTTCTTCAAAGTATTTGGTTTGTTATTCGTGTCTTTGTCGCTTTCATGTCGGTCATTTAATCCTTTCCTGTCTTCGTCAGACAGTAGTTTGAGAGATATCCATATGTGGTTGTACATTATGTGTTTCCTCATTTATGCAGTTTTGGTGTCTCTCTCCCTTTTTTACTGTAGTAGATGCACTAGTTATTCACTGGTTTAGCTTGTTGTTACCACTACATAGGGTTCCCTTAATTGAAGCCTTTGTTTTATGGAAGGTCAAATGCTCTTAGTGGTTCCCTTAAAATCATTGAAAAAGTATCCATGTTTGAGGGATTTAGTGGTTGTTATTTCTGATATGTTAAATAATCTCAGTTTCAAGTCATAGTTGACTAACTGCTTCCTTTCACAGCGCTGCAAAGTACTGCATGGCTGCACCATTTTTTTTCTCTTTCAGTGGTTGTCATAAAAACCATGATAACACACAAATTTCAATCCATGTTTTATTCATAAAGGAGAGAATAAAGCCCTCTCATAATACAAAATCACGTAACCCAATAGAGGTCACAAAATGAATAGACTGAACCCTTCAACACAAGGGACTTTGATAATATATGATTAAACTACAACAATCGACAATAACTAGCAAAAGAATAGCATTTCAAATGGGAACCCAACTGAGAATCAGTATGTTCAGAAAACTGAGGCATAGGCTGCTGCCAAAATAAGAACCAATGGAATTGACAGCTTGATTGAATTTCCACTGGATGATCCATCACCGGTTGAGGGAGTGGATTTTGATCCGGTTCCTGCAAATGAATTTCAACTTAAATGGTTAACAAGGCCAAGGTTCAAATTGGATGATCAAGCTCTGAAGCATAACTAAATTACTTCCCCAATATGTTAGTACCTGATGGAACTGAGTTTGGAGACTCTGCTTCTGTTCCTGCTGGTGAGTCTGCTGGGGAAGCAGCTGTTGACAAAAACATATATTGTAAGTTAGCAGAAATATATAGTTTAGAATATGGGCTGTACTTATCTTTTTGAGTATCAAGGTTCTCTTATAGTTTCTATTCACTGTCTCTATAGTATAATGATAGATATTTGCATAGTATATATCTCAATGTTCATATAGTTAGGGTTGGATGCACATATTTGTCGAGCTGATTTTTTTCTCAACTCAATCAAATAGAAATTTTGTTCTCTTACCATTATTAGTTTTACACTGACTGGTGGGTGGGGTTTGCACCTTGCAAGCACCAGGCAAGGCTAGAGCCTGAGTTTGATTGATGCTGATTCCCAGCGACGATGCACCCCCGCCGAGAACCTGACATAGGCATAGTGGTTGTGAATTCACCACACTGGCAAGGTTTGAGCAGCATCCTGAAGACGGGGTTGAGGAATTCCCTGTGATATAGTTAAGACAAGGTGATAGGCTGACCAAGACATTTGTACAACTCGATTGCGCAGCAGCTCCAGCGCACAACATTGCGATTACAACCAAAACCAAACTCATATTCATTTTGCTGTGTGCCATTTGAATTGTTTTATGCAAATGTGTTGAAAACCTTGGTATAGACCTTGGTATATTCTTTTTTGGTTTTTGTCTAAGATCTTTGTTTACTCTGTGAAGACAATGGTGGTTTTGGAAGAACAATGTCTAGGCTTTTGTAGAGTAAGGACGGAAGAAGCTGACAATATTAAGTTGATGTGGGTGAACAACTCCTCCTACTATCTAACGAGATATATTTGGTATTACTATGATATAAGGTATTCAAGCCTTGATTATGGGACCCTTGATATATAATAATACTACTCCATAAGCTTTAGTGGAAAATGACAAAGACAAAAGTCGGTTAAACAGGTTACCAACTTTTGGCATCTGAGGCTGAGTGACCTCTATTATCGGCTGTTTGTGATAGATAGCTTGTGTTCAACGTAGAAGACTTTGAAAACATGACTTGAGAAGAAAAGAACCACGTGTCTTTCGGGTGAGATAATATTATTATTATATATATGCAACATTTATCAAGCAGGGGAAAGTAGAGAATGAACACGACATTTTCTTCTAATCTACAGTAGTGTAATTAGCAGGAGATTGTTAGGCTAAACAATTTGAAATCCAAAATAAAAAAAGGCATGGTAAACAGTAGTGTAACAATTTTTTGCCTACTTCGATCAGATAAATTAACTAGCCGGATTTCGTAGAAACTAAAGTCTAAATAAAAACCAAAAACGTGTTTTATATGTGGTACTAGATCAACTTTTTCATACATAATTATAAGGTCGATTTTTTAGAATTGCTTTTATTTAAAAGTGAGTTGAACGTAAAGTGTTTTGTTTGAATACATTTATATAAGAGTAAGTTAAAATAAATTTTAGTAGTAGAGTTATGCTTAGACGTAAAAGCTATAAATCTTAACTTAAGTTATAATCAATTTTAAAGAAAAACTCAATTATATTCAAGAGAAATGAAATATGTCAATTAATTTTACACCTTCGGAATTAATTTTGACTGCCCTAAACATAGAGCCAAACGTCGGCTCAGATTGAAATGAAAAAGCAGGAGAGTAATGTATCCTTTAGCCAAGTCCTCTTGTTACTTAGCTTGGTATTTGGGGACTGTGTCACCAAGCACTATATCTAGAGGTAAAAAATGATTTGTGTAAGTATTTAAAATAAGGTTAAAGTGGAATTCAACAATTATTTTAACCTACCGTGAAAACCGAAAATTACTTTAGCTATAGCTAAATTGAGATTTAGAGATTAAAATTAAGTTAAAAATTAAAATAAAATAACTAATACCCTTATTAAAAAAAAAATATACGAATACCTTCTACTAGGATTTGGTTATCCGCCACATCAATAAAATAAGGTTAAAGTGGAACTCAACAATTATTTTAACCTACCGTGAAAACCGAAAATTACTTTTGCTATAGCTAAATTGAGATTTAGAGATTAAAATTAAGTTAAAAATTAAAATAAAATAACTAATACCCTTATTAAAAAAATATACGAATACCTTCTACTAGGATTTGGTTATCCGCCACATCAACTGACCTAATATAGAATTATTTCACTTGACAAGTGCCAACTGATTAATGATCAAATAAGCCAATAATTTTGTGACAACATAACAAGGTAGGGTGTTTCATATGTCACTTGGGGAACATAAACTGCTCAGTTAAAATAGGGTCACAAGTCTATCAAAATGCCAAGGTTACATTCTTCAAAATCTTCATATCTGGTAGGTTAGTTAAGGTAGTTGTGCTTTTAAACCAACTTTGTAGCCACCTATTATTTTCCCACCACTTCTATCTATAAAATTCCTTCCATTCTTATTCCATCATTCCCAACCATCAAACTCATAAACTCATTTTTCTTCTTCCTTCACTCTTAAACACAACAAATTATCTTCTAACACCCCAAAAAACCAAAACTCTATAACATAAACATAGATGGATCATTTCGCGTCTCTCTACCGCCTAACTGTGGTGTTAGCCGTGGCTTCGATCATGGCTGCACCAGCCTACGCTCAAATCACGACGCCATGTAACATATCAATGGTAAGTAGTACCATTAGCCCTTGCTTGAGTTTCCTCACAAATAGTAGTGGCAATGGAACCTCACCCACTGCTGATTGCTGCAATGCAATCAAGACCCTCACAAGTGGAAGCAAGGATTGTATGTGTCTTATTGCCACTGGCAATGTTCCTTTTGCATTACCAATCAATAGAACCTTAGCTATCTCTCTTCCTCGTGCTTGTAACTTGCCTGGTGTTCCACTTCAATGCAAAAGTACTCTTTCCTAAATCTTCATTCTTTATTTTTCAAAAAGAAAATGTTTATATTATAATGTTGTTTTCAATCCATTCTATTTGTCAATTACTCTAACACAAAATTTGTTGTTCTCTGCAGCTTCGGGCTCACCGCTTCCTGCTCCAGGTAAACCGCGACGCAACACTCTATTATGCCTAAAAATTACTATTATTTTTCAATTTGACTAAAATTTTGAGTCATTTTGACTTATATTGACAGGACCGGCGTCTTTCGGGCCATCTCTTTCCCCTGCATTGACACCATCTCTTAGTCCTCAAGGTACATATTACTTACGGTCAAGGTTCTAACTTGTAGTCGCGGTCGTGGTTGCTAATCTGTCGCGATTTTTTAAAATGTGAAAAATTGTTTTTGATGCGGCCACAATTGTGGTCGAGCTCTAGTTACAAAAGCTTCTGTAACCTTTACATTGTGGCCGCAGTAGTAGTTGCTGACCGCAATTTAAAACCATATTTATAGTTGATCACTAATAGTTTTTCAAGTTTGATACTAATAGTAATGTCACCTTTTTTTCATTGAACAGGTTCTTCTATACTTCCCTCACCAGTGACACCTTCTCTGTCACCACAGCCTGAGACAACCAATCCATTATCTCCATCAGCGAACCCTGATATTCCATCTGCAACGCCCGGAAGTGGCCGCTCTGATCTGACTCCATCATCTGCTGGATCATCATCTTATAGTCTCCTACTATCTGTTTTGGTCATTGGATTTTCTATATTAAAACACTACTAGGTTACTGGATGTGACATCCTCTATTGATTTTAATGTATCAAATTAATAGGTAGTTGCAATATGTTTGGCTATATTGCAGGGAGGGTTTTGCTCAAATTGTTTGGACCCATATTGGGGTGGTATTGGTTTATTCCAAAGACATTTGTATTGTTGTGTATTATGTGTGGATTGAAAATGAATTAATGTTGTTTTATTCAGTCAAAAAGTTTATTGAGTTTGTTAATTTCATTATCAGCTTGTGAAGAATTTTGGGATTGGGTATAATTTGATTTCTTGAATCCTTTTACTTTCTTTGATTTTGATTCAGTTTCAGCGGTGTTCTTGATTTTTTTTTTTTGGTTACAGTGTTCTTGATTATTTAATTGTTAAGTAGTTTTTTTTTACAACAAAATTAAATAAAACAATAAAATTGGGGTGGGGGGGTAGAATCTAGGAAAATCAATTGGGTTCAGTGGAATAAAGTTTGTCGAGTTAAAGAAGAGGGAGGGTTGGGAATTAAGAATTTAAAAGCGTTCAATTTAGCTTTATTGGGTAAATGGGAATGGAGAATTCGTTCAGAAAAAGACAGTTTGTGGGTTAAAGTTCTGTCCAGTAAATATGGTGAAACAAATGGAAGAATAAATAGGGATGGGAGACATTGTTCGGCATGGTGGAGAGATATTCAAAATATTGAGAGGGGAGTCTGGGGATTTAAACCAAATTGGTTCTCTGATAGATTGAGGAGGAATATAGGAAGTGGTGAAGAAACTCTTTTGTGGATAGATCCTTGGACAGAGGGTGGATCTTTGATGAATAGATATCCGGGGCTCTTTGTGTTGGCTGAAAATAAAGAAATTTCATTGAAAGAAGTGATGCGGGGGGGGGGGGGGGGGGTTAGACAAGGCTCTGTTAGATGGAGGAGGGGTTTGACGGAAGAAGAAAAAATGTTGGAGTTGGAAATAATAGAAAAGGTTCAAGGGGTTCGATGTAAAGAAGATGAGGAAGATAAGTGGGACTGGTCTAGAAATGGCTATTCGGTAAAGGAAGCATATTCATCGATCATAGAAGGATATGTGGCAGAAGATTCAAGCGAGCTTGCCGATGTTTGGAATGATTCAATACCTTTAAAAGTTTCAGTTTTGGTGTGGAGATTAATGCAAAATAGGATCCCGACAAAAGATAATCTAGTCAAAAGAGGAGTTCTGACTGAATCGCAAAAGTTATGTTCGTTTGGATGTGGAAAAGAGGAAAATGCGTCACATGTATTTTATGAATGCAAGTTAGCAGCTGAGGTTTGGCAGCAGGTTCTAAAATGGTTAAATATATCCAGTGCGTTACAAAATACAGCTCTGTCTAATTTCCTTCAGTTTAAGGGTCTGATAGCAAGTGGTAGAGTGAGGACAGTAGGTTCAGTGTCATCTGGTATGCTTGCATTTGGATATTGTGGAAAGGTCGAAATGAGAAAATCTTCAAAGACAAAAATGGATCGCTGGAAACTTGGCTTGAAGGAATAAAGTTATTGTCATGGAAATGGTTAACCTGCAAGCTACATGGGTTTAAATACAACTTTAATCACTGGTCTTTTAAATCCTATGGACTGTTTGGGAATAAAGATCACTTAGTGTTGGGAAAGTAGAATTGGTTTTATCTTATCTGTCTTAGCAGAATTTGCTGCAGTGGAATGTTTGTTTGGTTTTTTAATGTTCATCGTCGATTTGGTGCTATCAATATGTTCCTTAGGCTGGGCTTGAAGTATATGTATAGATTGCTTTGGAGAGTTTGTTTATGTGCTTCTGGTTTTAGCTTTGGCTTGGGCTTGTGCTTCTTCATCAATTGGGGTGGTTATTCCTTTGAGCTATTTCTGCAGTATCTGACACAATGGATTGCTGTGCTCATTTTATTCATGTTTCATCAGCATTCTACCTCTAATTGGTTCCAGTTTAGCAGATGTTTGAGCTCTTGTTCGGCTCTGATTGGTTCTTTTTAGGAGTGGGGCGAAGCTTGAGGACTAGTGGTTTTCTGTCATCTATTTTATGTTTCCTTCATTATGTATATGTATTTCTGGGAGTAGCTTCCTCATTGTATTTGCTTTTGTAGTAGTTGTTAGTGGAGTTTGGGTGATTGGAGCTTGAGACTCTATCTTTTAGTGTTGTATTCACTTTTGGTGGTACCACTGGTACCATTTTAATATATTTAATAAATTTTCTTGGCCTTTCAAAAAAAAATAAAACAATAAAATTCCTCAGAAGGAAGGCAGTGCTAACAACAAGAAATTGATAAGTAGAATTTATTGAACAAAAAATCAATTTATTCTGAGAATGTGAAAATCAAGTTCCATTTCAATCCGTTCTTTTACATGTTTGCCTACTTACTATTAATCAATTTGGCACATTAAAGTGTCTTTTTGATCAAGAGAGAAAGGAAAAAAAAATCATTGTTATTAAATTGACAACCATATAAAAATAAGTGGTCAAACTAATTTTGGGTAGTCAAAATAACTTTTCTAGTTGATTTTTGTGCAAACAACAACAATCAAACCTTATCTCATAAAGTAAGGTCATCTACAAGAATAAAACGATTTACCAAATTTTTTTTTTTAGAAACCTATTGCAATTTTAGTCATGTGAACAAAATATTTCTATCTGGATGTATTTTAGTCATGTAAACCTATTGCACATGGTCTTGACTCATAGTAGTGTTGCTACACTTTAGAGGAACAAAATTCTTTTTTTTTTTTAAAGAAGGAACAAAATTCATTGTTATTGACACATTTGGTCTTTTTCATATTATATTTTAATTCTCTGTACCTGTAATCTCTGTCACACCTTGTGCATTAGGATTAGGATTTATTCAATAAATTCTTTCTTAGCCTATAAAAATAACTCGAGCAAAGTACTTGGAAAGAAATATTCACCAAATTGAGAAGGAATATAGTGGTAAGGAAGCAAAATAGACCATTTCTCCACAAAACAATTTATTAATGAACATTGAAAGAAAATCTAACCAACATGAAGAAGAAAATGGCTAAATTTTAGCTATCCCTGAATTCATTACATAAATCATTGAATATGATCGATGAAAAAAAAGAGTAAATATATGCAAAATCAATTGAATTGCATTAACTTTGGGACAAATGTGAGCAATCCATCCAAAGCTTGAGTACCGAATTTCCTTGCAAACAAATGACAAACATTGGTTGTCTTTCCATTGTACTCACAAGTGCTTCCAAACCTTAATCTCTCCAAAAACTCAATAGTCACATCTTTGCTACTAAACTTTCTTGGATGGGCTCCACCTCTTGAAAAATCAACCCAAGTCAAAGTCCTGTTAGAATTCCTCTTCCAAAATTTGACACTTACCAAAGTTGGCAAATAGTGTTCATCACTATAACATCCTGGGTGACAATATTTTCTGAACATAGAAAAATATGGCTTGTCGGAGATGATACGAACCGCAAGATAACGATCAATTTGGAACCATTGAGCCCCTTTTCTCCATTGTGAAAGTTGAATCAATGGCCTCATTCTACGGTTATATCTTCCACGTCCTACGGGACCTAGCTTATCAATGGCCTCCACAAATGTTTGTT
Organism: Medicago sativa; assembly: GCF_051527215.1. Lineage (NCBI taxonomy): Eukaryota > Viridiplantae > Streptophyta > Magnoliopsida > Fabales > Fabaceae > Medicago > Medicago sativa. The sequence continues at coordinate 1,634,659 of NC_140753.1, read as the reverse complement.
TTGAGTTCATTAGATAAGTGTAGATTGCGGAGAAATTGAACAATGGTATGCAATGTTCTGAAAGTAGTACGAAACGTTGGTTTGAGAAATCAAGCAGTGCATTTGCTAGTAGACGTCTTTCTGCTTCTATCATGCTATTTTCACCCCACTTTACCTCCTGCATGAACAATAAAAATTCATATATTTTAGCTTTAACTAGTCTATGTGAGAAATTCTTATAGTTCTTAATCACTCGAAATAACTTGACATGTACGTCACTTTATAAAGAAGAACGTAAAATAGGAACTAAAACTATAAGGACTAGAATGAAATACTGAGAATCAAAAGAGAGACAAAAACTAGCAAAAGTTTTTTTTATAGGACTTCAACAAAACGAAAAAGATTACAAGAACTTTAAAGAAAATAGAAAAAGATTACAAGAACTTTAACGAAAATATAATGTATAATAGACTCATTCCAATAATACCCTTAAGCAAATTTAAGAATGTTGTTGGTGTCATTCAAAAAGATAATAATTTATATTATATTTGTTATTATTTTTTGAAAAATATTATATTTGTTATATTGTCGATATCATTGAAAAAAATATGTATAGTTTGTTACAATATGAAAATACAAAATATATATTATCTATACATATACTTTTAATCAAATTCAAATTAATTTTAATCAATTTTTTCTAGAATTCTAATTGGTCCAAAATCAATTGGAAACAATGCAATTCAATTCAGATCCTAATATAATGGAATGAAAAGGGAAAACTAAAATATATACAGAAAGTAATTATTCTTTCACTATATAAAAAAGTAATTATTCTTTCACTATATAAATTAACAGTTTTTTTGAGGAAAAATATAAATTAACGGTTGTTTATCAAAATTAAAATCATTATATTATAGTAAATGTTTTCATTAATGCATTTTTTATTTTATTAAATGGTAAAAAATTATGGTTAACATCCAAATTTGTCCTTGAAAAAACAAAGACCTATTTTATAATCCCTAACAAATGTAAAGAAATAGTTCTTAAAAGTGAAAATACTAATTCGACCAACCTTTGTGAATCAAGTTAGTAATTTTTTTTTATCTCGCTGTGATCAAATAGGTCTTTGTATATTCTTTTTCTTAAGCAACAATTTGAGCGTCCACACTAAATTATAAATTTCTAAACTCTTGAGAAGAAAATATAGAATACATACCTTGCTTGGGATTCTTCGGCCATAAAACACGGAGTTTTGATTATAAACTGTTTCATTGAAGGAAGGACTAGGATGAACATAGATCGAATACAACCCTTCGTTTCCTTTGAAGAATTTCTCCCAAAGCGGAGCCAACAAAACAGGACCTTTTGTCAAGAACATGAATGCAACCTTTGGTTTTTGTTTAAATGGAGTTTTATGAATCATAGGAGCCAATGAAGCTCTCCAAAATAATTCATCCTCATTCATATCATGCATAGCCTTAGGAATCTTTAATAATTCTTCCAACCCATTTGAAGTAAGGTTATTAGTAACAGCCGAACAATTTTGTTTGATAGAGACCTTGGTTTGGTTATCGTGGTCATATGATGTTTTCGAGATGTTTGATAATAATATTGGAGGAGAATGTGAAAAATCAGGTGGTGGATTGAGGCTAAAGGATGGATCTTGGAAATTTTGGATTTCAAAGTTGAATGAAAAATCTTTAACACAAAAAGGGAGTGTGACACCAATGAGTAGACCAAAACCAAAGATTAGGGCATAAGTAAAGAAGTTTAGTAGATGGAGTTTAGTTTTGAAAAAATTAAAATACGACGAGGCTATGCTTGGATGATCGGTAGTGTTCTCCATGGTGATGGTAACAACAAATCGATCGATAGGAATTTGTGTTGATGTTTTATTTTTTACTTTGAGTGAAAGAGAGACTAATGATCAAGGTTCTATATTAGTGAAACAAAAAGATATACACTAATGTGTGAAACAAAAAGAGGCATGATCAAATCTTTTCTTAAATAGATATACTTAATCTATCTATACTTACTATATCAATCATCTATTTTTTAATCTACACTATTCTATACTATATATAAAAAAAAAACTACCCCTTTCAGCACATATTTGGGTTGAACTTTTCTTTTCAAAAATACCCTTAATTTTTAATTTTAATTTTAAATACAAATAACACATGTAACAAATAGATAATAATAAATTTAATTTAAGGAGAAAACTTACACACAATTCCCTATGAACTGTTCTTACGGTTAGCCAATTATAAAATAACATGTGAATTGTTAATCCATGTCACTAATCATCTCCGTTAACCCTCTTTTACCTCCGTTAACCACATATCAAACTCACAAAAAAGTAGCACAAAACAAAAACTCATGTTACTCATTTATCAGCCGGTTTTATGTTGTACATCTGTGTTGTTCCCCTCAATACAACCGAAAAAGATTGTCAAGTATTTTCATATCCCTTCCACAAAAAACAGTATTTCCATATTATTTTATTACTTCCACAAAAAATAGTATTTCCATATTATTTTATTAATATAAGTTACTCTTCATTAGCCTTTGATCAATTGTAACAAACGTGAGCAAAAAATAATTGTAAAGATTGGACTTTAAATCTTCTAAAAAAAGATTAGTATCAAACGTGAGCAAAAAATAATTTTAAAGATTGGATTTTAAATCCGCTAAAAAAAAGATTAGTAACAAACGTGAGCAAAAAATATTGTTAAAGATTTGACTTTAAATCCTCGAAAAAAATATTAGTAACAAACCTAAGTAAAAAATAATGTTAAAGATTGGACTTTAAATCCTCTAAAAAAAGATTAGTAACAAACGTGAGCAAAAAATAATAATGTTAAAGATTGGACTTTAAATACTCTAAAAAAGGATTAGTAACAAACGTGAGTAAAAAATAATGTTAGAGATTGAACTTTAAATCTTACGAAAAAAGATTAGTAACAAACGTGAGCAAAATATAATGTTAAAGATTGGACTTTAAATCCTCTAAAAAAAAAATTAGTAACAAACGTGAACAAAAAGTAATGTTAAAGATTGAACTTTAAATCCTCTAAAAAAAGATTAGGACTCGAAATATTTTAAAAAAATATTTGTTAGCACTATATTAAATATTAATTATCAATCAGTTTCCAGGAGAAGAACATAATTTGTTGTCATTTGACGAGGTTGAAGTGGATACTCATAACTTATATCAACAGGAATTTCTAAACTCGATTGCTCAAGGAAGTATCCCACCACATATTTTAAAGGTAAAAAAAGGTGCACCTTTGATGTTGTTGCGAAACATAGACCCTAGATATGGCTTGTGTAATGGGACACGATTGTTATGTCGTAATTTATTTAAGAATATGTTGGATATGGAAATCTTAACAGGAAGCAATGCTGGAAAAAGAGCATTCTTGCCCAAAATTAAATTAAAAATAAATGCGAGTTCAGGACTTCCCTTTGTGCTTAGTAGAAAACAGTTTCCCGTTAGACTAAGTTTTGCTATTATCATAAATAAGTCACAAGGGCAGACCATTCCCAATGTCAGAATCTATCTTCCACAGCATGTTTTCAACCATGGTCAATTATATGTAGCTTTATCAAGAGGAGTTTCTCAAAATTCAACAAAAGTTCTCAGTAAAGAAGGGAAAATAGAAGGAGAAGATGAAGACTTTACAAAAAATGTAGTTTTTAAAGATATTCTTTTATCGTAATCATAAAAATGTTTCTTTTACATAACATGTCATTTATACATTTATGTATGATGTTCCTAATTACTATTAGAATAAACAATAAATGATCATTATTTTATCTTAATTTTATATGCAGGCAAACTAAAATATGTTGAGTTCAAAAATAATTTTGTTATATGCCTTGACAATATTTTGTTTATAAATCAATAATTTCCATTGATATTTAAAAATATAAAATTTTTAATCAAAATTATACAAACAAATATAATTAAAAATCACATGCGTTAGCGCAGTAGAAAGAGCGGACAGACGCGCACGATAATGCCTGTCTTTCCGCTAGTTATAATAATGGTTACACGTTTTAGTTCTTGATTTAGCATTACGTATTTAAAATATTAATTCTCCTTTTCTTTTTTATAATCAAATATTAGTTCTCTACAAAAAAAATCAAAAATTAGTTGTTTATATGTATAGATAATAGATATTTTGCATTTTTATATTCTTATCTTTTTCAATGATACCATGAATCTAACAAATATAATATCTTTTAAAAAAATATAACAAATATAATATAAATTCTTATCTTTTTGAATGATACCAATAAAATAGCATGATGGTCAAATTTGCTTAAGGATGCAATTGGAAAAAGAAAAAAAAACAGCCTAAAATAGTCTATTTTCTTTATATGCTCTCTCTGTTCCTTTTTAACTGTTGTTTTTGAATATTAACATCAAATTAGTGAAGTGTATTTCCACACATTTACTTTCTATTATACCGTTGTTTTAATCTACCAATATATTCCTATTTTTTGCACACATTTTATCTTTCCAATAAATTTAACATTCTTTCAAAAAAAAAAAACATGTTATCTCGTAACAAACAATTGTTAGTTACTATCTTTTTTTCAACAAATTCCTATTTTTTTGCACACTTTGTCTCTCTCATAACAAACAATTGTCAATTTTAATATAACAAGAAAAAAACTTTGTTTTAAAAAAACAAACTTTCATTTTCTAAATGTTAAAAAACGAGTAACTGACAAAGGGTATAATTGACAAATCATACTCTTAAAATATCAAAACGACATTTAAACATGAACGTTAAATTCGTATTCAAACGACGATTGAAACGGAACGGATGGAGAAATATAAACTCAACATTAATGGGGAGGAAGATAGTATGGGGATCACACTCTGCTAAGAGAAAAAAACTTAGAGAGAATATTCTCTCTTTGGAAACAACCGGAATCCAAGCTCAGAAGGAATTGTAATGGCGCCGATTTTGAGGGCTCGAAAGTTGGCAGAAAAAAAAATGATTTTCAAATCTCCCAAAAAGGTAAGAATGGAAAAAACGTGAATTTACAAGCAAAAATAGCTGTAAATCAAGGACAAAATTATAAAAACTATAAGCCGAGGCCCAACGTGTGCGATCTTGAAAGGAAAGGGATGTGTTTTTTGGCTACATCAATTTTTCTTTAGGTCGAAAAATATCCTTCATAAGTTTTATTAGAGGTGCTAAAGCTAAAAAAAAAATAACCTTCGAAAAATATCCATCGAAAACTTTCGGGGTGTGGAAGACATTGGGGGACTAGGAAAGCAATTTTGAAAGGAAATTCAACAAAGGATAGTAAAGTTATTGTGCCCAAAGAAAATTGAAGATTTTATTTCTAGATTTTTTCCCACTCTTTGTTACTCTCACACTCTCTCTAAAATTTTTATTTTACCCTGTTTGAATAGTATAATCTGAAACAGATTATGGTTGTTTCTGATTATTGAATCTGAAAGTATTCAACATACAAAACACAAAAAACATGACATTAAATCACATTATTTGTCAACAACAACAATTCAAAAATGCCAATTTCAACAATATAATTCAACATGAATTCAACAACATAATACAACAACAATTTTAATTGCAACAACATAATTAATCAAAATTAAATAACAAGATCAGGGATAAGCCAAACTAAATTCTTCATTGGGTTTCTCCATGCAATCCGTAATTTACGGAACCATAGTTTTTTAAGGAACTATCATAGAATATGGTTCTCACATCCTCGTTGTTTTGGAGTTTCATTTGGGTGAACCGAGCACGTCCAAATGAGTTAACAAACGACGATACTCAACAATATTTATTCTTCTTGTAGCTTCATGATTGAAATGACCATTGCTCCAATCTGATCGATCCTTCTACTCAGACCGTGTAACATCGATCCTAAACAGATTGGGTTTCCCCATGTTGTAGTACACTGCATCTAACTTAGTATTCATTTCTACTTCATAAGTGTTCATGGTTCTATTGTGTGGAGCGCTAATAAACCAAGCACACCAATTTATAAAAGTTTATATGCAATGTGGACCCAGAAATTGGGGGTGCATTTCAGACCACAAAAAAATCTTGCATTCGAAAGGTTTTTTAAGACGTGTCAAATCCCCAATGCACAACAATACCCAAGTTTTTTAACATACACTGCATCAATATACTGACGAGTTTCAAGTTATATTTTTTGAATGGTTAAAATTCTGTTTCAGATTGCACAATCTGACCAGGGATTCATAGGATTTTGCAACTTATAAAACACCATATAACACATAATATCTATCCCATACAAAATAAAACATAGTATAACAATAAAACGCCATATAACATGCAATGTTGTCTAAAATGTTGTACATAATTGTTAACACAAAATGTCATTCAACGACTTAAGATTAACCAAAACGATAGCCACAAGTTTGACTATCGAAAATTCAACAAAACTAAAAATAAAAGGAATAAGTTCCTAATGCTTAAACTCACTCAAAAGTATGTCTTCTAGCAATTATTCATCCTCGTCTTCACGTGGACATAGATGATGAATTAGCCACTGTGAAAATCGAAGTTGGATCTAACTTTGTGCGTACTGACAAACAATTTTTTAACAATTAAAGTTAGTTTTTTTTTTTTAATAAACGATTAGGGTTTTTTTTAAAACAAAAAAAAAAATTTCATTAATTGAGAATTTCCAAATTAGAGTTAGTTTTTTTTTTTTTGACAAAAAAATTAGAGTTAGTTATTAAGTACTTCGTATTGCAATCATCATTGAGATAGAAGAAGGGGCAATAGTGAGAATTCACTCGTATCACTTCGTTTCTCTCCCGCCAAATTCCTTGCCGTTTTTCTCCAACATGGAAAACACCTCCTTCTTCTTCCTCTTCATGCTGAGTCTGATGAGTATCTCCGCCGTTACAGTAGCGGCGCCACCACCACCTTCCTCTCCAGAAGGTTGCACTGATCAGCTACTTCTATTCTCTCCGTGTCTTTCTTACGTCTCCTCTCCTCCAAACAACCTCACGGAGACTGCTTCCACCAAATGCTGTGACGCTTTCTCGTCAACGTTCGCGCCGAACTCTCTCTGTTTCTGTTATCTCCTCCGTGATAATCACATTCTAGGCTTCCCTCTCAACTCCACAAGGCTTCAATCGCTCTCCTTGCTATGTCTCTCTCCTCCACCAACTACTTCTTCTCTCAATGTTCTTTGCGCAGGTTCGTTCTTTGTTCTTTCTTTTCAAAGATTCTTAAGAATTTAGATACATAAATAATCAAATACAGAGAGATTAATTGAATTGAAATTGAAATTGAAATTGAAATTGAATTGTTGTTGTTTGATTCACATTGTTACAGAATCACGGACTCTTCCTCCTCTCGGCAGCGCAGATATTCTTGGTGTTCCCGTCACTCCTTCAGGAACAGGTGATTGATTCATTTTCTGTTCCATGCATTTGTTTCGTTAAAGATTATCATACTCAAGAATTGTGCATGTTTGGATTGGCTTATTTGAGTTTATCAACTTGGCATAGCATAAGTTTAGTTTTGTCAGATTTGTGAGAACTTTTGAAGACAGCTTATAACAATTTTCAAAACTTTTTTAGCTTATTTTCATAAGTTTTCCAATGTAGCTTATATACACAACTTATAGCCTATACAAAAACAGATTAACTTTATTTTATCTTTTGCTATAGAAATAGCTTATGTGAGCTTATACATAAGCGCTTATCATAATAAATGTTTGTGCTATAAGTTGTAAGTAAGTTGTTTATCCAAACAAGCTACCATAATCAGTTATTAGGGAGCTTATGTGAAAAAAGAAGTTATTAGAAAGCTTCTATAGGTACTTGACTAAAGATTGAAGAATTTCTATAAATTTGATTGTTAAATCAATAAGTTAATCATATTTTTTAATTAACTGACAATTTGTAAACTTATATGCTTTGAAAAGTACTATCAATTTATAGTATGGTAATAAGATGTATCGTTTATTATAAATGAAAATAATGCTAATTTTATATATAAAGTTATTTAAAAATATTTAGTTATAACAACTAACAAGTTTTAAAATGATTTTAAATGTAATTTGGATGAACCTTTTGTGTATAACGACATAGAATTTTGACTGTTAAAACAATATTTTCTCAAGCTTTTAACATTTTGGCAACCTTTATTCTCCTATAATTTGTTTAAAAAAAAAATAAATTACATGCATTATCTAGAATGAAAAAACACAAAAGCATTTACTTTTTTCTATATATTTTCTCTATTATTTTGTAAATAGTATCAGATAGTTTGTTATGAAACTCTACAAAAAAATATGGTTTGCTATGAAATGATAGTTAGTTAATTTAACTATTGGTTCAAAGAACAAGTGATTTTTTTTTTTACAATGGCTTAAAAATCCTATAATTATTCATATTAAAATTGACAATGACATAGTGTGTGTTTGGATATGATTTTGAAACCACATCACGTCAAAATACCACTTCCCAATGCACTCCAATCCTCAAAATTGTGAAGCTGGATTTTGTAGCTTTAGAGTTGCCGTGATTTTCTGCCGTGCTTTTCTCAATTCTACCGTTCTACCAAACAGGCTAATAATGCATGTCCTTAAACAGGGTCAGTATCCAGTAGTGCTAGTGCAGCAGGGAAAATGATACCCCGCAACGGCAAGGGCAATGGAGCAGGGACAACAATGTACTTTCCATCCTTGAATGGTTCAACTTCATCAACAATCACTGGTGGTGGATACTACAAGCATTTGCTACTCACAATCTTTTTTGTCACGCTTCCACTCCTCAACACTCTCAACTTTTAATGCTCAATATCTTGCGTTTTTTTGTTGTTGTAGAAATCAATATCTTGTGTTTACTACTTTAACATTACCATCATCATCTTGTATATTAAATCATTGAACATAATCAACGAAAAAAAAAGGTAAAATATACAAAATCAATTGAATTGCATTAACTTTGGAGCAAATGTGAGCAATCCATCCAAAGCTTGAGTACCGAATTTCCTTGCAAACAAATGACAAACATTGGTTGTCTTTCCATTGTACTCACAAGTACTTCCAAACCTTAACCTCTCCAAAAAATCAATAGTCACATCTTTGCTACTAAACTTTGCTGGATGGGCTCCACCTCTTGACCAATCAACCCAAGTCAAAGTCCTGTTAGAATTCCTCTTCCAAAATTTGATACTTACCAATGTTGGCAAATAATGTTCATCACTAATACATCCTGGGTGACAATATTTTTTGAACATAGAAAAATATGGTTTGTCAGAGACGATACGAACCGCAAGATAACGATCAATTTGGAACCATTGAGCCCCTTTTCTCCATTGTGAAAGTTGAATCAATGGCATCATTCTACTCTTATATCTTCCACGTCCTACACGACCTAGTTTATCAATGGCCTCCACAAATGTTTGTTTTGAGTTCATTAGATAAGTGTAGATTGTGGAGAAATTGAACAGTGGAATGCATGATTCTGAAAGTAGTACAAAACGTTGGTTTGAGAAATCAAGCAGTGCATTTGCTAGTAGACGTCTTTCTGCCTCTATCATGCTATTTTCACCCCACTTTACCTCCTGCATGAACAATAAAAATTCGTATATTTTAGCTTTAAAAAGTCTATGTGAAAAATTCTTATAAGTTCTTAATCACTCGAAATAACTTAACATTTACCTCACTTTATAAAGAAGAACGCAAACTAGGAACTATAAGGACTAAAATGAAATACTGAGAATCAAAAGAAAGACAAAAACTAGTAAGAGTTTTTTTTATAGGACTAAACAAGACAAAAAAGATTACAAAAAATTTAAATAAAATATAATGTATAATCGACTCTCTCATTTTATGATATATATAACGTCAATAAATACCAAATGATACTATTCTAAATACCAAAAATATATAACGTCAACGACTGTGCCACAAAATTCATAATAATTCCTATAATTAATGTCCGAAATGTACACAAAATATTTAAAGTAAGATGATTTATGTTTTCCAAGTTAGCACATTCTTTTACTATTAAAATTAAATTAATTCTTTTTGTAAATAATAAATTAAAATAATAATTTGATGGGAATAAGTTTGTCGAACTAGGCTTTACAATGTCAAATTTTAATTTGTACAAAAATTTAAGGTCTAATTTTTAACTAAAAACACTTTTAAAAAAGCTTTAGCTTTATCGATTTAATAAAAATCTTGGCTAGGCCAAGACCCAACTTAAGCTAGACTTGTGCAGACTGGTCTGACCTATTATCACATCTAATAGTAGGAAGTAGGAACTATTCGAAGCAAAATATGTTTAATATGAATTAGATTACTAAGAGCGAGACACCCATTTTTTGGTACTTAAATGGGTCTCACACGTACACATCACTCTTTTATCATTTTTTAATAGTAGTACCTAATAAGCACTTAATCCCTCCAACCCAGATCTCACACAAAGTTCTTAAATGGGACCCACTAATCAACTATCAATAACTTTATATCACTACATTTCAATTTTTTAATATTAAAAGCGTGCGGGTCCCGTTTAAAGTTGGGGGTCTTAAATAAGACCCCGGGTCTTAAGAGACCCCCAAAAAAAAATTCCCCAATGGGGGTAGCTATTAGGTACGATGTCTTAATTGGTAAAGACACCACCATTGGGGATGGTCTAAGAACCAATCTGGTGCAATGGTTATGGTTTTCTACCATTACTTTTTCCAAAATTATACAGAGAGACGGGGAGGGAGGTAGTGAATAAAAATTACTGCAAGGTTGCAAACTATAATTTGAATTTTTTTTATTATTGAATACAATTAGATTCTATGATTATATTCTTGCAAATACAACTCAATGGATAGCTATAACTACATTTGATGCGTTGAGACACGGGTTTGAACCCGTGATTCACCACTTTACATTATGTAGTGTATATGAGTTTTGTGCTAAAATAGCAATTCAATTTTTTCTAGAATTCTAATCGGTCCAAAATCAATGGGAAACAAATCAATTCAGTTTAGATCCTAATATAATGAAATGAAAAGATAACTAAAATATATATAGAAAGTGCAATTTTAACATTATTTTTTGCTCACGTTTGTTACATTTGTTTTAATATTTAAATTTATTCTTATCTATTTGTTACATGTGTTATTTGTATTGAAAATTAAGGGTATTTTTTAAAAGAAAAATTCAGCCCAATAGTGATTCAGCCCAATAGTGCTGAAAGGGGTAATTTTCTTTATGAGAAATGATATTTTGACAACCACTTTTTGACAACTTTTGGACAACTTTCTCTCTCATACTCACATGATGTTGTTATCCTCTCTCTTCCTTTTTCTCTCTCCATTGTTTTTGACCAATAAGAAGTGAGAAAAACAAGGTTGTCAACAAAGTTGTCATCAAATGGATGTCAAAATATCATTACTCTTTCTTTATATATAGTTTTTTTTGTAGTGGCCGGGGTTTGAACCCCGGACCTTGCATGCATTATGCATTATGCATTGTCCATACCAACTGAGTTAAGCTCACGAGGACTCTTTATATATATAGTATAGATATAAAGGCCTATTTTATAATCCCTAACAAATGTAAAGAAATAGTTCTGAAAAGTGAAAATACGAATTCGACCAACCTTTGTGAACCAAGTTAGTAATTTTTTTTATCTCATTGTGATCAAATAGTTATTTCTATATTCTTTTCCTTAAGCAACAATTTGAGCGTCCACACTAAATTATATAAATTTCTAAACTCTTGAGAAGAAATATAATATCTTGAATACATACCTTGCTGGGGATTCTTCGGCCATAAAACACGGAGCTTTGATTATAAACTGTTTCATTGAAGGAAGGACTAGGATGAACATAGATCGAATACAACCCTTCGTTTCCTTTGAAGAATTTCTCCCATAGCGGAGCCAACAAAACAGGACCTTTTGTCAAGAACATGAATGCAACCTTTGGTTTTTGTTTAAATGGAGTTTTATGAATCATAGGAGGCAATGAAGCTCTCCAAAATAATTCATCCTCATTCATATCATGCATAGCCTTAGGAATCTTTAATAATTCTTCCAACCCATTTGAAGTAAGGTTATTAGTAACAGCCGAACAATTTTGTTTGATCGAGACCTTGGTTTGGTTATCATGGTCATATGATGTTTTTGAGATGTTGGATAATAATATTGGAGTAGAATGTGAAAAATCAGGTGGTGGATTGAGGCTAAAGGATGGATCTTGGAAATTTTGGATTTGAAAGTTGAATGAAAAATCTTTAACACAACAAGTGAGTGTGACACCAATAAGTAAACCAAAACCAAAGATTAGGGCATAAGTAAAGAAGTTTAGTAGATGGAGTTGAGCTTTGAAAAAATTAAGATATGATGAAGCTATGCTTCGTTGATCGGTATTGTTCTCCATGGTGATGGTAGCTACAAATCGATAGGAATTTGTATTGAGGTTTCCTTTTTTACTTTGAAGAGAGAGGAGCGATAGAGTGAGGGTAGAGTGAAAGAGAGACTAATGATCAAGGTTTTATACACTAATCTGTGAAACAAAAAGATATACACTAATGTGTGTAACAAAAAGAGGCATATGATCGAATCTTTTCTTAAAAAGATATACCTAATCTATCTATACTTTCTATATCAATCATCTATTTTTAAATTATAATAATGGTTACACGTTTTAGTTCTTTATTTAGCATTACGTATATAAAATAATTCTCCTTTTCTTTTTTATAATCAAATATTAGTTCGTTATATAACTCAACATTAATGCGGAGGAAGATACAACCTCAGTTCCTTTTCAAATATTGTTTTATTCGTTATATAACTCAACATTAATGCGGAGGAAGATACAACCTCAGTTCCTTTTCAAATATCGTTTTAATGCGGATTTGGCGTTCCTTTTTAACTTTCGTTTTGGTATTTTAATGATATGATTTGTCAATTACTCTTATCTTTCTCAATAAAAACAAACTAATGCTATATAGTTGGAAAACTAAAGTTTGTTTATTTTTTTATTTTTATTTTTAAACAAAGTTTATTTCTTGTTATATTAAAATTGACAATTGTTTGTTATGAGAGAGAGCAAAAAATAGGAATTTGTTGGAGAAAAAGATAGTAATTAACAATTGTTTGTTACGAGAGAAATATAACATAATAAATCATCAATGGTGTATATATACATATATCAATCATCAATAGTATATAGTGTGTGTGTGTGTGTGTGTATATATATATATATATATATATATATATATATATATATATATATATATATATATATATAAAGTAAGGTTTTTTATGCCACGTGTCACTTCCACATTCATTCTCAATATTTTTATTATTTTTTCTATTTTTAAAAACTAATATTTTTTATTCAACATAAATATCTCAACAACATTTTGATCTTATGCACTCAATATTTTCTTTAAATTTTTATTGAATTTCTATTATTTTATGTAGCAGAAATATCTCAACAAACTACACATAATACTTTCAACAAAGTTTACATATATGATCTTATTTTATGGTTAAAAGACTCCAATTTTTTTATTTGTTTTTAGGAAAAGAAGCTTCAATTAGTTATTACTAATCTTTTAGCTCTGTATCATTCAATTAGTTCATATGTTTGAGGAAAAAAAGGGGTTCGATAAATTATTATTTTTTGAAAGAAGTGTTCGATTAGTTATTATGTTATCTTTTAGCAGCATATTCTAATGAAAATGTTAACTATAAATAAATAAATTTTCGTTAATCACATATTTACATATTTTGATCACAAGCAGAAACAACAAACCTTCTTTTCATCTAACATTTTTCCTTCTTCAGGTTTGCCAAAACATCATCAATTTTATTATTTCTCATACATATACTTTGATACACACACACACACACACACACACACACACACACACACACACACACACACACACACACACACACACACACACATATATATATATATATATATATATTCCAACCACTTTCTTCCCTTTCAATCGATTTTTTTCTCTCATACGCATGGGCCACGAAACAAACCCATGACCACATGTTTAAAGGGACTCAAAACTCTTACCACTTGGATTAATTCATTATTGATTTTCTTACACTTTTTATTATTGATGAAAGCCTTGGTTGAAGCAAATGTCTTTACGGGATACAGAGTGGGGGGCGCTAATCCAGCAGTGGTGTCGCATTTACAATTTGTTGATGATACGCTCTTGATAGGGAATAAAAGTTGGGCTAATGTTTGGGCGTTGAGGGCTGGTCTAGTTCTGTTTGAGGCTATGTCTGGATTGAAAGTCAATTTACATAAAAGCTCTTTGGTTGGGGTCAATATTAACGTCTCTTGGTTGTCTGAAGCGGCTTCTGTGTTGGGTTGCAAAGTGGGTAAAGTTCCGTTTCTCTATTTGGGCCTTCTGATTGGGGGCGATCCGCGCCGGTTATTATTTTGGTAGCCTATTGTTAATCGTATTAAATCTAAATTGTCTGGTTGTCATAGTCAGTTCCTTTCCTTTGGTGGTCGCCTGATTCTACTCAAATCCGTCTTGACTACGCTTCCTGTCTATGCACTTTCCTTTTTCAAAGCTCCGTCAGGTATAATCTCTTCCATGGAATCTTTGTTAAATAATTTTTTTTGGGGGGGTAGTGAGGAAAAAAGAAAAATTTCTTGGGTTGGTTGGAGTTCTTTGTGTCTGAGGAGGGAGTATGGAGGGATGGGTGTTAGGAGGTTGAGAGAGTTTAACATTGCTTTGATGGGGAAATGGTGTTGGCGGTTGTTAGTTGATTGGGATGGTTTGTGGCGTAGGGTGTTGGTGGCTAGGTATGGTGTGGCGGATGGTGGTTTGGAGGATGGGGGCCGGAGTTGTTCTTCGTGGTGGAGGGAGATAGTCAGGATTAGAGATGGGATAGGCGAGGGTGGGGAAGGTTGGTTTGCGGGTTGTGTTAGGAGGAGGGTGGGGGATGGAGCCAAAACCGATTTTTGGCGAGATTGTTGGTGTGCTAGTGTTCCGTTGTGTGAGCGATTTAGGCGGCTATATGATCTAGCTGTCAATAAAGTAATCACGGTGAGGAACATGTTCTTGTAGGGGATGGAGGATGGTGGGGGGCATGGCAGTGGCGGCGTCGTTTATGGGTGTGGGAGGAGGACCTGGTAGAAGAATGTAGGGATTTATTACTAACAGTCTCTTTGCAGCAATCAGAAACAGACAGGTGGCTGTGGTTACCGGATCAGATTAGAGGCTATACTGTCCGTGGTGTATATCACATATTGACATCACAGGAACAATCTCATGTTCATCAAAATATGGAGTTAATCTGGCATAAACAGGTTCCTTTAAAAGTTTATATCCTTGCTTGGCGGCTGTTGAGGGATCGATTACCGACTAAATCCAACTTGGCAGATTGTGGCATTACATCTGTCGAGGATCGATTTTATGTCACGGGATGTGGGCATGTTGAAGATGTGAATCATAGGTTTTTGTCTTGTCCAATTTTCGGTGCATTGTGGCCTATGGTGCAGGCATGGCTTGGTGTCGAAGGGGTAGATTCTCATGCTATCTCAGATCATTTTGTGCAATTTATTGAATATGCAGGTGGCTTGAAATCCCGTCGATCTTTATTTCATTTGATTTGGCTTCAGTGTGTTTGGGTTTTATGGACTGAGCGGAATGACAAATTATTTCGGAACCGTCAAAGTTCTATACCATTATTGTTAGATAAAGTAAAATCACATACCTTGTGGTGGTTGAAAGCTAGTAATGTAGTCTTTAATTTTGGTACACATATGCGGTGGTCGAGCCCGCTTTTATGTATGGGTATCGATTGACTTTGATGTAATTCTGACAGTATTTTGATCTTTGCGTGATTGTTATGACACGTCTTGTGCTTCAACAATTACAGTGTTCATAGTAATATATTCCATTTTTGTTTCTTCAAAAAAACATTCATCTCATCATTTATATTTATTTTTAAGATATTATTATAATTGTAAATTTAAATCTAATATACTTACACGTGTATTCGTGTACACAAACTTATAAAACGTATTTAATATCTAACCCGGGAAACGCCGGGTCTCTAAACTAGTATATCCTTATTTATTAATTTTGTTAGGTCTGCAGCAATTTAACCTAATATTTTCCTGCTCATTTGCTGTATTAGGGTAGCAGTAATTTAACCTAACAAATTCCATCTAAAAAAAAATGCATCGCACCAATTTCATTCCATCCTCTTGCCTTTTTTTTTTGACAAGATTTTGTACACTTATTTAATATTAAAAAAATGCATCGCACCAATTTCATGCCTTTTTTTGACAATATTTTGTACACTTTTTTTTGAACGAAATATTTTGTACACTTATTTAATACTAAAAAAATGTATCGCACCAATTTCATGCCTTTTTTTACAATATTTTGTACATTTTTTTAAGGAAATATTTATCTATTAATTTTATTAGGTCTGCAGCAACTTAACCTAATAATTTCCCTCTAAAATGCTGCATTAGGTTAGCAACAATTTAATCTAACAAATTCGATATAAAATGCAGCAATCTCTAATATTTCTCCTCACTGATGAGCTTTTCATTTCTATCATGTTGTGACATCGTTTGTATATAACTATTGTTTCTGTAGTCTTTTTTTTTTGACAAGTTGTTGTACACTTATTTAATACGTTTACAAACATAATACTCTAATTTCCATGCAAACTCGGCTACCCTAATTTTTGCAACAACTAAACCTAGAAAATTCCCTCCAAATTATTCACATTAATTGCTAAGTGTTAACCCTAATCATGTACTATTTCCTTCCAACACTTCTTCAATTTGAAATTCAAAAAAAATTTGTTAGGAACCATGAATTGCATTAAATTACCTCTATTGTTATACCCTTTCGAAAATACATAGTTCTTCAACCAAGCACACATCTTCAAAATAATTAATCCATTGTATAAGATCTCTTCTATTTGGTTGGTTATGATATTTATTTGGTTGGAAAAATATATTATTACTTTTAGTAAATATCAAAGTGTAATTATTCTTTTTAGAGTTATACGTGTAATTTAGAAATTCAATTAATTGAAGTGACTTTGTTTTTCATGTTAGTAGAAATTTAAACAATTATTACAAGTCAATTTTTGATGTTTAACTATAAAAGTAATAAATAAAATTAACATGTGCAACAATATAATATTGTATTCTTTTTATCTTTTTCTTTATAATTTTTTTTAAAAAAATGAGAAGATAATGCCCCAATAATATATTGTGATAAAATAAAATAACATTCTTTAATTGATTAGTTTTTCAAAACTAAAATGTAAAATTTGATAAGATTCAAGTGTGATTGAAGAACATAGTAAGACAAATTTGATCGTAATATTGTATCTCTAATATTCTAATTTGCGTTTATTGATCGATCCATGATCTTACGGGATAAAGATTATTCATTGGTCTTTATTATAGTCGACAAGAACCGTGCGTCGCTCGGGTCAAAAGTCTAGTATATAAAGTAAAGTTTTTTATGCCACATGTCACTTCCACATTTATTTTTAATATTTTTATTTTTATGCTTTTTTAAAACGGAATTATCTATTTAGCATAAATATCTCAACAAACTACATATATTACTTTGATCTTATCCAAAAAATATTTTATTTAAACTTTTAATTATTTCTAATATTTTGCATAGCATAAATATCTCAACAAACAACTAATAGAAAATCTTATCTTTAAGTCCTAATTTTTATAAAGGCTTCAATTAATTATTACTTTATCTTTTAGCAATGTATTTGATCCAAACTTTAACTATAAATAAAAAGGTTTTTCTACTAATCAACTAATCATAAAGTTAAGCATCCACGAAGACCCACATCTATCTAACTTATTTCTAATACTAATAACAATGTTAAGAAAAATTGCCAACCCTAATTCTACTACTCTTTGGCGTCAAAGATGCTTTGTTGTTATTGGTCCACATGATTTTGTAACTCATCTATTTACTAAATATTTCCATTTACATATAGTAATTCTTATATTTATTATGTAACTCACCATTTGAGCTTTGTAACTTTCCACTATCTATTCTTACATCTTTCAACTACATCTGGCTGTTTTTTTTTGTACGATTTATTCATCTACAAGTAGTGCTAACTCATTCATTTAAAAAAATAAAAAAAAAATAAACGGTCGGTTAAATTCCTATTCATATGTAAATAACAATTAATTATTGTTTGTACCAAAAAAAAAACAATTAATTATTGTAACTCCTTTTATTTTTATATCATCACTATAGGATGTGTCCCTTTACATTCCTCCACGTAAAACCTAAAAAAATGTTAGGCTTTAAATCATCTTAATTCCCTTATATCCCTTTCACGTATATAACCAACACTAATCTCTCATATTCCTTTTTTACTCATTATATGTTGCATTTGATCATTTTCCTCCTGATCTTTTGGCTTTACCACCAGGTTTGTTGTTGATGTCAATGACACAAAGTAAGCTATTTTCTACGTTTTTTTTTAACCATGTTATTCAAGTGTTCTAATCTTATTGTATAATCTTTACTTCCAAAGGCTGGGAGTAGTTAAAAACAAAGGCACGCATACCTTTGTGGATGATTTCTCTAATATGCTAATTGATGAGAAGGTATTGCTTGTTCCTCTTAAATTGACCATATGGTTAGGTTATGTAATTATCTATACTTATCCTCTTTCATTTGTATTGCTCAGTTTATTCTCTTATATGAATATGATGTTGTTTAAGAAATTAAGAAATTTCTTAGTTGTTTCAAGTGTTTATTTCTTATATTTTTCTCTATGATTCTAAGAACTCCAACTCAATACACATGAAGGCCACAAAGGAAATAAATAGGAAATCAAAGTAGAATGCATTTAGATTTGTACCAAAATAATCTCATGGTCAAGTAATGTAATTTCCTACTTCTTATGAATTGAATTGAGCGATGACAACTTATGTTAGTCTTAACATAATTCGTTGCAAGTGGATTTATCATGTAGCATAATTTTCTACTTATTCTGAAGTTAATTGAATGATGACAACTTATATTAGTCTAACATAAATCGTTACATGCGGACTTCTTTATTTATATATATTGCGCCTTCTACAAGAGGAATCACAGTTTGTATTTTTTAAAAAATTGGCAAAGATGTATTTAAAGAACTCGGATCCAAGCACAAGATGTTCCCAAATAATAGTGACGACAACTTATATCAATCTAACATAAATTTTTGCATGTGGATTTCTCTCTCTCTCTCTCTCTCTCTCTCTATATATATATATATATATATATATATATATATATATATATATATATATTGCTACTCACAAGTTGTTTTTTAATCATCAAATGTATTTTAAAAGAACTCAAATCCAAACACAAGATGTACCCGATTAAGAGATAAAGATATACAAAAATATACTCTAGCAGGAAAAATAAAAAAACCCATATAATCAAAATAAAAAAGCTACTAAGTAACAAAAATAGGGAGATGGTGTGACGACAATTGAACAATTGTAGTTTTTTTTTTTTTTGGGAATTTTCAGGTGTGAATCACATATTCTATTATAAAAAAGAAAGATGTCAAACCACATTTGATTATAAGTTAAGTTTTTGAATAACAAAGCCAGTCATAAGCATAGTTCATATGATCCGAGAGAAAGACAAAGAAAAATTGACAAAGTTGCCTCACGGTGGAGTGGCTGTCCGAGAATACATTAGTCCAGGGCCGTCTTAACAAATTCATAGGCCCGGTTTTAATTTTATAAGGGATGCAAAAAAAATTAAATTCCGGGCCCCAAAAAAAATAAATAAGCCATTTTTAAAAAATAAAAAAAATTATAAAACACACTTTGGTGGGTCTTGAACACATGACCTCACACTCAACAAAAAATGACCACACCACTAAAGCAAGCTGTACAAACTGAAATAATTTGCTTTTAATAGGTATATAACCATTATTTTCGTGTCTTACATATAAAAAAAATATATTTTGGGCCCCAAAAAATTGGAGGCCCGGTGTCGTCGCCCAGCCTCGACGGGCTATGGGCCGGCCCTGCATTAGTCATGCTATTATTGGCCATTGAACAATGCATTCATTATATGCAACTTCTTGCAAGCTTCATTTTTTCTCTATTGATGTTATGGTGTAACAAATTTGTGAAACTAATGTTTTAATTTGTCACAAGTGAATCTAAACTTATTTCACAAGACCGGTCCTAATATTTTTTTTTCAAGGGAGACTGGTCCTAATATATGTGACTATCTTTTATGTTTGGTCATGTATGTATTGGTAAAATATTTCTGAAACAACTATTATCGCAAAACTCAAACTAATTTTTTTTCTTGCAAGCTACATTTTTTCTCTATTGATGTTAATAGGTAACTCCATGAAGTCCATCACATTTATTTTCATATATTATTTTTCAATGTAAATGACCCGTGCAGTAACACGGGTAAACGGTCTAGTTTAAATCTAACCTTTGTCATTCTTTAGGTTTGGTGAACATCACTACTAATTTTTTTTTTTACATATACTTCTAGGTTTATATAATATATCAATCGCTTCCATGATTTGTATGTATAGACTTTCAAGCTACTTACGATATGAAAGCTATATTAGTTAATTTATATTGAATTTTTTTTTGTTGATAAACATTAATTTATATTAAACTTATTAATATGATCATAATTTTTTTTTTATAAAATAAAAAATGAAATCAAGTGTGATTGAAGAACATAGTAAGACAAATTTGATCGTAATATTGTATCTCTAATATTCTAATTTGCGTTTATTGATCGATCCATGATCTTACGCGATAAAGATTATTCATTGGTCTCTATTATAGTCGACAAGAACCGTGCGTCGCTCGGGTCAAAAGTCTAGTATATAAAGTAAAGTTTTTTATGCCACATGTCACTTCCACATTTATTTTTAATATTTTTATTTTTATGCTTTTTTAAAACGGAATTATCTATTTAGCATAAATATCTCAACAAACTACATCAAAAAATATTTTATTTAAACTTTTAATTATTTCTAATATTTTGCATAGCATAAATATCTCAACAAACAACTAATAGAAAATCTTATCTTTAAGTCCTAATTTTTATAAAGGCTTCAATTAATTATTACTTTATCCTTTAGCAATGTATTTGATCCAAACTTTAACTATAAATAAAAAGGTTTTTCTACTAATCAACTAATCATAAAGTTAAGCATCCACGAAGACCCACATTTAAATCTAACCTTTGTCATTCTTTAGGTTTGGTGAACATCACTACTAATTTTTTTTTTTACATATACTTCTAGGTTTATATAATATATCAATCGCTTCCATGATTTGTATGTATAGTCTTTCAAGCTACTTACGATATGAAAGCTATATTAGTTAATTTATATTGAATTTTTTTTGTTGATAAACATTAATTTATATTAAACTTATTAATATGATCATAATTTTTTTTTATAAAATAAAAAATGAAATCAATATGTTTATATACAATATTAGTTAATTTATATTGAATTTTTTTTGTTGATAAACATTAATTTATATTAAACTTATTAATATGATCATAATTTTTTTTTTATAAAATAAAAAATGAAATCAATATGTTTATATACAAACTTAGAATACCTTACATGATTCTTAAGGAACCATGTAATAAATCTCATGTGTTTTCTTTTTTGGAATTTATAGCTACATATTTTGACTACATTTATGACATAACCATCAATAATATACAAAAGGTGGGAAGATTCAGTCAAGTTTTGATAGCTTATTTAGATGCGAAACTAAAGTTAATATTCGTTGGTTAAAGGATTTTAACCATTATTATGTTATGTTGTTTAATGAATTTTATTTATAAATTTAAATTACTTTTTTTTTTGATAAACTAGGGGAGTGAAAGAACGGCATCAAGAGACCTCATCGACATCCCAACCAGGTTGGCACCTCGAGAGGCCTCCATCCTATGACGCTTCACCCACGAAAAATTTATTAAAAAAAGGGGGGAAAATATTTACAATAGAGGGGGGGACTAGGCCAAAACCCTCAAGAAAGCAGAAAACAAAACATAAAAGAAAAAATACAGAAAACAACAGGCATCAGCAAAATAACAAATCAGGGAAGCCTGTAATTAGGAAGACCGCATCTATCCCGAAAGAAATCTAGGCTCAAATCAGTTGGTAGCTTGTCCATCCATATCTCCCCAACACTGAAATGTCCCAAGGAAGCTAACTTATTTGCACAACAGTTTCCTTCACGAAAAATGTGAGAAGAAATAACCTGAACACCCAAACGGCGAGCATTATGCCACCTGTTACGAAGCATAACTGGAACCAACAAAGAATTAGCAAAAATCAACAAAGCACTAGTGGAGTCGCTCTCTAACCAAATGTTTCTCCAACCTTTTCTAGCCGCATACTCAATTGCAATAATAAAACCAAACACCTCCGCATAGAAAACAGATTGGGCACCAATATTACAACAAAATGCACCTCGGAAGGTACCGAGATGATCACGGAACAGCCCCCCACAAGCTGCATGCCCACCTAACACCGAACCATCCGTATTCACTTTTAGCCAAGGAGAGGATGGAGCCTTCCACAAGACCAAGGTGATTTCCTTGACTTTACGGCAATGAGGGGAAACCGTAAATTGATCAAGAAAAGGGAAGTCCGAAATCAAACATTTTCCTTTAGATGCATTACCAGACATTGCAATAGAGGATTGAATACGAACCTTAGCTGAATCCAAAGAAGGCGTCACCACCGAAAAACGAATGGAGTTGCGAGCCCACCAAATAGTATGTATTGTATGCAAAACTGCCGCTAAATAGATGTCTGCCACTTGCGAAGAGCAGCTTGCTGGCCGACAATTAATTAGAGCTTCAACCGAAGATGTATCCACCACACAATGAAGCTTCATCCCAATCCAATTCCACAGGTGAACAGCAAAGGGGCAGCGAATAAATAGATGCTCAGCAGATTCATCTGTATTCAAGCATAAACTACAAACCGAGACAACAATACAACCACGACGTTTGAGATTTTCATCCGTGGGTATTTTACCATGGCGAAGCCTCCAATAAATAAAAGAAACGGAAGGCGGTATGGCAGCGTTCCAAATCAAATTCTCCCAAGGCAGCAAAGAACCTCTCGGACACATGAAGGAGAAAGCACTCTTCGAGGAAAGGAGGTCATCCGAAGAATGTCTCCAAACCAACACATCTGGCAGCGGAGTTGTTGGGATAACAATGATGTCCAGTCGGCTTTGGATGTCACCAATGGTAGCTATACTCGAAGGTAATAACAAAGATCCATTGACAATAGCTTCAGATAACCGTCCTTGAAGATGTCCGTGTAGCTCGACCTCCAAACCCAACAAATCCACCAAAGGTTCACCTAACCAATTGTCCGTCCAAAAATTTATTCGATCTCCGGCGCCTATGATCCAAACTGAATGCATCAACACAGTGCCTATATGAGCCTTAATTCCCGACCAGACGGAGGATTTAAAATAGCGCTTGCTAGGCTGGCCATAAGAGAAATAGCGTCTCTTAAATAGATTCGACCACTGATTATCTTCAGCAAGTAAATCCCAAGATAATTTTAAAATCAAAGCCTCATTAATTAAACGCGTAGGCTTGATATCCAAACCTCCTTCAGCCCACGGACGACTCTTCTCTTTCCACGCTACCGTGCAAACTTTCCTCGTAAGAACGTCTCCACTCCAAATGAAATTTTTGATCCAAGAGTCAAGAAGGCGGAGCAGCCTTCGAGGCCAAAGATAAACATGAAAAGAGTACACAAGCATCCCATGAATTATAGATTTGACCAGCTGCACCCTTCCCATAATTGATAAAATTCTACCTTTCCAAGTGGCTAATTTATTCTTAATTTTATCCGCAATCATGCGAAAATGAATTACCTTAGGTTTCCCTTGAAAAATGTTACAACCTAGATACTGAAAAGGTATTGTTCCCACCGAGAAACCCAACAAATCAGCAATCATATTTGTCCGAGAAACAGACATAGCTCCTGTGTAAAAATGGCTCTTTGTGTTATTAATTACCTGACCGGAAACCTGTGAATATTGTTGAAAGATGCGTAGAAGCTCTCTAATATTACTCTTCAGCCCGGTGCAAAATATCATGATATCATCCGCATACAACACATGAGTCGGAATGTAAGACCCCCGACAAAAAGAAATAGGGAGTAACCGCCCCCTAGTAGCTGAGGCCGATAAAGCTCTACTATGAACCTCTTCAGCAATACAAAATAAAATAGGAGAAAGTGGGTCGCCTCTAATACAAAATCAAAGAGGCCGATAAATTACTTCAATCTGATATACTTATGTGTGCCCGAACACAAAACTTTGTTTATAATAATTAACTCGGGCAACGTCGAGTAAATACACTAGTATATATAAAGTAAGGTTTTTTTATGGCACATGTCACTTCCACGTTTATTCTAAATACTTTATTATTTTTCTATTATTTAAAACAAATATTTGACATAAATATCTGAACAACTTTTGAACTTTCCCACTAAATATTTTATTTAATTTTTTTATTTAATTCTTAATATTTTATGTAGCAAAAAAATCTCAACAAACTAAATATAATACTTTCTTTTTTGAAGGAAAAATATAATACTTTCTATCGTAAAAAAATATATTTATTCAATTAGTTTTTGTTTGAGGAAAAAATGGGTTTCGGTTAGTTATTATATTATCTTTTAGCATCAATGTTAACTATAAATAAAGGAGTTTTTGTCAATCACATATTCACATATTTTGAGCACAAACGAAAATCCAAACTTTCTTTTGATCTAACCTTTTTCTTTCTTCAGATCTGGCAAACACCAATTCTATTATTTATTTTACATAGAATTTGATTTTATATAGACACACACACGCATATCAACCACTTTCTAATTCTACTTTTTAATATAACATGTTTTCATCTTTTTGTTATTTTGATTTTTTGATTTTTGAAGACAATTTTTCAAACAACGTCTAAAAAACTTCTAATGTTGTTTACATACACACTTACAATACCTTCATTCAATTTTGATTCCTAACAAACCAAATCATTAATTTCATCATTCTGTTTTTTATTTTTCTTTTCCTGAAATTATTGCTACAAAATCTGACCTCAAAGATTAAGATCATTAGAATGTGGTGAATGTCTAACTTCAAAGATTGAGACCAGATTGATTTAATTGACATGGTTTTCATGGATGAAAAGTTATGCATAAGTTCTTTTTCTTTATTAACCTTTACAAACTAACATGATTTTACATTATTTAAAATTATTTTTATATGATATTTAATCTTTACGATTTTTATTTTTCATGGTTTAATATTGTTTTTAGAACATTTGTATGTATAGTTATTCACAATTTTTGTTGACTTTTGTTGTTTCTAATATTCTAAGGGAGCAAAGTTCAATGTTGTGTGGAGTGACAGAGTTCTAAAATATCAATCTATATAGTAGTTAAGGGAATGTGTTACGAGATAACAAATATCTCACCTTCTAAGAACAACTATAAATTTAAACCAACTTGTCATGACTATATAATAATTTTTTAGGATATTTTCACCGTGGAGTCGGTTGGTGATTCAAATGTTCCTTTTTATGCATTCAAATTCACATTATGATTAAAATTTTAAAGTTAAAAATGAAGATTCACACCTAACTGGAATTTATTTAAGGAGTTAATTTATATATCTGGCATTGGATGTTAACTTCACCTTTCATATTTTTTTAAGATATTATTGAAGTATTAGTTGCAACGGAAGAACTCGCAGAATACAAAATCGGTGTCCAATCAACCAATTATATGACTCCGGAGTTGGATGATCATGAGTAAATATTATTTAATGTTTTTGTTCCTCATTGCTAAACTTTTGTGATTTATAATTTAATTTATTTGTAGAGGAGGAGAGAAACTTGGGTGCACACGGTGGGGAGAATATGCAAATCAATTTATTGGCTTTATGTGTGAAAATCCAGATGTACCAATTATTTTCATATTTCAATTGGCTACGTTTAAATTATATAAAGGTATTTTTCTTAAGAAATTCTTACCTATTTCAAATTAAAGTTTATTGTGTATATTAAAAATTGTTTGCAAGACCTCTTGACCAATACAACTAAGGTTGGTTATCTTAAAATCGGTTTAGCATTGTTTATTTAACGAAATCACTTTTTAATTTTTTTATATGATTATAACAGACTACTACATCATGTGTTTAAAGTGAGATGAATTCGTCCTCGTGAGCTTAACTCAGTTGGTAGGGACAATACATAATATATGCAAAGTCCGGGGTTCAAACCCCGATCACTACCACAAAACAAAGTGAGATGAATTCTTCAAATCTATATATGTGCATAGGCATAAAACTTTGTTTATAATAATTAACCCGAGCAACGCTGGGTATCTACACTAGTTTATCGAAAAGAGAAAGTGTGTGCAAAAAAAAAATATGAATATATTGGTGGAATAAAATAAGGATTTTTTTGTGTGGTGTCCGGAGTTCAAACCTTATGCATTGTCCTTACCAAGTGAATTAAGCTCACAGAGACAAAATAAGGATATGATATGAAGTAAAAGTGCAAAAATACACTTTGCAGATTTGCGTTAATATTCCAAAACATCACTTAAAAAGGAACTGGTGGAGTAATAAATACAGGGATCACAAGTTGATAAAAGAAAAGAAAAAAAAATACAAACTGATAAAGAATATTCTTTCTTTAGAAACAACCGAAATCCAAGCTCAGAAGGAATTGTAATGGCGTTGATTTTGAAGGTTCAAAAGTTGGCAAAAAAAAAGTTTTTTAGATCTTCCAAAAAGGTAAGAATGAAAAGAAGAAAAAAAAACATGAATTTGCAAGCAAAAGTAGCTGTAAATCAAGGAGAGAAGTTTAAAAATCTAAGCAGAGGCCCAACGTGTGAGATCTTGAAAGGAAAGGGATGGGTCTTTTTTTTCTACATCAATTTTTCTTTAGGTCGACAAATATCCTTCAAAAGTTATTTATTAGAGGTGTTAAAACTAAAAAAATGACCTTCGAAAATTATCCACCGGAAACTTTTTGGGGGCCTCGAAGACATTAGAGGACTAGGAAAGCAATTTTGAAAGGAAATCCAACAAAGGCTAACCAAGATGGGCTTGTTAAGATGTTGGACCCAAAGAAAATTAAAGATTTTATTTCTATATTTTTTTCCACTATATTGTACTCTCACGCGCCCTTTAAAAAATTTATTTTACCTTGTTTGGATAGTATAATCTGAAACAAATTATGATTATTTCGAATTATTGAATGTGAAAGTATTCAAAATACATAACACAAAAAAACATGACGTTAAATCACTTTATGTTTCAACAACAATTCAAAAAAGTCAATTTCAACAATATAATTCAACATAAATTCAACAATATTAATTGCAACAACACAACTAGATCTTTGATAAGCTAAACTAAATTTCTTCATTGGTTTCTCCATGCAAGCCATATTTTCTTCGTATTTCCTAGGTCGAATCAAACTTTTCCGAATAGCTTAAACATAGCTCTCTAAGAAACCATCAAATTAAATTGGTCCCTTCAAACTATACTAACAAAATATAGATAATTGGGTTCCCACGTCCTCGTCGTTTTGGAGTTTCATTTGGGTGAACGGAATGCGTCCACTTGAGTTAACAAATGAAGATACTCAACATGGTTTATCCTTCTTGTGTCTTTGTATTAAGACGACCATTAATCTGATCTGGTTGATCCTTCAAGTCAGACAGTGTAACATCAACACTGATCCTAAACAGATTGGATTTCGCCATGTTGTAGTACACTGAATCTAACTTAGTATTCATTTCTACTTACAAGTGTTCATGGTTCTATTGTGTGGAGCGCTAATAAACTAAACACACTAATTTATAGAAGTTTATAAGCAATGTGGACCCAAGAACCGGCAATGCATTGTAGACCACACAAAAAATATTGTATTCGACATATTTTTTAAGATGTGTCAAACACCCAATGCACAAGTTTTTTTAACAAACACTACATCTATATACAAACAAGTTTTAGGTAGTATTTTCTGAATGGTTAAAATTATGTTTCAAATTGCATAATCTAAATCAGGGATTCATAAGATTTTGCAACTTATAAGTATCATACAACACATAATATTATTCCAAACAGAATAGAACATAATGTCGTACATAATCGCTAACACATAGTGTCATTCACCGAGTCAAGATTAATCAAAATGATAGCCACGAGATTGAATATCGAAAATTCAACAAAACTATAATAATAATAATAATAATAATAATAATAATAATAATAATAATAATAATAATAATAATAATAATAATAATAAGTCCCTAATGCCTAAACCTACTCAAACATATGCCTTCTAGCAGTGATGCATCCTCGTCTTCATGTGGACCAAATGATGAAAGAGCAACTGTGATAAACGAAGTTGGCAGAGGAAGGACGACCATTGTAGATGGTGGTCCCACATGAACATTCAAAATAGACACAAGAAGGATAGCCATTGCAGGAGGTGGTCCTACAAGGACAATCACATCTGTTGGAGGAGAATTGGGCAATGTTATATCCTAATTTTGGACCTAAAAATACTTGTTCAATTCCTCTTATCTTGCATTTCAAGCCATTTGAACCGTCTCTGATCAATTACATCTTCCTCTGCATTTTATTTCAATGTTACTTGCAAAATTCACATGTAAGGGCATTTTAGTCATTTCCTATGATAAAATTTCTTTCAGTCTTTTAAAAAAATTTGTTTGAGCTCTTTCAAATAGTTTGAATAAGTCTTCATTTCAATTCTATGTCAAAATCCATTTCAAAAATTGCATTTGAAGTCATTTTGAGTCAGTTTTGCCCCTAGGGGCATTTTAGTCTTTTCATGTGTCAAAACTCTGTTCAAATCTTAAAAATTGTCTCTGAGTCTTTCAAATTGGTTTAAGTAAACTTTTGTTTTGATTCTCTGTTAAGAATCCCTTTTAAAAATTTCATCTGAGTCATTTTTAGTCGTGTTAGCCCCAGGGGCATTTTGGTCATTTCACACGAAATTTCGGCAGAGAGAGGTTACTTTAAAGTACCTCATTTAGGCCATTGGTTCGTTTTAGTCCGTTTTGTCAATTTTAGTCGTTTCACTTTACGTTTATTTCAAATTACATTTTTAATTCGATTTTATTATTTTTTTTTTCATTTTTGTCCTAGAAATTTCCAAAATTTGCATTTAAGTCCTTCTCCTAAGTTTTAAATTTTACTCTTAAGTCCTTTTTTTATTATTTTTCGAATTTTCAAGTCATTTTTTTTTAGTCCTTTGAGTCATTTACAGTTAAGTCCTTTTTGTTCAAAGTTTTGCAGTCTGGTCCTTTTTTCTTATTGCAGGGCAGTCCTTCAAAGTTTCAAAATTGCACAAAGGCCCCCAAGTCCAAAATACAGCAAGGAACGAGTTAATTACAGGTCCAGGACACATGTCACTCTTTCAATGGGCCTCAAGCACACATGGCAGATTATAAATAGTACACAGTGTCAGAATTGGCCACAGAATCAACGCCACATCACAAACACTATTCCACATTCTCTCTCCAAAATCACAGATCAAAATTCAGAATTCTCCAGAAACTCAAGAACGTACCAAACCCTAACAGCATCAATTGAACCAAATTCAACAAAATCAATGTTGATTCTCAGAGATTTCTTGAGAGATCATCATCATCGAATCAATACCCCTGCAATTCAAGCTTGAATTCAACACGAGAGTGACGAATCCAAGCGATCACAGAGAGGAGATAACAAGAAGAAGAAGGATCGAAAATTCGAATCAGAGAAGACGAAGAAGAATTTCACCAGTTCAACAACAACGAAGTATTTACCAGAAAGCTCAGAGAGGATCTACGAAGATTTCCTTCGTCTTCTCACTCGAACCTTCAGGTATATCCAAAAACCTTCTCGCTTTTTCACTAAAAATCATCATTGAAGGCTCAGAATGTGAAGTAAACGGTGAATCGAAGTGGAATCTTCAAAAAATGCAATAAAAGTTCAAAACGAAACCCTAAACGAAGAAATCATGAAGATTCACCGTTTAATTTCTTAATTAGAGTTTAGATTCGTCATCAGTGTAGAAAACGAAACAAGTTAGGGTTTCGTATCAAGAATTTCGAAGAAGTTCCAAAAAGCCAAAAGCCGTAAAGTTTAGGTGTAGATCTAGGTCGATCTATTAGGTTTTGGAGAAAACGAACGCCATTTCTGGACTTAGGACGAAGAAGACGACCTAATAGTGTAAAAAATTTCAAGGAACACCAAAGTTTCAGCTCCGGCGTGGCGGCGCTAACGCCAGCCACCGCGTCGGAGAGAACTCCGGTCGTCTTCTCCGGCCTGCAAGTTGCAGAGCTCAGGAGCCTTTAGAGAGAGAAGGAGTGGAGGTAGAGAGAGAAGGAGAGGAAGGAAATGAATTGGACCGGTGTCCTTAGCCTTTTATAGGCGCTTAGACCGGTCCGGTTCAGGACTGGTTCGTTCTCTTCTTCTCTCCACCGTCAGATCCTGCTTTGATCCATATGGATCAATCTGACGGCTCCTGAACCTCACCTGTGATCCAGATCATTTGGACTTTGGGTTTGGGCTTTTTGTTTGCTGCAGTTAACGTTTTTTCTTGATTTTCTTGCTATTTCCCACGCTGTCTTTGATATTTGTACCCCTGGCATGCTTAAAATGTTTTAGAAAATCCTAGCAAAATTTATAAAGCTTTCTTAATATTTTTGTGATGTTTTTGTGTTGATTTTATACTGAAAAGCTTGATAAAAAATATTGAGATAGTTTCTTGTGTTATTTCTTGAATTTTATGTTAAAATTGGTAGAAATTGGCTTAGTTTTGTTTCCAATTCTTGATGTGCACTTGTGATTCATGATGTGTGATTTTGTGAGGAATCTACCATAGCTTGAATGTGTTTTTTACTGGTCATGTGCACATATTGTTTACTTGTTTGCTTTGCAAGTAATCTTGGTGAATAAATAGTGTAAATAGATCTAAATTTACATTAAGATGTAAGGCTTACTATAACTCTTAGATTCTCATCTTTAAACCTGGATTTCATGTCTTGAAAATATATTGAACCATGAGAATCATAAGTCATAGTTAAGTCTTGCCTTGGTGAGGAATTTTAGGTCTATTTTACATTACTCTTGCTTATTTCATATCCATTCTTTTCCTCCTCTTGGTTATAATGGCTTTACTTACCTATATCTTTTTTCTATGCCTTATATTACTAACAAGTTCCTCTATTGTATTTCATACATCATGAGCATTCCATTCTCCATATCACATCTCCATCCTTTTATCTTTCCACACTTTAAAGTTTCACCAAAAATTAGAATGTAATACTTAGGACCTTTTGTACTTTACTTTCATGCAATTTTTAATTTCTTGCAAGACCATAGAATGTAAACTAGGGCATGATGTAATAAGGACAATGGACTCTAATAATGTACACCGACACAAGCACCGACACATGCACACACACCACTTTAGGTATATAGTTAGAATATGCATGTTTAGATGTATGTTTAGGATTGTATGTTTAGATGAATGTTTAGGCTTTATACCTAGAAAAATCATTTTCCAAAAAATATGAACAAACTTCACTCAAACCATTTTCAAAATAAACCTTGGGATCAAAATCCCATTGTATTTTCCTTTTTCATTTTCTTAACCAAATTTCAATGAATTGTAATCATACTTGACTTTTTCCAAAATAACTAATTCCACCTCACCATTTCTAAATCTCATGCCCTTGAGGCCTCTCTCTTATTCTTCAAAATCCCATTTTCAAACTTAAAATCAACCAACAAAAACATTTTTGGAAGAGAACTACGGTGGATTTGATCCCTTAAACGGGTACGTAGGCAAGGAACAAAATTCCTTCAATTCAACTAAAATAAAAATCCAAAAACATTCTTCTCCCTCCAATTCTTCACTTAACAAACTTTAGGCCTAATAATTACTTTTCAAAATAGCATTTAAAAATAAAGCGCGCGCGTAGAAATCAAAGACGGTTCCTATAGGATACTATAGTCGTTATGGGTGCCTAACACCTTCCCGTAGCGAAAACAACTCCCGGACCTCGATTCTCAAGGGTTTTGCTTATTTTTTCCCTTCCCAAGAAAAAATGAGATATCACCGGTTAAAAAGGTTCAAACGTAATCAATGTTTGACACCCGAAAACCAAGATAAAACAGGCAAGATCCCTTAAAGCATTGACCTTTTGTTCATGTTCCAATCTATTAAAACACCGTGATATAGGATTCTTTTTGACAAGAGTCGAAGAAGATGACAATCAACACGTTCATTCCCTTCTTCATGAGGAAGTGATTCTTTCCACAACACATTGCTTGAAAGCAAATATATTGAACTAATGACAAAATAAGACAAACATTGGCATGTGACCACACTTTGGATTATAACATCCGAAAATGTGATGAATCCAGTTCAAATTCTATTTCTTGAATGGAATCAATAATCCAGAAGAAGGAAAAAAAAAACTCGATCAAACGACCATGTTTTAAGAGAATGTGTGGTTGAAATTCCTAATACAACGGATTCGATCAAGTTTGGTTGAAAATTGACATAACGAGAGAGAATTCAAATTGGGGTGGTGGTAAAGGGAGGTAAAATTTCGTAGGGTTAATATGTGTTTACCCCCCTGTAATATAGGCCATTTCCGGTTTTACCCCCTGTAAAATATTTTTTTTGGATTTCGTCCTCGTAATTTGAAGATTTTTGGTTTTGGACCTTCACGAGTTTTGACAGTACAAAATCAAAGACATGGCAGGGGGTAAACCGAAATTTGCTCAAATGAACAGGGGGGGTAAACCAAATTTTTTTCAAATTACAAGAGGGGTAAACCTAAATTTGCTCAAATTACAGGGGGTGAAATATTCAATGAAGGTCTAAAACCAAAATATTTTCAAATTTCAAGGATGAAATTCAAAAAAAATATTTTACAGGGGGGAAAACAGGAAATGTCCTATATTACAGGAGGGTAAACACATATTAACCCAATTTCGTATATGGAAAATGAGTGAATGTGTGTGTATATATATATATATATATATATATATATATATATATATATATATATATATATATATATATATATATATATTAGTACAATTTGAATTATATAAATCTGAAGATTGTTTTTGCTTTTGTCATTCGAATGGAGTAAAATGAAAAAATTGAAGAGCATACAAGAGAGTGGAAAAACAAATGCTCTTTTAAAAAGTATCAGGATAGCAACAAATTAGGTTCTTAGTGATCACCAACCAAGAGACCAATGTATTATCTTTATGCCTAACTAGGGAAAAGATAGATTTATATATACAATTTTCTGTTGTGCTTAATTGCATATTTATATCATCATACTTGGTTATAACTTTTTAACATACATCACACTCAAATAATTTTGGTAAATAAGATCAAAATAAGCTCACTTTAAAATGCAATTTTTTTTAATAAGATATTGTTCATACTGCAATAAGTTGTTCATATTATAAAGATTTAACTAATTTTTTTAAATAAATTTAAAATAATATCATAAAAATGTTAAAATTGTAAATATAATAGTTTAAACAAAGAACATAATTGAAAAAAGAAAAGGAAAAAAAAGTAGCACACCAAAACTTTGTATAATCTTTATATATAGATATAGATGATCAAAATTCATATTTATGCAAGAAATAGACACAAAAATGCAATGTCTATCTTACTTAAAAGTAGTGGATCTAAATCCGTGTTTATAGACACGCAATTTTTTAACGATTAGAGTTAATTTTTTTATTTTTTAACAAACAATTAGAGTTAGTTATTAAGTACTTACTATTAATTATTATAATCATCATTGAGATAGAAGAAGGGGCAATAGTGAGAATTCACTCGTATCACTTCGTTTCTCTCCCGCCAAATTCCTTGCCGTTTTTCTCCAACATGGAAAACACCTCCTTCTTCTTCCTCTTCATGCTGAGTCTGATGAGTATCTCCGCCGTTACAGTAGCGGCGCCACCACCACCTTCCTCTCCAGAAGGTTGCACTGATCAGCTACTTCTATTCTCTCCGTGTCTTTCTTACGTCTCCTCTCCTCCAAACAACCTCACGGAGACTGCTTCCACCAAATGCTGTGACGCTTTCTCGTCAACGTTCGCGCCGAACTCTCTCTGTTTCTGTTATCTCCTCCGTGATAATCACATTCTAGGCTTCCCTCTCAACTCCACAAGGCTTCAATCGCTCTCCTTGCTATGTCTCTCTCCTCCACCAACTACTTCTTCTCTCAATGTTCTTTGCGCAGGTTCGTTCTTTGTTCTTTCTTTTCAAAGATTCTTAAGAATTTAGATACATAAATAATCAAATACAGAGAGATTAATTGAATTGAAATTGAAATTGAAATTGAAATTGAATTGTTGTTGTTTGATTCACATTGTTACAGAATCACGGACTCTTCCTCCTCTCGGCAGCGCAGATATTCTTGGTGTTCCCGTCACTCCTTCAGGAACAGGTGATTGATTCATTTTCTGTTCCATGCATTTGTTTCGTTAAAGATTATCATACTCAAGAATTGTGCATGTTTGGATTGGCTTATTTGAGTTTATCAACTTGGCATAGCATAAGTTTAGTTTTGTCAGATTTGTGAGAACTTTTGAAGACAGCTTATAACAATTTTCAAAACTTTTTTAGCTTATTTTCATAAGTTTTCCAATGTAGCTTATATACACAACTTATAGCCTATACAAAAACAGATTAACTTTATTTTATCTTTTGCTATAGAAATAGCTTATGTGAGCTTATACATAAGCGCTTATCATAATAAATGTTTGTGCTATAAGTTGTAAGTAAGTTGTTTATCCAAACAAGCTACCATAATCAGTTATTAGGGAGCTTATGTGAAAAAAGAAGTTATTAGAAAGCTTCTATAGGTACTTGACTAAAGATTGAAGAATTTCTATAAATTTGATTGTTAAATCAATAAGTTAATCATATTTTTTAATTAACTGACAATTTGTAAACTTATATGCTTTGAAAAGTACTATCAATTTATAGTATGGTAATAAGATGTATCGTTTATTATAAATGAAAATAATGCTAATTTTATATATAAAGTTATTTAAAAATATTTAGTTATAACAACTAACAAGTTTTAAAATGATTTTAAATGTAATTTGGATGAACCTTTTGTGTATAACGACATAGAATTTTGACTGTTAAAACAATATTTTCTCAAGCTTTTAACATTTTGGCAACCTTTATTCTCCTATAATTTGTTTTAAAAAAAAATAAATTACATGCATTATCTAGAATGAAAAAACACAAAAGCATTTACTTTTTTCTATATATTTTCTCTATTATTTTGTAAATAGTATCAGATAGTTTGTTATGAAACTCCACAAAAAAAATATGATTTGCTATGAAATGATGGTTAATTATTTAACTATTGGTTCAAAGAACAACAATAACAATACGGTTGATTTTTTTTTACAATGGCTTAAAAATCCTATAATAATTCATATTAAAATTGACGATGACATAATGCATGTCCTTAAACAGGTAGTGCTAGTGCAGCAGGGAAAATGATACCCCGCAACGGCAAGGGCAATGGAGCGGGGACAACAATGTACTTTCCATCGTTGAATGGTTCAACTTCATCAACAGTCACTGGTGGTGGATACTACAAGCATTTGCTACTCTCTCCATTACTTACAATGTTTTTTTGCACTCTTCCACTCCTCAACCTCGACACTCTCTACTTTTAATGCTCAGTATCTTGTGTTTACTACTTTAACTCATTGCTAAAATGTCTTGTGACTAGTTTTCATTACCATCATCATCTTGTATGTTCATAGAAATTCATAGAATATATGGTTGAAGTACGATGAGTTTCTGTTTCACCTCATATTGTTTTTATTTCAAATTGCATGGAAAAAGTTGTATGTACCATTTGTTCCTTGCAAAAGTAACATAAGTTATGTATTGTAGGCTATAGAAAACTGGTTAACCGCAACAACTAATCAAGTCATGAGTTTAACTAATTAATAATTAATCTATTCCTCCAGATTCAATGTAGGTATCGGATCAATTTTCAAAAAAAATAATAAAAATTTCCCCCATTCTTTTTCTTGATTCACCGTCATAATTAGCTTTGCGGCATAGAGGATATAAATATGGATAGGTCTTTTTCCCACTTCATTCCAATCGCATGATGTTTAAGTTGGCATAAACTAATTGCCAAGAAAAAGAAAAAGAAAAAAAACATGAATGTCGAGCCCAAGTACGGACTACTTCCAGCCATCAGACCATTCAGCTTCATCGGTGACAGGTTTTGGGAGGTCTGACTGGAAGGAATCTTGACCAGCTTCTGCATTGTTAGAGGGCAATGTGTTCCAGCCATCTTGACCAGATTCTACATTGTTTGAGGGAAATGTGTTCCAGCCATCAGACCATCCAGCTTCATCTGTGCCAGGTTTAGGGAACTCTGACTGGTAGGAATCTTGACCACCTTCTATATTGTTTGAGGGCCATGTGTTACCTTCATCGAAGCCAAAGCCAGAGTTCTCTCCAACGCCCTCATCATAATGTTCTATCCTTTCTGGAAGAGAACAACCCAGATAGGATGAATTGTCCACACAGTGCCACAGCATTTGGCTCCAATGATCATCCTGCCAGAAGTAAGCAAAGAATGGTCATCATAAACAATCAGGATTTCATAAACAAAGGTCCAGCCAACAATCAGGATTTCATAAACAATCAGTCTTTGATTATTATCAAAATGTTTTGCATATTTTCAAACCATAATTATAAAGCTAAATAGACAAACTGACTAATTAATGTAGAAAGCAGTAATGTTACATTGGTAAGCACTTCCTTTCTCATTACAGCATAAAACTAATTAAACAAGTACCATCTTAGAGGTAGAACCCTTTGACTTACAGGCAATGCGAAGGGATATATAAAGATGTTCTATTCACGGCATAAAGTTGATCAGAAATATAACTATTATAAAATGAGTTATGGTTTGTTAAATAAAAGGCAGTACCTTGCATATAATATGAGGGTTCCCAATTATAACCAGCAATGATATAGCACGGGTTATAGCCACATTAAACCTTCTATGATTGCTCAAAAAGCCAAGACAGTGGATTCTGTCAAACTCATTATGTTTGATGGTTGATCGAACAGTTGATACAATGATGACCTCCTTCTCTTGTCCTTGGAATTGCTCAACACTGCCAACTTTGACATCAGGCATTTCTAGATTTTCAAGTGTCTGTTTTATTTTCAACACTTGTTGTCTATATGGAGTTATAATGCCAATGTCTTCCTCTCTTATTTTACCACCATTTATCAGCTTCCCAACAGTTTCTACAACCTTGCTTACTTCGATTCGGTTGAACCATGATGGGTTATTTCCTTCTCTTTCATCGCATCCTTGGATACCAAAGAAAAGAACAGGGAACTCCTTATTAGGGAGAAATTCTGCAGTCACCATGAAAGTTGAGGGATCTCTACATGCCATCAATTCCCCAAAATAGAACAGCTTTGAAGGGAGGTATAGAATCTCTGGGTGACATCGGTAGTTTCTAACCAGTTTCGTTATATAATTGGCATCTCCACTGCCATATAACTCACAGTTAAACAACCGTTCCAGGAAAGACACCCCCAATTTGTACTCATCTGCTTTCTTGGAAAATATTACTGGGCCCAACTGCAAGGGGTCTCCAGCCAGAACAACAACAGTGTCCCTTCTGCAGAGATGGGCTATAGGGATCATGGTTTCAGGTTCTGAAGCTTGGCCAGCCTCATCCAAGAAAATATGAGAAAAGTGACCGCGGGCAACATCTTCAGCAAAAAGAAGAGAGGCACTCATATATGTGGATACCACAATTCTATAATGATTGAGGGCATTGACCGGGGGACACTTAAATATCATCTCGTCAAAGAAGCAGAAGCGAAGAAATTCAGGTTTTACATCTTCATATGGCCTGGCAGTGGCATTGAGCCTAAATACTTCATTTTCTCGAAATTCAATATCCTTCTCAGCAAGGAGTTTCTCCAGTATGTGGTCTGCTGCACTGTTTGAGGGGGCACAGACAAGAATACGAGTATTCTTATGATGTTGGTAGAGCTGGAGGATTGCTTCCACTATTGTCCTAGTCTTGCCTGTACCTGGAGGCCCATGAATCACATAAGGTGGTGCGCCTCTGCAACCCAGAATCATTTTGATCGAACACATTTGCTCCTCATTTAAAGAACCAGAAATGGGAACCAGATCAGTGGTTTTAATGCACCTTCTTTTGGATGAAGTAGATGGAAAAAGAAACTCAGCACCCAAGTTTTCTGCTGCCTCAACAGCTTGATATAACCTTCTCATATTGATCCTATTATATGTGAAGTAAACATTATAGAGATCTTCATCTCTATGGTAAAGGTGAAATTCACGATCAAACTTCAAATAGACCTCATCAGCTTCAACCCGGTGAACAAATCCCTACAGAAATTTAATTATCATTGTAGTTTTTATATAAAGGGCAGGATAAGATACCCAAAATCAATTAATAGAAGAATGCACTTCATACACACAGTGGTGGATTCATCTACTCTAAAGATCACACATACAGACCTGTAAATACAATTAGTAGTTTCTTCGAAACTAAAATTTTGGGTTGGGCTTAACTCAGCCCTACAAAACCGGCTTGTAAGAGGGGATGTCTCCCACATATAAAATCATTTTCAAGCCGTATCTCATCCAAT
The DNA here is from genome assembly GCF_051527215.1 of Medicago sativa. Classification (NCBI taxonomy): domain Eukaryota; kingdom Viridiplantae; phylum Streptophyta; class Magnoliopsida; order Fabales; family Fabaceae; genus Medicago; species Medicago sativa. The sequence continues at coordinate 1,595,812 of NC_140753.1, read as the reverse complement.
GTGGGACTCTTAACAATACTAATAACAAAAACTGTGTTTCCTAGATTCTACAATTGTACACTCACCATTTATATGCATGTCAAGAATACCTGACAATGACATTCCGAAATATAACCAAATGAACAGAGATGGCTTAGAAGATTGAAAAAATACAAGTGCCAAACCAAATTAAGTCAAACTCAGAGGCGAGAGCAACATTATAAGAACATGGGTGAGTTAAAAACAAAAATTATCTTTGGTTAGCCTAGTGCAAGTTCAACCAACATATCTCAAGTTGATAATTGCTGGTGATATATACTTTGTAAAAGAGATTCCTGGGAGGCTCTCAAGGAGAAGAAGAAAGACAGACATGTCAAATTTATTACACGAAATAATCACCTTTTTATTTTAAAATTATGTATTAATCGCTAGCTTTAATTTTATTCAAGGTTTGGAACCTACACCCACAGAAATGAAAAGTACACACAAGAGCTCAGTCTATCATAGTTGCCTCAGGATCATCAATGCAGCAGTAGAATCTGTAAGCCATAAATAAATAAATAACCAGGGGGAATGCTATCAATTCAATGCATATCTAGTGGCATCTACTGAAATGCATTTACAACAATGAAAGGGCATTGAATGGTCAATGATCAAGATACATGATAAGGACATGTACTCTTCTTAATACCTACAGATCAGATTCCATTTATAACACTTCAGAAAATATAGAAACATGTAAATAATTACAGTATGCATCTGATGACAATGGTTTGAGGACCGAATTCCAGTTCAACATAGCTAAAGAGCTGATTTATCTAAATGAGGAATGTCAAGTGACAATGTGGTGGTATGCAGACAAAATAAGAACCAGACCTGATATACAGTTGTAGCACCTTCATCTTGTTCAGAAGCCAGCCTGGCGAAGATAGAATCCCCATGCACCAGTGATGGCCTTCTCTCAGCAAGCCCAGGCACCTCCAAGGACAAAAAATTGTTTCCTCTCCTTCTCATAGTTATGCATTCCATGTCATAAGTGCTCATATCATCCTGAAAGCAGAAGTCAATGGCAAACAAATAATAGAAACAAATATCCGGCTCATACTCCTATTTTAGTTTCTTTCATGAACCAAAAAACAAACAAGATTACCTCTAATTGTATCTCTTCCATTATTATTAGTGTTTTGAAATAAGACGCATAACTCCTTCTTGTAAGGCCATCTTCAACGACTTGAGGGACCTGATTGCCCTCAAGCAAGAGCCTAATATCCTTGGGAACCTCATATTTAGGAAGCCTATTTACGTATTTTCGATTTGACTTTGCTAAAGGGCGTGAGCCAGGAACAAAATTGTCTACAACAAATTTGTCTTTCTTCCTTGTTCTTGAGTAAGGTCTGTTAGAAGCCAGAGATTTTGAGATCTTGTCTTCAACCAAGAGGAAAACCACCCTTTCAATTTTCTCATCTCCAACGTCAAAATACACAACAGATGAGTACATGCCCATGTCTTTGGTCTTGCAAGACAGCCATATCTTTAAGATCTCGCCAGGCTGAAGCATCCTGTCCTCCACTCTGAAAGATTCTATAAAGCTCTCTGCATTTGAATTTGCCGGTGGAGGCTCCGTGAGAGAAAGAGTGAAAGAGTCCGGAGGGTTTGAGGCAAAAATATGAACGCTCCACAGGTCCACTGGTTCCTCGGTAGTATTATTAATGGTTATTAACTCCACGGCAGTATCTCCAACAGATACCGATTGAGGCTTCCCATTCTTAAAAGCAAACGGGACAGATACGATTACTGGAGCCCCGTCATCAGCAACATAACTGCAAACAGATCTCTCTTCCTCGAAATCTAGAAATCCGATTTCAGCCTTTTCCCCTATGACAGAGCATTCATCTTCTGACCTGTATCCGACAGTACTCATTGTGAAAATGTTTTGTCCTCCTTCCAAGTTTCACTTCTGCAAAAAAATATTGCCCAATGATGAATAAATATTCATAATATAAATTTTTCAGCAAAGGCAAAAAAAAAAAAAAAAAACATACGAGAAAGAGAACCTAAAAAGCCATTAGGGTTGGTTCCCTTTACAGTGAATTAAAATCATGGACTCATGGGTATTCCTAAATGAATCCAAATTCTCTTATTTTACCAACTAACGACAATAGCAGGAGAGGATCTTGTCCCGAGAGAGACTTATGTCGTAATCCTAGATAGCGGCGCAGAGCGGCCAATCTCAAAACTGCAATATCAGCGTGAAGCGAGATGGCCATTATTCTAATATTTTTATAATTAACAAAGAAGGAAAAAGTTGTCACTGATGGAAAGACCCAAAGAGAGAAACAATTCTTCATGAATCTGACTTAAGCCCATCATTGGACTTTTTAAAAAGCCCATATGCTAAATCCTAAAAAATTCTACTATGCCAAACCTTAAAACCAAGACAGTTTCTCAATCCTCCCCCCTATATGCTCAAATTAGTCAAAATATACTACCGGAAACACACTTCCGGTAGTGTTTTTTCAGATAAAATACACTACCGGAAGTACACTTCCGGTAAACCCCTCGTGTTTTCGGGGGATGGGTTGAGAAAATATCTAAAACTAATGCTCTCTACATACAACATCTTATCTCCTAATGCCGCAACCTAGCTTGGCAATGTTGCGCACTTCTCCTCTCTTTCATTTCTTCTTTTAATTCTTCTCTATGCGCGATAAGAAGCTGACCAGAAAACTCCCATTCATGATCAGAAAGACTCCCAAAACCATTTTGTCAGACAAATTGTGAATCAATGATGTCAAGTTTTTTCAAACAATTTCACCATTGCGGCCATTTAGCTTACAAACCATTACAGTCGCCAGATAAAAACATACTAAACCAGCATTTAACATTGCACGATACCGTAATCCCACTCCACTCCATTATTACGTGCCACAAAACGACGATATTAACAACTTCGACTGAGACAAACACAAACTAAAAGTACATTTGTGTAAAAATGGTAAACCCCAACAAAAATCATAACTTTACAACGAAATCCACACATTTGTATAACAAAATAATCATAAAAAATTTGATTTTGGTAGAACCTAAATGACACAATCATCCTACATCAGTCATAACTTGCAAATGGTACATTTTGTTTTTCAATCTTTGATTGTTATTTCTTCATTTAGATAGAAATTAGAAGCCCTATTATTATCTAAAAATACCCGAAAAGAAAAGGAAAAAAAAAAAGCATTTTTGAGAAATAAAAACACAACCAAAACGAAGATTGAAAAAAAATATATAAGTAATCGAAAGAAAGAGAGAGGATTTTGCTTACAGTGAGGGTTTGCTTGCGTTTGCGTTGCGCAGAGAGAGAGAACTGAAAGAGTGAAGAGTCTCTCTCAATCTTCGCTTAACACAACTCAGTCGTTCGAATATTCATCAATATCATAAATAAATAAACTAAATTTTTTAAGGTTTCATTACCTAGGATGGGTACATCGTACATGTTGACAAGTTATTAACACCAAAACATTCCTCTTATATGTTCTATACTTCTATTTTCAAAAGGGTTAATTATGTTTCTAGTCCCTATAAAATAGCGACCTTGTAAGTTTAGTCCCTACTTAATTTTAATAGCATTTTTAGTCCCTATAAAAAAAAAATTTACTTATAATTTTAGTCCCTGCTAAAACAAAGTTTGATTAATTATCCTTAAACTCTTAAATTTTTGAACGATTTTTTTGAGACAAGATTAGAACACTATGAAAGGTTCGTTTACTAAAATTTAGAATTTTCTGACATGAAATGAATTAAATATGAATTTTTTAAAACGACAAAAGTTAAAGATAAAGAGTAATAAAATCTGGATGTAGAAATCAAATTTTGCAATAATTTTTTGCGGACGAACTTTTAGTAATGTTCTAAACATGTCTGTAAAAAATTGTTCAAAAATTTAAGAGTTTAAGCATATATTAAACAAATTTGAATTGAGTAGGGACTAATACTCAGTGCAGAAAAACAAAATTAGGGACTAAAAATGCTATTAAAATTAAGTAGGGACTAAACTTACAAGGTCGCTATTTTATAGGGACTAGAAACATAATTAACCCTTTTCAAAAATATTTTAATAAAATATCCATTGTGCTTAATATATCATTTTTGGTATTTTAGAAAATTTGTACTTGAAACAAAAAAATTGTTTTGTGGTTTAGTGAGAACAAAAATTTCAATTTTTATCGTGTCACTTGCCCACTTCCTTCTGATTTTGCAATGTTTTGAAATGGTTTTACAATCAAACATTATACAACTTAAGTTGTTTTGTCATGCATTTTGTTTTTTAGCAAATCAAACATTCCGTCATTCATTTGGGGTCATTCCCAAAATGTTGGGACCAATATAAATTTCACACGATTAAAAAATAGAGGTATGTTATTTGAACAAGTATTTTTTAGACAATTTATGACACAAAAAAAATATATACAAAGAAATGCACTCCCTCCATTTTAAAATGAGTGTTGTTTTAGAAAAAAATTGTTTTAAATATGAAATTCATGTTTAATCTCCTAAAAATTTCATGGTCAGACAATATATGAAATTTTTTTGGTTAAATCTCTTAAAAAACTAGAATGAAAAATTTTTAAGCTTCAAAAACATAAAAAATTATATTTAATTCATGTTTGGTTAAAAAAAATTATTTTGGGAGAGGTTATCATAACATTCTAAACATTTTTTGAAAATTTTCATTCAAAATATGAAAGTTACACATAAGTTGACTTAAAAGTAAGGACAAAAAATGAAGATTGAAAATATTTAGGGATTGAAAGTGGAAGAAAAATTTAGGACTAAAACGAAAAGTTTGTATATTTATAATGACCAAAAGCATATTTAACCCTAAAATCTTCTCTATGCTTTATGAAAATCGTCTTTTTTATAATGAAAAAATAAAATAAAAATCAAGAGCAATACATTTGTGAATATTTTTATGAATTATCTCATACAGTATGTAGTACTATTTTTTTCATTTAAGGTTGTTACAAAAAAATTCGTGTAATGAAGGGCATTAAATTCTTTTTTGTCAAAAAATAAAAAGAGCATTACGTTTTTGGTATAAGACTGGACGGTGATAATGAATTTTTCCCAAGGCAAAACTTGGGTGAATATGACTCATTGTTGAAGCTATATAGGAACTGCGTACTATTTTTGGATATTTTACTTTTATTTATTTTGACAAATTTTGGATGTTTTACTTGATCTACAAAGTATTTAATTAGTAGTTTGTATTAGCTTATATCCATTGGCATTGGCAAGCTTGAATTGACGTGTTCATGTCACTGAATGGAATATGTTTACTTGCCAACTTAGAATTGTTTATATACTAATGATTTTTTTGTTGTTGTCTAGGTTTAAGTAAAGATTGAATTGTTTTTTCAATTATGCTTCTCAGGAAATAACCATCTTCCTTTTAATATCTGTTTGGGGCACCTTTGGGTGTTGGGTTGTGCAACATTTAATAGCTAAGAAATACAAAACTGGGGTTAATCACGTGGTTCCTTAAGCTGAAAATGAATGAGTTTGAAAGAATACGGTAAAGGGGAACAAAAAAGATTTTAGTGGGTAATTTAAAGATCGAATAATTGTAATCTTGCTTGAATAAAGCATATCTAAAATACTTACTAGTATTAGATGGGGGTCCCGCTGGAATTTTGTTTTAACTTGTAAGCTTAAAAAAGTTTTGATGAGCTCTGCCCTTTTCGATTCATGTGTGGATATTACCCTTTGAGGCAAAATGAAGCTCACGTTTTTCGAGTCCTCTCTTCCTCCTTAATATGTGAATCTTATAAGATGGCATCCTTCATATATGTTAGTGACCTCAAGAACATTAGAACGTTGGTTCTGTCTAATACCAAGACTGCTATATCTGGTTTTGCGCAGCCGAAGATGAAAATTGTTGTTCACACATTAGAGAAGGCTGGGACACACATGTAAAATACGCTTTTGCCCCCTCGGCAGTCTGCCGAGGAATTAAAAATCCGGCTGCAGTTAACTGCCGAGGAATTCCTCGGTAGTTAACTGCCGAAGAAATCATTTATGCAGACAGCAGGTCCTGCATTAATGCTAACCCTTACCAAGCCGTTTTTAGGCCAGTTTTGACCTGTAATTTCACCAGAGCATTTCCATAGGCAATTCAAATTATACAACAATGAAACTCGGTCATAAACAAGAAAAATACAATATCTTTTACATATGTCCATAATTAAATCAAACCGACATTTGGTTCAAACCACACAAAAGTTTGAAATTCATCAAAACGGAACATAGTGTCCATAATCAAACAACACATTACAAGTCATTACACATCATTACACATCATTAAATTAAATCCCTACTTACATTCATTACAATTGCATATGGAACGAACATATATATATAATACATTATTTTCCACCATATTCCTAAACATAAATCCGACGTCGCTATCGTCTTTAATAAGCCAAGGCATATAGCTTGCCGTTTTCCATGCGAATTCATCTCTATCTTCTCCTAGGTCTATCATTGGCATTAGAGCAGACAAGTGACGTGTATATTGATTTTCACCAAGATGCTCAAAATAAGTGTTAAGTTGTGTCTTCAAATCATCAATAGAGTCCGTCGGTGTTATCATAACCTTAACTGTCTTTTTAAACGAGCAATACCTAACACGACCTTCAATTCTTGCAACCTCTGACATGTTTCACTTGACAAAAGCTTTAACAAAATAATCATAGATTAGAACAAAATTAAATGGAATGTAATAACGAATAAATCAAATGCGTAAACATTAATAAGCTATAAATAAGTATTACACTAGTTTCAAGTAAATAAAAGTCATATTATCATATATATCAATATCAATTACATAATGTTACTTATATATTGGCCACAAAAAATTGGCATTACAATTTTGACACCAAAATATACGTCGGTGTAATTTCTACCAAAAAAAAGGACTAACACCGACAAAAAAATCCCTTGTTAATTGCCAAGTGATTGGAGAAGATCAAGTGACATAAAATCTTCCTCATCTTCCGCAATAACTTCAAATTGTTGCTTTGGTTTTTCGGGAGTGTCCAACAAAATAGGCGCCGCTTTGTTTGATTCCTTTTGTGGTTTTGGCGGTTTATTTCCACTTTCAATAGCCATGAGCTTTCGGAACAACTCATGTTGATCCAAATACTCATCTTCCCAAGTCACCGCATCTTGTTTCTTGTGATTGTGCCACTCCGTAGATGATGGAGGTAGTGGACAATCATTCCTCAAGTAAATAAGCACAAAGTGATTAGGAATTACCCCAAGGCACATGATGGGAGTTTTTTGCTTACCCGGCGGTGGTGGCCCTCTTAGTGGAAAAAAAGATTCCGAGTTACCAAGTTCAAGATTTGTCAACACAACCACACACCTTTTGTAATAATTGGCAACAATGTGCCCCATGTCCAGAAAAGTCAACCACTTATCAACAAGATGTGCACAACTTTTTGTATTTGCGGGAGGATGTAAGTCATTTAAAATGTAGTTATAACGATCCTCACCCGCAAATACTTCAACATAATCATCTCTATGATCTTTTAATTCTTGAATAAGATGTGTACGAATCATGAGATGATTTTGTTCGGTTAAGCCCATGAACTCGGCTATAGCCCGGAATCCACAATGTCCATCGCCAATAACATCCACCACTTTTTCAATAAATGGAAGCATGAAGCGTGGCATATAATCAATAGGCCTCATAACCGGGATAGCCTTAGGCTTTGGATACCGAGAAGGTGGTGGAAGTGGGGAAATTGGTGCTTTACCAAGACGAGCACCTTTTTTCCTTTTATATGATGATGTTGTTGGTGATGGTGACGGTTGACTATCCGGATTTTGGGAATCAACAACCTCCCAAGAAGAAGGGATCCGGCTAGTGGATGTAATTCTTCCTTTAGACCTCGCAATGTCCACTTTTTTCTTGGCTCCCTTGGTTGTTGCTTTTTGTGGTGGTGGAGACATCATGGTGGTTTCAGGAAATGCCAATTGCCGCAAAGCCTCCTTGACTTCAAGCTTCATTTGGAAAGGGAGTTTCTTGAGACGTTCTACAATACCCTTCAACTCATCATCCACCGAAAAACCAAGTTCATTACTTTCTTCTCCCATGCGTAACCTTTGCCAATGGTGGTGTATCTCATCCAATAAAATTGGCTTTTCTTCAAGGAGTTTAGTTGCAATTTCGCATGCACATGGTAAGCCGTAAGATGTCCTTTGAACACAACCACAAATTTCCTTGTTCATGCACAACGTTTCCCTACAACGTGACTCTTCCATAGCAATGTTGTCCAAAGCATATCTAGACACATGACCACCTAAGCCGGAGTACAAAGTGACATCTTTGAATCTATGTTCCAACACGGTAACGCTCTGACCAAAGGCTGTTTGTATCGCAGTGTGTTGAAGCAACAACATGTTATGTATTTTCTCCCAACAAGTACCCAAATCACCCACACTATTGTCCAAATATTTCTTCACCAAAGCATATGAGCCGATTCTACCCTATTGGTGGATCTACAACCAAGATGCAACACACGGTCTGTCCATACCCTCACTATTTTCTCCTTCACTTCATTCAAGGTGGTCATGGCATAGGCTAGGAAAGGTGGGAAATCACTACAGGCATCTTGGAACTCCACTAATGCATTTGCATATAACTCTTGAGTGGACGATTCAACCATATCTTTCCATGCCCTCATGATCTTCTTGACAACATCGCGATTACTCACCTCTTTCCCATCCTTTTTTCCCATAGGATATTTACAATCTAAGACGCACCTTTGTTTAACATTTGCTTGCACATGAAAGTAACAATTCATACCATAACTTTCCGGGAAAACAATTCCAACCGCTTTCATCAAAGACCCATCTCTGTCGGTAACAATCACCTTAGGCATATTCATCTTTGAAGTAAGAAGTTTACGCAACATTTTTAAAACCCAAACAAAGTTTTCCTCTTTCTCATGCATCAAGAATCCAAACCCAACCGAATATGTCAAATCGGTCGAAGTTACCCCAACTACCTCAAACATTGGCATCTTATACAAGTTGGTTTTGTAGGTGGAGTCCATAACCAAAACCGTTGGAAAATTGTTAACAACTTAACGGATGTTGGATGAGCCCAAAAGATATCTTCGATTGTATTACTTTCACCATGTGTTCTTGAGTAATAAGTATAGTTGTGCTCCTCCAACTTCGAGATTAGATATTGCAACGGCTTCTTGTCACCTCTATTTGACTTCCATATTTTTTGACGTTCATTGTACACTTGCTTCACATTTGTCATGCAATGTGGTCTTTGTTCTTCAAGTGTATCAAAATATTTCTTGGAAGCATCTTGCTCTTGGTCAAGTCATGTATAATCTTCTTGTCATCCTCCTTTAATCTACCGGCAAGAATGTGTCCTTCTAAAGCCGGCTCCATCGCATGGTTGTGAACTCCATTAAGAATGTTCAATCCCCATTCCTTTGTTTGCGTACTTTGATATCCACTAATCATGAACAAGCACCCGCATTTTCTTGAGCCCGTTGTCGCATGCTTTGGTTTTTTTTTAGGCACTTTGTGAGCTCCACTCCTTTCACACACTAGGCGCAATATTGGATGGATCAAGCTTGATCTTTGTGTAACAATTGTAAATCCCGCCTTATTTGCTTGACAACGTACCCACCCAAGCAATTCTTCTCTATCTTGAAACTTAATGTCGTCAGAAAAAAACCTAGCCGTGTCCACTTCGTGGGCTTGAAGTGGGACGACACCGGGGCTAACATATTTAGAAGCTTGTTCAATGTTTGGTTTGACTTCAACCTTAGGCGGCTTGACATCTCTGGAAATTTGGACAAAATTACGTTTTGTCTCTTCCGAAACATCTTCCGCGTTCTCGGTCATTACTATAATTAAACAACACATAAATATGAATTAACAACTAACTAATGCATAAACATCAATGCCATAATGAACTAAAACAAAAAAAAACAAAGAAAAAAACAAAGAAAATTTTTTTTTGAAAAAATGGCAGTAGCTGCCATTTTTTCGCACCAAATTTTTTCCCTAAGTGTTCCTCGGTAGTTAACTACCGAGGTTTTCCTCGGTAGTTAGGCACCGATGTTTTCCTCGGCAGTACACTACCGAGATTCCCCATGCCAGAGTTCTACGTAACTGACGTAGATACCCATACAATAACCAAAAAATAAATCGATTAAAATGCTCAATACCTGGTTTTTTACGTCTAGAGTGTGTTGATAGCTCCTATTCTTGATGCTTGAATCATTTGGGGGAAAGATTTGATGGAAAAAAATTATTGAATTTGGGGAGGAATGGATGAAATGGTATGGAAGTTGATGAAAATAGTGTGTAGGGGGAGCAGGTTTCCTGTTTCATCTGACGAAACATAATCCTCGGCAGTTAACTACCGAGGAATTCCTCGGCAGTTAACTGCAGCCGCATTTTGAATTCCTCGGCAGTTAACTGCCGAGGGGGCAAAAGCGTATTTTACATGTGTGTACCAGCCTTCTCTAATGTGTGAACAGCAATTTTCGCCGAAGATTTGATAGAGAAAACATTGTCCGCAAGATTACAACATAATTAGAAACATCCGCACAAGCATAAATACATCGTTTCATTTTTCACTCAACCAATAAGCCCTAAAGCACTATTCCACCCCTTCAATTTTTGAAATTACCTTATTGAGCTACAAAATATCATGCATTGTCACAAATATGAATAGAACTAGTCACACATATTAATTCAAACAAGAAATTGTCTTACTTTCGACCATTAGAGACCATGCAAGGTTTTCAGATACATCTCAAAACCACTACGATAAAGTGAAAACAAAATGTTGAAATATTAAAGCTCAGGCGAAAGTAAAGAAGTTTTTGATAAAGATAAGGAACAGGATTAAATCAAGCTGAAGCAGGAGTGTCCTTGACTGATTCGCGCCATGCGTACTCTCTTGCACCATCCTTGTCAACAATTTTTATAACAAAGTTTGGAGGTGCCACAACCAACCTTGATCTGATTTCCAAAATGCACTTATCAACAAGATCAATTGCTTCTTCCACGTTCATTCCGCTATGGAAGTGTCTGTCCATCATTGATAGTGAAAAATAGGAACCATAACCAAAAGCTCCCTTTTCAAGCTTGTGAAGTGTCGCAATGTAGTCAATGTAATATAGTGATGGGCCTGTCTCTTTGTCATAACCAGCAAGAAGGATGTTCACAGAGTAGGGATTCTGAAGAAAACCAAATTCACGTGTGAATAAACTCGTTATCTATAATAACAATGCAACATGGTTAATGAATTGCTGCAAAACAACATAAATCTAAGCATATCAATAGCTGGATTTATAAAATATTTCAATTCTTTTCGACAATTCTACGGATCAATATCCGGATAGGTAAGTCATAAGTGTGCTGTGTCATGGTGATGGGGGACGATATTCTTTTTCTGTGTATGTGACTGGAAGTTCACTAGTCATTTCCTTTCCAAAAAATCTTTTTATTGATAATAAAGGTTCCAGCACTGACAGTAAAAGAAAGAAGAGAAAGTCCTATAAAAAGATGATTAGTGTTGCCATATAAATTAAGACAAATGAGCAGGAACTATTAGGATATCACAATTTTTTTCAGACACCTACTTATTGATAAATAACATAATCAAAAGTTTAATTCCCATTTCATTCAAACCCTATTTCTCTCAAAATTTGGGGGGCACCTGCAGCCTTATTAAGTTTGGCTCAGACTTGCAAAAATGGTTGAATGGGCAAGTCAATGAACAGATCACAGATGGTGGCACAGTAATTTTCCTTTGTTTTTTTGGAGTGATGATTATGGTGGAAATAGGTTGTGGCTAATGAAGGGACTAAGTTAAGTTGATGATGGAGGTTGCACACCGTGTTCTTATGTGTTTTGGGATAGTTTTATTAAAAAAAAAAAAACATTAACCTGTAGCGTAAAAAATCTAATGATACGATAATCCTGAAAGTCCTTTAAGATTCCTGAACAGACCAGGAAAACCAAACTTCCCTCAACCAAAATACTGGATATATATGCTTGGGTTCATATGGGTCAGTTCTGTTGTAAGTCAAACATAAACGAACAAGAGATGCAGTAGCTACAACTTACAAGTTCATATTCATCTCATCACCTAGACCAAAATTATATAGTACTAGTAAGAAACAACAAAAAAAAAACCAAGGTAGTACTAGTAATATTTCTATCCATTAAAATAGTCATAATTTTGGGTTACTTATTTATAGATCTATCCTCCAGCCAGAAAGAAAGAGATTCAACTTTAGAATAGTCTAAGCGTGCGTTTGGTTCTACAGCGACATAAATTAATTTTGTAAAATTGATTCTAGCTAAAAGTCGGTTGAATGTAAAGTGATTTATATTTGGATACATTTGTGTAAAAGTGGGTTGACCATTAAATTCAAGGCTAAAATCAATTATAGAAGTCAAAAGCTACAAATCATAACTTCGAATTAAAATCAATTCTACTTGAGAACATCCAAACATGTCAAAATCAATTATACACCTCTAGAATCAAATTTGGCTCCTCTAAAAGTAAAACCAAATATACACAACCAATAATACGGGAAGGGATTCTCTTAAGTGTAATTTTCACGTGAGAGTAAAGTGTGATCTCTCACTATTAAAATTCATCCCATCTAAACTTGTCATGTGTTTCTATCTCCTTTTGAACGGTGAGACATCACATCTTTTGTGTACAAAAAATCCCAATTGACATAAACTAAATCCAAATATTAAATTTTAACATTAGATCAACCCATGAAACCAGTATGGGGAAAAAAATGCAATTATAGATAATGATAGAACATTATGGCGTAATTTGATCAATGTATCCGACCCCACTTAGTGGGTTAAGGCTTGATTGTTGCCGTTGTATAGATATATGTATGATGAGGAAGGATAGTACTGATTATTAGGGTTTTAAAAAATTAAGGTAAACAAGAAGAAAAATTAGAAAAAAAATAAAAAGGGGTAATTTGAACTTGGATACCATCATCTCTCGCTCGGTTCCCATCTCTTCCCATCCAAAGTTTGGTTAGCTGGGTTACTACTCGTCAATTCAGATTTCAAGTAGTAGTTTTCGGCTCTCTCAACTTTGGCATGTCATTCTACAAGGGTTATCTCTCATACAATGGTATTTATCGATTCTCCTCTTTATTTCATCTTCAACTGGTAATAGAGATTCACAAACTGAAGTAGGTGATTCCACTAACCCCAATACTTGTCAAATCTCAAAATTTCTCCCTGTCACTAAGCTTCAAGATTACCAAGAGATTTTTGACATAGGTTTTCAGTTTCCAGGGTTATTGAGGTTCAAGGGTTTGAAAAAGTTTACAGGTCTGAATATTAAATACAATAAGTCGCTGGTGAGAGCATTTTACTGTGTGTTCGCATCTGTTATACGTGAGAAATTCTTGTTCAAACTGAATAACCAAACCATTCGCATGTCAACTACCAACTGGCAGAGTTTGTTTGATATGGAACCTGCTGGAACTAACATGAAAGTGACTGCTCTCACCTACGATGGCTATAACAGGGATGCCTTTCTTCACTTGTTGATCTACTCTCACATACATAAACAATAATGCAGGAGCGTACTCTTTAAATTGTGATTTTTACATGAGAGAGTAAAGTGTAATCTCTTACTATTCACATTCACCCCATCTAAACTTTTCATGGATTCTCTCAAGTGTGATTCTGGAGAAAAGTGAGTTGAATACATTTGTGCTAAAGTGGGCTGAGCATTAAATTCAAGTCTAAAATCAATTATAGAAGTCAAAAGCTACAAATCCTAGCTTCGGGTTAAAATCAATTCTACTTCAGAACACCCAAACACGTCAAAATCAATTATACACCTCTAGAATCAATCTCTGACACCTCCAAAAGTGAAATAAAAAATACAACAACCAAGTCCTGTCTCAGTAAGTGAGGTCGGCCATATGGATCAAACGAACTCATGATATTCTATCACATACAATATCTCTATTCAACACTAAATATTAGGGTTTGAAAAAATTAGGAAAACAAAAAAAGGGGGTATTTAGAAATTGAATACCTTGCGAAGAGCGGTGGCAAGCTCGCCACGAGTGAAATTAGCGGCAGCAGCTGTGGTGAGAGGAATCCCATTACGGAATTGATACAAAGCAACGTTCTTTTGAATGTATTCAGTAAACTGAACCCTGAAAAGTGAAAAAAAGGAATGAATCAAAATCAAAATCAAAATCAGTTACAAAGATAAAAGAAGAAGATGATAAAGTGAGTGAAACCTGTCACCGGGTTCACCGCTAGCAGCGATGAGTTTGTGTGAATCGAGGAACATGATCTTGTCTTCGTTGGATTTGTGAACGAGGATGCTGTGAACGGCAGATGTATCAGCCACCACGATCGCGAAGCCATTACCAACTAATCCGAAAACGCATTCCATGGTTTTTTCGATTCAATTTCTGATGAACGAATACTGAAGTTGTTGTTGTTGTTGTTGTTGTTGTTTATGTTTGAGAGAAGAAAAAAAACCCAAACCCTTTTGTGTTGAAAATGAACAAGGGGGTCGTGGTAAACAAGTTATTGCTACAGCCTAAAATAACAAAAAAAAAAAAAAAAACTAATAAAAAGCCTAAAATAACAATTTTTATTTACTAGAATCTCCCACAAAATTATTTTCACATTTTTATATTTTTTTTAAATCAAAAAATAGTAATTAACTATCTCAAGTTCTCAACTAATAATTAAATCTTGTGATGGGCTAAGAAGTGCACTTGTTAGGGGCACTTGTTTCAAGAATTCAAAAATATAAATAATTGATAAATTCTATTTTTAAAAGGTTATTTTTGTTATTTCAATGTTTTGAATACATAATTTAAAAAAAAAATCACTTTAATCTTCGAAATTATAGAGTTTTTAATTAGATATATCAACCATAGTTTTAAAAATTGGACTGACTGACCATTGGATCGTTTGTCGAACAGCACAGCTGAATCAGATTGAACCGAATAACTCGGTTATATGACTCGGTCTATTATAATATTTTTTTACATAAATAAAAGCACGTTATTTTACAATATAAATAGAAACATCTATCAAGATGCCCTTGAATTTAACTGTATATATTTTTTTATGAGATATAGTATGTATTTAAATAAATATTAAAAAATATTTCACTCTGCATCTATAACATAAATAAAAACAAATGTGTTGAAAAAATAGTTCTAATCAAGTTAAATGTTTATAACAATATTTTGTATCTTTAAAAAATATTTTTTATGAGAAATGATATTTTGACAACATATAAGTTGTCCTACACCATATATTACTACTCTGCAACCGCTTTTTTCATTTTTTATTTCTTTGTTTATTTGCATTGCTTTGTGTGCATGTTGAAATTTACCTTACAATGGTACCGTGTGCATACTTGACAACTTTTTTAGGTTGTTCAAATATCACATCTCTTGTTAGAATGAAGTCTAAGACTAAGTCGGGAAGACACCCATAAATAGTCAAGTAGAAACTTTTAAAGAGTCCCAAATCTGCGAGGAGATCATCGCAACTATTAGCTTCACGGTAGATATGGTGAATCAAACCATTCCAATTAGAAACTCGAAGGAGATGGGTGATCTCGATGAAGTTGGGTTGGAGAGAACAAGTAGATGAAGAGTCGCTGTGCACAAGCTACATTGCGGGTTTAGAGACAAAAGGAAACGAAGCTATTCGGCAAGCTTAAGGTCATGTAATGTAATAGTCCCACCATAGCTCAACAAAAGACTTCTCAAGAATTTTGAATTATGCCCCGTAGACTGTCTTTTATCTCTTGTATTATGGAAGCCATTCATCTTCTATTTGCAGCCACCTAAAGGACATGTGGAGTTATCTACTAGTCTCACCATAATAGGAATGAGTTGGCTTAGGGAGAGTGCGGAGAAAGAAATTTGGTGTGGAATAAGCTATTTATTTAAAAGTTTTTCTATCATGTGCAAATTTACAAAAGTTCAACATTTTAGATAGATAGACAACCATATACATATAGTATATGTATGTATGTATGTATGAGAGTTTTTAATGTGTGTGTGTGGGTTTGTTAGAAGACACCCACTATAGTTTTTA
Source organism: Medicago sativa (assembly GCF_051527215.1). Lineage (NCBI taxonomy): Eukaryota > Viridiplantae > Streptophyta > Magnoliopsida > Fabales > Fabaceae > Medicago > Medicago sativa. Next base: position 1,579,660 of record NC_140753.1, on the reverse strand, counting down.
TGAAGGTGTCTTTTAGCAACGCATACCTTAAAATGTGTTTACCTACCTTTTAGTTATAACTTATTAAAAGACACATTCATAAAAATAAACGAGTGTCTTTTAGCAAATGCATATAAGAGTTGTTAGAAGACACCCACTAGTTTTTAGGAAGAAGTCTGTTAGCAAGTTATAACGGAATAAGTTAGCCCCATGAAGAAACATGTTAGACCAATACATATATGCAAAAGAAAAATATTGATAATTTATTGATATTAATTAGCCTCAACACAATATCAACTCGTTTTCTTCTTTGAATAATGGTTTCAATAACACTTTTTTTCCTCATACCCCTATTATACCAGCCTATGTCGAATTTATTTTATTTTATGTATTTATTTATTTTATTAACACAACAAAAATCAACCCAATTCCTTTCTCGTCCCCCGACCATGGTCCACCTTCCTTGTCTCTCTCACCCTAACCACCAGCAACTAACTGCCATCACTTTCTCTCCACAACCCTCCATCACCACCATTGTCGTCGCCCCTACCGTCCGCGACCTCGGATCTCACCACCACAACTGCGATACGTCGTCCAACGGTTACAACCCCCTTCTTCCTCTCTCCCGGACTCACTTTTCTTTCCCTCTCTCTCTCTATGGACCGCCGTCACCACCACCATCATCACACCGCCATCCTCGACCTTAAATCTCATCTCACCACCACCACTGTCACACCTCTCACCATCCTCGTCCTCATATCTCTCCACTACCGTCGCACGTTGTCATCCACCACACCTACCTCCGTCCATTGTCTTTCTAGACATCAGATCTAAAAATGAGAGAGAGGATGGCATGGATGAGCATTCAGGTAAGGGAGAGGAGAGAGGGTGGAAAAGATGAGAGTGAGAACTAAGAGATGAGAGTCTCTAAAAATAACTAGGAGAGGGGGAGAGAGAGAGAGAGAGAGAGAGAGCTTGAAGCGATGAATGAGAGAGGATGAGACATGAAAAACTTTCCTTTCTTTTTAAATTTGAGCTGGCACTGTTGTCATTTTTTTTATATTAAAGTGTGACATGTAGGGAAACGGATCCTCTCCTTCAAAACTCTCTCCTTCTCTCTCCTTCCCTAATTTCTGGCCATTCGATCAATCAAAGGGTAGGTATATTAAAAGACAAATAACATAAATAAATAAATAAATAAATAAATAATAAATAACATAAAACTTCTGCACTAATTGGGCGGGATTTTTCTACTCCAACACCACGATTCTTCAACTTCCCTTTTAGAGGTCTCCACTCTCAATCTAAGAAAATGGTGGTCACCATATCTCAATTTCTGTGATTGAAAAATGCTAAACATCCCGATACAAACTGTCTGTGATTACTCACCTTTGTGCTCTCATCACTGCAAAAATTCTCACGTAAGTTTCTAAATAATAGCTTGAATTGTGAATGAATTTTATTGTGTTTCTAACTAGCTTAAGTTTTGAATGAGTTGTGTATGTGATAATAACACATTGTATGATAATTTGTCTCTTATTACTACGACCAAATATATTGATTTTCTGAATATGCAATTGATTTTCAATCTGTCATGTCATGGTTCCTTAGAAAAAAAAAAGAACGTGTTCCCCTGTTTTCAGTTTACTGTGTATTATTTCTAGCAAATGGAATGAGTTTATTTGTTTGTTTGTTTGTTTTTCTAAAGAGGATATATTTGTTTCAGATTCATATATAAATTTACTCAAATACATATTTATATTACACACAAAAAATGCAGGATTATTGATACAAAATGCAAGAAGATCAGAACCCAAAAAAAGGCATGGTTTTTGATAGCTTTGATGATGCTTGGAAGTTTTGGGTTGATTATGGAGGGAGAGTTGGATTTGGAGTGAGAGTACAATATGTACACAAGAATAAAGACGGCTTAGCCACTTCTTGCAGGTTTGTTTGTTGCAAAGAAGGCCTACGAAAACCAGACAAACGAGATTATAAAACAATCAAGCCAAGAGCAGAGACCAGAACCAACTGCAAAGCAAGGATAGGATTTAAGAATATGGGTGGAGTTTGGACGGTGCATGATTTTGAGCCAGAACATAACCATATTATGCACACTCCAGAAACAACTCATATGTTGTCATCTCAAAGAAAACTTTCAGAAATTCAATGTCAACAAATTGATCTAGCGGACGATGCTGGTCTCCAACAAAGGAATTCATTTGATTTGATGAGCAAGGAAGTGGGAGGTAGAACCAACTTGGGATTTATACGCCTTGATCAAAAGAATTATCTCCGAAAAAGAAGGGAAAGAAGTTTGGTACTCGGGGAAGCCGGCTATCTGTTACAATACTTTCAGAACATGTCAATAGAAAATCCCCCTTTCTATCATGCCTATCAAATGGATATGGAAGATCAAATTACCAACGTGTTCTGGGCAGATGCAAGGATGCTCATTGATTATGGGTATTTCGGTGACGTGGTTTCTCTTGATTCAACATATTGTACAAATACTTCACATAGACCATTAGCTGTGTTTTCAGGATTTAACCACCATCGTAAAACAGTGATCTTTGGGGCTGCATTATTGTATGATGAAACAAAAGAGTCATACAAGTGGCTTTTTGAGACATTTTTAGAAGCACACAAGCAGAAAATGCCTCAAACTGTTTTTACTGATCAAGATCAGTCAATGGCAAACGCACTTGTTGAAGTTATGCCTAGAGCATACCATGGCCTATGTACGTGGCATTTGATGCAAAATGGTATCAAACACTTGGGTAATTTAATGAAAGGTGAATCTCATTTTCTCAGTGACTTTAAGAAGTGCATGTATGGCTATGACGACGAAGAACAATTTGAAGAAGGTTGGACAAACCTTCTTGTAAAATACAAGGACTACAAGGTTGAGGAAAACACTTGGTTGAAAAGAATATACACTCTCAAGGAGAAATGGGCATCTTGTTACATGAAAAAGGCTTTTACATTAGGAATGCGAAGCACCCAACTTAGTGAAAGTGTGAATGCAGCTATTAAAAGTTTTATGAAGGTGAAGATGGATATTATCAAATTTTTTAAGTGTTTTGATGATTTTATTGAAGTTAAGAGATACAATGAATCAAAGTGTGAATATGAGGCACGCCAGAAGATACCAAGACTTAGAAACTCATATTCCGAAATATTGCGACAAATGTCAGAGTTGTATACTCCTGCTATTTTTGATCTATTCCAAGATGAGTTTGAGTTGTTTGCAGCATGTTCTATGAAGACTATCAACATACAAACAACATCAATTGACTATGTTATTTCCATGGCTGAAAATCCAGGGGAGTGGCGGGTGTTTTTTGATTTGGATAAGAATTTGATTAGTTGCTCTTGTCGCAAGTTTGAGAGCTTTGGCATACTATGTTGTCATTGTTTAAAAGTCTTTATTCATATGGATGTGAAAACAGTGCCTGAACATTATATCTTGAAGAGGTGGACAAAGTCAGCAAGAAGCGGGGTCTTACCTATTGTTGATGTTAGCCATGATGTGGAAGATGTTGAATTTTCTCCAAGGAAATGCTACAAGGAGATTTGTCCTCGCTATATCAGGATTGCCACCGAAGGATGTAGAAGGCCAGAAACATTCACCTTTCTTACCAAAGTTGCTGATGAGTTGGATAGGCTGGTACTACAGTTTCAAAACTGTCAAGTAAGTAGTGATCAAGAAGATTTGTTTCTTCGCAAAATTAAAGAGATCGGAAGTAGCATTGATGGTTCAACAACAGTCAAGGGTTTTAAAAAGAAAGAAGGAAGAAGAGGTACAAAACGTCTCAAAGGTTTCATAGAATGCAAACTTTCCAACAGAAAGAAAAAAGATGGTCCAAGTGCTTCACAAACAAAGGTATTATTTATTTATGTAATTTTAATTTTACATTTAGTTAAATACAAAAATTCATGTTTTCTGTTATTTATTTTTTTATGCAGAATGATGTTAGAAGGGTAAAAACTACCAAAAAAAGCACAAATGGAGACTTAGGTAATTCACAAATGCAATATGAGGTGCCCAACACAAGTGGAGCTATTTGGCTCAATGATGTACACAGTAGACCTTTCATGGTAAGCTAATAGCAATTGGAGTGTGTGAATGAACTAAAAAATGTTCACTGATTAAATATTTTTAATGTTTATGCAGGAAGATAATGCTGCTTTATGTTCTTTTGGTGAAGATAATGTCACTTTAAGCTCATTTGGTACCACTAGTTTTACTAGCTTATTGATGGGAAACCTACATGAGGATACCACAAGATTGATGAATCCATAGAGACGTGAAGCAAAATTTGGTTTTACTGGGCAGCACTTCTTCTGGATATATTTTGGGGTATATGTTGTGAAAAAGGTGGATTAAGATTTGGACATGTTATTGATTTAGTGTAAACAAGTGCTCCTGATACAATTGTTAACAATTTGACTTTTTTGTGCTATTGATTTAGTGTTATGCTTTGATTTAGTGTTCTCAAATGTACTTATGAAATTATCATTATAGATGCACAACACAATGAGATTTTTGTTATGGATGCTTCTCCTTTTCTGTTATGGCAGAAACATGCAGCAGTTTTGCAGTTAAAACAACTTCAGTAGGCCTAGTTTTTGGTGTTTAGCGCGGCTGTTTTAGCGGCAGTTTGTTCAACTTCGGAACATAACCATAAATATATCTTCAATTTCCATAACAAAAGTCACTTAATTTATTCAATGAGACAGTTTTACATTATAGTAGACATAAATCCCTTTTACAAGCATTGATCCAACTCTTACAAACAATATGACAGCATACAACATTCCTAACTCAGCTACTTATAATTAAACTATATCTTCTCAAAGCCACAAATACATCACTTCCAAAGCAACAAAGCATTGCATCACTACACCAACACTAGGATAAGATGACCAATTCAAGCCCCATCCAAATCTACAGTACCAATTCAAGCTTCATTTATTCAATATGTTCACCCTTTCCCTGTCAACATATAAATAAGTAACAAGGTTAGAAAATATCTCTGAAATGAACAAAAAATGTAGAAACAGTGTAAAAAAAAAGAACAAAAAAAATGTAGAAACAAAGTTAAAATAATAAATTGCAGAAGATTTATGTAATGAGAAGCATATGGGTTGTCCACCACCCCATCAACCGTCGTTGAGCTGCCACCTTCATGTCATGATAAACAAAAAAAGGTTGTTAATTTGAAGGAAAAAAAACCATCGGCGGAGGAGTTCCATTTCATCCTTTCCAACCTGTCTTCCGTCGCCGTCGGCACATTACCTCATCGCCGGTGTCAGTTCCGTCAACAATTGTTACTGTTGTGGTTAAATTGGGATTTGGGGATTGAGTTTTTTCAGAAGTAGGGATTTGGAACTTTGGAACTAATGAACAAATGTAATTTGGAGTTATTTTGTCTTTTAATATATCCACCATTCGATCAATCCAATGGCTAGGAATAGAGGAAGGAGAGAGATGGAGACAATTCTGCAGGAGAGGATCCGGTTCCCTCTTTTACACCCTCCTACATGTCACGGAACCGGATCCTCTCCTGCAGAATTGTCTCCATCTCTCTCCTTCCTCTATTCCTAGCCATTGGATTGATCGAATGGTGGATATATTAAAAGACAAAATAACTCCAAATTACATTTGTTCATTAGTTCCAAAGTTCCAAATCCCTACTTCTGAAAAAACTCAATCCCCAAATCCCAATTTAACCACAACAGTAACAATTGTTGACGGAACTGACACCGGCGATGAGGTAATGTGCCGACGGCGACGGAAGACAGGTTGGAAAGGATGAAATGGAACTCCTCCGCCGATGGTTTTTTTTTCCTTCAAATTAACAACCTTTTTTTGTTTATCATGACATGAAGGTGGCAGCTCAACGACGGTTGATGGGGTGGTGGACAACCCATATGCTTCTCATTACATAAATCTTCTGCAATTTATTATTTTAACTTTGTTTCTACATTTTTTTTGTTCTTTTTTTTTACACTGTTTCTACATTTTTTGTTCATTTCAGAGATATTTTCTAACCTTGTTACTTATTTATATGTTGACAGGGAAAGGGTGAACATATTGAATAAATGAAGCTTGAATTGGTACTGTAGATTTGGATGGGGCTTGAATTGGTCATCTTATCCTAGTGTTGGTGTAGTGATGCAATGCTTTGTTGCTTTGGAAGTGATGTATTTGTGGCTTTGAGAAGATATAGTTTAATTATAAGTAGCTGAGTTAGGAATGTTGTATGCTGTCATATTGTTTGTAAGAGTTGGATCAATGCTTGTAAAAGGGATTTATGTCTACTATAATGTAAAACTGTCTCATTGAATAAATTAAGTGACTTTTGTTATGGAAATTGAAGATATATTTATGGTTATGTTCCGAAGTTGAACAAACTGCCGCTAAAACAGCCGCGCTAAACACCAAAAACTAGGCCTACTGAAGTTGTTTTAACTGCAAAACTGCTGCATGTTTCTGCCATAACAGAAAAGGAGAAGCATCCATAACAAAAATCTCATTGTGTTGTGCATCTATAATGATAATTTCATAAGTACATTTGAGAACACTAAATCAAAGCATAACACTAAATCAATAGCACAAAAAAGTCAAATTGTTAACAATTGTATCAGGAGCACTTGTTTACACTAAATCAATAACATGTCCAAATCTTAATCCACCTTTTTCACAACATATACCCCAAAATATATCCAGAAGAAGTGCTGCCCAGTAAAACCAAATTTTGCTTCACGTCTCTATGGATTCATCAATCTTGTGGTATCCTCATGTAGGTTTCCCATCAATAAGCTAGTAAAACTAGTGGTACCAAATGAGCTTAAAGTGACATTATCTTCACCAAAAGAACATAAAGCAGCATTATCTTCCTGCATAAACATTAAAAATATTTAATCAGTGAACATTTTTTAGTTCATTCACACACTCCAATTGCTATTAGCTTACCATGAAAGGTCTACTGTGTACATCATTGAGCCAAATAGCTCCACTTGTGTTGGGCACCTCATATTGCATTTGTGAATTACCTAAGTCTCCATTTGTGCTTTTTTTGGTAGTTTTTACCCTTCTAACATCATTCTGCATAAAAAAATAAATAACAGAAAACATGAATTTTTGTATTTAACTAAATGTAAAATTAAAATTACATAAATAAATAATACCTTTGTTTGTGAAGCACTTGGACCATCTTTTTTCTTTCTGTTGGAAAGTTTGCATTCTATGAAACCTTTGAGACGTTTTGTACCTCTTCTTCCTTCTTTCTTTTTAAAACCCTTGACTGTTGTTGAACCATCAATGCTACTTCCGATCTCTTTAATTTTGCGAAGAAACAAATCTTCTTGATCACTACTTACTTGACAGTTTTGAAACTGTAGTACCAGCCTATCCAACTCATCAGCAACTTTGGTAAGAAAGGTGAATGTTTCTGGCCTTCTACATCCTTCGGTGGCAATCCTGATATAGCGAGGACAAATCTCCTTGTAGCATTTCCTTGGAGAAAATTCAACATCTTCCACATCATGGCTAACATCAACAATAGGTAAGACCCCGCTTCTTGCTGACTTTGTCCACCTCTTCAAGATATAATGTTCAGGCACTGTTTTCACATCCATATGAATAAAGACTTTTAAACAATGACAACATAGTATGCCAAAGCTCTCAAACTTGCGACAAGAGCAACTAATCAAATTCTTATCCAAATCAAAAAACACCCGCCACTCCCCTGGATTTTCAGCCATGGAAATAACATAGTCAATTGATGTTGTTTGTATGTTGATAGTCTTCATAGAACATGCTGCAAACAACTCAAACTCATCTTGGAATAGATCAAAAATAGCAGGAGTATACAACTCTGACATTTGTCGCAATATTTCGGAATATGAGTTTCTAAGTCTTGGTATCTTCTGGCGTGCCTCATATTCACACTTTGATTCATTGTATCTCTTAACTTCAATAAAATCATCAAAACACTTAAAAAATTTGATAATATCCATCTTCACCTTCATAAAACTTTTAATAGCTGCATTCACACTTTCACTAAGTTGGGTGCTTCGCATTCCTAATGTAAAAGCCTTTTTCATGTAACAAGATGCCCATTTCTCCTTGAGAGTGTATATTCTTTTCAACCAAGTGTTTTCCTCAACCTTGTAGTCCTTGTATTTTACAAGAAGGTTTGTCCAACCTTCTTCAAATTGTTCTTCGTCGTCATAGCCATACATGCACTTCTTAAAGTCACTGAGAAAATGAGATTCACCTTTCATTAAATTACCCAAGTGTTTGATACCATTTTGCATCAAATGCCACGTACATAGGCCATGGTATGCTCTAGGCATAACTTCAACAAGTGCGTTTGCCATTGACTGATCTTGATCAGTAAAAACAGTTTGAGGCATTTTCTGCTTGTGTGCTTCTAAAAATGTCTCAAAAAGCCACTTGTATGACTCTTTTGTTTCATCATACAATAATGCAGCCCCAAAGATCACTGTTTTACGATGGTGGTTAAATCCTGAAAACACAGCTAATGGTCTATGTGAAGTATTTGTACAATATGTTGAATCAAGAGAAACCACGTCACCGAAATACCCATAATCAATGAGCATCCTTGCATCTGCCCAGAACACGTTGGTAATTTGATCTTCCATATCCATTTGATAGGCATGATAGAAAGGGGGATTTTCTATTGACATGTTCTGAAAGTATTGTAACAGATAGCCGGCTTCCCCGAGTACCAAACTTCTTTCCCTTCTTTTTCGGAGATAATTCTTTTGATCAAGGCGTATAAATCCCAAGTTGGTTCTACCTCCCACTTCCTTGCTCATCAAATCAAATGAATTCCTTTGTTGGAGACCAGCATCGTCCGCTAGATCAATTTGTTGACATTGAATTTCTGAAAGTTTTCTTTGAGATGACAACATATGAGTTGTTTCTGGAGTGTGCATAATATGGTTATGTTCTGGCTCAAAATCATGCACCGTCCAAACTCCACCCATATTCTTAAATCCTATCCTTGCTTTGCAGTTGGTTCTGGTCTCTGCTCTTGGCTTGATTGTTTTATAATCTCGTTTGTCTGGTTTTCGTAGGCCTTCTTTGCAACAAACAAACCTGCAAGAAGTGGCTAAGCCGTCTTTATTCTTGTGTACATATTGTACTCTCACTCCAAATCCAACTCTCCCTCCATAATCAACCCAAAACTTCCAAGCATCATCAAAGCTATCAAAAACCATGCCTTTTTTTGGGTTCTGATCTTCTTGCATTTTGTATCAATAATCCTGCATTTTTTGTGTGTAATATAAATATGTATTTGAGTAAATTTATATATGAATCTGAAACAAATATATCCTCTTTAGAAAAACAAACAAACAAACAAATAAACTCACTCCATTTGCTAGAAATAATACACAGTAAACTGAAAACAGGGGAACACGTTCTTTTTTTTTTCTAAGGAACCATGACATGACAGATTGAAAATCAATTGCATATTCAGAAAATCAATATATTTGGTCGTAGTAATAAGAGACAAATTATCATACAATGTGTTATTATCACATACACAACTCATTCAAAACTTAAGCTAGTTAGAAACACAATAAAATTCATTCACAATTCAAGCTATTATTTAGAAACTTACGTGAGAATTTTTGCAGTGATGAGAGCACAAAGGTGAGTAATCACAGACAGTTTGTATCGGGATGTTTAGCATTTTTCAATCACAGAAATTGAGATATGGTGACCACCATTTTCTTAGATTGAGAGTGGAGACCTCTAAAAGGGAAGTTGAAGAATCGTGGTGTTGGAGTAGAAAAATCCCGCCCAATTAGTGCAGAAGTTTTATGTTATTTATTATTTATTTATTTATTTATTTATTTATGTTATTTGTCTTTTAATATACCTACCCTTTGATTGATCGAATGGCCAGAAATTAGGGAAGGAGAGAGAAGGAGAGAGTTTTGAAGGAGAGGATCCGTTTCCGTAAAAGAGTGGTATGCCACCTAAGGGTGTCAATGTATCACTGCTCTTCTTCTTTATGCATCACATCTACAATACTTTTTCCTTTTGCCTTTTTTTTCTCAAAATTTTGGGATGCTGAAATTAACTTCTAGTTGGTCAAGTGCATGATCAGTCTTGGATAGGAGTGTTCACATGTTGGGTTGGGTTACTTTTGGCCAAACTCGTTATCCGATCCGATCAAATCTAATTTAATTAGGTTGGGTAAAACACTCGTATTTATTACGTCAAACCGAACTGAACCAATCCGATAATGAACGAGTTGGATCAACGGGTCATTAAACCTATTTTTTATAAATAAAAAATTATAATAAAATGACATTATATTTCATGAAACTTCTTGTATTTAAATGGAATTTTAACATTTAAAATGCTAGCAGTTGAATTTACTTAAAACACTATAAGATTAACATATAAAACTATATTATAAAAACTAAAGATTTTAACAATATTTTTTAATAGGTTGGGTTCGTAGGTTCACAGATTTGAAATCATAAACATGTTACCCAAACCGAACTATTACGGGTTTGAATGAGTTGGTTTAGGTTGGACCCAGAACTTGAACAAATTGGATAAAATGCGGGTTTGGTGACTGGTTGAATGGGTCACCCAGACCCATGAACACCCTTAGTTTTGAAACTTTTTAAGGCCTGTACTTGTTTTTTATTTTATTTTTGTTACTTTGCGGATGGTTGAACTTTGTCTTTTAAATTGTTATCTCAAATTAGTTAAGCTACTCAATCCTCAGCATTGCTACATACTATTGACTATATCAAAATAAGTGCATACAAGATAAAAAAAAAAAAAAAAGAGTGAACGAGTTGAGAAAATATGATTATCAAAATCTAACATTGGGGATGCAAGTGATGCATTGTGAATTAAAAAAAAAAAATTAAAACAATCCATTCTAACTTACCCTGAGAGAGATAAATAATATGACAATAGGAAGTACTAAAAAAAGATTATTAAGTGAATTGAAATTACATAATAAATTGAATTAAATAAGTTTTTGATTGCTAAGAATATATCAAATTTCGTTTTTAGTTTCTCGATTTTTTCTTCAAACAATGGTTGCAGACAAATTTTCTATCAATATTTTTTGTTCTGTTTTTAAAATCAACTCACGTGCATCTTTTAAAATTTTAAATTATTTTTTGGAGACATGTTTAATACATTATAGGAATTTTTTTTGAGGAATAATACATTATATGAATATCCATTGCAAAAGTTTAGGATTTTTTTAGCAAGAGATGAAAAAACTACGAGTTTGTAAGTTTTTTACACTTAAAAATTCATATTCAATTCATGCCTTGTTAAAAAATAATTAATTTTTGTGGAAAAGATTCTTATAATATTTTAATCATGTTTTCAAAAAACTAATTCAAAAATTTGAAAGGTACAAATGAGTTGTCTTAAAAATAAGTATAAAAAATCCTGATAAAAAATATTTGAAGGATCGTTGTGTGCTATTTTTTTAGAGAGACTAAAAATCAAATTTCATATATTTATAGGGACTAAAAATTTATTAAACCCTAATAAATTTAAAGATAGGGACTAAAAATTTATGGGTTAATTATGTTTCTAGTCCCTATAAAATAGCGACCTTGTAAGTTTAGTCCCTACTTAATTTTAATAGCATTTTTAGTCCCTATAAAAAAAATTTACTTATAATTTTAGTCCCTGCTAAAACAAAGTTTGATTAATTATCCTTAAACTCTTAAATTTTTGAACGATTTTTTTGAGACAAGATTAGAACACTATGAAAGGTTCGTTTACTAAAATTTAGAATTTTCTGACATGAAATGAATTAAATATGAATTTTTTAAAACGACAAAAGTTAAAGATAAAAAGTAATAAAATCTGGATGTAGAAATCAAATTTTGCGATAATTTTTTGCGGACGAACTTTTAGTAATGTTCTAAACATGTCTGCAAAAAATTGTTCAAAAATTTAAGAGTTTAAGCATAAATTAAACAAATTTGAATTGAGTAGGGACTAATACTCAGTGCAGAAAAACAAAATTAGGGACTAAAAATGCTATTAAAATTAAGTAGGGACTAAACTTACAAGGTCGCTATTTTATAGGGACTAGAAACATAATTAACCCAAAATTTATTGAACCCTAATAATTTATTGAACCCTAATAATTTTAAAGATAATAATTGCTTTTGACTAAAATTCACTAATTTTTTTTTTGTGGTGTTCGGGGTTTAACCTCAGACCTTGCATATTTTATGCATTGTCTTTACCAACTGAGCTAAGCTCACGGAAACATTTTAGTGACAATCTAACTTAACTTGAGACAATATCTCTTTTCAAATAATGTTACAAGAAAGACGTAGATAGAATTAAAAAAGAGATACAGAGGCTAGGAGCATTAGACATGACCCATATACAACCCATATCGAGAATACATCGTCGTAAAATCAAATAAGGTGGATCATCCATAATCAATTCTAACCAAACAAACACTCCTCACATGCATATCTCAGCTAACTCGCGTACGGGAGTGAAACTAAATTAAAAAAAATAAAAAGTGAAGAATGAATCAACTGCCAACACGCCCATTTGGTCATATTATCCTATATTAGCGAAAAGACGGGCACTCACGTGCCCGTCTTTTTGTTCTTTTTATTGCGTTAACATTTGAAAATTATGAACAGTTTTTTTTATTTTGATTAAAAGTAAAAATATAAATGATTTTTGCTTTCAAATTATAACAAATCAAACTACCCATGATTATCTATTTCAATGACACCGACAATATAAGAAAAAAATATAATCTAAATTCTTATTTTTTTTAATGACACCAACAGCGGCGAAGCTAGAGCAATTTTTACGAGGGGGCCAAAGAAAAATTTAAATATTTTGAGGCAACGAAAAATTTTCTTTTTTAAAACTTTATATATTAAATTTAAAGGTTAAATATGTTTAATCTCTATAAAATTAGATTTTAAGAAGATAAGTATATTCATAATTGAATATTTACTAAATAGACTAACAATTTATTTTTCAACGTCAATAAAGAAGCTATTTGTATTAAACTATCGTTCATTTTGTTTGACAAAAATGTTTTCATTATAGTTGTTGTAGAAACCACAATGTCAAAATAAGACAAATAAGTTTATCAATCAAGTAATTATTTTTTAATCTCTTAATTTATGCTAAGTTTTTGCAAGTGAATTTGTTTGAGGTAGCTAAAAATATATTATTGGGGTTGCCAACTACAATAATATATCTAGTTATTCAACATAAATAAAAAGTTTGGGGTAGCCAAAGCTACCCCTTAGCTACACAAGGTTTCACCCCTGGACACCAACAACAATCTTTATTATAGAAAAAGTTTTTTTTTTTTGACAAATTATTATAGAAAAAGTTTTTTAAAGCTATAATTGGGATAATGAAAAAGTAAGTAAAAATATACTCATCTAGTTTTTTTTTGTGGTGGCCGGGATTCGAACCCCGAATGGACACCAACAACAATCTTTATTATAGAAAAAGTTTTTTTTTTTTTGACAAATTATTATAGAAAAAGTTTTTTAAAGCTATAATTGGGATAATGAAAAAGTAAGTAAAAATATACTCATCTAGTTTTTTTTTGTGGTGGCCGGGATTCGAACCCCGAACCTTGCATATATTATGCAGTTGTCCATACCAATTGAGCTAAGCTCACGAGGACATACTCATCTAGTTTGTTACATTGTTACAATTTTTAAAGGATAAAGGAAAAAATCTGGACATATATATTATCATATCGTGTTTGTTACAATTTTATTTCAATATTTAAATTTACTCTTATCAATTTGTTATATATGTTATTTGTGTTGAAAGTTGATAGTAATTTTGGAAAGACTGTTTTCTTTATATATAGTATAGATTATATATTTTGAATATATATTAATAATTCTATATTTTAATTTGGTTCATGCACACTCTTATTTTTCTTTTAAAACATAATATATTCTCATTTAAGCAAATACACCTTGTCATATGGCATATTATTATTATTATTATTATTATTATTATTATTATTATTATTATTATTATTATTATTATTATTATTATTATTATTATTATTATTATTTTGTGAATGAATATAGTATAATATTATTATATTCTTTTTTTATAATTTGGTTCATGCACAAACTTATTATTATTTTAAAATTTAATATGTACCCGTTAAATAAAATAATATTATTAATATTTTTCTCAAAAGAAGACGGGGTGAAAAAAAAAAGAGATGGTATAATATTATTATATTCATGCACAAGCTTATAATTCTTTTAAAATTTAATACACGCGTATTTAGAAATTAAATTAATTATAATTTTTTAAAAGGAAGATTTTTTTTTTAAAGATTAAAAGGAAGTTAATTATTACTATTTTTTTAATTCAAATAATTATCAAGCAAAAAATTAAATATATACGTGTTATGCCCTCTAAAAAAATATATTTATTTATGTAGAAACAATTGAATATTATTTTAAAAATTAAATTAACTAAGATAAATTGTAGGTTATTCTATTTCAATGTAATTGATTTTAGGCCTAATTATAATTTTGGTCCCTCTATTTTCACTCACTCACATAATTGATATGACAAGTCCACTTGAGTTGGTCTCGTGGCGTTCTTAGGACCTTAGAGTATGCTTCTCTCAAGGTCTTTGATTCTCTCCAATGCAGATTTTGATAAGCTACTTTGGCTTATTCAAAAAAATATGATATGAGAATACCATAATTAATACTTTCATTTCAAAATTAATTTAACTCAATGAATATTCTTTTTCTTTGACTTGTGTATTTTAATATAATTTAATTTCAAAAGTTTAAGTTTAATAATTTATTTAATGTGATTAAATATAAGAATATTTAATTTTACTTAGAAAAAAACTAAATGCATACTAATATTGAAATAAAAAATTAAATTTTAAAAGTTTTACAATATTAAATATCATGTGCAGCGCGTAGGTCAAACTGACATTAATGATAATATTTGTTGAAAATCTAAAAAGAAACGGAATCAATTGAGTTTATAAATACCATTCTGAAAACACATAGATTTATCATCACAAACACCTAACTCATCCTTCATTGAGGACTCCTCGCGATCTACCTTCAACTCTCAACTCTAATGGAGAACGGCCCCAAACGTCGTCGATTTTACAAGTCGCAGTCAACCATTTGCCTAGATGATCTATCTTCAGATGCAAATGCTGCTCATGTGAATACCAATGATCAAAGAATCATTGAAAAACCAACCTCAAACTTTGTTAAGGCGCCACTAGGTCAGCGGTTATTCTCACTGGGTTTGTCAGCCTTAGATGCTCCGACCAAAAGGACATCACCAGCCTTGCCAGAGGGATTCCTACATGCTTGTCGCTGGTGTAGGAAAAAGATTGAGAAGGACATGTATATGTATGGGTATGTATTGCTTCTCTTCTCTTCTTCCCACATTTTATAGATTTACAACATTAGTCATACATATATCTAAAAGGTGAAGTGAAAAGTGAACATCAATATCAAAGACATACATGACGAATATTAATTAGAGCAAAAAATTTCAAATTCTCCAACTAAGCATTAGATTTATATTTTTTTTCAATGGATTGGATTTTGTATTTTGAATCACAAAAAAAAAAAACAAATAATATTTATCTTTAGATCTATCTCCAACGATACCTATTCCAACATTATATAATACACACACACACATGAATAATTGTCTTCAACATGGTTATATACAGATACACGTACAATCATATTGATGAGTGGTGTTTATAAACTTCTTATATGCATGCATGTCAACTGACCCATTAATTTTAACATTGCAGTGTCTTTTCTGCATTTTGCTCTCTTAAATGTCGAGAAAATCAAATGATAGCGGATAATTATATTGTAGAAATATGTTCCACATCAGGTTCAGCTACAGAGGAAACCGGAGGTATCAAGAATACATAATCCAATGAAGGATTTTGCTTTGCTTTTGTGATAAAACAAGAATTGATTAGCTTGCAAGTTCATATGCTATAATTTCAAAAGTACTTGCAAAAACTATGTGATGGCGGCTACAAAAGCCTTTTTTGTTATTGTTATTGTTATTTTTGTATCTTCGCTTGAGAATTATTGATCTTATTTGTTTGTTGATTGAAGTTATGATTTGGCATGTATTGAGAATTAAATGTTGGATCTTATTATGCTTGTACTCAATTAATGAGTCATTTGGTCACTTAGGTTCTATATTTTTTATGTTTTAAAAAAGCCGTAGAATTTTAGAAAAAAGACATGTTGCTCAATTTTTTTTAAGATTGGACAATAGATTCATTTTTGTTTTCTTTGCGAACACGTAGGGCTGACAATGAACCGAACAAATTCGAAAAAAGTTCGAGACTCAATTCGATAATAAATTCGTTGAACTTGGTTCACGAATCAAATGAGTCGAACTTGAGTTAAAAATAAGTTTATTAAATAAATGAGCTGAACTTGAGATATGCATAGTTCGATTCGTTTGGTTCATGAACCAGCTCTATATAAAAAATACAAAATAATATAATTATATATATATATATATATATATATATATAAAATTCTTTTCAATTTTTTTATTTAATTAAATAATAAACGTGGAAGTTATTCTTTCTTGTACATAGCACGTTTACATTAGTGAGGTTAGCTAGCTGAAAGAGAGAAAAATAGCGTGAAAATTAGTCCCACATCGGAAGCTTTGAGGATAGCAAAAGATTAATAATGCTCTGACAAATTTATAGTATAGCTTTTCTTACTTATGTGGTCTTGAGACTGATAGGAAGTATTATTGTGTTAATTAAACTAAAAGTTTGTTTTTTTGGTTTGTAGTTTTTTTTGGTTCATTTGATTCGAACTATCAAGTTGAACCGAGTTGTTCACGAGTTTAAATAGAGTCCAGTTTGACGTGAAAAAAAGTTTGTATAGAGAACTTGAGTCGTATTTCGAGCCAATTCAATTTTTAACGAGTCGAGCCGAGTTGAACCAAAGTTCGACTCGGTTCGACTCATTTTCAGCCCTACTAACACGTCATAATTAGAGTCTTTAGTCACAAGTAGGCTCTCTAACTTATCATACAACTTAGGTCTTTTCGCTCACTATATGACTAATTTTTGAGGCAGCAAAAGAACACCATCATCATCATCTTCATCATCAATTGGGTAATTGCTACAAACTTGCCATTTGACAGTAGGAATATTATTTAGTAGTGATGCATGATTTAATAGGTTTAATGTTACAACAAGTTGAATATTCACGCACATAATACATCAAACTAGGAAACTTGATAACTCCCTTATGCATCTTCTACATATAAGTTCAATCCAAGTTGGTAACAATATCTACAAGTTTTTCAATGTTTTATAATAAAAAAAAATCCAACTAAAAATTTTGCATTTAAAACAAAAAATTCATACATATGCTTAACATTTACAATTTTGTATTTTTTGAATTGTTTATCAAATATTTCAATGTCTATTAGAAATCGTAAGTATAATTTTGTAAGATAATATATTCTTGCTTATGTCTAAGTGTGAGTAAGAGTCTCACATTGGTGAAAAAATAGATGCTGAACAACAATTTATTTAGAGAGGTTTTAAAGTTTTGAGTGAATATATGATGTCCAAATCACTCTTGTGGTTGCCCATGGTCTATTATGATGATCTTCATTGTTCAGGCTATTGTCAAAATGAAATAATGAATGGTTTGACAAAAAGTGACCGATTCATTGTATCAAAAGTCTTTTTGACAATAGTGATGAGACAACATATTCCGTTGATGCATGTGAGCCAACGACAATGCAATTTTATATGATAGTTTTTTATTGTCAAAAAAGGTGTATTTTTAGTTAGTATTATACGAAAAACACCTAAGAAAATGCTTGTCCATTTTAATATCAATAACAAATCCTAACCAACACAGCACAAGGAGTACAAGGAAAAGATTCAAAACCCTATTTGCAAAACCTATAAAAATCAAGTTGACATAGCACAATTTCCAATCTATAATAAGTTAATAAAATAACTAATCTAATATTTTTTTGTTGTGGTGTTCGTGGTTCGATCCCCAGACCTTACATATATTATATTATGAATTGTCCCTACCAACTGAGCTAAACTCACGAGGACAACTAATCTAATAGTTTCATCGTTACATATTCAACACTTATGTAGTAACGTCCAAATAAACATGCCAAAACGTAGCTACTAATATTATATTGTACCCAAAAAAGATAGCTAGAATCTCAAAATTAATTTCTTGTAAGAAAATAATTTTCGAAATTAATTGGTATAACAATGGATTTACCGAATTTGCAATGAGCAACCTTAATTTTATAAAAGCTACATTTTACCATCTTATTATCAAAAATGCACGAAGTATATATGAGTTTAAGTTGATAACATGAAGTTGTATATTTTTAGTAAACCATCAAATTGATCCATATCTTTGTAATCAACTCTTAAATTAATTTCTGATCTCATTAATATTTCAAACTAGTATCCGTCTTTTTCAACAAAAAAAAATTCAATTAGGTCCCTAGTCATGTGACATAAACATAAAGACATAAACCTAATTAATTTTTTAAAAAAGATATAGACTAGTTTGAAATATTAATAGAGTCATAGACTAATTTGATAATATGTTAAAAAGACAAGAACCAATTTGATGGTTTACTTTTTTTTATGGAAACATAAAGTTGGATGTGTTACGGTTTCTTTTTTGATGATTTATTTTTTTTGGTACAACTTTTTTGATGAATTTATTTCAATACTAGTTGGAACATAAAAAATATCAAAGGGAGCTTGAGATATCTACCTTTACTTGCCCATTTAAAAACTAACCTACAAAATTTTGATCTAACTCATATCAATAATTTGAATACTTGACAAATAATAATAATTAAGAAGGGAATAAACTAGAATGACCATAGTTAGTTCAAGAATCCTGCCAAGGCCGGTCCCAAGCCCGGGTAAAATGGAGAGGGTTGTGTTAGGCCTCGACAGCCAACGTAAAACTTTGTCGAATCTCTATGACATGGACCAAATACGAAATAGTGTGAATGCTAGGTCGTTGCCCGGAAGCAACGCGCTGTATGGCTCGAGTACAGTGTCAAATGAGCAAGGGCCGCTGCATCGCCGCCTGGATGTAGTGAAAAATAAGCAAGCCGACCCCACTTAGTGGGATAAGGCGTTGTTGTTGTTGACCATAGTTAGTTCAAGATATTCTTCAGTTCAGAAATTCCAACATGTCTTTGAAACATGCTAACCTGTCTTTAGCCTTTTCTAGTACTAGTTTGTTACTACTCATTAACTCAGCAATAAAAAGAAGAAAGAGCATGCTACTTGATGATGACAAAACCACCTTTATCAGTAAAATCACTAATCATATGAAGTGTGAGCCAGGCTCTGGAATTCTATCATTAATCAATTAATTAATTAACTATAAATTTCTTTCTTTTTCTTTAATTTGTACAATACAATTACTAGTATACATCAAAATTTTCAACATTAGAAATAAAAACAAAAAAACACTAGTAAAAGCTAGTACACGCCTCCATATGATGATTTTGACAATGTTTCACTTTCATTCAGTCATCATGAATATTCTCCAAAAATAATTAAAGAATCATGAATTAAATAATGTCTTCTTCTTCTCTTCTTTACCACTCCTGCACAATAACAATAAAATAATTTGATCATGAGTATGCGTGCAGCATGCTTATATCACTAGTAACTTATGGTAAATAAATAGTGTACTAGTATAGAAACTGACATTAATGTGAGAAGTATTTTTATAGTACCTGGCTAATAATGATTGTGCAGGATATGGTATGGAGCATTGAGACAATATAAAGTTGAGTGTTTGTTAATAGGGTATCAAATTATGAACAAAGTGAAGCTGGCATGAGTTAGCTAACACAACAACATGATGATGATTATGATGTTTGATGGAATCTACTGATCATGTGTTGCTGTTGGGTTAAGTAAAATTACATATTAGCACCTGAGATGAAAAAGAGAAAAGGTGAAGTTGAAATTAGTAGACAATATAGATAAGAGGTTGTGACCAAAAAAGCAGAAGCAAGTAAGTAAGTAAAGCAAAAAATAAATGTTACCTTTCTTGGTATTTGGGAAATGCTTTGTCTCTTTCATCAAACTTCAAAGGTACTGCCGCTTGCTGAATAGAAATAGTTGAGTGTAATTGTAAGTATTCTAATTCAGATAAAAGGGTAAAAATAAACAGTGCAAATCATATAAACTATGCTGTATTACTGTGATAACGTATTGATGAAATCAGTGATATGATTATTATATTTATACTAACAGTACTCAATTAAAGGTCATGAACCGTGTGAATTAATATTATGAAAATGATTTCCTGATGTCAGAATGCTAATCATCTAATCTTCATCCAATGACAGTACTAATTTGTTAATTACAATCACTGCAGCATTTTTTAAACTGTAGCAAATATGCATTTGATTATTGATTAGTCTTATATAATACTCCTATAAGTTAATTACAGCTTATTAACCTTGTACTTTCGGTCTGGCCAACAATATAATAAGAAAAAGGCAGCAAGACATCCCTTTGGGAGAGAGAATGGGCATGCTTAGTAAAATATAGTGCACTAAGGATATCAAAACCATTGTATGAAAATAAAAAATGAGAGTTGTACAATCTTCATTCAATGACTTTAATTTGCCAGCTGCATCATTTTTTTTTAATGTAATCAAGGTTTCTGTTTTGCTCAGACCTTTATGTTTGGTTTTCATTTTTCTTTATATGTCTATTTCATGCATGTCTTCTAAGCCTCCCCAACCGCTCCTTGTAAGTTCGGTAGGATTAATCTAACTGAAGATATAACACTTTTAACAGTTAGATTAATCGAGCATTAAAGGTGCGGTTGGAGAGACCGTAGAGAATTGAAGTCCTTTAATGTAAGTACGTAACTAAGTTTCTTCTAACTGTCATATTAGCCAAAATGCCCTGCAATTTTGAAATTGTGACCATCCGCGAATAGGATAGAGAGCTTACTTGAACAGGGCTGCACATATCTCACAACTAGTCCTCCTTCCTTCAGAAAAAATTTAGCTCAGTGTATCCGTGGGAATATGGTAAAAGTT
This sequence comes from Medicago sativa, assembly GCF_051527215.1. Lineage (NCBI taxonomy): Eukaryota > Viridiplantae > Streptophyta > Magnoliopsida > Fabales > Fabaceae > Medicago > Medicago sativa. Next base: position 1,558,497 of record NC_140753.1, on the reverse strand, counting down.
CCTCCACTTGGATTCTGGAACGAGAACAGCTCATACTTTTCTTCAATTTTCCATGGTTTGACTCAACCTCGGCCCAAAATAAGCCATAAACCGGTCTGTGGTCTGAAAATCTTGATTCTCCGCGTACATAAGATATTTGACGTAGACCTTCTCCATGCCACAAAATACGGTCACACCTATATATTTACATTGCCATAAGTTATGAAATGTCAGCACAAGTCCTCCTTTTTATTGCTAAGTTCCTAATACTTATGTATGGTTAAGTGAGTGATGATCTTACCAAGCAGGTGTTCGCCTTTTCTCCTTTGGATGCATATCATCTCCAGCATACCTATCTGAATTGGTTGAGTACTTATATGTTGGAGGGAAATAAATCTTCCCTTCTTTCCATCCTGCAAATGCACGACCTCTCTTTTGCTCTATTCTCAACTGCCAGTAATAATGTGAATATACACATAAGTACTCATTCGTATTGGTTGTTTGTGTGGTTATAGAATAGGTCTAAAAGGTATACCTGGTCATTCTCTAACAATGCTCTCCAGTTTTGCATCTCAATAAGCGCCTTCGCAGAACGGTAGTTGAGGGCTATTCGATAATTTAAATCTCCAAGCCATATAATTCGACTGAATAAAACAAATTCAAAATTAGGACGGTCTGTTCAAATTTGTTTTTGTATCCACTCTATGTAAGAAATCTAGACAAGGAGATGATGATATATATTAAGAAATGCAATGGGGGTCTCAAGTTACATTACATAGACATGTTAAAAATATTAGACATTTTAATGTATGCCGCTGGTAAATTCTTACTCATGCTCAGGGATTGTCTCCGGAGACTTCGCACTGTCAGAACCATGAACACGTGGAAACCTTGTCTTTTTAAGAATCTCCAGTACATCAGAGTTTCTTCTTAGTTCATCACCTTCTTTCTGTCCTGAGGTTAAATGGCTACAAATAAAGCAGAAGCTTGTTTCATGCAGAGACATGCTAATTGAGATGGATCCCTGCAAATACAATAGATAATTGGCATTTTTGTCACGAACATTCTTCAAAGGGAAAGTTAAACAAGAAAAGGACAGTCATATTATCATGTTTGATTTAAAATTCACCTTATTTCCAAGATAACCCATCAATCCTCTACCAACACATGATACTTTCATGTTTTTAACAATATCCTTCAATTCACCTCTCACCCAAACGGTAAGAAAGATTCCAACCATTTGTTTACTTGCAACAAGGCTGTACCTTGAGCGCCCTGGCATGCTGTATCCATCTTCACCCGATGCAGCAGGTCCTCCATAAGACATCGGTGAAAACAAGACTGTACTCGGAGAATCTTCAAGGCCATTGTCATCATCAGATGAACCCCATCTTGAATAGTCACTTGGTCGAGAGTAGTCGCTTGCCCTTGAATAATAGTCACTCGGTCGAGAGTAGTCACTTGCCCTTGAATAATAGTCACTCGGTCGAGAGTCACTTGGCCTTGTATAATAGTCACTCGGTCGAGAGTCACTTGCCCTTGAATAGTCACTAGGCCTATAACCCCATCTTAAACTAGGATCAAAGTCACTTTTCCTGTTACCGAAAATTACCCGATCGCAGACGCTGAATCTTCGGTCTAGTCGTGGTTGCACGGTTGAAGGATCATTGTCCATTCCCCAGCTGCTAGAAGTTGTTTGGAAGGATCGCCGATGGAAGAATGATGAATTCTTCTGCCTAGCTGATCCCTCAAAATCGGCATTCAATTCTACCACTGGCTGAGGTATAGGAGAAGGCGTATAGTATCCATTACCTCCACTAGTACCGGGAAGACTGTTTAAAGTATTTCCAATGAGAGCTAGCCATTTTTTGGCAGGGCCATTATCTTCTGCCCCTAAGATATTACCAGCATTCAAGGGAACAATCTCTTGAAATCTGCAATACAAAGTTAGAAAAGTGTTCTTAGTACTACTAGTGCTCTTCCCTGTTTGGATAAACAACTTAATTAACTGTTTATCATATAAGTGCTTACATATAAGCCATTTCTATAGCAAAAGGTAAAATAACGTCAAATTGTTTTAATATAAGCTGTTTTCATAACCTATCATGAAGAGCTTATGGAAATAAGCTAAAAACAACTTATGAACATAAACTCTCTCAAACAGTCTCACAAGTGCTTATGTCAGTAAATAAACTCAAATAAGTCAATCTAATCAGGCTCTATGTTTGCTTTGAAAAGATGTTAACAAGAGTCAAATCCTACCCAAGAACATAAATATCTGCAGGCGGTGAGGCGTGAAGCCAATCATTTATGCTCAAATTACTGGGCGGGGATCTTCCGGCCACATTCCATGTACCAACAAAAATGCTGCTCACAAAGAGAAAAACAGAAGCAATCATGAGAAATTAAACACACAAAAAAGAAGATTTTTTATTAAGATAACGTAGCATACCTGTAGTTATGGACATCTATAATTCTAGGATGGTCAAGGTTCATCCTCGCTCGCCTAACCTGACTCGAGTTCCTGCTAAATTTCTCTGTACATTACAATTGAGGGTTGTAAGATTTTGTACTAATTAATGTCATCATTTTCAAATGAAAATAAGGCATTTCAATTGGTAAAGTGTGTATGTACCTGTTTTGCTCTTTTTGATTGTGCTTGGCTCTCTCTCAGACAAGCTACTCCTGCTTCTGTATTCCAAGCCACCTCCTGAAAAAGGAAACATGTTTCAATTTATCAGATCAAAATTCACAACAACAAAAAAAAGATAAAAATTTATACACAACCCTTTTGCATTTGCATCTTGGTGCCTTTGATTTTGTTCATAAAAAATGAATTTTTAATTTAAAGGAAGAAAATAAGATACTAACCTCCAGAAGCAAAACCATCCCTTTGTTGAGTAGCGTCCTCAGTTTTGCATTTGATGTTGAAGAATTTTCTGACCATTTTCTTTGACCATGAGAGCTTCATTAAGTACACCAAACACATAAAAACAGTCAAAATTTTGAATTTCATTTCACATAAGAAATTTTGTTCATGTTTGAGAAAAAGTAAAAAACCTTGCTTTTCTTGGTATTCTCATCTCTCATTGTGAATCTCTTTTACTTCATACACCTCCTCAAGAATGCTTTTTTTCCTCAGAGTTACCAACTTGGTAATTGAAGAAACCAAACTCAACACTTTTTGCTTTGTTTTTAGAGAAGAGAAAAACAAGAAGAAGGTGGTCTCATAAGTTGTTGTGTGATTAAAGACAAAGTCCTAAGTAAGGAAATAATGAAGGAAGTAAAAGAAAGTGAGGGAAGAGAAGCCCTTTAAAGTGTTGAATTTAATAATGGTGAGATTGTGAAGTAGAACAAGACATTGTGACAGGGCAAGGAAAGAAATAAAGGGAGGTTTTTTCAACTTGTGTTTCAGTTTCTCTCTCTTGGAAACATAGGTCCTTGTTCTCTGCTACAACAGCAAAGTATCGAATTTCAACTGAATAAAGCGCATTCAGAGAGAGTACTATTCAATTATTATTAAATTCATTTTGATCTCTCCTAATTTTTCCGCGATCTAATTTAGTCGCGGACAAAAAATAATACTCAAACCAACCTCTAACATTTTGATGAATTAGTCTATTTGTTATAACGAGTGAGAGATAATGTTAAAACAATAATTAGTATATGCGACTATAAAACAATTATAATTTTTGTTTATTTCAATAATTAGTTCATGTTTTTTCTTTGGTACTCCCTCCGTCCCGGAATAACTGACCCATTTTCTAAAAAAAAGTGTCCCAAAATAACTGACTTATTTCAATTTTCAATACAACTTTCATCATTCCCAATACAATATAACACTAAATAATACTACTTTTATCATTCCCAATACAATATATTCCACTTTCCCCTTTATTTATACATTTTTCTTAATCTGTGTGAAATGAGCCAAGGGGTCAAATAAATTGGGACGGAGGGAGTATTATACTTCAATTTCATGTTTTGAATCATGCAAAGTTGATCAAAATCGTAGTGACAATGTAATTTTCTAGTTACAATGATTCTATCAAACTATGACTATATTTGATATTACGGTGAGTTTCTCTGAACCACGACGAGTCATTGTGATTTTTAAAAAACTAATTTGGTAGTTTCAAGCATAATATGTATGGACGAAACAAGATACAAATGATGCCGCATATAGACGGTACCGTAACCACCAAACAAAGCACCTGAATATAAACTCACCATAACACATCACCACCTAAGACGGACACCTTAACAGAAACAAACACTATAAACACAGTATCCACAACCATTCCATCGTCACTACTCACCCCCAGAGACACCCCTAAAAAAACTCCTAGACTTCAACACCCAAGCTCTTGCCTATAAACGTGAAATAAGTTTATATTTGGATCTATGATAGATTCATCATTCTTACATCTCAATATATTATCATTATGGTTTTGACAAAACCTACATTTTTTTAAAGCTCTTGCCTAACTCTCAATTATATCGTGATTTTGGCAAAATTCAAACACAAGTTAAATATATGAGATTTGGAACCTCTCATGTTTGATAAAAAAGGAGGGTGTCATGTTTATCATCTCACTATTAACATTTATTGAATATCACTTACATATTTTTGAAGTTATTATTAAACTCAAATATTTTGCTTAAAAAAATAACCCTGTAAATTTCCAGTGTGAACAAAACTCCCAAATTCAATCACCATGAATTTGTAAAAGTTTTAAAGTATAATTTTTGTTAAAATCACAAGTGACACATCATGATTTCATCAAACTCGTGTGAATCCAAACATACACTCATCTAGATATATGTTCACTTGTTAGATTTTGATCAGTATGTATGAAAAAAAAAAAAAACGTAATAAAAATTAATCCCTACAACTAATTTGTAAAATTAGTATCAATGGTGGCATGAAGTGATGGATTGTTGGATTAAAAAAAATGGTAACCTCAGATGAAGACAAGGCAGGCAAACATGAAGGGGGCAACGGGCAGGTTAGCTTTAACGTTTCTGAAGATAAAACGTTGTGGTCAGATGAACAAAGGCTGCCCCCTATAGTCAGCAAAGTGAGTAAAGATACAGTATATGGTATCCAATAGCTCTATTCTTCTCCCAGTTTTTGTCTTCCAATCAAAGCAAAAAGCACTTAACAAGGAAAAAAATTAAAGGAATAGTTGTTGTACACATTTAATGTTTTTTTTACTACATATTTCTATGTACTTATTTATTTACTATTTATTTTTGTTTCTTCTTTTGTTGGATAAGGAATGTTTGGAACACAAGTATACATGTTCTATAATGGTTATGGTTATGACTTTGTAGGATGATTCATCCCCACCTCATATGAAAGTAAAAAATATTTTAGGGTAAAAAATATTGTTGTGTCCTATTTTGGATATGTGAATGAATCCCTTCAAAAACTGACTTTTCTCTTTCTTTTATTTGTCATCTTCTTCAATTAGTACTACAATTCATATTTTAGAGAGCAATGTGATGTTTGGTTCCATATACTGGTGAAGGGGTAAGATGCATGCATGTTACGGACTTTGGGGTGTTTTTGCCAATCAATTTTCAATGCCTTTTTGGCACTGCTACTTACCTACTCTCTCTGTCTTTGGAAACAAAGGTTACTTACCCAAATTTGTGGTGTTGGGACTTCAATCACTATGTTCACTGCTTTAACCCAAAGAAGTTACTTCCAGCTTTTTGAAGTTGCTAAATGAATTTAGTGTCCATTTAGTTATATGGCCGCGAAAATTGATTTTGATTAAATTAATTTTATAAAATTGATCTTGGTTGAAAATCAGTAATTTATATTTTGATATACTTACAAAAAGTGATTTTTATCAATTTATGTTTAGATAGTTTGAATCACAATTGCTTTTATGATATATGATTGCCACTTTTAACATGTGTTTGGATCCACGTTAAGTCCATTATTCTCGCTTCCAAAGCATTCTCGCCATGATTTTTGCTAAATCCAAACACACACCTCATAAGCAAGAAATTTTACATTTTAAGTAGAATTGCTTTTCCAACTAGAATGAGCCAATCACAATAAATTCGTGTTCATATCATATTTGACTAACTAAAAATGATTTTAGGTGGTCCAAATGTGAAACCGAACATAGATTTTTAACAGATAGTTGAATTTCCAGAATCACGGTGAATCACCGTGATTTTATCAAATTCATAGACAATTCAAACATACATTTGGTATATTTATTTGTATGTAGGGTTAGTTTTTCTTTTTTAGGGGTTAAAACTTGTTTGGGGTTGCTTCCACACAAAACTTTGTTAAGGGTTAATAATCTTTAGTTATATAGGAGGGAGTTTATATTCCATGAATAGAAAATGTTTCATTAGTCTCATGCGCCGTACCCATGCCACCTTTGAATTCCTCGAGCATTCAACAACTCATGAATCTCCAAAAATGAACTATATTTGCCAAAAGTAAAACAAAATGGACTTTTGGCTTTGGTTAGCAAGTTTGGTCTTTGAGCTCTCCCGTTTGACCATAATATCCTAACTAATTGATTTTGTTTTTGTCAATTGAAATTGGGTTTTGTGTTTTCCTAATGATTGTTTGTTGGGTCTCAAGTATTATCAAAACTATTTTTAATATGATTGAGGGACTAAACACATTTAATTGACGGCGCAACAATGCAATTGGAAGCATATTATTATTGAAAAAATAGAAAATAAAATAAAAGGTGTATTCCACTTCCATCCTTCAAAAGAAATTATTAGGGGCTTCATAAATTTCTCCACTAAGCAAACATCATCTGCTTGCATTAACTATCTATCTTGTTTAGGGCTTTTCTAGCACCTTTGTGTCACATACCAAATGGAGAATATTGTGGCTTTTTCTAACACATTGTGTTGTGTCATAGTACTAATAAATTCATTGTACCCAAAAAATAAAAGTAATACTATTAGCATAAAAAAAAAAAAAAAACTAGGTACAGTACATTGAGGCCTGAAATACTAGCTGAGGTCAAAGGTTTAACGAGTTTATAACAACCTTTGAATTGAATTTCATAATTTCAGCAACTGATGCAAGAACAGTGATAGTGGCAGGGAAAGGACAAAATAAATAACGGGTCTAATCAAATCAATGGGAATATATTCTGTGGAGGATGAAATAAATGCATGATAAAAGCAACATGGTTGAATTGAGAGAAGTAGGATTAAAGCACACAAATGGGCATGCATGGCCAATTAATTAGAACCCCATTTGCCCTATGAAATTTTCAAAGACACGAGTAATGAATAGACTTTCATGTTTGTGACCAATATTAGAATAACATAATTTTTTCCTTACAAAAAATTGTTATAACCTTTTTTTTTTATATTGATTTATGTAAAAGCATTAATATTTAGTATAATCTTATAACCAGTTGAGAATTGGTTGATGGAAACAATATTGTTTTTTATATCCATGTTATAAATACGAAGTATCCATTTTCAGTTAGAAGTGTCTAGCTAATCTGTTTAGGTTGATATATTGGACACACAAGACAAAAAAAAAAAAACTTTTAATCGGGGTTTCTCTACACGCAAGTGATCAAATCATAGATTGCTTGTTTAAAGTGCCTAAGTCCATTACCATTTAAACCAACACTAGATTTAAAATATATTACATGTATTAATGAATATCGCCTCTAATTTATAGTACTACTCCCAAACACACTTATTGGAAGAGTTATGATTGTATTAGTGTTGACATAATCACACTTGAATAATATCTCTAATATGATCTATTCGTTGCTTACCAACATGGAATAGTGTTGATGATGGATGATGCATTATACTTTTCCTTTTTGAAAGAATTTAAGAACATGGTTACGTCTATGCGTCGTTAAGTGTGGGTCTTTGGAATGATTTGAGGCAACGAACGAAGAAAGAAAAAATGGGAATATATATTTGAATAGTCAAAATATTCTCGTAAAGGAAAGAATTGTAGTAGCCAATACTGAAGTGTTTTGAGCCACACATGGTAATTGCTTGTATCTTCTAAATTTAAGCAAAAAAAGAAAGATGGACCCACGATTTAGGATATGTAAAGTCTTCATCTAATTGTGTCTTCCATATTTGGGTATTGACAACCTACAAGATATGGCATCTTCATCAGTGGTATCTAAGCGGAACCAACATTCTTGGATTCAAAAAGGATATCATGAAATGGGATTACTTGGATAAGCATTTTCTTTGACATATCATTCTAAGGATGAGATACAAAGTTTGTGAAAATTTTCTGATTAGTTTGATTTTAAAACATGTTAAAATACCATTAAAGGCATGTTACTTATAATATAAATGAAAATTCCTCTAAAAATAAAAAATTAGAAATGAAAATAAATTGAACTGTCGGATGGAGCCTATGGCCTACCTCCCTCATTCAATTTGATCCCTAAAAAATTTGTCACGCTCCAATTTAGTTTCTGATAAAAAGTAAACTAAAACTAGTCTCTAACATATTTATACGGATGACAAATTAGACCATGATTAATCATAACAGAGAGACCAATTTATCCTATGTATAAAAGTGTCATAGATTAATTTGAGTTTATTTTTTGTCAAAAAATTGATCCGGGGAAAAATTATGGGGGACCAAATCAAATTTTTACTCTTAAACATCATATTGTTTTCTTACAAGTCTATTTAACTCGAAATGTCATATTTTAGGTCACTTAAAAAGTTTTATACATTTAACAAGTCGGTCTAGTTTCTTAAATTGTATACATTGCATTGAAATATTAAGACACAATTGATAGATAATTGAGTCTTTTAAATATCAGTATTTGATTCAATTCTTTTCATGCGTATGAAAAAAACATTTGTTGAGAGGGGTCATCCTCTTAAATAGATTGTTATATTTTAAATGATTAGTCTCTTACATCGACCATAATAGAAAAGCTATTAAATATATACTTACTAGTAACATTTTTCAATAATAGTATAATAATATCGGCCTGCATAGGTTATGATTAAAAAAGTTTAAACCATAAAAATTAAGATGGTATGTAACCAAAGCAGTAACTAGGTTAGCAATTCTCTTTTGAGTCGATATCTATTATTAAATGAGTAGTCTTTTGACTGCTAATAGGGGAGATTAGACCCTTTTGCTAAACCTAGTCATGGTTGGTAGAACAATTATACTAGCTAATTAAGTACACTTTAAGAAGCTACCATACTTTTATTTTGCTAATTAAAAAGCAATATGAAATCCAATCAGTACTATATCATCAAGTAGTATCAATAATAGGAACACTGTTGGTTTATTTTATTCTTATTTAAGATAACACTATTGGGTTATTCAACGCATAGATTATGAATATTATGAATCTGTGCAATATATTTCACGTAAAGATTGAATCAACCACACAGTATCTTGCATAACCCTTTGCTATATATATGTAAAAGAATTTGAAATTAAGACAACCACTCATTAGTCATCAGGAAAAAAGAAAAGGACATGTTTCTAATGGGCGTTAACTGTTACTATAAGACTATATGATATATTGAATATTGATTGTGAAGACGATTGCATCTTGATTGCTAGGATAGCACTGACCACAATTGAACAAATAATTTAGACAACATTCAACGGTTGGAACTTGGGACCATATATGCATTCATAACGGACTAACACATGGTGTTTTATAATTGCAATCTTAATCATAACATTAGTTTCCCTACTTATAGCCAATATGTTTAAAAATAAATAAAAACAAAGGAAGGTTATACTATGTTTAAGAGACCTAAATTAGATGGGATATGAATTGTCAATGTATTTATAAGTGAGGAACATTCCTTATTGAACATCATTTTATAATATTGAATTTAAGTTCAACTCAAATTTTAAGATGGTTTCAGAATCTATCTTAAATTCATTGGATCATCCTCTATCAAGAGTCAGGACCACTTGGATCACGCTTCGGTTGTCCACTCCTGGACTTGAGACTCAAGCCAAATCCAGAGAAATCAAAGGCTATATATATATTTTTTTTTATAATGAATTGACTTTATATTTACGTGTAATATGAATATAATTTACACGTATATGGATTTAATTTGTGTAAACACCTAAACAAAAGTACATGGACCAGATCTTTTAAAAAAGCACTTCAAATATTTTTTTTTATTTCAACTTAAATAACATTAACTATATTTTTTGTGGCTCTTGAAATCACTTCAATTTTTTTTATTTTTCCATTTAAATGATAATTCTTTTTTGTTTCTTTTTCATGGTCAATGTGCTAAATAAAAAATTTAAGATGTTAAATATTTTTTTAATTAATTATTGCATTTTCAACATAATTTATATGTATTTAGCTACAATGTTCACAATGAATTCAAAAAACAAAAAGTCTAAAAATGATTTCAAGAACTACAAAATAGACAGTTATAGTCATTTTAGTCTATCCTTTGTTGTCCATCAAAAAAATGTTTAGGTATTTGTAAATTTTTTTTTTTTTTTGAAAAAATCGGAGACCATAATGGAATCATAAGGCGGGGATCATAATTTTTTTAACAACATCCAGGTTTGTAAGGTTTTTTCTTCTTCTTTTCTTTCTAGGTTACACCTTGAGGGATTGTAGTAGGTACACTACCTAACATCCAACGAAAATTAGCTACATAAGCAAAATTTACAAGTTGAATAAAAAATAGTTTGTGAATACCACATGCAAATTTATTTTTATGGTTAACGCTCATTGATTGTTGGTTAAGTTATTTATAATTCTTGAGGGATAGTCTAGGTCTCACTTGTTTGTAACAACTTACCCAATAAAAGCACGTAACATGGAGGTGTCTAGTGACATAGGTTTCATTTTTATTTCTAACATTTTTTTTTAGCTCTAACATATTAAACACTAACTTTGATCTATAAAAACATGGAGATATTGGTCGTAGTCACAAAAATCTTAATATACATCTGTTACCCAAATTAATTGATATATCATATATGCATTTGTGCATACAAGAAAAAGTCATAGAAAAAAGTTCATAAAATACAAAAAAGAAGTGCAAGAAGATCTGCTTCATGCTTTTACTTTTTGTCTTCCTATTTAACCCACCTTATAAAATTCGGGGTAAAATTTTCGAGGCAGTCAATGGGAGCAGCAATTGATTCTTCTAGTTTGATTCTTTCTTGCTTTTTCTACTTTGTGAGAGAGAGACTACATTGTGTCTCTCCTTTTTCTACTTTCCTAATGGAATGGATTTTGGGTTTGGTGTACCTTTTTTTTTAGTTTTCAAAATATGACAAAACTCTCCTCATCCATCACCATCTTTTGCATTAAAGAGCAAGGTATTTTACACCCAATCAAATTGAACAAGAGAGTATACCTCTGATGTAGACATCTCACTTGTAATATTATAAGCACATTTTTTTTTTTTAAAGTTAATTTAAGGTTAAAGGAATGATCTATCACTTGTCTTTTCTTTTAATTAGATTTTTTAAAATGTAAATAAAAGTTTAATGGTTTATGGCTCCTCACTAATGTGAAACCTAGAAGCTATGTGAATATGTGATAGTAAAATCCTAGTTATTTTGTTGTTGAGAAAATGTGATAATATTCTAGTTAGTTCCTTGGCTGCCATAAATTTTAGATTACAAGGTGAAAAAGTTTGTCATAATTATTAAGACAACATGGTTGTGCCAAGAGGTGTAACATTAGAGTAATTCCAATGTGTACCATACGGCCAATGCTGTTAAATCATTCACCATATAATTGTATAATGATGATCTTCCTGATCAATTCATGTTGTCATTGAGTTTCTTGTTCCCAAAAGCTTTTTTTGTTGTGAACTTGTTCCCTTGATAGCTCAAATTAATAAATGTCTTTATCTGGTTCCATATCATTTGTTCACTTATCTGTGCTAGCTGGATATGTGCATCTCTTCCAAAACAGGGTAAAAATTTGTTGCCTTTGGGTAAAAAAATCATAAAGGCGCCATTGGGCAACAGGGTAATGGTAGGTACTACAGTTCAACAACATAATAATTCATTTCACAGTTCACAGTTCACACTTGCTATAGTTACATGAAGTTCAGTTTAGGTATTTTGTTGGTGCAAGTACAAAATATAGGTGACTAGGTAATCATAGACTCAACTTACTCAACTCGTAGTCGAATAGAACTATTTTTTCCAAAATAATTAAATGGTTCGTGTTAGAATTTATATCGAGTCTAACTCAACTACTACAAAATCAACTTTTAAGATTAAGATGTCACCACTTATAAATATATTGTCGGGCTTTATCTCATCTATTGTGAAACTCTTAATAGTTTGTGATCCGAAACACGCCACAATGTTTATATTCCTATTCCAAAATATAAAACAAGTATTCCTATTTATCATCATAGTCTTTTTTTTGGTAGTGATTTATCATCATAGTCTAAAATCAATTTACACACTCCAAGTTAGCATTTTGAAGGTGCAATACGAACATAATCAATCAAGCACTGCCACTAACTGATCCAAGATACGTCTGCATGAGGGATACAACAGTTGAAATCTTGGAAAGTGTGGATACATTGATGTTTCCTTCAAAGAAATGAGGATGCAACTGAAGTATTCGTATGAATTTTATACCTTTCCTATATGATAAATGCTGCAATTTTAGACTTGGATCAAAATTATGCTGTGCAGTGCTTTGCATTTGGAGTATAGGTCTGTACTAATATTCGAAACCAATTTAACCCAATAACCAGAGAAGAGTTTTAATCATGTTTCCATCATTTTAGTTATTTAGACTATCAATAACTAGAAACCCATGGATTGAGTGAAGATACAAAAAGACGAGACAACGGAAATAATCCTCATATCAGTACAAAACTCATTGTAATTTTGTAAAATCAGGTTCAGAGTTTTCTTTAGAGAGAATTCCAATGGCAAGATTCCATTCCCACACATATAAATTCTTTATCATCGACAAGATTCACCATCTCGGCATCTTCATCAACATAGCTCAGAGTGAATTTTGCCTCATCAGTAAAATAAAAAAATAGACCTTATCTTAGCCCTCAAACCAGCCATGTCAAGATCAATCCGATTATTGTCATCCACAGAAACATTGAAGTGCCTGTAGGCATCTCCAAATCTCAGCTGAACAGAAATATTAAGTGAAATGATACCACGAATCCAACTCCTAACATACCCTAAAGTTCTAAAAGAATAATGAAATAGGTCAGGAGCCAGACAGAAAGGTGTTTCATATTGGCATTTTGTTTAATGTTACGAGATAAAATTGCAGGTTATTAATTTAACACATTAAACAATAACTCCAGAAGTAACATGTTTCAAAAGTAAAAACTAATGGAAACCTGCAATAAACATTCCTGCACACAGAACCTTAGAAGATATGCCTAATCATCCTAAATAAATAAAAAATGCTAATAACATACATCACAAATCACAAAGTAGAACCTCAAAATTGTAGCTGAGATTACCTATGTCGCAATTTCTAAGTTTACCTTTCTCTTGTTTCTTCCACTCTAATCCCTACCAAATTTGTTATTAGTAATTATGATTTCATTTTTTTCTTAGTTTCCTTGTTATTTTATCCAATGGTTTTCAATTTTATTGGGCAAAATTTGAACAGATACCTTCGACGCGACATGAGATTCCACCTTAACAAGATACCATGTAATGTAGCATTAGTTAAAGATGACTTGTCTGTGGATATATGGAAATCTCAAAATGCACATGACAAAATTGCAGAAACAAAACCAGTAGTCCAGCATGCCTAAGAGAACCATTTTAAAGAGAAACACCAATATAATCAAATCCTCTTATTAGCGCAAAATTCATATCTTAATTTTATAAAATCAGGTTCATAGTTTTTGTCTAACACTTCTTGTTGGCATTCAGTGACTTAATCACATATACAACAGCAGTTTTACTCTTACATACTATGTTCCCTGACCATTTACAAAATGTGTGAACTGGGTCCAAAGCATTAGCAAGAGTAAGCATGAGATGAATCAATAACATACATATGCTTCTAAATCTTATTTCAGTGACAAACTGAATGGCATAAAGCAATTTGCAAGGGATAATGACCTTATTTAGTGAGGAGATTCCACACTTGGATGCTACAGCACCGGTTACTTCATTCAAGAAAAGGGTAGTCAGTATAACCTAGAACTGGATCAGGAACGTAAAATGTCTCCCTGTTATACTTGTTTAGAGGAGCATCAAGTGCAAATCTCTTTGGCAAATCTGGATTAGCTAAGAACAAACGACCATATACAACTAGGTCTGCCCTGTTTTCAGCTATGGCGTTGATCCCATCATTTCGATCGTAACCTCCTGCAACCATGAAAGTGCCTTTGAAGGCCTTTCTCATTGGCACAAGGCTGTCGGGGCATTCAGTTTTTTCACCAACAGTTATCATTCTTGGTTCCACCATGTGACAATAAAGAATACCATATTTATTGAGGGCATTAACCATATAAAGTCCCAATTCTTTAGGGTTGGAGTCTCCACATTCTGCATACTCTGCAAAAGGTGATAATCTTATTCCAACTCTTTCTGTTCCTATCTCATTTGCAACAGCTTCAACAACTTCCAAAGCAAACCGACAACGGTTCTCAAGGGATCCACCATACTCATCTGTCCTGTCATTCACTTTATCTTTCATGAATTGTTCAAGTAGGTAGCCATGAGCTCCATGGATTTCAACCCCATCAAATCCTGCAATTTGCACCCCACTAAGTATGTTACATAATTGGAAAATGTCCTAGTGCCATCTAAAGTAACAAAAATCTCTACGTCTCACATACATAATACATTGTATTATGATACATTAAAGAATTTTTTTAATTTTTGAGACATTTGTAAAGATTAGTAAAGTTACCAGCTTCAATAGCATTTCTTGCAGCGAGTCTGAAGTCATTGACAATGTTCGGAATTTCATCTGTCCTTAGCCGCCTTGGTGGTGTGAATTTTGCAACATCAATACCATTACTTCGAATTTGTGGTTTTAGTGGCTTGTCTGTGGAAGATATTGGTGCTTGCCCATCCGGCTGATAAACTGTTGAGAATAACATGGAAAATGAGCATACAATGAGCTTGTACATCACAGCCATTAGAACATTTATGTGTGATAGCTAAAAATCAGAATGCAGTTTCCCCCTTAATAATACTCGATAACAACAATCTTTCACTCCAATCATACCCTTTTATTGTAAACAATATTAGACTTTTATTTAATAGATGCCAAAAGTATATTTGTACAACAGGTTGACAACAAATGCAATATGACACATTTACAAATTAATCATTCAGTTTTCCTCACTTAAGTAACATGTGTGTCCTACTGTCCTAGAACATATCATATCATATTTACTGTTAATAGCATTTTGCACCAATTCTTTCCGCAGTTACATTTTGACTAAAGACATAGGCATTTTAATCAGAGTAATAGGTTCAAATAAACAAAGTCCCCGTTTATGTTTTATGTCATGTTAAATCTATATCACGATTGTATGCCAAGAAAAACGAATAACTCCTAGTCACATAATTCACTCAGTCCACAAGGAAACCTCAAATCAATACTTGTGTGGCAACTCGCGGTACTTTTGTTTACTGGCTCATGATAATTTGATGAAATAGAGCATACCAGCATCAGAAACTCTTCCAACATGCCAAATTTGACAGAAAAACACACCGCCTTTGTCATGAACAGCATCTACAATAGGTTTCCAAGCCTCAACGTGCTCTTTAGTCCATATACCCGGCGTGTTTGGATAGCCTTGAGCAGTGTCAGAGACACCGGTAGCTTCGGCTATGAGAAGACCACCTTTAGAGGCTCTCTGAGAGTAATAGAGGATAGCATGAGGTTGTGGAACATTGCCGTAGGATCTTTGTCTTGTGAGTGGTGCCAAAACAACTCTGAAATGAAATGAGTAAATAACACAAACACATGGTGTGTGTGTGTGAATATTTGAGCAATTGAAATTGAATATGGAATGATAAATGAATGGAAAAGATAATAAAAATACCTATGAGATAGATTGAATTTGCCCATCTTGTAAGGAGTAAGAAGTGGAATGGGATCAGATTCAACAACACCAGCCATTTCCTGTACTGAAGTTGAGGTTGAAAATTTGTAACTAATTTTATGTTGAAACTAAAAGTGGAAAGTGCAGGCGGTTTGGTTTCTTATGCACCTTTCAAATAATCCGTCTAGGTTCGTTCCATATGTTTTATGTTTTCAAATGTGCAGACAAATCTTTCACAGTTACGTAGTCTAATGCTTTCAATTTTTTAACATATCAAACAAATATAATCAAGGTTAAAGTGCAACTTTGGCCCCCTATCTTTCAAAAAGTTGCGATTTTGTCCCTTTAAGTTTGAAAACTACAATTTTGGTCCCCTATGTTTTAGCCCCTTTGCATATTTGGTCCTTTTGATCAATTTTGACCGGTCAACGCCCATGTGGCATGCCACGTGGGTAATTATTAAATTAAAAATAAATAAAAAATCCATTTTTAATTAAATAAATGAAAAATCTAATTAAAAACATTTAAAAAATCAGGAAAATTGAAAAATTAATAACAAAATGAAAAAAATATAAAAAAATTCTGGAAAATTGAAAATTAATAAAAATGAAAAAATACGGAAAAAATTTAAAAATTCTAGAAAAATAAAAAAAATCTGAAAAAATACGGAAAAAATTAAAAAATTCTCGAAAAACTAATAAAAATAAAAAATGATTAAAAATAAAATAATCTAATAAAATGAAAAATAATGAAAAATTCTGAAAAAAATAAAAAAGATTAAAAAATTCTGGAAAAATGAAAAATTAATAAAAAAATTGAAATAAATATTAAAAAATTTCAAAATTTTCGAAAAAATTAAAAAGATTAATCATGTGTATTTATAAACCGAACTTAGGTTTTTTCAGTGTATTTATTTCCAAAAAAATTTTAGTGTATTTTTGTGTATTTATAAACCGAGAATAAGGGAAAAAATATGTGTATATATAAACCGAGCTTAGGTTTTTTGTGTATTTATTTCCAAAAAAATTTCAGTGTATTTTTGTGTATTTATAAACCGAGAATAAGGGAAAAAATATGTGTATTTATAAACCGAGCTTAGGTTTTTTGTGTATTTTTCGAAATTTCGAAATTTTCATTAGTATTTTTTCCGGGAACTTTTGTGTATTTATAAACCGGGAATTTTTGTGTATTTATACACTGAAAAAACCAGAGGTCGACATATATACTAATGAAAATGTAGAAATTTCGAAAAATACTAATGAAAGTTTCGAATTTTTTTTAAATATTTTCCAGAATTTTAATTAAAATTTTGAAAATTTCATTTTTCCATAATTTTAATTTTTTTCAGAAAATTTCAAAATTTTATTTTTTCAGAATTTTTTAATCTTTTTTTTGAATTTTTCATTTTATTATATTATTTTATTTTTTTAATCATTTTTTATTTTTATTAATTTTTCCAGAATTTTTAAATTTTTCCCGTATTTTTTTCATTTTTATTAATTTTTCAATTTTCCAGAATTTTTTTATATTTTTTTTCAATTTTTTTATTAATTTTTCATTTTCCCAGATTTTTTTAATATTTTCAGAATTTTTTTTAATTTTCCTGATTTTTTAAATGATTTTAATTAGATTTTTTATTTATTTTTAATTTAATAATTACCCACGTGGCATGCCACATGGGCGTTGACCGGTTAAAATTGGTCAAAATGACCAAATATGCAAAGGGGCTAAATCTTATGGGACCAAAATTGTAGTTTTCATACTTAGGGGGCCAAAATCGCAACTTTTTGAAAGATAGGGGGTCAAAGTTGCACTTTAGCCTATAATTAAAATAAGGGAAAAGTTAACCGGTGCTCCCGGACACCCATTAATGATACTGAAAAAATATTATATAGTAATTATTATATTGAAATATAATCAATCCATAAAAGTCAAAAAAGTTTCTTTTTTTGATAATTACTTTCTTCGTGTGTGCTTGGTTCAGTTTTGGATAGAATTGATTTTGATAAAATTGAATATAATAGAATTGATTTTGAGAGAATTGATTTATGTTTGAATACAATATTCAGAATTGATTAAATGAAATAAATGTTGTTTGAATAGTTTTGATCAAAATTGATTTTGAATGTATAATTACTAAAATGGACATAGCTAAATACAAATAAATGAAAATAGTTGAATGTATACGTAGATAAATCCTAAATGAAGATATATTATTTAATTTAAATAAATAAATTTCTATATATACTTAAAATAATTAAAGAGATATGCACAATATTTAAAAATAATAAATACGATCATTAAACCAAAAAAAAATTACAAAATATTTGTTCATATATTTTATATCTTTTGATAAAAGAAAAAAGAAAAAATATTACTAGAGCTAGTTGCCAAAAATGATAAAATATAAGTTAAAAGAAAAAATACAGTAAATCTGAACAGAAACACCGTAAGGAAAATCCAAAATTTGGTAACTTAGGACCATAAATATTTTCTGAGACTAATTTGGTTCGTTAAGTTTTCATATTAATTTTGATTCATCAAATTAAATACAAAGCAAAAAGAAGGAGAATTGATAAAGGACAATAAAGGAAAATAATAGGTTGTAATAATCAAAATATACTCCCTCCGTTTTTTTAAGTGTCATTTTAGAATTTTAACACAAAAATAACGAAGTGTATTTTTGCACATTTTTTCCTATTATACCCTTATTTTAATCCACTAATAATTTCCTATTTTTTGCACACATTTTATCTTTCCAATAAATTCAATATGTAACAAACAATTGTTAGTTACTACTCTCTTTCTCCAACAAATTCCTTTTTTTTTTTTGGGCGGTTTATCTTTCTCTCATAACAAACAATTTTCAATTTTCTAAATATTGTGCATATCTCTTTAATTATTTTAAGTCTATATCAAAATTATTTCAACTTCACATTAATCAAAAGCTAAGAAAAAATTAACTTTCTTCCAACTCCTTTAATCAAAATTAAAGCTTCAATTATGACTTCAACTAATGTTAGATTCACACCGTGTGACAAAGATTTGAATATTGAGATTACTCATTTACGAAATTTAAATATTGTTGTTGAAACATCATTAACAAACCAACCTATATTTGTTTAAATTTGAAGATAACAAGAAACAAATTTTGTTTTAAAACAAAACAAACAAACATTGTTTAAAAAATAAAAGTTTGTTTTATCATTAAGGGTATTTTAGGTATTTCATGTTTTTAACATTATTTTAAAAATAAAAAAAATTATGACTTGTCAGTGTCATTTCACCAATCACTACACAGTCAGCGTGCCACATCAGCTCATTAATCCAGTCAGATGGTATTAGGATTGCAAATCAAAGAATCTTCATTTTACAAGGGGGAATCTCCAAAAAAAAATTGTTAGGGGGTAAACCAAAAGACCCTTAAATGGCAGGGGGTAAAAGCCTATTAACCCTATTATTAATTAGTTTTATCGAAAAATATAAGAGTAATTGACAAAGGGTATAATTGACAAATTCTACCTTTAAAATACCAAAATTACATTTAAATAGGAACGAAAAAATTCATCCTAAAGAGACACTTAAAAAGGAAAGGAGGGAGTAAAATTTAATGGAGAATTGATTCTAATTAACTCAAAAGCTAGGAATTGTAGCTTCAACTGGAATTGCTTTTGGAAATGAGAATTGATTTTCAGAAGCTAAACCAAACATGTTGAAATTGCTAGTTTTCACTTTTGAAGCTACCATAAGTGCTTTTAAAGGGCGTAGAAGTTGAACCAAACATATACTTTGTATCCTTAACCAATGTTTGGGGACACCGATTAACATGACCCTCAAAATAGTGATAGTCATAACTATAAAAACTACGTATTGAACCACTGCATATATTTAGATTTTTCATTAGGGTTATGATAGCTGGTGTTCCCAAACATTAGTTAAGAAGACAAAAAAAATGTAAGTTTTATATTGAAAACAATATTCTCTACAATGTTAAATACTAGTGTAACGTCCCGTGCCAAGCACGGGATACATTTTATTTAAATTTTTTTAATGAATTTTACACATAAATAAGTTTTTTAGATATTATTTGATTTTTTTAGTTTGATTTCATTCCAGAATTTTGACATTATGCAGTACTTTATCCTCATATTTAAAATTGAAAGAATAAATCATCGTTTATTGAGAATTAAAAAGTTAAAATTTATAAAGATATAATTATTTTTGTGAGAATGATAAAATAGTGGGCAAAACTACAATTATGCTTAAAATATAAAAACACTATGAATAATTAATATATTATGGGAGTTCTCTTTTTTCACTCGTCTCTCTCAAACACAAAACCCTAGTCGTCGTCCACTACTTTCCATGTTGTGTCCTCTCCTTCAAGGTCATCATTTAGTTGTCGTGTGAGTGGTGTGGTCGCTTCACTATTGCACCACTTCACAGATGAGGATAGAGTCGATTTGGTGCCCACGTTGCCGCCGGTCGATTTGGGCTCGTTCATAGTCACTGGTGCTGCACCCCGTGACTTGTTTCACAACACGGTCTCGTCGTTCTCACTTGGTGGTTCGAGGTCTTAGTGCGGGTCTTTTGACAAAAAGAAGGTATATTTTGGGTCAAGATTGCTTTGGTGGTCTTGAGTTACATATCTGGCCTAGAAGGTAGAAATAAAAAACGGTCTTTAATTTTTATATATATTTTAGAATTTATGTAAAGTTTAAGACACAAGTAAATTGTAAATTAATATGAAAACTGAAATATTTTTTTATTGAAGGGTCAATACGTGGAACAATGTTGATCTATTCAATTGAAAATAGTAATTCCATTGTCAATGACATGGACCTTATTTTGGTACGTTAAGAACAGACATGGAACATTGACATAATGGACAAACAACTTGAACGCGATAAAACAAAGTCACTTGAAGACATTATTTCTCAATCTTCACAATCTTTTTAACCGGTTGAACAATTGCGTCAGTTGTTCCACAATCTTCATTTGTTGGTAAGATTCTCTTCTTAGGAGGTGCAAATGATTCACAATCCAATTAAATAACACCTTTCGGGTCCATAGATGATGGAGTTATGGGACTTGTTTAAGAAAACTTGTCCATTAAGTCCTTTAATAAAAAATATGTCAATTTATAGTAAAATAAGTATATATTATAATCACAATTGTCATTTACTTTTCTTCCAAAAAATCAAATAAAATAAACTTCAAATAGTTATTAAATACCATGACAACATTGTCTTTCTCGAGACAAACTGTCTTCGAAGCATACCGGCTATGAATTGCAGGTTCAACCAAATCATCCTATTTGTTTAAACATGCACACAAACAATAAAAATTACAATTTTGAATTACATTAAGCAAACTAATGTCCACAAAAATTGTTTCAAACAGTTAGAATGTTATGATACCTCGAGTGTCTCAACTTTTTAAAACTTTAAAAGGATGTTTGGATCGTTGCTAAGCTTCATAACACGATAACGATAGCTAGTCTCATACCTAGAGTTGAATCTAACACTCACATCAACCTTAAATAATAACTCTGTACCAACCAATTGTGCAAACTCATTGGGTAAATCATGAGATGGATCACCCTGCCAAAATATCATAAGAATATAAGTGTCATACATTTGTTATTATTATTTGTGTACAATTATACATTTCCAAAGTAAATATTAGAGCTTTGTATTATAAAATAGGTTGAAAAAATACATATGACAATGTTGTTGGACTCGATAATGTCAGAACATGATTTATTAAGCAATCCAGAAACATCTCGATCAAATAAAACAAAAAGTGCACTTCCGCTGTTATCAACCACTCGAATCTTGATTTTGAACGTGCATCAAACAGTTGGATGTGTTAATAACAAACTTAAGGATATCGCTTTACGCTGATTAAAAATCTCAACAAATTTAAGTTAGCATATACCTAGGTGTGACATGCACAACATGAGGATCACACTTTTCACAAAAGTACATGTTAGAATCAGCATACACTTTTTTGTTGCATGAGCAAGCAGTGTACCACCATCCATCCCCATCAATAATCTCACTTATTGTTCCCAAGACAATAAAAGATGAGCCATGCATCACCATACAAAATAACATTATACTAAAAGGCGTACAAACTTTATCAAAATACATCACTAATAAAACAAATAACCTTATTAACATTCTTCAACTTCTTGATAGTGGTCCTAGGAGTAAGTTTGAGAAACTCCTCATTTACATGCATGCGAGAAGAATCTGGTAACTAGATCAATCCCGATGCAGGAGAATTTGTATTTGCTCTAAGAAAGCTGTAATAAAAAATATTTGTCAATAATATTATAATTTAATAAAAATGTTATTTTAATATATATATATATATATATATATATATATATATATACACATTTTCCTTAGTTCCTTTGTTTCATCAATTTCAGGATCGAAGGTGATTCTAGTGGAAGAAAATGCATTTTGCAATGCTGGTTTTCCTATCATTAAGATACAAAAGTATATCATTCAAGTGTGTGTGTGTGTGTGTGTGTGTGTGTGTGTGTGTACACGTATAAACATACAATCACAATTGCGAGTAATAAATTATCACCTTGAAACAATTTATTTTTTGCCAACATAATGGCTGCAACAGCATTTTGAGATTCACAGGACGATAGAAAAGAGTTCAGTTCCTCGACATACTCTCCAAAAAGAGTACATTTAAAATGATGGAAAATGATAGTTTTTTATTCTTGTAGTCTTAAACAAACCAAGCACGAACAACTCTCACAACCAATGTCCACGATTGTTTTCTTGGCGAAACTTCAGAGATGAAGTCGTGTTTCGTAGACATTTTTCTTTACAT
The DNA here is from genome assembly GCF_051527215.1 of Medicago sativa. Classification (NCBI taxonomy): domain Eukaryota; kingdom Viridiplantae; phylum Streptophyta; class Magnoliopsida; order Fabales; family Fabaceae; genus Medicago; species Medicago sativa. The sequence continues at coordinate 1,535,631 of NC_140753.1, read as the reverse complement.
AGAAAAAATTACAGAAATAACTTAGAATATAGATATCAAAGAACCGGATAACAGAAAAAGAAGAACTATTTTTTGTGATTGTTGTGTACTCGTATCCAAAAACGCTACTATTTATATAGAAAAATAGTACCATAACGGTTAATATCAATTAATTAATAATTTGACCGTTTTAAAATTAATATTATCAACGTCTTTAATATTATAAAATGTGCATTAAACTATTATATTATATTTCATGTAACCTACAAAAAATTAACTTCATAACATTTGAAATTTAATAATATCTTATTAATATTAAGTAATATAATTTTGTAACAAATAAAAATTAATTATATAACCTTAAAAACTAATTACTGCAATTAAATTTTTAATTAGTAGGTTAATGTCATAGTGTAACGGACCAAAATTCAAAATATAATTTATTCAAGTTATTTATTATAATTCTGTAACCTACCAAAATTTTAATGTACCGTATAAATGTTAATGTAATACTAATTATATTAATAATTATTTGATTGTAACGTACCAATTTTTTAATGTAACATACAAATTTTAATTGAAAAAATAATTATATTAATAATTATTTGATTGTAACATACCAATTTTTTAATGTAAGATATAAATTTTAATTGAAACAATAATTATATTAATAATTATTTGATTGTAACCAACTATGTATTTTATGTACAATTTAATGTTTCCTTCAAAAAAATGTACAATTTAATGTTAAATAAAAAACGGTTTTTAATAATAATTATAATTATTAAGCTTGTATTAAAAAATTAGGAGAGATTTTTGGAACAAATGCCAAGTAGGAATATGATGATGTGGACATCTTTAGAGGAGAGGATTTTGGAATAGGCTATTTCTAAAAACTCTAAATTGTTAGTATAAAGATTGGATGACATTGTACTCAATTATTTATTTGTACACATTTATTTAAGCATTATTGCTATAATTATCTTGTTGTGGGTGTGAGTTATTAATGTCATACCAAGTTGCATTGACAATTTAGAATTTGGTTTTTGTATCATGTACAAATTTACACATGTTAGATTTTTTTAAATAATAAGTTTGTATGAGAATTTTTACATTTCATATTAAATATATAACTTTTTGATAAATGATTATATGATGTTTCTACTAAGTAGAATGTTAAAAAAAAATTAAACAATAAGTTTGTACGAGAACTTTTACATTTCATATGAAATATATAACTTTTTGAGAAATGATTGTATGATGTGTCTACTAAGTAGAATGTTATATTACTTTTTTTATAAATGATTGTATGATGTGTCTACTAAGTTTGTATGACAACTTTTACATTACATATTAAATATATAACTTTTACATTTCATATTAAATATATAAATTTTTGATAAAAGTTTGTATGATAAACAATTGTATGAGAACTTTTACATTTCATATTAAATATATAACTTCGTTGGTGCTGATAATGTGTCTACTAAGTAGAATGTTACAATCAAAATAGCTCATAACTTTGTATGAGAACTTTTACATTTCATATTAAATATATAACCTTATGTGATCTAATTATATCAAAGTATCATGCAAACAAACAAACAAATAAAAAAGGTTCATATCTATCATTATGCTGCACACATTTTTGCTAATTTAGTATTTCTTCATAACAACTGACATAACATCTATAATTGATAAAATATATTTGTCCAAGATAAAAGCATACTATTTCGCAAATATATATATGCATTTGTGGACAAAAGTATAAACCAATTTTTTTACTTCGAGATAGTGAATATAACCTACAAATTAACTCCCTTCAATGACGACTCATTAAAAAGAGTTGTACATCATGATGTCTTCCATTTCGGCGTAGACCTTAAACAACTATGGAATATGCATGATCATCTAGTTCTACCCCCTTGTTCTTTAATGTATTCAACAACTCTAGTGTAAACAAACAAATTAGGATTGATGCCTTTTTTGAATCATTTATTGTAGAGCTTCCAAGCAAACACAATTTCCCCTCTCTTAGAACAACCATCAATCATAGTGTTATACGATATCAAATCAGCACATGGATTTTTTTTTTTTAAAAGCTGCATAGCCTCAACAATCAAACTGACTTTGAACAAACCCTTAAACATTACATTATATAGTTGAGTATCACAATATACCTTTCACTATGTCATCGACTGAAATAGATTCTTTGCTTTATGCACATTGTTGACAGTTAAATAAGCATTGAACAAAGTGGTAAAGCCATTTAAATTCAACTTAAACCCTGCCTTGAGCATCGTACTGATGACAATTTTGCTCTCCTTGATTTTGCCATATGTCGAGAACCCATCAATTAGGGTACCAAAATTCCACATATCAGGTTTGATATGATTCGATGACATCATCTCATAAACTTTAATAACTCTATCCAACCTATTAATCAAGCAATATCCACAGATTAGAGAATTAAAAGTGTAAGCATCGCCATTAATAGGATGCTTTCCAATCATGGTCACATATAGCTCATATGCAACATTAACCATATAAGCCTTGCAAAAACTGTCCATAACAGTGTTAAGCATCACGATATCAGGATGATGAACTTGACGAAAAAATTTTGTAGCATACCACAAACGACCTTCTTTAACAAAACAATTCAACATTAACCCTTGCTCAAAGTTATCAATCTCAAACCCAGATATAATGCATAAGTTGTAAAAATCTTTAGCCTTATCAACCTTATTCTTATTAGACATAAAGAGCCCCTTCAAAACGGAGTTAACAGTGTAGTTCGAGAATTTGAACCATAATTTCAAGATATCATTACTATGCATGTCTTCTTACCAATCAGAGCAATTTAACAATCAAAGCAATTTAAATTATTATCGTTGCGACTTGTACATATCAGCCACTTCAAAATGTATAATGAGGCCCGATTATTTACTTTACGATGTATAGTGTTATGTTAAATAATAACATTAAACACAATGGTTTATAAGGTATAATAGATAATTGGATAATTTGAAAATAGATGAGATTGGGCTTATGTGTGTAAAAATATTTTAGGCATCTTTAATCTAAGGGGAAATTACACTAACCTCCCTTAGGCTCTATTTGGATTGATGGAACATAACGGAACAGAGTGGAGCGGAATGGAATGGAATGGTACAAAGATTCCATTCCATTGTTTGGATATGTTATGATGTGACAGAATCATGTTTCCATTCCATTTTCTATGAAGTGAACGGAATAGAACAAGATATAATTTTTTATTCCATTTTTACCCTTATTTAAAAAATACTGCTATTATTATATAAGCATATTACTACTAAAATTTTATCGTCTTCAACCATTAAAATGTTCGAACAAGAGTTGAGCATCCTAATTTAATATAGACATGCCAACCAAATGTTTAATAAACAACATTTGTTCAAAACTCTATAACAAATCTAAGAATATACATGCATGTTCAAAATTCAATATAACTCATCAGTTTGTATACTAGGTCAATTATCAGTAAAATAGCAAAAATAAAATTGAAGAGAGAGAGAGAGAGAGAGAGAGAGAAACGCCAGAGCAAGAAGCAATAAGCATGCTTATGAGTATCAAGAGAGAGACATGTCAGCAATGAAAAAATGAAACAGGAGAAGAAAAATTAAACGAGGATTAGGAACAGTTGAGAGAACATGTTGCAGCTCAGTTATGATAAAATAAAGATAGGGGTAAAAATGTAATATTTTTGTTATGAAACTCTATTCCATTGGATACACCCCAAATTGGGGGGAATGAAAAATTGAAGGTTTTGGTGGTATTGGATATTTGGATGGAATGAGTTCCATTGTATTCCATTCCACCAGTGGCGGAGCCAGGATTTATATAGAGTCTGGGCAAAAATTTTATCACAAATTTTACCTCGGATTATTGGACTATCTTCCATTCGGTCTAACCACCTTATGCACCATTCTACTTCTTAATAGATCTTCTCATTATGGGCGGTGAGTCCTAGAAGGTTAGGTGGTTTGAACTTCACAACTGAAAATGTTGGTGATGTTCTTATTTATACAAAACATTAGTTATTTAATCAGGTTTGAACTAATCTAGCAGTTACTCAACTGCTCCAACAGCTATCTAACAGATCTCATAACATTCTAGATAACATACCAGAAGCTATCAAATATATTAATAGAACAAAATTATATCCTCTATCATTACCCTCAAAAACTCTCACAACAGTTGAGAAAAATGAGCTCTATGCGTTTGTCTCTGAGACTTGGAGTTCTAATTCTCATAATTTCATATAATTTTCTACTGATCACAAAATGCACAATTCTAATATAAAAGCAAAGAGCAGAGAGTCAGTGAACCTGAAGGAGAAGAGTGAGCGATGGAGAAGCAAAGAGCAGAGAGTCAGAGGAAAGTGAGAGATGGAGAAGCAAAGAGAAGAGAGTCAGTGAACCTGAAGGAGCAGAGAGTCAGTATAGAATGAAATTAGTATCTTCAAAACTAAACCAGGAATTAGAACTAAACCAGCTTCTACATTACAAACATCAACTTCCAATTTCTTATATGATTCATCGCATTAACAACACTCTTTCTACTTATCATTTCAGATGCTTTATGGCACGATATGAGCAACTCATGTTGAAAAACATTGTCTTCTAACTCTTACCAAAAACATGTGACGCTAAACACCAAATTTTACTCATAGGCATTTTATCAAACAACTACAATGCATTTTATTCCCATTGTGGAGAAGATAGAAATTTATGAGAACTGATATGGTTGAGGCTTCCAAAGAATAATGAATAGCAAATGGAAGAACAAACACAAAATTAAAAAACAGCAGTAATTGAATAAAAGTTAACTCATCCTAACCTTAATTCTCCATAAGTCCATCTTGAAATGGTAATGGTTTACTACCACAACAACATAATGGGAAGATGGAGGAAAAACACACACACAAAGCGAGCTTAAATACAATCTGGAAGCTTCACACATGAACAACCCGACAAAACTGCAATCAATTTGTAAAGCTTCGCACAGTAAACTCTTTGTTGTAAAGAGTATAGATTTGCCCAATTTGCCCAATTTTTTTGTTTTTGAAGTGTGTAAATGGAGGGTCTAATGTGAGGAACTTACGGATCGAGCCCGGGCGACCGCCCGGGGTCGCCGGGAGCTGTCTCCGCCCCTGCATTCCACTCCATTCACTTTTTGCAAATCCAAACAATGGAATATAATTATGCACCACTCCATTCCATTCCATCACATACCACCAATCCAAACATAGCCTTAAGGTTTAATAAAATGTTACACACATTCCCTCTAGTTTTTCCAAAGACAATAACCTCCCCTCCAATTAACTCCGTTAACAATCTGTTATGTTCAAGAAGAAACGAAAAGAAAAAGATTAACCGTCGCCCTGTGGTTTCATCTTTCATGTTCAGTATATGTATGCTTATTTCGACCTCTAGTATACAATCAAATCGTCGTTCAGGTATTCACCGAAACACTACCTTTTGGCCAAGACAATAACTATTCAGTGCAACACTGTAAGTATGTAACGCTCTGTTTGTTAAGCATAATGGTATCATGAACAAGAGGTTGAAAAGCATTTATATGGTTCATTATTTGAGGTTTTTGTGAAATAGGCTGGTAGATTAAAGAAAATATATTTTTCTAATTTAGTATAAGGGATGTTAGTGATCAAATTAAAACTAATGGCCAATTTGGGTGGGCTATTTAGCTTCTTCGGAAAAAAAATTAAAACTAATGGGGAGGTTTCTGACATTTGATTAAACTTCAGGGGAGGTCAATGTAATTTCTCCTTAATCTAAACACCATCAAAGTGAAATATGACAATTATTCAATTAGTCAACTGCCAAATTAATGCATGAACTAATTATGCATGTTTAATTCCATTTTTAAAAATCAAAATTGATTTTTCTGTTTAAAAAGAGACCAAAACTGATTATGAAGGTGTATAATTTTTTTTGGTTACAAAGCTAAATCAAAACAGAAAAAAGAAACAGAAAGAAAAGGAAAAAGAAACAGAAAAGCTCAAGCTCTTAGGAAACAAGTTCCCATGGCATCATTCCTAAGCATGTCTATGAGATCATGAGGTGGGGATAGATGCTCCAAGAAACCAACATTAGACAAAGATCCTAGCTTGGCCAAGAAATCGGCGCATTGATTTCCTTCTCTAAGAGTGTGAAGGATAGAGAAATTATGGGCAGCTAGTATGTCCTTGATATCTTGAACTAACACCGCGTAGGCAGAAATTTTGAGACGTCTCCTGTGATGAGATTAATTGAGAGGTGAGAGTTCGAGAAACAAATTAATTCATCTAAACCCATGTCCACTGCTACATGAAGGCCCTTGTGAATGGCTGTGAGTTCAGCAAGAAGAATGCATGACGAGTCCTAAAGGAAACCGGAAAAACCTGACAGAAAAAGCCCAGCACTGTTTCGGATTAGACCTCCATAACGCCTCAGATTGGAGGTGTATAATTGATTCACGTTTGATTGTTTTTGGGTGAAATTAATTTTCTATTTTATATTGATTCTACTTAAAGTTAAAATTTGAAGTTTTTATTTTAAAATTAATTTTTATACAAAAATTTATAATTCAACTCATTTTTATATAAATACATACATTCCAAACCAATCAAAACCAAACAAATCAAAACCAATTAACATACACTTAATATGATACCAAAGTCATGTCAAGTATAAAGCACAAACCATAAAATGGTCAGCCATTTACAAGGCTCCAAGACTTCAAAATGAAAAATCAAAAGTAGCTTTGCACTAATTTTGCTGACGTGGCAGTAATCTGAGTTGTAATTGGGATTGCATGTAACTAAACAGTAAAATGAAAATGCAAAGCTCCATTGCAGTTTTAATGTTAAAGCAAGATTACGCTTATCGCTTCACCGTTTCTGTCAAGTTCCTCAAACCTGCGACTGCTACCAAACGACGCTGTTGCACTTAACGGAACTTCCGACGGCTCCGTCAAACGGATTCGAGATCGGTGGCGGTTTCGCGCCGGAGGCTCACGTTTCCTATTTGGACGGTGATACTGTCAAACGGAGGTGAGCGGAGAATGGCCAAGAGGTCGGTGTTGGAATCGGAGAGGACATCGCGGCAGAGAGGACAAGACAAATTCGTGTTGAGCCATCTGCTTATGCAGTAAGAGTGAAAAGCGTGGAAACATGGGAGAGAACGAAGCATGTCGTTGTTGCGGAATTGTTCGAAACAGATTGCACAGTCATCGTCGACATCGCCGGTGGGTCCGATGGTGGAAAAGGTGCCGCGAGAAATTGAGGAGAAACGGAAGAGAGGGAGTCGGTCGATAATTACCAATGTTTCCGTAACAGTCGTCCGTGGTGGTGGCGTTGGGTTGGAACGGCGGTGATGAAGGAAACATAGCAATTGTGAAACGAGTGAAAGGAAGAGAAGCGCGAGGAAAATGAGAAAGCCAACGAGGTTTGCATCCATGGAGTGAAACGAAAAGAGGTTAGAGAGAGAGAAAGAAATGCGTTGTGGTGTCTGTAACAGAACATAACAGAACAGAACAATGAGTCCCTCGTGCGTTTGGTTTTGCTTTTTGTTCCTTCTTATATGTTTGTAGCATTGAGTGTTTTTCTTGTGTCTAGAATTAGCAGTGTTTTCCCGCAAAAAGTTAGTGTTGTGTCTGATGTTCGTATTTGTTCGTGTTTTATGGTGTGATTGGTTGGTTACTGTCTATTGTCTTCTATTTTTTCATGAAATTTCAGGTGTATAGTGACTGGAAATTTATTCCATTGTAAGGTTTGTTTTGAGGGATGATTTTTAGATAGCAGCAGCTATTGTTGAGGCTTTTGATTCTAATTGTTTTTGGTTGCTTTACGTAGCACCGAAATTTCTAAACAAACATGCGTCTGACGTGTGTTAGTGTCTGAAACTGATACGACCCTGACACATGAAGTCACATTCAACTATGTCATTTTCTCAAATTATTATGGGAGTCAATTCGTTAGCGTAGTGTCTTGTCTGATATGTCCGTATCTATATTGGTGTTTCATAGTGATTGAGTTTAGTTTTGTTACTGTCCATTGTCTGGTTATTTTTCATGAAATTTCAGATGTATAGTGGTTGGAAATTTATTCCATACGAGTTCTTTATTAAACCATGTAATTTTTGGTTTAGGGGATGATTTTTAGATAGCAGCAACCATTGTTGAGACATGATGGTTTTAACAGCTTGAGTATTGTTGGCCACGGATGGATTGGTTTCTCCACGAGCAAACTTGTATGCTAGAATAATCATTGGTGTTGTGCATTTGGTGGAACTTGATAATGGTGTGCTTAAGGAGGTTGTGGGATATTGGTGCTGGGTAAAGCATGCAAGTTGTACTTCTTCAAAGCTGATATTGGTGCTGAGGTCATAGCTTTAGGTGTCTTGAAATTCATTTGTACTTCATCAGACTCTTTGTAAAGGTTTCTTTACCAATAATTTATCACATGATAAAAGCTGCAATTTTGAATTTGGATCAAAATTTTGTTTTGCAGTTCTTAGTGTTTGGAATTCATCGGTTTTATATTTTCAGCTTACCACTGATAATGTTTCCATCATTTTTGTTATTTAAACATTCAATTAGATCTTATAAGTACATCTAAAATAACAAGGATTGACATTGACTGAAGTAACAAAAATGAGATAACGGAAATAATCCTCTTATGACTACAAAACTTAAATTGTAATTTTATAAAATCAGGTTCATAGTTTTTATCGAAAACTTCTTATTGGCATTCATTGACTTTATCATAGTAACATACAACAATAGTTTTACTCTTACTGTATTCCCTGACCATTTACAAAATGTGTGAATGGGGTCCAAAGAGTTAGTAAGAGTAAGCTTGAGAGGAATCAATAACACATATATGCCTCAAAATCTTATTTCAGTGACAAATTCAATAGCAGAAAGCAATCTGCAAGGGATAATGAACTTATTTAGTGAGGAGATTCCACACTTGGATGCTACAGCACCAGTTTCTTCATTCAAGAAAGGGGTAGTCAGTATAACCTAGAACTGGATCAGAAATGTAGAACGTCTCCCTGTTATACTTGTTCAGAGGAGCATCAAGTGCAAATCTCTTTGGCAAATCTGGATTAGCTAAGAACAAACGACCATAGACAACAAGGTCTGCCCTGTTTTCAGCTATGGCATTGATCCCATCATGTCGGTCGTAACCTCCTGCAACCATGAAAGTGCCTTTGAAGGCCTTTCTCATCGGCACAAGGCTGTCGGGGCTTTCAGTTTTTTCACCAACAGTTTTCATTCTTGGTTCCACCATATGACAGTAAAGAATACCATATTTATTGAGGGCATTGACCATATAAAGTCCCAATTCGTTAGGGTTGGAGTCTCCACATTCTGCATATTCTGCAAAAGGTGATAGTCTAATTCCAACTTTATCAGCTCCTATCTCATTTGCAACAGCTTCAACAACTTCCAAAGCAAACCGACAACGGTTCTCAAGGGATCCACCATATTCATCTGTTCTGTCATTCACTTTATCTTTCATGAATTGTTCAAGTAGGTAGCCATGAGCCCCATGGATTTCAACCCCATCAAATCCTGCAATTTGCACCACAGTTAGTATGTTGCATAATTGTAAAATGACCTAGTGCCCTTTGAAGCAACAAAAAGATCTATGTATCACAGACATTGTATTACGATACATTGAATAATTTTTTATTTTGGAGACATTTGTAAAGTTTAGTAAAGTTACCAGCTTCCATAGCATTTCTAGCAGCAAGTCTGAAGTCATTGACAATGTTCGAAATTTCATCTGTCCTTAGCCGCCTTGGTGGTGTGAATTTTGCAATATTAAAACCATTACTTCGAATTTGTGGTGTGAGTGACTTATCTGTAGATGATATTGGTGCCTGTCCATTCGGCTGATAAACTGTTGAAAATAACATGGAAAATGGGCATATATATTAACGAGTGTGTACATAATGTGTATGAACATATGTGTATAATAGGCATAAATTTTTTGAAGAAATAGAACATACCAGAATCAGAAACTCTTCCAACATGCCAAATCTGACAAAAGAAGGTAGCACCTTTAGCATGAACAGCATCCACAATGGGTTTCCAAGCCTCGACGTGCTCTTTAGTCCATATACCTGGCGTGTCTGGATACCCTTGAGCGGTGTCAGAGACACCGGTAGCTTCGGTTATGAGAAGACCTCCGTTAGAGCCGGTGGCTCTCTGTGAATAATAGAGGATAGCATGAGGTTGTGGAACGTTGCCATAGGATCTTTGTCTTGTGAGTGGTGCCAAAACAACTCTGAAATGAAATGAGTTAGTTATTATTATGTGAACGTTTGAGCACTTGAATATGAAATTATATGAAAAGATAATTAAAATACCTATGAGATAGATCGAATTTGCCCATTTTGTAAGGAGTAAGAAGAGGAATGGTATCAGATTCAACAATACCAGCCATTTTCACTTGATTGCGTGATTAAGTGATGCACAATTTGAATTTGAATGTGAAGTTGAAGTATTTTATAGTGAAACTTAAGTAATGGCGGTTTATTATTTATTTATACTTGTATGTGACGTGAGCTATTACGTTGCATGCTTTCTCTCACCGCAGTCCGATTTGACTAATGTGGTCACAACAAAGTCTTCTATACGAAAGATATTGGTGCTGATCATTGAATTAATAATTATAGCAACCGTTGGAATTAGTTTATTAATTCATCAACACAAAACAATCTGCTATAGAGATTAAAACTATAATCATACTTTAGCGTGGACTAAACATATGAAGATGTATAATAGGATCTACAACATGTTGATTTATTTATTAAGAATATTACAAATTATGTATTAGAAATACTTGGATGAATCTTTGATGGTAGCCTCTCAACAGCAACTTGAAATAAAATCAGGTGGTGATCTAAAATACACAACAAAAGATTAGCGGCGACTCTTGTGGTTCTTCTTCAACTCAGATTCATAATGCCTTACACGCTTGCGGTTTTAATAGCTTGGTGCCACTTTGTAATTTGGAGTCTGCTATATAATTTCATGGAAGACAACTATATTGTGTGTTTATGTTGAAGTTCTTTATTAGTCTGTCATTAATGTAATATTTTAATTATATAAAAAAAACGATTGTAGGTAAATTAAGGCAAAACGTTGTTGCTTGGTGTTCTAATTAGACATATAGTAAAAGTTGTTAGACATCTGTTAAGAAAAATCATAAGATTCACCTAAACTAAAATCCCATTGCCTTACTATATTTTTAATTAGGCATATAGTAATAGTAGATGTTTTTTCGTCTGCCTTCAAACAACATTGCATTACCATCGATCTACATGAAGCTTCTGAATTGTTGAGGACCCTCCCAATGTCATATACATTGAAAGGCTTGCATATACACACTACTATCAAAATCGAAATTTTGCTTCAAATCGAAGAGGGGTAGAATCGCAACCAATATTAAAGGATTCTGCTCAATTGATTTTGTAGAATCGAAAGGGGTAGCAAAATCGCAACCAAATTGAAGGATTCTGCTCAAATAATTAAATATATACCACAAAGTGCATACACCACTTAAGAGTTTCAGATCTTAAACATAAAACAAACTAGTGACAAATCTTAAACATAATCGACTTAAAGTCTCAAATCTGAAATACAAAACCAACTCCATAAAATACTCAAAACCCAAGAGCTACAAGCCTACGTCACATCACGGACACATCAATTGTAAGGCAAAGCAAAATCGCTTAAACATAAACAATTTCGAACGGATTTTGCATAGTTTACGATTCTACTCAGGATTAAGATAGGCAGCAATAAATAGTAGTATTTCAGAATTCTGATCAGGATTTTAACAACAATGCTACTGCAGCTCTAATGGCAAAAGTTTCAATCTGAAAAGCTTCTCACCTGTTATTGAAGGCAAGTAAAGTAGATAGTGTTGGTTTTTTATAACCAAGACAGGGTTAGTCAATCCAACTCTAGGTCTATAATTTATCTTCTATTATTTATTAGTAATAAGGGAACATTTCAGAACATGATTCAGATTCAAAAAAAATAAATACATAAATAAATTCAGACCTTCAATGCGATGAACCAAAACAATTTTAGAACTAACTATATTGTCTTATTCTCTTCCAAGGAAATTTCATATCCACCTATAACAGTTATGTGCAAAGCATAAAATAAGAAACAATAACGTTTCAAAATTAATAAAAACATGAATGAAACATTAACTAAGAAAGTTTCAAAATTAATAAAAACATGAATGAAACATTAACTAAGAAACTACTCCAGACTTGGAGACAGATTTTGTATGATAAGGGTTAGTTCCCACAGCCCTGTAAGTAGTTTCTTAAACATCTAAACTTTTAAGTATTAAAGTAGGAAATAGAGAATTGAGGTCAATACAAGCAACTTGTAAACATGGACTTGGCATGTTGAATTGATAAAATATATTTGTCCATGATAATTGTAGTATATTGTTTTGCTAAATTGTATATATGCATTACAACTAGGGGTAGAAAAAGGCGGATCGCCCGTTAGGAGCCTATAGAAATGTTAATTTGTGTTTGTATATATGCATTACAACTAGGGGTAGAAAAAGGCGGATCGCCCGTTAGGAGCCTATAGAAATGTTAATTTGTGTTTCTATGGATGAAACTGAAACTGTTATCCTAAAGAAATTGAGAAAATCCTGAACATCTCATTTCAGTTTTGAATGAACGGTTTAAAAGACTAGTATCTCTCACCAAAATAGAGGAGAAACGTATCAACTCCATTGCAAACTACAATTCTAAAATTGATTCAGGCTTTCAAGAAAATGTCACAAGCCAACACAAGGATAGGCATATTTATATAATCAAACAACATAAAACTAGAAACTTGGGCACCTATCTGTTTAAAGGACATATATTGCCGAAATCCAAACATTGTTAAAAGTTGAAAATAAAAGCAAAAGCATGGTAATATAATTAGAAAACTAGAAAGCATGTAATCTACATAAGTTATTTTGCACCATCCTAGCTTATCTCCATATATCTATCTTACACAACGAGAGAGAGAGAGAGCGCCTTTGTCTTTGGAATGCAATCAAACCAAACCAACCATTGTCTTTGGAGAACGTCAATGCTTCCCCAAACAAGCCGACTTTAAAAAGTTTGTTGATGTTCAATCATATTCATGAATAAGATTAAGATTATAACGTTTATGATGATTCTGTTTGAATAGCAAGTCTTCCACCTTTTGTGCAATCTTATTCATAACAACGTGTGTTGATCTTCCTTTGTATAATCTACCGATAACAGAGTGATAACTAGCAGCATTAGGTTTGACACCATCTTTTATCATGACAGCTGCTGCAGTTTTAGCAGATTTGACCTCTTGTTCGGTAACTAAATTGGTCGGGCTTGTAGTTTTAGTTGGATAGAGGAGGTATGTTGATGTCTCCATTTCTCTAAACAAGGCAAGTGCTTGTTTAAATTGACTGAGGATGCAATGACCATATATTAGATTTAGATATGTGATAGCATCGGGCTTGACATCATTGTCGTCAACATGATTAATTTCAGAACATAAATCATAGGCTTGGTTTACAAGTTTATCTTTGCAGAGTCTGAACAAGATATTGTTACAGCAGCGCTTGAGAAGATAACCATCTTCAGCCGGATCTGGATCTGATCTCCTGCCAGTCTGTAATGCATCTCTCAACAACTGGATGGCTATTTGGGTTTCTCCAGTATCACATGATTCATCGATTAGAATACTATAACTACGGCAGTTCAACACAAGATTACTGTTTGTAAGTATGATATCATTAAGAAAATGTATTGCTTGGTGAATCTGGTGTCTACGACAAAAACCATCTAAAAGATCGTTCAAAGTTTGAGTAGTAGGATAATGACCAGTGTCAATGATTTTATGGAATAAGTCGATAGCTGAAGACATGTTACCTGCTCTAGAGTGGGATTGGATGAGAATAGTCCAAGTATGAATGTTTGGGACAACACGACCATTATTGAATTGGGATGATTGTTTCAATTGTTCGAAAAGGGAAACAACAACTCCCGAAGAACCCATTCTAGCAAGGGTAGAAAGGACATAATTGTAATACGATATGGAAGAGTATCCTCGATCGAGCAGTATATTGAAAGTATCGATAGCATTGTAGTAATTACCGCAATAGTCACGAGGAAAAGAGGGGACAGCCGCGGCATCAGGGTTATGTTCAACTGATGAGGTTGAAACAAAACGACGACTAAGAGGAGCAAACTTCTTGTTGTAGTAGTATTTGGGAATAACAGCGGCACCGTGTGATCTTCTTAAAATTGAAAACATAGTTGCCAATTGCCATGCACAGTACAGTGCAGACTGCAAGACCAAAATCTGAAGAAGAAAAAAAAAAAAAAAAAGAAATTTCTACCCTGTTTTGAAAACAAATTTTTTCCCTAGTTTCTTCCAAATCTACCCTATTTTTTACGAGTAAGGGTAAGTTAACTTGTGCCCAAAGATGCTTGAATTACACTCCCCTCTCCTCTTATGTTAAAATATACACCCCCCTCCTTTGAAAAGTAAAATTTATATTCCCCTCCCCAATAAGATGCTTGAATTACAACCCCCTCCCTTAATAATTAAATATGCACTACATTTTAATCTATTTTAGCAAAAATAAATATTTTTATGATATATATTAATTTTGAGCCACCATTTAAGAAAAATAAATTCATTTCTTTATAATTTAAATGTCAATGATAATTAAATTTAAATACTTTTCTATTAATTTTATAATTTAGAGCATAAAATTAAATTTTAAATAACCATACTTTATTGTCTTTAGTAATTTTTCGCATATTTTAATTTTATTTTTGGTTGTTTCCTATTTTATAATAGGGTTTAAAGACATATGTTAATGAAATTATGAATCAAAAATAGCGAAAAATATGTATTCAAATTTTGAATATATTAAAATAGACCAGCAATACTATTTTTTCGAAGTGTGTTAGATTATTATCTTTTTACTAGACTATTATAAATAAACCAAAGACTATTAGAAATTAAAAAAAAAAATATTGTGGGAGTAAAGTGTAGATTTTAACATAAGAGGGGAGGGGGATGTGATTCAAGCTTCTCTTAGGGGAGGGGAGTGAAATATTTTCTAATATGTAAATAAGAAGGGAGGGGAGTGTATATTTTAACATAAGAGGGGAGGGGAGTGTAATTTACTCTAGATTTTAACATAAGAGGGGAGGGGAATGTAATTCAAGCTTCTCTTAGGGGAGATGAGTGATAATTTTTATAATATGTTTTGAATAAGATTGGAGGGGAGTGTATATTTTAACATAAGAGGGGAGGAGAGTGTAATTGAAGCATCTTTGAGGGGAGGGGAGGGGAGTGCAATTTACTCTTTATTTTTATAAATGGAGAGAATCTCAACTCCTTCTCAAATTGGACCTGCGACATCCACCCCATGTCTCAACTCTGCCTTGCGACATACAAAAAATCTGAATTTATTTTGTCCTTATTATATGTCTCAAGTGAGACTTGAGATGTAATTTTGTTTTTATTTTTATTTTTGATAGGTCTCAAGTTGGACTTGAAACATATCTATTTTGTTTTTTCTTTCTTTTCGTTTTTCACATTTTTTTCGTACACTATAAATGCATACCTTCATTTCTCAATCTCTCACACCATTTCATTTTTTCTTCTTGCATTGTCTCCTCGCTCAACTTATTCTTTTTCATTTTCATCATGTCTATTGAAATACGTCGCACCGTTAAATTTCAGCATATAATTGAACCGTTCAAATCGTGGTGGATGGATCGAGTTGATACACTATCAGAATTAATAGGGTTTTCAACCATTTTTTTTCATTTTCATCATGTCTATTGAAATATGTCGCACCGTTAAATTTCAGCATATAATTGAACCGTTCAAATCGTGGTGGATGGATCGAGTTGATACACTATCAGAATTAATAGGGTTTTCAACCATTTTTTTCACCATAAATAATGATCATACTTAAAGGATGACACTGACGACGACTACAAGATAAATTCAGGATGTTACACCTACCTTGTGACAAGGGAAATGTTGAATCACTTCCATATGAGTGATTTGTTTCTCATGGAAAAGCTACTATATGAAGTTGAAGATTTATACTAATTTTATATTGATACTTAAAGTGGAAAGTGGCGGCTTTTTTTGAGAGTGACTCATTATCTTCCATCCATTTGGAAGGATTTGTGTCAATACTGTTTTTCTTTTTGGTACAAAAGAGGGCCCAAGGCCAAAAGTGGTTCGAAGTGTGGCAGACATCCCAGCTAAGGTTCAAACTTTGGTAGGCCCAAATTGTTTAAAGCAAAGGGTTTTCAGAGTGTTTAAAGTTCCTGCATCAGGAATACAACAGTTGAAAACTTTGCAAGTGTGGATATATTGGTGTTTCTTTCTAAGAAATGAGGAGCAGGCAACTGAAATATTTGTATGAATTTTATGCCTTCCTATATGATAAAAGCTACAATTTTGACTTGGATCGGTTGCATATTTTCGGATTACCATTGGTTACCCATAATACTTTCTTACTTGGTGTGGCAATGACATATAAAGACCTCTGATTTAACCCAATAACCAGAAAATAATTTTGATCATGTTTCCATCATTTTAGTTATTTATACCATATTCATCTGTTCTGTCATTCACTTTATCTTTCATGAATTGTTCAAGTAGGTAGCCATGAGCCCCATGGATTTCAACCCCATCAAATCCTGCAATTTGCACCACAGTTAGTATGTTGCATAATTGTAAAATGACCTAGTGCCCTTTGAAGCAACAAAAAGATCTATGTATCACAGACATTGTATTACGATACATTGAATAATTTTTTATTTTGGAGACATTTGTAAAGTTTAGTAAAGTTACCAGCTTCCATAGCATTTCTAGCAGCAAGTCTGAAGTCATTGACAATGTTCGAAATTTCATCTGTCCTTAGCCGCCTTGGTGGTGTGAATTTTGCAATATTAAAACCATTACTTCGAATTTGTGGTGTGAGTGACTTATCTGTAGATGATATTGGTGCCTGTCCATTCGGCTGATAAACTGTTGAAAATAACATGGAAAATGGGCATATATATTAACGAGTGTGTACATAATGTGTATGAACATATGTGTATAATAGGCATAAATTTTTTGAAGAAATAGAACATACCAGAATCAGAAACTCTTCCAACATGCCAAATCTGACAAAAGAAGGTAGCACCTTTAGCATGAACAGCATCCACAATGGGTTTCCAAGCCTCGACGTGCTCTTTAGTCCATATACCTGGCGTGTCTGGATACCCTTGAGCGGTGTCAGAGACACCGGTAGCTTCGGTTATGAGAAGACCTCCGTTAGAGCCGGTGGCTCTCTGTGAATAATAGAGGATAGCATGAGGTTGTGGAACGTTGCCATAGGATCTTTGTCTTGTGAGTGGTGCCAAAACAACTCTGAAATGAAATGAGTTAGTTATTATTATGTGAACGTTTGAGCACTTGAATATGAAATTATATGAAAAGATAATTAAAATACCTATGAGATAGATCGAATTTGCCCATTTTGTAAGGAGTAAGAAGAGGAATGGTATCAGATTCAACAATACCAGCCATTTTCACTTGATTGCGTGATTAAGTGATGCACAATTTGAATTTGAATGTGAAGTTGAAGTATTTTATAGTGAAACTTAAGTAATGGCGGTTTATTATTTATTTATACTTGTATGTGACGTGAGCTATTACGTTGCATGCTTTCTCTCACCGCAGTCCGATTTGACTAATGTGGTCACAACAAAGTCTTCTATACGAAAGATATTGGTGCTGATCATTGAATTAATAATTATAGCAACCGTTGGAATTAGTTTATTAATTCATCAACACAAAACAATCTGCTATAGAGATTAAAACTATAATCATACTTTAGCGTGGACTAAACATATGAAGATGTATAATAGGATCTACAACATGTTGATTTATTTATTAAGAATATTACAAATTATGTATTAGAAATACTTGGATGAATCTTTGATGGTAGCCTCTCAACAGCAACTTGAAATAAAATCAGGTGGTGATCTAAAATACACAACAAAAGATTAGCGGCGACTCTTGTGGTTCTTCTTCAACTCAGATTCATAATGCCTTACACGCTTGCGGTTTTAATAGCTTGGTGCCACTTTGTAATTTGGAGTCTGCTATATAATTTCATGGAAGACAACTATATTGTGTGTTTATGTTGAAGTTCTTTATTAGTCTGTCATTAATGTAATATTTTAATTATATAAAAAAAACGATTGTAGGTAAATTAAGGCAAAACGTTGTTGCTTGGTGTTCTAATTAGACATATAGTAAAAGTTGTTAGACATCTGTTAAGAAAAATCATAAGATTCACCTAAACTAAAATCCCATTGCCTTACTATATTTTTAATTAGGCATATAGTAATAGTAGATGTTTTTTCGTCTGCCTTCAAACAACATTGCATTACCATCGATCTACATGAAGCTTCTGAATTGTTGAGGACCCTCCCAATGTCATATACATTGAAAGGCTTGCATATACACACTACTATCAAAATCGAAATTTTGCTTCAAATCGAAGAGGGGTAGAATCGCAACCAATATTAAAGGATTCTGCTCAATTGATTTTGTAGAATCGAAAGGGGTAGCAAAATCGCAACCAAATTGAAGGATTCTGCTCAAATAATTAAATATATACCACAAAGTGCATACACCACTTAAGAGTTTCAGATCTTAAACATAAAACAAACTAGTGACAAATCTTAAACATAATCGACTTAAAGTCTCAAATCTGAAATACAAAACCAACTCCATAAAATACTCAAAACCCAAGAGCTACAAGCCTACGTCACATCACGGACACATCAATTGTAAGGCAAAGCAAAATCGCTTAAACATAAACAATTTCGAACGGATTTTGCATAGTTTACGATTCTACTCAGGATTAAGATAGGCAGCAATAAATAGTAGTATTTCAGAATTCTGATCAGGATTTTAACAACAATGCTACTGCAGCTCTAATGGCAAAAGTTTCAATCTGAAAAGCTTCTCACCTGTTATTGAAGGCAAGTAAAGTAGATAGTGTTGGTTTTTTATAACCAAGACAGGGTTAGTCAATCCAACTCTAGGTCTATAATTTATCTTCTATTATTTATTAGTAATAAGGGAACATTTCAGAACATGATTCAGATTCAAAAAAAATAAATACATAAATAAATTCAGACCTTCAATGCGATGAACCAAAACAATTTTAGAACTAACTATATTGTCTTATTCTCTTCCAAGGAAATTTCATATCCACCTATAACAGTTATGTGCAAAGCATAAAATAAGAAACAATAACGTTTCAAAATTAATAAAAACATGAATGAAACATTAACTAAGAAAGTTTCAAAATTAATAAAAACATGAATGAAACATTAACTAAGAAACTACTCCAGACTTGGAGACAGATTTTGTATGATAAGGGTTAGTTCCCACAGCCCTGTAAGTAGTTTCTTAAACATCTAAACTTTTAAGTATTAAAGTAGGAAATAGAGAATTGAGGTCAATACAAGCAACTTGTAAACATGGACTTGGCATGTTGAATTGATAAAATATATTTGTCCATGATAATTGTAGTATATTGTTTTGCTAAATTGTATATATGCATTACAACTAGGGGTAGAAAAAGGCGGATCGCCCGTTAGGAGCCTATAGAAATGTTAATTTGTGTTTGTATATATGCATTACAACTAGGGGTAGAAAAAGGCGGATCGCCCGTTAGGAGCCTATAGAAATGTTAATTTGTGTTTCTATGGATGAAACTGAAACTGTTATCCTAAAGAAATTGAGAAAATCCTGAACATCTCATTTCAGTTTTGAATGAACGGTTTAAAAGACTAGTATCTCTCACCAAAATAGAGGAGAAACGTATCAACTCCATTGCAAACTACAATTCTAAAATTGATTCAGGCTTTCAAGAAAATGTCACAAGCCAACACAAGGATAGGCATATTTATATAATCAAACAACATAAAACTAGAAACTTGGGCACCTATCTGTTTAAAGGACATATATTGCCGAAATCCAAACATTGTTAAAAGTTGAAAATAAAAGCAAAAGCATGGTAATATAATTAGAAAACTAGAAAGCATGTAATCTACATAAGTTATTTTGCACCATCCTAGCTTATCTCCATATATCTATCTTACACAACGAGAGAGAGAGAGAGCGCCTTTGTCTTTGGAATGCAATCAAACCAAACCAACCATTGTCTTTGGAGAACGTCAATGCTTCCCCAAACAAGCCGACTTTAAAAAGTTTGTTGATGTTCAATCATATTCATGAATAAGATTAAGATTATAACGTTTATGATGATTCTGTTTGAATAGCAAGTCTTCCACCTTTTGTGCAATCTTATTCATAACAACGTGTGTTGATCTTCCTTTGTATAATCTACCGATAACAGAGTGATAACTAGCAGCATTAGGTTTGACACCATCTTTTATCATGACAGCTGCTGCAGTTTTAGCAGATTTGACCTCTTGTTCGGTAACTAAATTGGTCGGGCTTGTAGTTTTAGTTGGATAGAGGAGGTATGTTGATGTCTCCATTTCTCTAAACAAGGCAAGTGCTTGTTTAAATTGACTGAGGATGCAATGACCATATATTAGATTTAGATATGTGATAGCATCGGGCTTGACATCATTGTCGTCAACATGATTAATTTCAGAACATAAATCATAGGCTTGGTTTACAAGTTTATCTTTGCAGAGTCTGAACAAGATATTGTTACAGCAGCGCTTGAGAAGATAACCATCTTCAGCCGGATCTGGATCTGATCTCCTGCCAGTCTGTAATGCATCTCTCAACAACTGGATGGCTATTTGGGTTTCTCCAGTATCACATGATTCATCGATTAGAATACTATAACTACGGCAGTTCAACACAAGATTACTGTTTGTAAGTATGATATCATTAAGAAAATGTATTGCTTGGTGAATCTGGTGTCTACGACAAAAACCATCTAAAAGATCGTTCAAAGTTTGAGTAGTAGGATAATGACCAGTGTCAATGATTTTATGGAATAAGTCGATAGCTGAAGACATGTTACCTGCTCTAGAGTGGGATTGGATGAGAATAGTCCAAGTATGAATGTTTGGGACAACACGACCATTATTGAATTGGGATGATTGTTTCAATTGTTCGAAAAGGGAAACAACAACTCCCGAAGAACCCATTCTAGCAAGGGTAGAAAGGACATAATTGTAATACGATATGGAAGAGTATCCTCGATCGAGCAGTATATTGAAAGTATCGATAGCATTGTAGTAATTACCGCAATAGTCACGAGGAAAAGAGGGGACAGCCGCGGCATCAGGGTTATGTTCAACTGATGAGGTTGAAACAAAACGACGACTAAGAGGAGCAAACTTCTTGTTGTAGTAGTATTTGGGAATAACAGCGGCACCGTGTGATCTTCTTAAAATTGAAAACATAGTTGCCAATTGCCATGCACAGTACAGTGCAGACTGCAAGACCAAAATCTGAAGAAGAAAAAAAAAAAAAAAAAGAAATTTCTACCCTGTTTTGAAAACAAATTTTTTCCCTAGTTTCTTCCAAATCTACCCTATTTTTTACGAGTAAGGGTAAGTTAACTTGTGCCCAAAGATGCTTGAATTACACTCCCCTCTCCTCTTATGTTAAAATATACACCCCCCTCCTTTGAAAAGTAAAATTTATATTCCCCTCCCCAATAAGATGCTTGAATTACAACCCCCTCCCTTAATAATTAAATATGCACTACATTTTAATCTATTTTAGCAAAAATAAATATTTTTATGATATATATTAATTTTGAGCCACCATTTAAGAAAAATAAATTCATTTCTTTATAATTTAAATGTCAATGATAATTAAATTTAAATACTTTTCTATTAATTTTATAATTTAGAGCATAAAATTAAATTTTAAATAACCATACTTTATTGTCTTTAGTAATTTTTCGCATATTTTAATTTTATTTTTGGTTGTTTCCTATTTTATAATAGGGTTTAAAGACATATGTTAATGAAATTATGAATCAAAAATAGCGAAAAATATGTATTCAAATTTTGAATATATTAAAATAGACCAGCAATACTATTTTTTCGAAGTGTGTTAGATTATTATCTTTTTACTAGACTATTATAAATAAACCAAAGACTATTAGAAATTAAAAAAAAAAATATTGTGGGAGTAAAGTGTAGATTTTAACATAAGAGGGGAGGGGGATGTGATTCAAGCTTCTCTTAGGGGAGGGGAGTGAAATATTTTCTAATATGTAAATAAGAAGGGAGGGGAGTGTATATTTTAACATAAGAGGGGAGGGGAGTGTAATTTACTCTAGATTTTAACATAAGAGGGGAGGGGAATGTAATTCAAGCTTCTCTTAGGGGAGATGAGTGATAATTTTTATAATATGTTTTGAATAAGATTGGAGGGGAGTGTATATTTTAACATAAGAGGGGAGGAGAGTGTAATTGAAGCATCTTTGAGGGGAGGGGAGGGGAGTGCAATTTACTCTTTATTTTTATAAATGGAGAGAATCTCAACTCCTTCTCAAATTGGACCTGCGACATCCACCCCATGTCTCAACTCTGCCTTGCGACATACAAAAAATCTGAATTTATTTTGTCCTTATTATATGTCTCAAGTGAGACTTGAGATGTAATTTTGTTTTTATTTTTATTTTTGATAGGTCTCAAGTTGGACTTGAAACATATCTATTTTGTTTTTTCTTTCTTTTCGTTTTTCACATTTTTTTCGTACACTATAAATGCATACCTTCATTTCTCAATCTCTCACACCATTTCATTTTTTCTTCTTGCATTGTCTCCTCGCTCAACTTATTCTTTTTCATTTTCATCATGTCTATTGAAATACGTCGCACCGTTAAATTTCAGCATATAATTGAACCGTTCAAATCGTGGTGGATGGATCGAGTTGATACACTATCAGAATTAATAGGGTTTTCAACCATTTTTTTTCATTTTCATCATGTCTATTGAAATATGTCGCACCGTTAAATTTCAGCATATAATTGAACCGTTCAAATCGTGGTGGATGGATCGAGTTGATACACTATCAGAATTAATAGGGTTTTCAACCATTTTTTTCACCATAAATAATGATCATACTTAAAGGATGACACTGACGACGACTACAAGATAAATTCAGGATGTTACACCTACCTTGTGACAAGGGAAATGTTGAATCACTTCCATATGAGTGATTTGTTTCTCATGGAAAAGCTACTATATGAAGTTGAAGATTTATACTAATTTTATATTGATACTTAAATGGAAAGTGGCGGCTTTTTTTGAGAGTGACTCATTATCTTCCATCCATTTGGAAGGATTTGTGTCAATACTGTTTTTCTTTTTGGTACAAAAGAGGGCCCAAGGCCAAAAGTGGTTCGAAGTGTGGCAGACATCCCAGCTAAGGTTCAAACTTTGGTAGGCCCAAATTGTTTAAAGCAAAGGGTTTTCAGAGTGTTTAAAGTTCCTGCATCAGGAATACAACAGTTGAAAACTTTGCAAGTGTGGATATATTGGTGTTTCTTTCTAAGAAATGAGGAGCAGGCAACTGAAATATTTGTATGAATTTTATGCCTTCCTATATGATAAAAGCTACAATTTTGACTTGGATCGGTTGCATATTTTCGGATTACCATTGGTTACCCATAATACTTTCTTACTTGGTGTGGCAATGACATATAAAGACCTCTGATTTAACCCAATAACCAGAAAATAATTTTGATCATGTTTCCATCATTTTAGTTATTTATACCATATTCATCTGTTCTGTCATTCACTTTATCTTTCATGAATTGTTCAAGTAGGTAGCCATGAGCCCCATGGATTTCAACCCCATCAAATCCTGCAATTTGCACCACAGTTAGTATGTTGCATAATTGTAAAATGACCTAGTGCCCTTTGAAGCAACAAAAAGATCTATGTATCACAGACATTGTATTACGATACATTGAATAATTTTTTATTTTGGAGACATTTGTAAAGTTTAGTAAAGTTACCAGCTTCCATAGCATTTCTAGCAGCAAGTCTGAAGTCATTGACAATGTTCGAAATTTCATCTGTCCTTAGCCGCCTTGGTGGTGTGAATTTTGCAATATTAAAACCATTACTTCGAATTTGTGGTGTGAGTGACTTATCTGTAGATGATATTGGTGCCTGTCCATTCGGCTGATAAACTGTTGAAAATAACATGGAAAATGGGCATATATATTAACGAGTGTGTACATAATGTGTATGAACATATGTGTATAATAGGCATAAATTTTTTGAAGAAATAGAACATACCAGAATCAGAAACTCTTCCAACATGCCAAATCTGACAAAAGAAGGTAGCACCTTTAGCATGAACAGCATCCACAATGGGTTTCCAAGCCTCGACGTGCTCTTTAGTCCATATACCTGGCGTGTCTGGATACCCTTGAGCGGTGTCAGAGACACCGGTAGCTTCGGTTATGAGAAGACCTCCGTTAGAGCCGGTGGCTCTCTGTGAATAATAGAGGATAGCATGAGGTTGTGGAACGTTGCCATAGGATCTTTGTCTTGTGAGTGGTGCCAAAACAACTCTGAAATGAAATGAGTTAGTTATTATTATGTGAACGTTTGAGCACTTGAATATGAAATTATATGAAAAGATAATTAAAATACCTATGAGATAGATCGAATTTGCCCATTTTGTAAGGAGTAAGAAGAGGAATGGTATCAGATTCAACAATACCAGCCATTTTCACTTGATTGCGTGATTAAGTGATGCACAATTTGAATTTGAATGTGAAGTTGAAGTATTTTATAGTGAAACTTAAGTAATGGCGGTTTATTATTTATTTATACTTGTATGTGACGTGAGCTATTACGTTGCATGCTTTCTCTCACCGCAGTCCGATTTGACTAATGTGGTCACAACAAAGTCTTCTATACGAAAGATATTGGTGCTGATCATTGAATTAATAATTATAGCAACCGTTGGAATTAGTTTATTAATTCATCAACACAAAACAATCTGCTATAGAGATTAAAACTATAATCATACTTTAGCGTGGACTAAACATATGAAGATGTATAATAGGATCTACAACATGTTGATTTATTTATTAAGAATATTACAAATTATGTATTAGAAATACTTGGATGAATCTTTGATGGTAGCCTCTCAACAGCAACTTGAAATAAAATCAGGTGGTGATCTAAAATACACAACAAAAGATTAGCGGCGACTCTTGTGGTTCTTCTTCAACTCAGATTCATAATGCCTTACACGCTTGCGGTTTTAATAGCTTGGTGCCACTTTGTAATTTGGAGTCTGCTATATAATTTCATGGAAGACAACTATATTGTGTGTTTATGTTGAAGTTCTTTATTAGTCTGTCATTAATGTAATATTTTAATTATATAAAAAAAACGATTGTAGGTAAATTAAGGCAAAACGTTGTTGCTTGGTGTTCTAATTAGACATATAGTAAAAGTTGTTAGACATCTGTTAAGAAAAATCATAAGATTCACCTAAACTAAAATCCCATTGCCTTACTATATTTTTAATTAGGCATATAGTAATAGTAGATGTTTTTTCGTCTGCCTTCAAACAACATTGCATTACCATCGATCTACATGAAGCTTCTGAATTGTTGAGGACCCTCCCAATGTCATATACATTGAAAGGCTTGCATATACACACTACTATCAAAATCGAAATTTTGCTTCAAATCGAAGAGGGGTAGAATCGCAACCAATATTAAAGGATTCTGCTCAATTGATTTTGTAGAATCGAAAGGGGTAGCAAAATCGCAACCAAATTGAAGGATTCTGCTCAAATAATTAAATATATACCACAAAGTGCATACACCACTTAAGAGTTTCAGATCTTAAACATAAAACAAACTAGTGACAAATCTTAAACATAATCGACTTAAAGTCTCAAATCTGAAATACAAAACCAACTCCATAAAATACTCAAAACCCAAGAGCTACAAGCCTACGTCACATCACGGACACATCAATTGTAAGGCAAAGCAAAATCGCTTAAACATAAACAATTTCGAACGGATTTTGCATAGTTTACGATTCTACTCAGGATTAAGATAGGCAGCAATAAATAGTAGTATTTCAGAATTCTGATCAGGATTTTAACAACAATGCTACTGCAGCTCTAATGGCAAAAGTTTCAATCTGAAAAGCTTCTCACCTGTTATTGAAGGCAAGTAAAGTAGATAGTGTTGGTTTTTTATAACCAAGACAGGGTTAGTCAATCCAACTCTAGGTCTATAATTTATCTTCTATTATTTATTAGTAATAAGGGAACATTTCAGAACATGATTCAGATTCAAAAAAAATAAATACATAAATAAATTCAGACCTTCAATGCGATGAACCAAAACAATTTTAGAACTAACTATATTGTCTTATTCTCTTCCAAGGAAATTTCATATCCACCTATAACAGTTATGTGCAAAGCATAAAATAAGAAACAATAACGTTTCAAAATTAATAAAAACATGAATGAAACATTAACTAAGAAAGTTTCAAAATTAATAAAAACATGAATGAAACATTAACTAAGAAACTACTCCAGACTTGGAGACAGATTTTGTATGATAAGGGTTAGTTCCCACAGCCCTGTAAGTAGTTTCTTAAACATCTAAACTTTTAAGTATTAAAGTAGGAAATAGAGAATTGAGGTCAATACAAGCAACTTGTAAACATGGACTTGGCATGTTGAATTGATAAAATATATTTGTCCATGATAATTGTAGTATATTGTTTTGCTAAATTGTATATATGCATTACAACTAGGGGTAGAAAAAGGCGGATCGCCCGTTAGGAGCCTATAGAAATGTTAATTTGTGTTTGTATATATGCATTACAACTAGGGGTAGAAAAAGGCGGATCGCCCGTTAGGAGCCTATAGAAATGTTAATTTGTGTTTCTATGGATGAAACTGAAACTGTTATCCTAAAGAAATTGAGAAAATCCTGAACATCTCATTTCAGTTTTGAATGAACGGTTTAAAAGACTAGTATCTCTCACCAAAATAGAGGAGAAACGTATCAACTCCATTGCAAACTACAATTCTAAAATTGATTCAGGCTTTCAAGAAAATGTCACAAGCCAACACAAGGATAGGCATATTTATATAATCAAACAACATAAAACTAGAAACTTGGGCACCTATCTGTTTAAAGGACATATATTGCCGAAATCCAAACATTGTTAAAAGTTGAAAATAAAAGCAAAAGCATGGTAATATAATTAGAAAACTAGAAAGCATGTAATCTACATAAGTTATTTTGCACCATCCTAGCTTATCTCCATATATCTATCTTACACAACGAGAGAGAGAGAGAGCGCCTTTGTCTTTGGAATGCAATCAAACCAAACCAACCATTGTCTTTGGAGAACGTCAATGCTTCCCCAAACAAGCCGACTTTAAAAAGTTTGTTGATGTTCAATCATATTCATGAATAAGATTAAGATTATAACGTTTATGATGATTCTGTTTGAATAGCAAGTCTTCCACCTTTTGTGCAATCTTATTCATAACAACGTGTGTTGATCTTCCTTTGTATAATCTACCGATAACAGAGTGATAACTAGCAGCATTAGGTTTGACACCATCTTTTATCATGACAGCTGCTGCAGTTTTAGCAGATTTGACCTCTTGTTCGGTAACTAAATTGGTCGGGCTTGTAGTTTTAGTTGGATAGAGGAGGTATGTTGATGTCTCCATTTCTCTAAACAAGGCAAGTGCTTGTTTAAATTGACTGAGGATGCAATGACCATATATTAGATTTAGATATGTGATAGCATCGGGCTTGACATCATTGTCGTCAACATGATTAATTTCAGAACATAAATCATAGGCTTGGTTTACAAGTTTATCTTTGCAGAGTCTGAACAAGATATTGTTACAGCAGCGCTTGAGAAGATAACCATCTTCAGCCGGATCTGGATCTGATCTCCTGCCAGTCTGTAATGCATCTCTCAACAACTGGATGGCTATTTGGGTTTCTCCAGTATCACATGATTCATCGATTAGAATACTATAACTACGGCAGTTCAACACAAGATTACTGTTTGTAAGTATGATATCATTAAGAAAATGTATTGCTTGGTGAATCTGGTGTCTACGACAAAAACCATCTAAAAGATCGTTCAAAGTTTGAGTAGTAGGATAATGACCAGTGTCAATGATTTTATGGAATAAGTCGATAGCTGAAGACATGTTACCTGCTCTAGAGTGGGATTGGATGAGAATAGTCCAAGTATGAATGTTTGGGACAACACGACCATTATTGAATTGGGAT
Source organism: Medicago sativa (assembly GCF_051527215.1). Classification (NCBI taxonomy): domain Eukaryota; kingdom Viridiplantae; phylum Streptophyta; class Magnoliopsida; order Fabales; family Fabaceae; genus Medicago; species Medicago sativa. The sequence continues at coordinate 1,507,220 of NC_140753.1, read as the reverse complement.
GATTGTTTCAATTGTTCGAAAAGGGAAACAACAACTCCCGAAGAACCCATTCTAGCAAGGGTAGAAAGGACATAATTGTAATACGATATGGAAGAGTATCCTCGATCGAGCAGTATATTGAAAGTATCGATAGCATTGTAGTAATTACCGCAATAGTCACGAGGAAAAGAGGGGACAGCCGCGGCATCAGGGTTATGTTCAACTGATGAGGTTGAAACAAAACGACGACTAAGAGGAGCAAACTTCTTGTTGTAGTAGTATTTGGGAATAACAGCGGCACCGTGTGATCTTCTTAAAATTGAAAACATAGTTGCCAATTGCCATGCACAGTACAGTGCAGACTGCAAGACCAAAATCTGAAGAAGAAAAAAAAAAAAAAAAAGAAATTTCTACCCTGTTTTGAAAACAAATTTTTTCCCTAGTTTCTTCCAAATCTACCCTATTTTTTACGAGTAAGGGTAAGTTAACTTGTGCCCAAAGATGCTTGAATTACACTCCCCTCTCCTCTTATGTTAAAATATACACCCCCCTCCTTTGAAAAGTAAAATTTATATTCCCCTCCCCAATAAGATGCTTGAATTACAACCCCCTCCCTTAATAATTAAATATGCACTACATTTTAATCTATTTTAGCAAAAATAAATATTTTTATGATATATATTAATTTTGAGCCACCATTTAAGAAAAATAAATTCATTTCTTTATAATTTAAATGTCAATGATAATTAAATTTAAATACTTTTCTATTAATTTTATAATTTAGAGCATAAAATTAAATTTTAAATAACCATACTTTATTGTCTTTAGTAATTTTTCGCATATTTTAATTTTATTTTTGGTTGTTTCCTATTTTATAATAGGGTTTAAAGACATATGTTAATGAAATTATGAATCAAAAATAGCGAAAAATATGTATTCAAATTTTGAATATATTAAAATAGACCAGCAATACTATTTTTTCGAAGTGTGTTAGATTATTATCTTTTTACTAGACTATTATAAATAAACCAAAGACTATTAGAAATTAAAAAAAAAAATATTGTGGGAGTAAAGTGTAGATTTTAACATAAGAGGGGAGGGGGATGTGATTCAAGCTTCTCTTAGGGGAGGGGAGTGAAATATTTTCTAATATGTAAATAAGAAGGGAGGGGAGTGTATATTTTAACATAAGAGGGGAGGGGAGTGTAATTTACTCTAGATTTTAACATAAGAGGGGAGGGGAATGTAATTCAAGCTTCTCTTAGGGGAGATGAGTGATAATTTTTATAATATGTTTTGAATAAGATTGGAGGGGAGTGTATATTTTAACATAAGAGGGGAGGAGAGTGTAATTGAAGCATCTTTGAGGGGAGGGGAGGGGAGTGCAATTTACTCTTTATTTTTATAAATGGAGAGAATCTCAACTCCTTCTCAAATTGGACCTGCGACATCCACCCCATGTCTCAACTCTGCCTTGCGACATACAAAAAATCTGAATTTATTTTGTCCTTATTATATGTCTCAAGTGAGACTTGAGATGTAATTTTGTTTTTATTTTTATTTTTGATAGGTCTCAAGTTGGACTTGAAACATATCTATTTTGTTTTTTCTTTCTTTTCGTTTTTCACATTTTTTTCGTACACTATAAATGCATACCTTCATTTCTCAATCTCTCACACCATTTCATTTTTTCTTCTTGCATTGTCTCCTCGCTCAACTTATTCTTTTTCATTTTCATCATGTCTATTGAAATACGTCGCACCGTTAAATTTCAGCATATAATTGAACCGTTCAAATCGTGGTGGATGGATCGAGTTGATACACTATCAGAATTAATAGGGTTTTCAACCATTTTTTTTCATTTTCATCATGTCTATTGAAATATGTCGCACCGTTAAATTTCAGCATATAATTGAACCGTTCAAATCGTGGTGGATGGATCGAGTTGATACACTATCAGAATTAATAGGGTTTTCAACCATTTTTTTCACCATAAATAATGATCATACTTAAAGGATGACACTGACGACGACTACAAGATAAATTCAGGATGTTACACCTACCTTGTGACAAGGGAAATGTTGAATCACTTCCATATGAGTGATTTGTTTCTCATGGAAAAGCTACTATATGAAGTTGAAGATTTATACTAATTTTATATTGATACTTAAAGTGGAAAGTGGCGGCTTTTTTTGAGAGTGACTCATTATCTTCCATCCATTTGGAAGGATTTGTGTCAATACTGTTTTTCTTTTTGGTACAAAAGAGGGCCCAAGGCCAAAAGTGGTTCGAAGTGTGGCAGACATCCCAGCTAAGGTTCAAACTTTGGTAGGCCCAAATTGTTTAAAGCAAAGGGTTTTCAGAGTGTTTAAAGTTCCTGCATCAGGAATACAACAGTTGAAAACTTTGCAAGTGTGGATATATTGGTGTTTCTTTCTAAGAAATGAGGAGCAGGCAACTGAAATATTTGTATGAATTTTATGCCTTCCTATATGATAAAAGCTACAATTTTGACTTGGATCGGTTGCATATTTTCGGATTACCATTGGTTACCCATAATACTTTCTTACTTGGTGTGGCAATGACATATAAAGACCTCTGATTTAACCCAATAACCAGAAAATAATTTTGATCATGTTTCCATCATTTTAGTTATTTATACCATCAATATCAAAAAAACACATGGATTGATTGAAGAAACAAAGACGAGACAACGGAAATAATACTCTTATTAGCACAAAATGCGTATTGTAATTTTGTAAAATCTGGTTCATAGTTTTTGGAGCAATGATATTCTAACAACCAAAAATCAACAACTTTTGTGACAACCATCAATTTTCAAAGGAAAAGTAGATAGTGACACGGAAACCAAAGCAATAAAGAGAGAAAGTAAAAAGATAATGTGAGTATGAGAGATAAAGTTGTCACATAGGTTGTCACAAAATGGTTGTTAGAATATCATTTCTCTAGTTTTTGTCCAAAACTTATTTTTGGCATACAGTGACTTTATCACATACAAAAGTAGTTTCACTCTTACGTACTATGTTCCCTGACCATTTACAAAATGTGTGAGCTGGGTCCAAAGCATTATCAAACTAAGCACGAGAGGAATCAATAACATATATGCTTCAAATCTTATTTCACTGACAAACTCAATAGCAGAAAGCAATTAGCATGTGGTATTGAACTTATTTAGTGAGGAGATTCCGCACTTGGATGCTACAACATTGGTTTCTTCATTCAAGAAAAGGGTAGTCAGTATAACCTATAACTGGATCAGAAGTGTAGAATGTCGCCCTGTTGTACTTGTTTAGTGGAGCATTAAGTGCAAATCTCTTCGGCAAATCTGGATTAGCTAAGAACAAACGACCATAAACAACAAGGTCTGTCCTGTTTTCAGCTATGGCATTGATCCCATCCTGTCGGTCGTAACCTCCTGCAGCCAGGAAAGTGCCTTTGAAGGCCTTTCTCATCGGCACAAGGCTGTGAGGGCATTCAATTCTTTCATTAACAGTTTTCATTCTCGGTTCCACCACGTGAAGGTAAAGAATACCATATTTATTGAGGGCATTAGCCATATAAAGTCCCAATTCTCTGGGATTAGAGTCTACACATTCTGCATATTCTGCAAAAGGTGATAATCTAATTCCAACTCTATCTGCACCTATCTCATTTGCAACAGCTTCAACAACTTCCAAAACAATCCGACAACGGTTCTCAAGGGATCCACCATATTCATCTGTTCTGTCATTCACTTGATCTTTCATGAATTGCTCAAGTATGTAGCCATTTGCCCCATGGATTTCAACCCCATCAAATCCTGCAATTTGCACCCCAATGTGTATGTTACAGAATTGTAAAATGTCCTAGTGCCCTCTAAAGCAACAAAAATATCAATGTCTGGAAAACATTTTTTATTTTTTTATTTTAGAGATATAAATATTAAGTAACGTTACCAGCTTCAATAGCATTTCTTGCAGCAAGTCTGAAGTCATTGACAATGTTTGGAATTTCATCTATCCTTAGCCGTCTGGGCGGTGTGAATTCCGCGACATCAATACCATTACTTCGAAGTTGTGGTGTGAGTGGCTTGTCTGTAGAAGATATCGGTGCCTGTCCATTCGGCTGAAAAACTGTTGGGGAAAAGAACATATAGATGTAGGTCAATCAACGTCAAAGAAGTTCAAATCAACAAATCTGAACTTGATAATTTGATGAAACAGAACGTACCAGTATCAGAAACTCTTCCAACATGCCAAATCTGACAGAAGAATGTAGCACCTTTGGCATGAACAGCATCCACAATGGGTTTCCACGCCTCGACATGCTCTTTAGTCCAAATACCCGGTGTGTCTGGATATCCTTGAGCAGTGTCAGATATACCGGTAGCTTCGGTTAAGAGAAGACCTCCGTTAGAACCGGCTGCTCTCTGAGAGTAATAGAGGATAGCATGAGGTTGTGGAACATTGCCGTAGGATCTGTTTCTTGTGAGGGGTGCCAAAACAACTCTGAAATAAATTACAGTAACACATAACTTTGAAATTCAATGGAAGGATGAATGAAATGAAAGGATAATTAAGATACCTATGAGCTAGATTAAATTTTCCCATTTTGTAAGGAGTAAGAAGAGGAATTGGATCAGATTCAACAACACCAGCCATTTTTCACTTGATTATAAATTGAATGTGAAGTTGAAGATTTGTAGTAGTATTTTATAGTGAAACTAAAAGTGGAAAGTGATGGCGGCTTTGTGTTAATAATTGTTGCTGGTGAATGGTGACGTATGCAATTGCGTTGCGTGTTCTCTCTTACAAACAACATTGGAATCTGTTAGTCCCTCACCGCAGTCCAATTTGACTACATCAATTTTGTTTGTATCACAAAATCTTCTTTATCAAATGTTGCTGATCATTGAATTGGATAATTATAGTAACTTCTACTCATATAATGGTAGTAGTAGTTGTTGACTAATGAAATCAAATTAAATCACCGCACAAATAATGATTTGGTTATTCAGAGTTAGTGTGTGTTTGGTTCAGCTTTGAATATAATTGATTCTGACAGAATTGATTCTGATAGAATTGATTCTGACAGAATTGATTCTGAGAGAATTGATTTATGTTTGGATACAATTATGTAGAATTGATTAAACAAACTGATTTATGTTTGGATACAATTATGTAGAATTGCTTTTGAATGTATAATTACTAAAATAGACATAGTTATAGGAGAATTGATAAAGAAGGAGAATTGATAAAGGGCAATAAAGGAAAATAATAGGTTGTAATAATAAAATATAAAATTTACTATTTATAATTGATTCTAGAAAAGCTAGAAGTTAGGATTTGTAGCTTCATGGAAAATTGCTTTTGGAGGATAAAAGCAATTCTGAAAAGTCAAACCAAACATGTTGTTTTTGGCTAGAATTGCTTTTGGCACTGTTTATAATTGCTTTTGGCAAGCCAAAAGCTGAACCAAAGAGGCTCTTACTATCCTTTTCATTTTTCTTTATTTATTATTAAAGGTTTTAAGAGTATATATAAATATACAATGATATCATTTATTAAATAACTAGACCATCGACCCGTGCTACCGCACGGGTCATACCTGTATGGCAATAGTTCATATTGATGCACGTCAAACAATACGCAACTAAGTCATTGACATAACTATAATATAGCTAGAATATGCATGTTTAGATGTATAATACCTGTATGGCAATAGTTCATATTGATGCACGTCAAACAATACGCAACTAAGTACTACTTAATCTAATGCATATTATAAACAATAGTAAATACTGTAACCAACAGTAGAGTCAAAAGCTCAATAATTAATTAGCAATTAGAAAACATAATCAAATGACAATTACATTTACGTATGTAATTGAAATCTAACTGAGAACATGCCATAAATAGAGACATAGTATCAAACATTTCGAAATACTTCTCTATATACGACATTAGAAGTCACATTGCTATCTTGAGAATCTTCATCCGTAATAAGTATCTTCAAACCATTTCTAGAAGTTACTCTCGAAATTGCAACGTAAAGCTGGCCATGTGAAAATACCGGACTTGGCAGATATAGACCAACATTCTTTAGCGACTGCCCTTGGCTTTTGTTAATAGTCATTGCGAATGATACAGCAATTGGAAACTGTCTCCGTTGAAACTTAAAAGGAATCCTTACGTCAGATGGTATAAGAGATAGTCGTGGAATAAAAACCTTCTCGCCTATATTACTTCCAGATATGACTTTGCCTTCAAGCACAAACTTACCCATTCTGGTTATAATTAGTCTTGTTCCATTGCACAATCCTTCTCTTTGATCTATATTCCTTAACAACATCACCGGTACTCCAACCTTTAACCTGAGCTTGTGATTTGGGATGCCAGAAGCAACAATTGTGTTGAGGAATTCAGGTGTGTGTATATCGTCAATGGCATCACCGTCTTTGTCTTGTGAAATCGTCGAGTCGTAACTCAAATAAACCTTTTCTTCCCCCGGAAGCAAGTCCAACATGTACTCGTTAATCTGCTCTACAATTGTATTCTTTGGTGCCAATATAGCCCTGTCTTGAAAATAACTAATATCACTCAAGCTATCTAATACGTTCGGATAAGTGCTTTGGACAATAGATGCAACCGGGTCTCCATTGCTTGATATAAGTAAATCCGATGGAATACTTGTGGTTATATCAACATCATTGCTTTCACCAATTGTCCCATCACCAATGGCCAGTACCCATTCAGAAAACAATTTCCTTTCTTCAATATCTGCATCTGATGCGCCATTAAGAAGCCTCATGTTCTTGGTTAAAGTAAGAACCTCACAATAATCCCATATAGGCGAAGAATTTATAGTAGAATGGACAACCTCTGGTCTAGGAGCTTTAGGAATCACTGGCAAAATCTGTCTGAAGTCCCCACCGAAAACCACCACTTTACCGCCAAACGGAATGTCTTTGTTTCGTTTGTCAATTAACTTTAAAACATCTCTGAAACCTCGATCTACTGATTCGAAACAATGTCTGTGCAACATCGGAGCTTCGTCCCATATAATGAGTTTTGCCTTCATAATCAATTGAGCCAAAGGTGTTTTGGGTTTGATACCACATGATGAAGTTTCATTAATTTGTAATGGAATACCAAATCTTGAATGTGCAGTTCTTCCGCCTGGTATAAGTAGCGAAGCTATACCGCTTGATGCAACTGTTAACACTATTTCACCTTTTGATCGCAATGCAGCTGACATAGCCCTCCAAATGAATGTTTTTCCTGTGCCACCGTATCCATATAGGAAAAATACACCAGGCTTATTTTGATTTACTCTATTCATTATTGTATCATAAACACCTCGTTGTTCATCAGTCATCGTCGACATAAGTCTCCTATGTTCTTCACCTAGTGCCCGCCTGTTATAATTTGTCTCTTCATGTATCAGTATACTATTTTTGTCAGGAACCAATGATCTATCTGCTTGTGGCATAGGAGGGAAATCACTTAGACTTTTGCCACAGCTAAGGAGTTGCTTCTCAATTTCTGCCAATGCATATACCCTTAATTGCTCACCATTCAGTACTAAATCTGAAGAAAAAAAACAGTTAAAAAATAAATGAATCACGATAATAATTCAAATATTCCTATATTTGAACAAAAGATAGCTGCAATATCATACAATATGATTTGGTTACAAATGTATTGTCATTGCATTTAATACCAAGTCATATACTTTTTCAGCCATTGTAACTTCAAAATTGTAAACTAATGACACGGTTGAGCATAAACAATAATATTATAAAATATCATGCTGGAAGTAGTTTTTAGCAATTGTGTATGAACTATTAAAACTAAAACCTTATTCTAACGTGTACATATATGTGGCTACAACAGTATGAAAAGTATGGCTGAGACACGCATCTTATATAGCTAAAGAATCAGGTTTTGCTATTAAATTAATAACAGGAAGCAACCAAATTAGTCTGGCTGATGCAGTTCTCTTAACAGGTATTTTGTTTGATCTATATATACATATATTGAGCAACACTGATCACACTAAGAATCTATGTGACTCTATAAATTATTTCATTTATGCATGCAATGATTATTAATAATTGAAAATAATATCATTAGTAAACTTTGATTCCTATAATGATAAACTGAAAGCCAATTTATAGTACCTGGAGCACCAAGCAATCGTCTCTGCATGTACAAAATGTCATCGATTAAATTGTCTGAAGTACTGTTCCAAACCACTTCTGGCCTCGATAGCTGACCATTTACCATTAAAGTAGAAAACATTCTACGCAAATAAGTACCTGTACCCCATAAACTGGCCTCGATTATTGCGTCTATAAATTCCTTGTCATCGTCCAATAGTCCTCTAGCAAAGCATGCTTCCTTGAAAGTGTGATACTTAATATTGTCAACCGTTTTTAGGTCGTCATATGATGTCGGACCTTTGACATAATTCAGCAGTGTCCTTAAATAAAAACGTTCACCAGATCCTGGTGGGGCAAAATAAACCCGTCCAATTGACGTGCCTCTTTGCCTTGGAGTCCACTCATGTTTATCTTCCTTCCATACGAACTTCGAGGGAAAACGGTTGTATGTCAATGTCCTTGCTTCTGGATACTTCTTGTTTGCATCCATCCAAGCCAAAAACTTGGTAGTGCGGCTAGATTTTTTGTTGATAACCTTCTCAATAGATTCGTGCTCCTCGTAGACAATAGAATGTTCATTTTCTAAATGGTAATTAAGGCGTTCGACAGTTGGTTCTCTGAAGTGTATATCAAATGAATATATCCTCCAAGCAGCTTCGCACGCAGATAGATATCGGCAATCATAATACACTTTTATCTCATCGTAGCAATCAGCTTTTCCATTTTTCGATCTTCCACTATAAAAATTTGCTGTGACACGATCATTGCCCTTGTTTACATACTTAAACAAATACTTGATCGAACGCAATTGGTTGCACCATTCCACATTGATGTGAGCATTATATTTCAACAGCAAGGTCCTATTATAAGGTACGACGTACCTATTATCTGCGAAACTTCCACCCTTTTTTACAGAGACACCGTCATCCCTTCTCCTATAAACTGGATATCCATCATCATCAATGACCGTCCGATCCACAAATTTTTTTGGAAATCGTTTTGTACATTTGTTATTTAGCATGCAAGGAGAGCCCTCATTCTCGGGTCCACATGGACCATGAATCATTAGGGAAGTTACTATGTTGAACAGCTCCGGGTCTTTATCTTTATCTGGAATCTCAGCACATATAATATTGTCTATTTGTTCAGGCTTGACACAACGATTTTTTGGACTAAGGAAAACCAAAATATGTGCGTGTGGTAGACCCCGTTTTTGAAACTCAATGGTATATATAACTACAAAACAAATATAAAATGGCATTAACACATTATGATCAATTTAATTATTCACGATAAATCATAGATATATCAATTTAGTAAAATTGTAATAGTTTTAACTAACTTACTTGCTCTAACTTCACCAAATAGTTCACCCTTCTTAATCTCTTTTATCAAATGATCCAATTTCAACTTGAAAATCCGGCTAGATAGGTCTGGTCGATCTTCCGGAGATAGATTATGCTTCTTCAGATAATCAAGAACTTCAGGCCACTTATGATTGCATGTAAATGTTATGAATAAATCAGGGTAGCCAATCCATCCACATATAGCCATTGCATCTTGGTAATTTTGCATCATGTATCGAGGTCCACCTACGAAAGTCGATGGCAATATTACCCTTCTTCCAGTACTTGACGGATCAGTCTCTCCTCTAAGGAATGCTTCGGTCAGCCCTTTATACATATCAGCTCTTAATTCCTTCTGATGATCTCTCGCATATTTTAATCTAGCATATTCTATCATGCTATATGAATCAACCATGAACTGATGAAGCAGACGTTTTGCGAACACAATGGTTGAATTATCCCTCTCCCTTTGCTGGATACGATATGCAATCCATTCCTTGTGTGTAACAAACTCTCTTTCTATTTTCCTCAGACCTTCTTCTTGTACCAACTCTATGTCTTTCCGAAACCCATCCTCACCTCTAGGAAATAAAAGTGGATACTGTAATGGAAAGTATGATGGCTCAAATATAGATACTCGTTTCAAAAGCCCAGATCGTTCCTCTACGACAACATCTCGATCAAAGTCAGATTCTTCAAAATCACCAACTATTAAAGCAGCAACCTCTGATGCCGTAGGCAAGCAGTACGTCCTACCATCACGGTTCCTCTTGCCTAGTATTCTGAGTTTGATATTCGGAGCATTACCCTCGTTTAATTTGTCTCTAACAACTCTGTAAGTTTTTGCATACTCATTGAATTGATCTATCATATCTCTTAAGTCCTTCACAATAGATGATTGCATATGTTTATTGTCGTCGGACATACTGTCAATAGTTTAAAAGAATACAAAAGCATAGTAATTAGTGATTTAATAAATATTAGTTAATTTAGTTGCTTAAGTTACGTGTAAAAAAAATATAAACATAATTGCACATTGATAAGAAAAAAACATGAAGGTGATAAAAAATAGTACTTACTTGACAGCCTGCATTCGATTTTTAATCTCATTGTCAGTATCGTAGACATATAATTGAGCAAATTTCGGCGGTTTACCGGGCATCGGCAACAAACTTCCGATTTGGTGATAATTCTCACCGTTCATCACAAATGTCGGTGGAGCTTTTCCCTTATTCATTGTAGTATCTATATTGCCACCCATCGAGGTGAACGCAAACATACTATTGAAGGATCTTATATTTTCCATGAAGAATTTACTCCTTTTGTCATTCTTGTAAAATAAATCATATAATGTGTCGGGAATTCTTGGATAGTCAGCAATCTTTACCCTTCCATGTCTGCAACACATCGTAAATATTGGCACAGTGGCATTATAATCCTTCTGAACTCGCTCGCCGTACCACATGTGTGCTCCGCACTTGACACATTTCCATTCAGGTAGACCGAAATGCTCGTACTCAACTTCATTCTCTGTATTTGAACAGTGACATATATAAATTAATTTATACATTCTATTATAACAAAATTTGTGGCAATATGCAACAATCAATGTACATTATCATAGTGTACCTGCAAGATTAATCGCTGGTGCGTCTACTGCAACCTTTTTTTTCTTACGACGTACACGTGAACTGCTGACTTCTTCATCATGTCGATCAATAATCTCAAATCCTAAAATATTTTGTTGGTTCATAATAATTGAGTGAAGTGTTAATTAGATCAACAGATTGCATTAGATTAAAATTATGTGAATGACATCATTTATACTATGTACATTACCATAGTGTACCTGCAAGATTAATCGCCGATGCGTCTACTGCAACCTTTTTTTTCTTACGACGTACACGTGAACTGCTGACTTCTTCATCATGTCGATCAATAATCTCAATTTCTAAAATATTTTGTTGGTTCATAATAATTGAGTGAAGTGTTAATTAGATCAACAGATTGCATTAGATTAAAATTATGTGAATGACATCATTTATACTATGAGGTATAAATTCTTCAAATTACCTGAGTTGCTAGGTACTTCGGATTCTTCACCGTTCTCCCCACACATGTCTTGTAAAGGCTCGCGTGATTGACCACATAAAGACTGCACTCTATGATTTCTTATAACGTATCTACCAGGTCCAAGACGCGATGACTTAACAACCCGAACGTCGACTCCTTCAACAATATTCGCATCTGTTTTGAACAAATTGACAAATGTTCTTCAGTGGACATAATGAAATCTTATACTTTCATATTGTGCTTCTAATTCACAATAAAAAGGCTGCATTCTGGTGCAAATAAACTACATGTAAGTTACTTACTGTTGGTGATATCCGAAAATGGGATGCGAGATAATTGGTTACTGACCAATTTCCTAAAACCAAAACCATCTGAACTTGGATCCAGACATTTCTTCTTTCTCTTCTGCATTCTGTAGCTTTAAGTTAGGGAGAATGACACTATTCAATTGGCATCTCCATGAGGATGGACAAAAGATTTTGATAAGTTATTTGGTAGAGTAAGCATGACTAAAGCTCTCAAAACATAAATTAATATCTAGAATGGTCATCATTGTTCAGATTCAATGTGAAATAAAGTAGTTGTACTGCAGTCTTTGTCAAGTAGAAGTGATCAAGTTTGATAGGTAGTAAGCTGACAATAACTCTTCGTTTTACGGTATCATTAATTACATGTGTTTGTATTAGCCTGCAAGTTGAGTTGAGCCCCCAAAAAGCACTGTGGACAATATTGAATTCTTGCCAATGTTTTTACTGCCATGTCTGCAGTTAAAAAATATATGTTTTATTCAGTGTGTATTAGCAATTTACCATTCACATTTGAGATTCAATGTTATAAGAGAAATAGAAGCTTTATCTTTGCAGCTTCTTATACGGTGTGTTATTACAATTACGGTGTTCTATTATGGGGTCATTATATATTACCATTAAATATTGTATATTTTACAGAGCCCTGCTATAGTTTTATAGAAAGAAAATTTACTCCTAACCTTCAATATTGAATATAACAAAGCAAGGATTTAAAAAACTGAAAGCATAATCATTGCAAATAATAGTCTAGACAACATAGTCTAACAGAAAACTCCTTACAACATAGAACCACAAATTGTCCAACAACTTCCCATATGTTCTTTATAACACATCTTTTTTGTGAACCTATGTTATAATTCTGCCGTATAGTCATTAGATATTTCTTCTTGACCTTGTTATAGTATTAGATTACATTCAATCTCAGAAAAGTCATAAAAATAATTCTGACATCAAATGAAATTCATAACTACTATCTAACAAAAAAAGAAAATGTAAATCCAACTATAGTACTCCAAACAATGTTAACTGAAAATATTGTCCAAGACGAATATCAGCATTTAAAAATAATAATTTAAGCATGTTTGAAACCGTGAATCGAGTTCGATATTATATTGTGAATCAATAAAGTCTGGTGAGATTTTTCCAACCATGAGGAAAAACTAATATGATCAGGACGTACTGAATAGAACATGAATATAGTACCGGAATATAAACTACGATAAAAAACCAACATAAGAAGCAGCAACAAACATAATACCGACAAATACATCAGTGTGTCCAAGCACTTAATACAATTATTTAAAACTAAAGATAGTTTGCATAAATATTAAAAAGCAATTAAAAGAGTGCAGCAAAACAACATATAGTCCATCATCTTCATTCTTTTGGCTCAATCTTCACACGAACCATCTTGACTGGCTTTGTGGTGGATGCCTGGCCGATATCATCACCAAGTGTTTCAACTGAATCCAAACTTTCAGTTAGGCGCTTGGTCCCTACTTTGCTAACCGGAGTTTCCACCAAGTTGATCGTATTGCAAGAGTCACCGCCTTCTAACTCAATCTATCATCAATAAAAGTTACACAAATTAATTACACATGGCACACAAAGAGTTGGTTTGCAAACTAATTTAAACATTGTTTATCAATAATTGCAACCTGATCCTTAGTGACAGCATCTTCATTCATGACAGAATTGCACTCAACTGCATCAGAATCAACTTCACCCTGTAGTAACCAAGGTTTTATTCTTAGCTGTATGGTTGCATAACATCGCAAGTATATCAATTAATCATAAAGAGATAGAATATTTAATACCTTGAGATTATGCTTAGTCATAAATTGTTCAATTATTGATACATCATCAGAAGCCTTCTTGACTGCATAATTCCTAAACTTCTTTTTGACATTTCCATCACTGACCTCAACTTTGAATAGAACTTGTTTGTCGATGAACATGTTGAATTCCGGTGGATAGTCATTCTCTTTGTTTGCCTGTCCCTAACCACGAATAAATAGGGAATTATATATCTAACTATCAAGAATACTTGATTTTCTGAATAAATCAACATCAATATACATAACTGAAAACGTTCATTACCTGTCCAAAAGAATCGATCAAATCTTGAACATTTCGTCCAATAAACTGTGTGACAACACGATCAAACAACACAAAAGTTGTCGATCCAGTGGAATCCATAACAATCAAATGCAACTTGTACCTGTAGTATTGAGGGTTACAGTTGATCTAATTAAGTCTTAGAAAAAATAGTGCACAACACTTGTTTATCTAAAATCTATAGTTATAAACCATAATTCACCTAGGCACGGCACTCTTGCAATCACCACACTTGCGGCAGCACAAAACACCATCATTCACCGTAACTAACGACGCACACTCAGTGCAAGAGCGGAAATACCACTCTACACCAGTCTCTATCTCGCATATAGTCGCAAGAACGGAGCCATGACAGGCCTACAATTTATAATTACGACCAAAATATCAAATAATGAAACACCACTAATTATATATATATATATATACATTCATTACAGTAATCCTTAGTCTTTTTTCTGTTATAACAATACCTGATTGGATTCTATCAAATCCTCGATAGTCATTAGTTTGGTATTCAGCAATTCATCCGCAATTTTAACAGCGCTTTGTGAAGTCATTTGACTCACACCCTGAGTCATTTGGACATCATCACCCTTCATCCTACCACCAATTATATAACAAACAACTTATTAATTTTAGGCATTTTGGCATGTTTCGATAATATGAGTATGCAAAGATATCATTTTGACCTAATTACCTTTCCTTGTAAGAATTGACTTCAGGTAGATCACCATTCAATATTAGCTTGGTACCAAAGAAGGCGTTGGCAACTCCCATGGCACCTGCAGACCAGAAACATTATATACTTAGTATATAGATTATGCCAAGACATTAGAATAAGTACAGACAAAATTTATTCAGTTTCATGAACCCTTACCCATATATTTCCTTGTTTTGCAAAATTGCAATATCAATACGACATTGTCATTCTGATTGTGGGTTGCAAAATACCTATCCATCATCTCAGCAAACTCACCCCATAAAGAACAGTGCATTTTATTGTTCCTATAATCATTCAAAATTCAAATTGCAACTTATATTACAATGATAAACAATATACACACTAAAAATGATAAGAACTTATAAAACAATCCACTTACTCCAAATCCTCCAAAGTAAGATCCATCACTTTGCTCTTCCTGCCATTCTTATCATTTTCTCTAATAGCATCCTTTTCGATCACATGTCCGATAATGTCTACAGCCATTAAATCATTCGTTTTTTATAAGTTTGAGCTGGCATTTTTATAATGAATGGCTTATAAAGATAACTAAGTATACAATACCTATAACTTTCTCTTCTTGAACAGAACTAAGCACATCTTTAAAAGACATGAAATCAAATACATTCTTCGGTATATTAGTTGCGTCGACTTTGGTAAACTTTGAATTTCCCATCATGGTAATCTTATGCTTATGTGCTGTTAGCTTATACGCTCCATCATTAAAACCAACCAAAACATTTTCAAGCTTATAGGTCGAGCCCTCTTGAACCATTTCTTTGATCATTGACACTAATGATTTTCTGACCGATGCATGAATCTTCCCACCCTGAAAAAAAACAGTAAACTCGTCACGGGTTTAAACTCATACTTTATCATTTGATATTCAAATACTATAAAGTTATGATGCTATAGATCAAACCTTCTCATCGACCAAGAGCAAGTTCATAAATATGATCTCATCTGGGTGATCTTTGTCAGTTATGAACCACATATGAGGAACACGAACTAAGAGTTTCAAATCTTTTTTCCCACCTGAAATGTTTGCAATTGGTGTGTACCTTTCTGCCATCTTGCGTGTTCTAAGTTGGTTATCTAGGTTTAGTTTGTAGCTATAGTACAACACTTGCTTAAATAGAAAACACAACTACATAAATAATGGCCATTTAAACTTAGAAAATTTCAAAGTCTCTTAATTGCTTACTAAAACACAACTCGGTAAATTCTCTTTAGTTAGTGGGCAATCCTTAGACATAAGGGATGGGCATGTTGAGACAATGCATTTAATGTGGAGCATGCTTAACTAAAGACTATCCACATAGGTTGAGTGCTCCATGCGCTTTCCATCTTTATTTAATTAATTATTAATGCCACTTCAGGTCCAAGAATATGCCCCTCTACTAAGCTCTAAGCATGCCTGCAATACAGTTGGAATATGAACTGAAGCATTAATTGCTACAATCTACAATGTAAATTTTGTATACTACGCCATCATTGCTCTGTTACATAAGCATGGTCCTAGAATATAGTGTAAGATGATGCAAGTGAATGTAGGCAAATAGAATGTGCAGACAAACCCCTTATTGCAACATTTTCCAATAATTGCACCTGTAACCACAACTGAACTGATAGTTGGCGCAGCCATATTAATAAATAAGGTGGAGCCTAATTTTTTTTTATTTTTTTTTTTTTACAATAAGGGGTAGGAACAACCTAATTTTTTACATATTAAATGTGGAGCCTAATTTTTTTTTTTTTTTTTTTACAATAAGGGGTAGGAACAGCCTATTTTTTTACATATTAAATATCAACCCTCTTTTTTTTTTTTTAAATATGAGAAAAACATCTATAGGCTGAACAACCAACCAAGGCTTGAAACTTTGTATGATTCACATAAGTAGGAACAATTTTTATATTGCAGTTAATCTTTATATGTTCGAAGCATGATAAATATTATTGGCAACTTGCATCAATTATATTTTCCCTTAACTAAAACTTACTATCATGCGTATTTGAGACTTTTGTTTGCAAAAATTTAATCAACTTGCACTTTAATAATATGTACCAATAGCACCAATTCAATAACTGGTTAGTGAATCAGCTTCAATTTTTGGGAACCAAAAAAAAAAAACTGGCGAAGGCTAATTGGAGTAGGTTAATTTTATGGACCTCTTTTTTTATTTTTTGTAAAAATTGATTGACTGAGTTGTTAATATACATCAGCATCCACCAAACAATACATAATGGACATTAAGATGGAGATAACACTTCGTTATCAGTAACCATTTAGGTAAATGATAATGAGAAAACGTAAACAATAATCAAAACTTAACAAAACGATAACAACTTCATTGAATTAACATAACACGTTACAATACTTCGAACAACATCCATCAACGACATCAAAACGAAACAACTGATACGACACTTAACAGGAAAAAAAAAAAAGTGGACACAATACTAACTGAAACAACGAAAAACATAAAGACTCAATCAGTTCCAATTAAAACACAAACAATGGAACACTAAACATCAGCCCTAGAAAACATTTCGACGTTTGACTGCGATGAAGACAGTCTCATTCTGCCCAGCACTTGGAACACCAACTTTGATCTTTACCCCAATTGCAAGTCTACGCGCATCCACTAAACGACCCCAGCTTCCACCAATTTTGATATGAGCATATGGCCTTGTGCCATACACAGCAATGCATCTCCATGTATTTCCACAGTCATCCACAATAACTACAGAAGTTGTTTTCTTACCCAATGCCAATCTGCCAAAAGAATTATAGGGCAGCATCTACAACATGATCAAATAGTAATTAGTTTATTTCCATTAGAACAAAAACTTTATTAACTCGGCATAGATATAAACATTAAGAGGGCATCTTACCAAAAAGCCAGATGTAACGTCATACTTAGTCAGCTTGACATCAGTGTTCAGCTGAAAGCTGTTGTCCTTGTGACGAAATGTTAACAGTTCAGTTGTTATGGGGACATTCTGGTACACGAAATCTGGTGCAAGAGGTT
The DNA here is from genome assembly GCF_051527215.1 of Medicago sativa. Classification (NCBI taxonomy): domain Eukaryota; kingdom Viridiplantae; phylum Streptophyta; class Magnoliopsida; order Fabales; family Fabaceae; genus Medicago; species Medicago sativa. The sequence goes on along the minus strand of NC_140753.1, from coordinate 1,489,479 downwards.
TTGCAATCTCAAAACGCATGGGAGGAGTGAACGTAGGGGGGGTAACAACCAACCCAAGCCTGTTAATGGCATTTATACCAAACTGGCTTAAACCCGAAAAAACCATTAGCACCCAGCCACCCATGTGTATGTCGTAGAAGTCGCGAATTGCGTTGAAGCCAGTGGTGAGATACACAGATCCGTTAATCCTTTCCACCAAAATCTCAAATTGGTTATAGTTAGTATCAATAAAGGTGACATAGGAGCCAATCTGATCCCCAAAATCGGTAACAAACATTTTTGGCAGCATAACAGCCCCCTGCATGAATCAAGCATCAAAAAATAATAATCAGTTTACACAACAAAGGCTTCATAGGGTGAAAAGTATAATAGCACTAAATCAAAGTGAATCTTTCACCTCATTAACGTGGAATTCACAGCAAACGGTCCTGTATTGAAGCCTCAGCTCATTCACAATCTTATCAACATCAGTTGTAGGATTTGGATCCAAAGGAGCTGATCACAACAATAAAAAACGAAAACAGTTTAGTGCACATTCATAACAAAATCATCAAAAACATGTTAAGTTAAGAGTTTAGAGAATAACAATGGAAAGTAAATCACCCACCCTTCAAGCAGTGGAGTGCAAGTAGCGTTTCAAATTCGCGGTAAGACATGATAAGTTAAGAGTAATGGTAAGCAGAAACAATTAGAAGGAATGAGAATGGCAAGTTTATGCATGCGTAGGGCACACCTATATATAGTGCATAGAGTTTGCATGGGAAGCTGAAACATAAAGTTATGCATTGAATGAAGTAGTTGGAATAACAAAGGTAACATATACTCATTAGGAGGGAAATTTGAATTTCAAACCATGTACCAGCATTTAATGTGTCCCCATTAGCTTGCAAAGCACTCTTTGGTTAAGTACTTTGGAGGGAAATTAGCATAGAATTAGGGCTAAGCCAATAGCTTGACCTAACTGGCTTTTAGAGTAAGTATGATTGTATCCAATAAATTGGAGAGAGCAAAATATAGAGATCTTGACTCGTCAATTCATACCACCGCAGTATAGAGTAGAACGTACTCCATCAACTTGACGGTGAGGTTTAGTATGGGAATGGATAGTTTTTTCCCATGATGGGAAAGTTGCACTTTTAACCATTGATTTAATAGTTTTTTATTTGGATGGTCAAGATTAATTACCTGATAATTGTTATACTTTTTGTTGAGTATTGTGTGACCCTTATGTGGACCCCACGAAAATCATTTAAAAACTATTTATCATTTGTTTTATTTATTTATTTATTTTGTACTAAATAATGGCCCTGGAAATTTCTGTTCGGCTTGTTGTTTCTTACCCAGGTAATTATTTTGTACTAAATAATTTAATGCTTTTGGCGCGTATGTTTTATTTTAACTTACTATATGTTGCCACATTAAATTAAATGTTAGAAGGATCTAAGCAATTTTTAAAATTTGATTAAAAAGATAAATAATGTGTGACATAAAATTAAATCATGTGGACTATTTTATGTGACATAAAATTAATTTTGTTGACGTTAATTATGTGCGGCATAAATTAATTTTGTCTTCCTTTAAAAAAAAAGAATTAATTTACACGTTATAAATTTGTATTGGCATATGTACCTCATGTATACATTGATTTATAATTTTTGAAGAAATTATAAATCAATATATACATTGATTTATAATAAAACACATTAAGTTTCTTAAAAAAAAAATATACGCATCAGTTCAGGATTATATATTTAACTGACAAGATTCAAATAAAATTAAAGGTTACAGGAATTAAAATTGTTGGCATCAGTTTGAGGTTTGTAAGGTTAAAGGTTAAGTTTATTAATATAGCTATTTATTTAAATTTAAAAATGGGCATTGGAATCGGTCAAAAAAAAAAAAGGGCATTGGAATAACAACATTGATTACTAATTTTTGTATTATATTTGGTTAATTGATTAACATTGAAATTATTTATTTAGTTTGAATTAAAGAAGAATAATGTCAGTAATTCACATTGCATGGGTAGCTTTGTTTGCTGACAACAACCATAGATTAGAGCATTAAAGTACTGATACTGAGATCCAGATTTCCAAAACACGGAGAACTTTTGAAGCGGATGTCCATTTACTTGAGAAGGAAAGCATTGGAAAATTAAGTGAAATGGAATATTTTTTCAAAGTTGAAATCTGTCAAATTAACAAAAATTTAGCTGATGAAATTGAAGGTTTGAAAGAAAACCAGATCTGTGAGGTGTCTAGATTAAGGGAAGAACTTGGAAAGGCTGAACGACAATTTTGAAGGTCAAATGTTTATTGGTTGCAATAATTTTCTTTTTAGTTTGCATTGTATCGAAGATTCCATGAAATAGTTGTTCATTAGTCTATGATTTCTGGGTAGGTCAAATTAGCTGTTCTTGAGTTTATGTATTTTAATTATGTTCTTATTTCAATTCTGTGTTAACACCTGCACTGCCCAAGTAATCAATGAGAGATTAAGTTTCAATTAATGAAAATGGCGTTTCCAGGTTTTTCAATCAATTTGTTCAGTATCTTATTTAGCTGTTGGAGAGAAGGAGGAATGGCGTAAACGATAAAGGAGGAAGGAGCATTGTGTGTTCTGAAATATATCTGAAGTGTTGTAGTTAGTAAATAGGGTGGGGTGTACTAGTAAAAGCAAACAACATTAAAAAACAGTTTCTTTTTTTGTTTTTTTTTTCCTAGCAGGTTCATCCACTGCCACCTGTCCTGGAAAAGGACACTTTCCCATGGTGGGAAAAAACTGTCCCTTCCCAGGCTAAACGCCACCCAACTTGACCCCCAACTGTTTAGGCATTTTTGACTATAGTCAATTAATTCAATAATGCGTGCCTGATAGTGATGGAATTGGATGCTACGTAAGAATCAATTTATGGCAACTGAGGAAAAATATGCAAATTCACTAAAGGAAATAAACATCCTTAGTTGCCTTACCTTGCCTGCAATTTACTCGTAAATTTTGAACAATCGTTTGCATGACAACTTATAAGATTGATTAGTTTACTCTTTTTCTGAACAATTGTTTGAGGGAACCAATCTAAAAAGTGTTAAACGACACTTAACTACCCCTTACCTGAAAATCACCTAATCGTTTAACAATCGTTTGCCGTAAATCAGTTAGGTGATTCATTATTTTGAACAATCATTTGCATGACAACTAAACCGATTGTTTGTATGCTCTTAAGTGCCTTAAATTTTGAATAATCGTTTACATGACAACTTATAAGGTGGATGAAACCAAATAATGAATGACTTAAGAGCAATTTTTTTTTAGGGAACTTAAGAGCAATTTCATTGGTTTAACGGCAACTAAACCGATAGTAGATAGTGATTGATTAATTGATTGATTATACCATATCCCTTTTTTCAACGAAAAAGACAACAAACCATTTTTTATTTATTTCCCAATAAGGTGGTTGCATAAATGTTTTTCTCTAATTACCCATCTACGTTCGTTCTTTTCAGTTCGTGTAAAATGATTTTGTTTTAGTATTAACCATTCGATTTTGGTCAGAATGATTTGGTAGTTTGAAGTTAGTTGTAAGATAAATAATATGATAAAAATAATTTCATCCATAAAGCAAACTCAAATTTATTTGGAAGGATCATAGAGTATCTTAACTTGTCAATTCATACCACAGTAGTAGAGAGTAGAACGTACGCCATCAACTTGCCCCCACTGTTGAGGCATTCATTTCATTTTAGTCAAGTAATTTAATAATGCGTGCCTGATGATGGAATTGGATGCTAGGAATCAATTCAAGGCAAGTGTGTATGACATATGTAAATTGACTAATAAAGGAAAGAGAAATCATACTTTGACAGCCACTTTTTGACAATTTTTGGACAATTTTCTCTCTCATACTCACATGATGTTGTTATCCTCTCTCTTTCTTTTTCTCTCTCCATTGTTTTTGACCAATGAGAAGTGAGAAAAACAAGGTTGTCAACAAAGTTGTAATAAATGCATTGTATGTATCCTATTATGCCTTGCCTGCAATTTACTAGTACTTTTTTTTTTCTTTTCTAAATTATACACGAGATCTTTAATTATAACAAGTTGATTTTTAAGTTTTTTTTTACCACTTACGTTATTTAAATGTTTTTTTTTACCATTTACGTACTTTAAATTATTTAATTGTAGTAAGTTAGTCCTTTAAGTATTTTACATATCAGTTAGGTTTAAGTTATTTAATTGTAACTTTTAAATGTCTAATAACTTGAAATCCTCCAAATTATTATGGCGAAATAATATTAAGGACCTAATTAGTACAAAAAAAATCCTCCAAATTATTATGGCGAAATAATATTAAGGACCTAATTAGTACAAAAAAAAAAACTTAAAGGGTAAATTGTAAAATAATAACATTTGTCAACAAAATTAATAAAACAATTAAATTTCTTAATTCCCTTGTTTTTATCAAAAGGGTCGTATAATTAGGAAAATAGGTAGTGCTTAATGTAAATTAGTAGTCTCTATTCACCATGTATGGTTATTGGCTTAGGAGGTTGTTGCGGGCAGTGCACCCTCTAATTACTAAAAATTGCAACTATCGTTGGGTTTAGTGGGAGTTAAGTGTTGTTCACTATAAAACGGTAGTTAAATGTCGTTCGACACTTTTTAGATCGTTCATATCATTTTATAAATCAGTTTAATCAATTTGAAAAGTTCTCTAAAAAGTAATTAACTGTTGTTAGGAGTATTTTCGTCATTACGAAGGTGCCTGGAAGCAACAATTAATGCCTAAAGAGCGTTTTTCATTGGTTTAACTGTGACTTTTATAAACAGATAATAGATAGTAATTGATCGGTTATTTGATTATACCACCCCTCTCAATGAAAAACTTCCTTTTAAGGCTTCCTTAATCGGTGTTCCGGGATATTGTTTAACATGACCTTTTTTGTTTCTCCATCAATTGATCTGTGTCCTGTAAAATATATAAGTATCAAAATTGTTATTTAAGTGATCCAACTTCATTTTTGTCTCTTATAAGTTTCCACAACAAGAGTTAATACTGTTGACTGTTGAGACATGGTCATACATTAAATATAGGCTTAAGTACAATTTTGCCCCCCCTATTTTGACTGAATCGGAATTTTACCCCCCTTATTTTAAAACTCGGAATTTTACCCCCCCAATTTAATGTTTTTCGGAATTTTACCCCCCCTATTTTAAAACTCAGAATTTTACCCCCCCCCCCCCCCCAATTTAATGTTTTTCGGAATTTTACCCCCTCCACCACATTATCTTATTATCCACCTAATTAATTATTTAAATTAAATAATTTTTAATTACAAAAAATAAATAACTTTTTAAAAAAATGAAAAAAAACTTTAGAAAATACCTTAAAATGCAGAAAAAAATTAGAAAATAAAGATAAAATGTAGGAATTACAAAAAATAAATAATTTTTTATAAAAATCGATTTTTTTTAAAAAAAATACCTTAAAATGCAGAAAAAATACTAGAAAATAAAAATAAAATGTAGGAAATAAACCAGAATAAACAAAAAAAATTCCATTAAAAATACATGGAAAAACAGTATAAACGGAAAAAAATCCCATTAAAAATACATGAAAAAAAACATAATGCACTTGTAAATATTTGGATGATCATTAGCCAAATATACGAGTGCAATAATACACCTAATAATTGATCATCCAAATATTAGCCATGTATTTTTAATGGAATTTTCCATGTATTTTTTTGGATTTTTTCGTTTATTCAGGTTTATTTCCTACATTTTATCTTTATTTTCTAGCATTTTTTCTGCATTTTAAGGTATTTTTTAAAGTTTTTTCGATTTTTTAAAAAATTTATTTATTTTTTGTAATTCCTACATTTTATCTTTATTTTCTAGTATTTTTTAGAATTTTTTTCTGCATTTTAAGTTATTTTTTAAAGTGTTTTTCGATTTTTTTAAAAAGTTGTTTATTTTTTGTAATTAAAAATTATTTAATTTAAATAATTAATTAGGTGGATAATAAGATAATGTGGTAGAGGGGGTAAAATTCCGAAAAACATTAAAATGGGGGGCAAAATTCCGAGTTTTAAAATAGGGGGGGTAAAATTCCGATTCAGTCAAAATAGGGGGGGTAAAATTGCACTTAAGCCTTAAATATATAATATAGACTCACCTTGGATAATATATGGAAGTTTCACCTTGGATGCTACCTCATGGATCATTCAAGAAAAGGGTAGTCGGTATAACCAAGAATTGGATCAGAAGTGTAGAATGTCTCCCTATTATACTTGTTAAGAGGAGCATTAAGTGCAAATCTCTTTGGTAAATCTGGATTTGATATGAACAAACGACCATAAGCAATAAGATCTGCCCTATTTTCAGTTATAGCATTGATTCCATCTTGTTTTTCATAGCCTCCAGTAACCATAAAAGTTCCATTGAAAACCTTTCTCATTGGTGCCAAGCTATAATGACATTCAGTTTTTTCATCAACAATTTCCATTCATGGCTCCACCATATGACAATAAAGAATACCATATTTATTGAGGGCATTAACCATATAAAGTCCCAATTCTTGGGGATTTGAGTCTCCACAATCTCCAAATTTTTCAAAAGGTGATAATTTTATTCCAACTCTTTCTGCACCTATCTCATTTGCAATAGCTTCAACAATTTCCAAAACAAATCTACAACGATTTTCAAGGGTTCCACCATATTCATCTGTTCTGTCGTTCGCTTTATCTTTCATGAATTGTTCAAGTAGGTAGCCATGAGCTCCATGGATTTCAACCCCATCAAAACCTACAATTTTCACAATACAAGTATGTAAAATGTCTTCCTATTATAGTAATTAAACTAGAGAGTAAAAATATGAAGTTTGTCTCTTATTGTTTTTGTTAAGAGTTACAGATGTCATACCTTTGTAACAATTTTTATCTCTCTAATTTACGTCGTTATTTCTGTTCTTAAATTGAATCAATTGAATTATGGAGAAATTTAAGATAAATGAATTTACCAGCTTCAATAGCATTTCTTGCAGCAAGTTTAAAGTCATTGACAATATTAGGAATTTCTTCTGTTCTTAGCCTCCTTGGTGGTGTGAATTGTGGCATTTCAGTACCATCACCTCCAATTTGTGGTGTGAGTAGTTTGTCTGTTGAAGATATTGGTGCTTGCCCATTTGGTTGACAAACTGTATGGAATATAGGCATATAATATATTGAGTGTGTATATAAATGTGTTTAATAAATATATACAATACATGTAATTAATTAAACTAATGAATACTCCCTCCGTCCCAAATTGTATGACGTTTTGGGCATTTCACACGTATTAAGAAATGTAATTAATATTGTGTGGGAAAGAAAAATTATGAGTTGTTTTACAAAATTGTCCTTAATAAATGATATGTGAAAGATAAATGAAAGAATTGAAAGAAAAGAAAGTAATAAATAGTTAAGGATATAATAGAAAAAGTAACATTAATGTTTCATTGGTATTGTAAAGTGACAGGTGTATAATTTGGGACAATTTTTTTCCCAAAGCGACATACAATTTGGGAAGGATGGAGTATAAAATAAGTATCATCTCTAACAAAAATTTCTTTCCCACCTAAAAGTAATACTTGAAAAATTAGAAAAATATGTCAATTAATTGCTCATTTGATAAAATTAAGGCTAAAACCCACTTTTTGCCCCCTAAGTTTGCAAAAGTTGCGATTTTGGCCCCCTATTAAAAAAAATAGCATTAGTGACCCCCTATGTTTAGGGAAATATGCTCTTTTGACCCTCTAACATAAAGGAAATATGCTTTTTAGACCCCTTATCTTTAGAAAAATTGCAATTATGCCCCTTTTTTGGGACACGTGGCCTCTTCTCAGTAATTTTTGGACGAAGGGGGCCAAAAATGCTATTTTGTTTAATAGGGGGCCAAAATCGCAACTTTTGCAAACTTAGGGGGCAAAAAGTGGGTTTTAGCCTAAAATTAAATACATACTAGAATTAGAAACTCTTCCAACATGCCAAATCTGACAGAAGAATGTAGCACCTTTGGCATGAACAGCATCTACAATGGGTTTCCATGCCTCAACTTGCTCTTTAGTCCATATACCTGGTGTGTCTGGATAGCCTTGAGCAGTGTCAGAGACACCAGTAGCTTCAGCTATAAGAAGACCACCTTTAGAGGACCTTTGAGAGTAATAGAGGACAGCATGAGGTTGAGGAACTTTGCCATAGGATCTTATTCTAGTGAGTGGTGCCAAAACAACTCTGAAATGCAAGATAAGGTAAGCATTGATATTGAAATTGAATAGAAAGTGAAATAAACATAACATTGAAATTGAAAGTATAATAGGTACCTATGAGAGAGATTGAATTTGCCCATCTTGTAAGGTGTAATAAGAGGAATGGGATCAGCAGTTTTAGCAGCTTCCATTTTGATACCAATTAAATCAAATTAATGTGATAACTGAATAAATTTTGATGTAAATATGCAATTCAATTTGAGAGGGGGTTGATAGGGTGCATCTATATTTATAGTATGATTGTATGTGTGTGGTGATGTTGATTATGCTTTGGTATGATTTGTCCATCTTATCGTCCTTCACATTTTGTCATGAATTTTTGTGGTTGTAATGCCTACATATAGTATTGCATCATACACAAGCTTATTTTTCACAATTGAATTAATAAATCTTATCATATTGCATCACGAGATTGACCCAATGAAGACGATGTCTGAAAGAATGACTCTCTAAAATAAAAAACACATATTTTAACCTTGTAATTTGAAATTCTTCTTATTTTTGACTCTATAATATACGCATAATTCAGAAAAGTGACCTAAGAGTTGAATTTTTTCATAATTTTTTCCAAGCATGTTTAGAACGTTAAAATATGTCTATACAAAAAAAAATAGATTTTTTTCGACTAGGGACATATTAATTATGAATTTTTATTCCCCATGTTTATGAATTTCTTAAACAATTCAAAATTAATTTGTCTCTTGTTTAAAAACTCCAAAATTTCATGGTGAAGATTCTTATGATGTTCTAACCATTCTTACAAAATTAGGGAACGAAATTTGACCCGTCAGTATATGCTTACTCCGAACAAAGTATTCTAATTGTTAGCATTCATGGCGAAGGGAATATTCTAATTGTTAGCTTGTATGTAGATAAACCTATCTACACAGGTAATGATTAAAGTATGTTCGAAATCTCCAAAAGTTCAATGAAGGGAAAGTTTGCTGTGACTGACTTTGGAGGGATGAGGTACTTTCTAGGAATTGAAGTAAAACAATATGATTGTGGAATTTTTATCCATCAACAGAAACATGCCAAAGAGATTTTAACAAGGTTTACCATGGAACATTGCAACATGGTATGCAGTCATATTGCCCCAGAAAGCAAGCTGGCTAGAGATGAAAACTGTAGAGCAATGGACGAAACAAAGCATAAGCAGATGGTGGGGTGCCTAATGTATTTAATTTCTACTTAGTCTGATCTCACATTCTGAGCGTTTCTGATAGCTATATGGATAGACCAACTAAAATGCACTTAGTTGCAACTAAGAGAGTACTTAGGCATCTGAATGGTACCATAAGTCTTGGCTTCTATACAAAACAAGCATTATGATGGAAGTGCAGGGATGGTCAAGTTCTGACTATGCAGGAGATATAGATGATAAAAAGAGCACTTCAGGCTATGTCTTCATGTTTGGTTCAGGGGATATATCTTGGTCATCTAAGAAGCAGCCAATTCTGACATTCTCCACAACAAAAGAAGGGTTTGTGGCAACTGCATTTTGTGCTTGTCAAGGTAAAGGGCTTAGAAGAATTCACAGTTAGCTTGGACAATCTCAAAGGAAGTGAACAGTTGTTTTCAGTGATAATAACTCCTCCATAAGACTTTCTAAAAATCCTACAATGCTTGACACATGCAAGCATATTGATGTTAGGTACCACTTTCTCAGAGACCTCTCAAAGGAACAATTGTTTCATTGCATCTCTCAAGAACAATTGCCAGACATAATGACTAAGCCTTTGAAGCTTGAGTCTTTTGCAATCTAAGAGAGAGGCTTAGCATTTGTGTAAACTGATCTGCTATAGCAGTGTTCAGTTTAGGGGAGGATTTTATTAGGATTCATTGCAATTAGAAGTTTACTTGTAGTGTAAGAAAGTGTGTAAAAGGCTATATAAGGGCCAAATGCATGTTTCAATGTGCGGTGAGTTGGGTCAAATTGTGACAACACCGTGATTTAGTTGAAATTAAATGATGGCTACTATGAGTTTTTCTCCATTTTCGAATACACTTCTTCTTCTCTTTAATTCCGGGATCCTATCAAACACAAAGCTCATATGGTATAAAATATCAGGTACATAATAGTTTACACAGTGTGTCATAGCAGTGAAGCTAGTATGAATAAAAAATGCTACTATAAGCAACAAAATTCTTAATTAAGTGAACAACTTCGCAACAAAAACAAATTTGCAAGGAGAAACAACTTATTAAATATGGAGGTTCCACTTCCAACCTTGGATGCTACAATACAACATTGTTTTCTTCATTCAAGAAATGGATAGTCCGTATAACCTACCACCGGATCAGAAATGTAGAATGTCTCCCTGTTATATTTATTGAGAGGAGCATTAAGAGCAAATCTCTTTGGCAAATCTGGATTCGCTAAGAACAAACGACCATAAACAACAAGGTCTGCCCTATTATCTGCTATAGCATTGATCCCATCTTGTCTGTCATAGCCTCCTGCAACCATGAAAGTACCATTGAAAGCCTTTCTCATTGGCACCAGACTGTAAGGGCTTTCAATCGTTTCATCACCTGATTTTATTCTTGGTTCCACCATGTGACAGTAAAGAATATTGTACTTATTAAGAGCATTAACCATATGAAGTCCCAATGCATTTGGATTAGAGTCTTCGCTTTCTGCATATTCTGCAAATGGTGATAGTCTGATTCCAACTTTATCTGCTCCTATCTCATTCGCAACTGCTTCAACAACTTCCAAAGGAAATCGACAACGATTCTCGAGCGATCCGCCATATTCATCTGTTCTGTCATTTACTTTATCTTTCATGAATTGTTCAGGTAGGTAGCCATGAGCTCCATGGATTTCAACCCCATCAAAACCTGCAATTTACATCACATTGAACATGTTAAGTGACTTGAAAAATGTCTTTGTGCTTTAAAGCAACAAATACTCTTGTTTCTGAAAAATATCAGTATTGTACTATGATTGAAGCATGTTTCAATTTCGTAAAAAATCCGTAAAGACCAGTAAACTTACCAGCTTCAATAGCATTTCTTGCAGCGAGTCTGAAATCATTGACAATATGAGGAATTTCATCTGTCCTTAGTCGTCTCGGTTTCGTGAACTGTTGTACATCATTGCTTGTGAGTGACTTGTCTGTAGAAGATATTGGTGCTTGTCCATTCGGTTGATAAACTGTTAGATTAACAAGGAAGGAACATGACCATACAGTGAGTATTCTATTTGCACCGAGATAGTAATAATCAATAATAACAACCTCCAACCCAAATCATTTTATTTTATTGTAACTGATAGTAGACCCAAGTAATTTGATTGATGTCTAAAAAAAATGTTATATTTGAGCTAGTTAACGCTAATAACTTCAATAATGTGGTTTCCTATTTGTAGCTTGTGTCACGTTTTCCATTACTACTTTCTGCAACAAATTGCTTGAAATTTTGTTTTTTGACAAAAAAAATGACTTTAGAAAAAATAACACACAGGGCATGTTAAACTCATAATAAGTCTGTTAAATAAAAGCTGATGATCTGAACCAATCGGTGTAGGCACAGATAGTTAAACATTCCGTTTGCACCAGTTGTGAATTGGAAGTGTGTCACCTAATCTAAATTTTATTTTTATCAAAGGAAAAAAAACACTAATGATTTGAGCAAATAGATAAATACCTGAATTTGAAACTCTTCCAACATGCCAAATTTGATAGAAAAATATACCGCCTTAGAGCATGTTATATTTGAGCTAGGTAATGGTAAAATTATGCTAGGTCTATGTTAAAAATTGATGATCTTAACCAATTGAGGTTGACACAAATGGTTAGACCTTCTGGTCACACTTTTATTTACATAATAAATAATGATATGACGAAATAGATACATACCTGAATTTGAAACCCTTCCAGCATGCCAAATTTGACAGAAAAATATACCGCCTTTGTCATGAACCGCATCTACAATAGGTTTCCACGCCTCAACATGCTCTTTAGTCCATATACCTGGTGTGTTTGGATAGCCTTGAGCAGTGTCAGAGACACCAGTAGCTTCAGCTATGAGAAAACCACCTTTAGAGGTTCTCTGAGAATAATACTTGATAGCAATGGGTTGAGGAACATTGTTGTATGATCTCATTCTTGTTAGTGGTGCCAAAACAACTCTGAAATGATGAAATTATTTAGCAAGAGAAAAACATTGAAATAAAATAGAATAGAAAGTGAAATGGTATGTAGTATGCACCTATGAGCTAGATTGAATTTGCCCATCTTGTAAGGTGTAAGTAAAGGAATAGGATCAGTGATGTTAGTACCTTCCATTTTGATACCCATTTAAATAAATTACAATGATCACCAACAGTTCAAAAGGCAAAGTATGCAGTTCAATTTTTTTTTTCTTTCTTTTGATGGATCTATATTTATACTAGGTGTTCGCAGTGCGGTGCGGTGCGGTTTAGTTCAGTTTCGAGGATAAAAATCATTCAAACCGCAAGATAAAAAAACATGTGGTTTGGTTTGGTTCGGTTGACATTTAAAATAAAATCCGAACCAAACCAAACCATGTAGTTAAGTAAGAAAGTGATCAAAATACATCCGAATCAAATGCATTTTTTGCAGTTTCAATTTACCATCCGAACCATGTAGTTATCTTGATTATCTATCGTGATTATGTCAAATTTACCATCAATTCAAACATATATTAGATAACAACTAGTCACGATGATGCGTTTGAAGCAAAGCATGAAGAGGAATAAAGAAATTGAAGAGTGTTGTTGTTACCCAGACCCTGGCTGCTTCTGCTATGAGAAGACCTCCTTTAAAGGACCTTTGAAAGTAATAGAGGATGGAATGTTGTTGTACTAATACTATCTTTGTCCGGTCAATGGTGCCAAAAGTACTCTAAAATTAAAATTAATATATTATTAGACATAGACACATGACTCTCCGGGGTTAGTGGAAATTTTAAACAATTTTATATGTTTGAAGTAAGACAGATACTACATACACCCCAAATAATCCAAGTTACATCCCAAAGTTACTAATATACCCTTTATTCATGTTCACTGCACATTAATTATGTATACGTAAATTCAGTTTACATAGTGTATGTAAACTCTGTTTACGTAGTGTATGTAAACTCTGTTTACGTAGTGTATGTAAACTCAGTTTACATGAGTTAAGTAAACTGAGTTTACATACCCTAAGCACACTGAGTTTACATACACTCTGTAAACTGAATTTACATAAGTAAGTTAAGACTGAGTTTTAGTTTATGTAAACTGAGTTTACGTAGTTTATGTAAACTGAGTTTACATACACCAAGTAAACTGAGTTTAGGTGTATGTTATTCCTTTTTAGAATATGTAGTAAACTAAATTCACGTGAGACCTATATGTAAACTTAAATTACGTTACCTTTCTACGTAAACTTAAATCAAACAAATCGATGTAGATAGACAAACGTGAAATTAACAACAACTATAAACATCCATAAATCATAGAGCAAATGATAAATAGAAACTCGAAGAAATTTATGAAATTCACTTACTTGTATTAATTGAGTACGTATCAATGGAAGAGATGTTGATTCAATTGACGATTTTAGTAGGTATCGATTGCATATCCATGGTGGTTTGTGGGTGAAAAAGGGGTGAGGGTTCAGAATGATAGTAAAAGAAGGGTTTTTAGAAATTTAGAAGAAGAGGGTAATTTTGGTATTATAGTAAAAAATTTAATAAATTTGGGTGTAACTATGATTATATGGGGTGAAACTAGAAAGAGTCTTGAAGTAATCAAAGTAAATGAAAATATATTACTCCCTCCGTTTCAAAATGAGTGTCGCTTTAGCCAAAAAAATTTGTTTCAAAATGAATGTCACTTTCAGTTTCCAATGCAATAATAACTTTTTCTTTTCAATTGTACCCTCCAATTAATACTCAGTACACTACTTCCAAAGTATTACTTTTAAAACTAACCAATAGTTAATAAGGATAATTTGGTAAAATAACCATTCTTTTTCTTTTAATCATTGCATTTCTTAATATGTGTGTAAACACCTAAAACGACACTCATTTTGAAACGGAGGGAGTATATACCTATGTGCTATATTGAATTGGCCCATCTTGTAAGAAGAAGAGGAATGGGATCGCCGGGAATAATTTCCATTTGATTGGTTAATTAATTTATAAACTCATACTCTTTTTTTTTTTTTTTTGTGTGTGTGAGAATAAACTGATATTGGTTTTTTGAACGAAAGAAAACCGATATTGGTATTATTACCAATACAACAATAACTAACATGAACATGAGGCTGAATTCCAATTGTATTTTTTATACTAAAACTTAACGAAAAATGATTGAGTATAAAAATATTGTTATCAAATACAGTATTGTGTCGAGTATATTTTTAAAATATGTGTAAAAATTTAAAGATAAAAAGCAAGAGAGAAATAAAAATAAACACGTAAAGGGTTAGTTTTTTGATATCTTACTTAATATTAATCAAAGGTGGTCTGATTAGTGCAAAACCCTAACCCTAATTGCAGCCCTACCCCACTTTATGCATTCTTAAGTATGATTTTGGCGCCTCAGGTCAGTCTAAATCACCCAACTAACTCAATTAATTAACTGGGACCCCATTAATCCTTTACTGCATCGCTTCCTGGACCCTATAATTACCTCAATCGTCTTATTTCCATCGTTTCACTCAACTATTTCCAAACCCTATGTTAATTAAATACAATCCAACTAATTTTGCATTGAAGCAATCTAGATTTGCGCTGCTCAAGGCCATAACCATCCAGATTTGCGCTGCTCAAGATGATAAGTTGGTTTGCTGAAAGAGCTTACAGCTCATACACTCATTAATGCGAAGACTTTCAACTGCATTTTATGTGCTAAATAAAAGTTTGTCTTACAATGCCCTCGACATCTGATTAATTACACACCATTGAGACACGCAACTTATAGACATCATTTATTTCTTTGTCTCAAGGCCAAATCGAATTTCTCAAGTCCTATGATCTATTCCTATAAATATGAGTTACTCTGAGTTTTGTTTGTGCCATTCTCTCAAAATATACTTTAAGTTCATATCAGGGTGCATCTGAAACCATCACGTTAGAAAGCCAATCTTGCATACTCACTCATGGCAAACAAAGGTTAGTTTTCATGTTTTCATGTATGGTTTTTTTTATAATATGACATATCTTCATAAATACTGATGATGTTGTTGGTTTGTAGGAAAAGCTCCAACGTTAACGAAATTTGATGAGATTGTTGGTGGAAAAATTGAGTTCCAGATCCACGGTAGAGTGCTTAACCTGTGGACTACTCCTGACCGTTTCAATGCAACTGAAGTTGGCATGATGCATATGATATTGGTGGATCCTGAGGTAATTGAGCCGGTTTGTAATTGATATAAGGGATTTAGATACGCGCATTGCACTTTACGGACTGCTTCGTGTTTTATTTTCAGTATGCGGTAATTTAATTCAATCTGTTTTGCTTTGGTTTTGTTGTAAGGCATGAAAATTCATGCAAGTGTGAGAAAGAATATGTTACCTATGTTTAAGGATCACTTTGAAGAAAGGTAGTCTACACTTTGCTCTAATTATTTTGCAAATGACCCATGTTCATTTAAAACTTATAATTTACATCGAATAACTGTACTGCCGTGTGATTGTGCTCCTGCAGAATGAATGAGGCGAACGTGGAACTTGCATGCGACGCATCTACAACTAAGGAGCCGAGGATTGTGTCTGTCAAGGTTGAAGATTCTGATTGATTGTCATGCAACTTCACAATGTCTGCGTTTCTTTTAAATGTGTTATGTGGTTTTCTGTTTGTTCCCAGTTAGACTCATCTATGGTCTTTTTATTCTGTTTTGTCATTTCTTAATTTAACATGCATAATATTGCATGTAATTTTGGCTGTAGTGATTAATGACTCTTTTGAATTGTCTAATGGATTTGGTTCTACTATGTATTATCAATTAATATTTGAAAGCAAGCTATTACGTTTTATATAAATTCATCATTGCAACTTCCATCGTTTGTGGTTTACAAGGGTTGATCTGCATAATGGTGTTTTGTATCCTCAATGGCCTCCAACATGTTTACTGCAACCGTAATTACAATCTTATTTGAAGACAAATAATTAATTATCCTATTTTACTCAAGAAAATCCGCAATTACGGTTGCCGTGATTTAGCATACGAGCTATCTGGAATGAAGCATGTTCATAGCAAATTGAAAAGAGCTCACAAACTGAACTACTTTTAGAAATTATAATAATTAACCCACATAATATAAATGCTTATTTGTATGTGTTTGTTATCGTTGCCGTAATTTCAATCTCATTTGAAAACAGAAAATATATGAACTAAATTACTCAGTGAAATATTCGTGGTTACGGTTGCCGTAATTTAGCATATATGGACTCCATGGAATGTAGCAGTTGCATAGCAAACTGAAAACAGCACACAAATGAACTACTTTGAGGAATTATAATAATTAAAAAGGTTCCTTGATTTAGAATAAAAAGACCGTAATTACAGTTGCCGTGATTTAGAATCTGAACTATTTATAATGAAGCAGGCGCATAGCAAATTGAAAATAGCTCACAAATGAAACTACTTTTAGAGATTATAATAATTAACCCTCACAATATGAATGCGTATTTATATGTTTTTGTTATGGTTGCCGTAATTTCAATCTCATTTGAAAACAGAAAATATAGTCTGTTTATTACTCAGGAAACATCTGTAATTACTATTGCCGTAATTTAGAATCTAGGAAAATGCTATTTCTCTATAAAAATAGCATCAAGAATTTTTCAACTGCCAAGTTTTATTTGCATGATTTATTTGTTCACTTCCTATTTTTCAGCCACACCTCCTTGAATTGTGGTAAATAATGCATTGTGATTGGCTGCTCTTTTTTCTTGAAGAATTCTTGATGTTATTTTTCTAGAGATATAGCATTGCTCTAGAATCTATGTACTCCATGTTTATAACAGCGTCTATATATTCTGTTAAGTTATTACTCAGTAAATATATCTGTTATGGTTGCATATTGATCGAGAGTCTATAACAGACCCGCGCGATAGCGCGGGTTTAAAGTCTAGTATGAACTTAAATCAATTGATAGGACATTGTATTATATGTGTAACGCTGACGTGTACCTCAATTATTTTGATGTTGAAATAATATGGCTATGAAAGAGGTGGTGGGCCTTTATGCTTCTTGGCTCTTGCAAACGTTTGCTGTTACGTTGCATTCTTGCCTTTGACCTTAATTAGCAGTCCAATTTGACTCATGTGATGTAAGAACATATGCTATGTTTCTTTTTACCACTACGCTATGAAGCACAGGCATTCTTTGAATTAGGCGTGTCCCGGTGTCGGACACCCGTCAGTGTCCGACACGACACCTATAATTACACCGTATTATGTCATTTTCTCAAATTATTATCCGTGTCGTGTCCGGTGTCCGTGTCTATGTCCGTGCTTCATAGCCACTACGTGAATCCTCCTAGACCATTCATTCATTCAAATTGTTTCATTGCATCTCTCAAGAACAATTGCCAGACATAATGTCTAAGCCTTTGAAGCTTGAGTCTTTTGCAATCTAAGAGAAAGGCTTTGCGTTTGTGATATATCAAGCCTAGATTGATTTGTTGTCGTTTGTGTAAACTGATGCGCTATAGCAGTGTTCAGTTTAGGGGAGGATTTTATTAGGATTCTGTACTTGCAAAAAAGTACGGTAAGAGATTCTAGGATTCTAGGGTTTTAGACTGATTATTGGATGCCTTGAGAATGCTCTCAAGAGTGGTATTTATAGCCTTCTATGGGCTTGGGTTTCTGTTGCTTGGTTCCCAAGCAACAGGGGTATTTAAGTATTTTAGGGCCTTTCAGGCGGTTTCTAGAAGCTTCTAGGAGTTTAGTAAGGCGGCGCCCCTGAGCGAGCGCGCCAGGCCAAAGGAACCCTTCTGGAGGGCGCCAGAGTCCTTCTGGAGGGCTTGGAGCCTTTCTGGAGGGCTTCTAAGCCTTTAGGAATATTATGACGGTTCACAGCCTCCCAAGCACGAGTCTTGGGACAAGGCGAAGTGATTGACTTGCTTGAAAAATTTTAAGTCATACTTATTGTTGCTTCGAGAACTCCCCTGAGGCGGTCTCGGAACGCGCCGGAGCCCCCGAGGGTTCGTATATGATTGAAGTTTAAAGCGTCCCCTTAAGGCGACCTTAAAGTATGTTAGTAGTCCCTAAGGGGGGTGCATTATATGCTGATCATACTTACTACGCTGTAGCCCCCCAAGCACGAGTTTTGGGACAAGGCGAAGTGGTTTGTGGGTCTTCTGGTTAACTCGTCGGTGCTCTGTCTATAAGGAATCTTTCTATGTTTTTGTGCGCGGTTCTGGAACTTATTTATACCTTTTTTTAAGAGGAATTCGTCGTATTTCGCGTATTTTCTTAATTTCGAATTTTGTTTGTGCTGTTGCTTAGTCAATTTGCGCCATTGGCGATCTCAGGTTCTTTGATTGCTTAATGTTTATTGAAGGATGACTTTAGTTGGACGAACCGCCGGTTTTCTGGAGGTTGGGCAAGTTCAACAGTCGACTCCCGCCAGAGCCTCTATTAAGGTTGGCGTTTCGGAGGCTCGCGGCGAGCTTAACAGTCGACCCTTGCCAGAGCCTCTATCAAGGTTGGCATTGATGGGGGCTCGCTGATCCTGTGAATCAGATTCGTTTCTTTTGTCTTTAATTTTAAGCGAGTTATTACAGTCGACCCGGCCAGAGCCTTTATCAAGGTTGGCGTTGTGGGGCTCGCGGCGAGCTTATCGTCGACCCTTGCCAGAGCCTTTATCAAGGTTGGCATTGATGGGGGCTCGCAGATCCTTTGGATCATCTTCGTTCTTTTTAATTTTAAGCGAGTTATTACAGTCGACCAGGCCAGAGCCTTTATCAAGGTTGGCGTTGTGGGGCTCGCGGCGAGCTTATCGTCGACCCTTGCCAGAGCCTTTATCAAGGTTGGCATTGATGGGGGCTCGCAGATCTTTTGGATCATCTTCGTTGTCGTTTTTTGGGCGCCAAGTTGATCCGTAGATTGTAGTAGCACCTGAACAAACAGAAAATTGCAAAGTATTTTTTTAGAAAGTAGGGTGCCCTGTTAAAAACCTGCAAAACAAATCTCAAAGGTCGTAAAAGGCTAGAATAACTCCGTGTTTCATCTTCAAGCTCTAAATGGTGGGATCATTGCTTTCTACATTTCATTTTGCGTGTTATTTGGCGAGTTCTTTTTTGTTTAATCTCGCACCTGGCGGGCTTGTTTGCCTTCCAAACTTTTCATCTGAAATATAACGTTACTTCCGAACTTCCAAGATAAATAAGAGAGTTTTAATCATCCTCAATCATATTCAAAGGGAACTATTTCATCTCTGTCTACCTCCTATTTAGCTTGCCTATATTTTCTACTCTTCTTCTTCTCTTCTTCATCCTTCTACTTAAATTGGGAATAAATATCTTATTCAATTTTACTCTTTTTGGTTCTCCTACTAACTCGGGACTATCTCGCCCATTAACTTATCATTCTCCTATTAAATTCGAACTAACTCCCCCATCCTATACTCCTTCTTTTCCTCCTGCTAACTTGAATTTTGACTTGCTTGGTATTTTGTTCTCTATGTCCCTACCCCCTCCTATGAAGTTAGAACTAAGTAGTCTTCTGTTCCATTTTATTCTTCTATTCGGGCCCATTTTGTCTTTATCCTAACATGTGGCTATTAGACTAATACTTATGTTCTACTAAGCAGTTAGTTCAGTTTGCAAAGTAAATGGTGCATAGAAGGGGTTCCCAGGAAAGAGAGGTGGGTCACCTGGACCACTTAAATACCAAGGCTTTCCTTGACAGAATCCCTTTTATGTGACCTTTTAACAATACTACACTTCACTTGTGCCATTGGGTACCTAGGATAGTTAAAGGGTGTTGTAATAATTTTGCTAGTGACAAAGGTATACTTATAGCTATTTTACTCTAGCTCTTCTACTGCTAAATGAATTACGTCTTTTATTTAAGTATACTATTCTATTTTTTCTCGCGTTAAAGGGAACTATTTCTTCTACCTATATTTATCATCCTCTTCTTTCTCATATTAAGTTGTGGCTTAACTCACCTAGTTGAATTGGAACTAACTCGCCCATTATCCTATTTCTTACTCCTCTTACACTCGCTCTCCCACTAGAATAGATACTAAATATTTTGTTGCTGAAACAGTAGATTAGCGACGAATAGTAACAGTCGGTTGGTCGTCCACATCTTATGTATATGCACCAAAAAACAATTCCAAAATAAATGAGGCTGTCAACTCATACAAATAATTTTTTTTTTTTTAAAGATATAAGCCATCAGTTTTGCTTTTGGATTACCTCAGATATACAGTTGTTATACACTTAAAGATCAGAAAGATGAAACCTGATTGTTTTAATTTTCTCTTGAGTCTTGAGTGACGTTGTTACAGTTGTGCAGTGTTCCCTTGGGGTGTTCATCCGAGCACCTGGTTCTTAGGCATTGACATTTATATTTACTGATAAAGTTTGTTAGAGTACATTCGCATGTTAGGGGAAATAGATTAACATTGATATCCTGTTATCAGAAATTATTGGAGAAAAGCTGAATACCGAGAGAATGTAGATTTATATGCTGGTACGCTAATGTAACAAATTTGCAAGTCAATCGAAAAGTTTAATTAGTTTGTACTTTAACCAATTTGCCAACTAGGTCACCTGAACCAAAATGTGCAGCTTGTGTAGTTGACCTAACCTTTATGACATATAGTGATTGAGTATAGTAGCATAGTTATCAAAGGATATATAGTAAGGTAATTAAAGTTCAAATATTTGGGAGAGAAAACATGATTAGTAGAAAATCAGAAAATAACAAAACTGAATATGTGGGGAGTCTCTAATATATGAAAATCGCCTTACTTGCAAAAAGTGGAAATATATTGTCTCCAAATATATTGAACATAAAATTTTCTTCAAATCTAAAAGTGTAGATATATTTTCTCAAAGTATATTGGAAACATAGAACCTGGTATTCCTTCGAAAGTGAATTGCTTCAGGGTGGGAGAATCACTCTGAGAGAGTATGTCGTCGCCGAGATTTTGAGACTTGATGCTGGTTTGGTCTTCACTAGTCATCGTCTTTTCGAGATCGCCGCGAGGTCCAGCAGCATTTTGTGCAGCTCCAAGGGCACACATAAATTTGAGAATAAAGAAAATAAAGTGAAAATAAAAAACTCATTTAACAGAATTAAGCAAAAGATGCATCCAACTTTTGAACGTATCATCATATAATTGTAACATACTGTATGTAAGCGGTGTTTCGTATTAACAATTCTCATTAGCATTTAATTTTCGAGAAGCAGTTGAGTATGGACACACGAATTTCGAGAAGCAGTTGACCATGAACAGACAAATAATGTTCTAGTATCAAAAAACTCTTTTGATAGCGTGATGAAAAGAAAATTGGTTTGAAACAGTACGATCCTTTGAAACACTCTGAATTCATGTTAATAAAACATTTTATCCCAAACCATAAAATACAAATTCATCGATTGTAGTACATATGACAAAGCCACTGATTTATTACAAGCTAAATATTGAATCCTATTCAAAATAAAAGTGCTAACTAGCTAACAATATATGCATATCGATCACATCAAAAACGATAAAGCATACGATGATACTTAGGGGGTGTATTGGATTAGGATTTTAAAAGACTATTTTAATAAAAAAAAAGTCTTTAAGATTTTAAAAGACTGTGTGAGATTGTATTGATTCTGTGAGATTTTAAAAGATTTTTTATGTAAAAGACTTTATACACTCAAGATTTTAATGGATTTATCACACTGACTTTTAAGGATTTCAAAGGATTTTATGGGATTTTAAAATTTTAAAGGATTCAATGAATTTTAGGGGAAAAAAGAACAAACTTACAAGTGTGAATGATAAAAATAATGAACAAATAAATTCTAGCGTTTGAATAAAGAAAAATAAAACCAATAAAAAATTCTTTTACTATTGATTTTAAAATTTTAAGGATTTTATGGATTTTATAAGATTTTAAGGGACTAAAAAACACTCTTAACACATTATTCTCCATACACATTTTTTATTCACAAAATTCAATTGTACATATTTAAAATTATGACAGCCCTTACAAATCTTTCAAAAACAAAATATTGTGTCAGCCCTCATTTTGTGTTTGAAATTAGAGAAGTCGTTTGAGTTTTTCTAAGAGAGGTGAGAGAGAGAGAGAAGAGAGGAGAGAGGGAGAGAGAGAGAGAGAGAGAGAGAGAGAGAGAGAGAGAATGGAGAGATAGAGAGACGAAGAGAGAAAGGAGAGAGGGGGGAGGGGAGAGAGAGAAGGGAGAAGAAAGAGATAGTAACTTTTAAATGAAAAACAATCCCAAGAAATCTCATCTTTTCATGAAAGACTTTTTCTTGTTAAAATTACACTACAAAATCCCACAAAATCCATCAAAATCCAATTTATTAAACAATCCTTCGAAATTTGAATGATTTTGAATACCATGAGACTTTTTTTAAGTGATGAAAAGTCTTGATTGAATACCTCAAGACTTTTTTAAAATGAAAAAGAGTCTTGATTGAATACCACAAGACTTTTTTTAAGTTGCAAAAAGTCATGATTGAATACCACAAGACTTTTTCATAATTAAAAAGTCTTTTAAAATCCCATAGAATCCTAATCCAATACATCCCCCTTAGACAAACAGCGACATATTTGGTTCAATTAACGAAGTAATTATGTTATAACTATGCGACGATGGATCCATAAATATCGAGAAGGATAGAAACTGATTAAAATAAAATGACCATGGGTGTGTTGATGGCGTACTGGCATAGTATCGTGAACGACGGCTTCTTTGTGCGATTGCCATGGTTGTGAGGTCCTGAGGTTTGATGGCGGTTTGATCTTCGCTGGCCATTCTTTTCGTGATCGCCGGGAAGGTTTTTAGGTTTAAGAGTGTGGTCTAGGTTAGTTTTACCGTTTCCCACAGACGGCGCCAACTGTACTTGCAAAAAAGTATGTAAGAGAATGCTCTCAAGAGTGGTATTTATAGCCTTCTATGGGCTTGGGTTTCTGTTGCTTGGTTCCCAAGCAACAGGGGTAGTTAAGTATTTTAGGGCCTTTCAGGCGGTTTCTAGAAGCTTCTAGGAGTTTAGTAAGGCGGCGCCCCTAGCGAGCGCGCCAGGCCAAAGGAACCCTTCTGGAGGGCGCCAGAGCCTTTCTGGAGGGCTTGGAGCCTTTCTGGAGGGCTTCTAAGCCTTTAGGAATATTATGACGGTTCAGATTCATTGCAATTAGAAGTTTACTTGTAGGGTAAGAAAGTGTGTAAAAGGCTATATAAGGGCCAAATGCATGTTTCAATGTGTGGTGAGTTAGGTCAAATTGTGACAACACCGTGATTTAGTTGAAATTAAAAAGTGTAGTTTTTATCTGAATCACGATTATTCATTATGATTCTGAAAATCTACAGTGAATTCAAACATTCAATTACCAACTTTATTGCACAAATGTGGCCACCCTTACATGCTACAAGTACAACATATGTTTATTCATTCAAGAAAAGGGTTGTCGGTATAACCAAGAACTGGATCAGAAGTGCAGAATGTCTCCATATTATACCTGTTTAGGGGAGCATTAAGTGCAAATCTCTTTGTCAAATCTGGATTAGTTATGAATAAACGACCGTAAGCAATAAGATCTGCCCTATTTTCAGCTATAGCATTGATCCCATCTTGTCTTTCATAGCCTCCTGTAACCATGAAAGTGCCATTGAAAGCCTTTCTCATTGGCACCAAGTTGTGCAGACATTCGGTTTTTTCATCAATAGTTTCCTTTATGGATTCTACCATATGACAATATAGAATACCATATTTATTGAGGGCATTAACCATGTAAAGCCCCAATGCATTCGGATTTGAGTCTCCACATTCTTCGAAATCTGAAAAAGGTGATAATTTTATTCCAACTTTTTCCGCACCTATCTCATTTACAACAGCTTCAACAATTTCCAAAACAAATCTACAACGGTTCTCAAGAGTTCCGCCATATTCATCTGTTCTGTCATTCGCTTGATCTTTCATGAATTGCTCAAGTAGGTAGCCAGTAGCCCCATGAATTTCAACCCCATCAAAACCTACATTGCGCACCACAATTAGTACACAAAATGTTTTCCTGTTATAAAAGTCAAAATAATTATGAAAATTTAGAGTTACAAAAATGTGAAATTTAGAGACGTCGGATTTTGTGATTTTTTTTGTCTTTAGTTTACGTCTTATTCTGGCCTCTCTTATATTGAAGCATTTTGAATTTTCGGAGAGATTGGTAAAGATAAGTGAAGTTACCAGCTTCAATAGCATTTCTTGCAGCAAGTTTAAAGTCATTGACAATATTAGGAATTTCTTCTGTTCTTAGCCTCCTCGGTTGTGTGAATTGTGATATTTCAATACCATCGCCTCCAATTCGTTGTCTTAGTTGCTTGTCTGTAGAAGATATCGGTGCTTGTCCATTTGGTTGATAAACTGGTTAGAAGAATTGTATGGAAAATGAGAATACAATATTACATGTGTATAATAAATGTGTAGAATACATGCATTTAAATTTGTAATTAAACTAGTGAACATAAAATCAATATCAATTCCCACCTAGAAATAATACTGAAAAATCAGAAAAAAAAAAATTGCTAATTTGATAAAACTAAATGCGTACCAGAATTAGAAACCCTTCCAACATGCCAAATTTGACAGAAGAATGTAGCACCTTTGGCATGAACAGCATCCACGATAGGTTTCCACGCTACAACTTGCTCTTTTGTCCATATGCCAGGTGTGTTTGAATACCTTCGCATAATATATAATAAAAAACAGAATTGCATTCAGCATATTATTGATCTATAGTTGCACTTACCATTAGAATTTAGAATTACTTAGTTGAAGTTAGTTAAAGATAGTTATGAAATTGGTTTGTATTAATTGCAAGTTACCCTTGAGCAGTTTCAGAGACCCCGGTAGGTTCAGATATGAGAAGTGTGAGAAAATAGAAAAGAGTACAGTACTAAACAAAGAAAAAGAACTTGTTGTGTCGTGGAATAACCACTGCCCTGAAAGCGAATTCGGCAAGACCTCGATGCAATCTGAGTACCGACCGCTCCCCAAGGTTAACACAACGAGCCTATGAACACGTGCACTCGTGGCCTTAGGCTATGGAAAACACAGAACAAATGCCCAGATCAATTAGGAGTGAAAAAGGAAATTTTGATGAAAAATGATCGCATTAAGAAAATTATCTCTCCCCTTCCACTTGGTTCAGACCTTTAATATAACATTTGAGTGTCAAAAACGGTTCCCTTGATTTACTGTAACAGCCAAGTCAAACCCTTAATAATAGCCCAATAATTATACGTTATTAGGCAATAAGGAAGAATAGTCAAAGCTGTTTGATAACTGAATAAAAGTGTTTAAATGAAAGATATTTCAAATAATAAAAAGAGGGATCTGACTATCAAAAGCAATTAAAGAGAAATAAGGGAAGGTAATTCTCAAACGTTTTACCAATGTGGGACACATGTGTATAATCAATTTTGCCATTGTCCAACAATCCCCCACCAATGGAAAAATGGAAAAACAAAAGAAAGACAGAAAGAACATAGAAAATCTGGGCAAAAGAAGGATTAACACTTAAGTACCAATATCATAATGATTGAATTGATACGTAGTGAAGTAAGGCAACAATTTTGTCTAGATAGTGAATTACTCTTGAACTATCGGCTTCAATTGAGACCCCTACAACACATGTATTACCTTAGAATCTGTGATTTCCGCGATAGTTAAAACACACGCTTTTAAAGGCCATGCGTACACCTTGGATTCTCATGAGTGCTCTAGAAAAATAGCCAAGATTTTTCATAGAAGGCGGCCCACCTTCACACTCAAGTAGGTAAATTCATCAAGTGCGTCTCAAAAGCACCACCATAAAAGGCTATGAATTCATTAAGAACATAAAAATGTTCAACCTCAAATTAAACAAGCGGCGAGTTCATCAAGTCCGTCTCATAAGGACCACCCAAAATTAGGGCTATGAACTCATTTAAGAGCTATAAGCTCAACCTATTCACAATGCATTACCACATGTCATAGAGATGGGAGGTGTAATGCAATAGAGTATTCATATGGTTTCGTTTGACCAAGAATGGGATCCACCATATTTTCCTCAACACATAGGCTTAAGCCCCATCTCCCTCGACGATTCAAGCACTAATTTCCTTGTTAGACCTTTGGTGAGAGGATCCGCCAAGTTCCTTTCAGATCTAACAAACTCCAAAGAGATCACACCATTTTTCAACAATTCTCTAACTGAACTGTGTCTTACACGTATGTGTCTCCTCTTTCCATTATACACATTATTCATTGCTACACCAATAGCTGCTTGTGAATCACAATGAAGAGAAATCGGTACAGACCGTTTCCCCCACAATGGCACATCAGTCAACAAGTTTCTCAACCATTCTGCTTCTTGACCTGCTAGATCAAGAGAGATGAACTCTGACTCCATAGTGGAACGTGCTATACAAGTTTGTTTGGAAGACTTCCATGATATGGCACCTCCACCTAAAGTAAAAATATATCCACTGGTGGAACTCACTTCATCATTATCAGTAACCCAATTTGCATCACAAAATCCTTCTAACACAGCAGGAAATTTAGAAAAATGCAAACACAAATCCATAGTACCTTTAAGATACCTGAGTAAACGACGAAGTGCAATCCAATGTTCATTACCTGGATTGTGAGTATATCTGCTGAGTCTACTCACGGCATATGCTATGTCAGGTCTAGTACAATTCATGAGAAACATAACACTGCCTATGATTTTAGCATATTCAACTTGTGAAACACTAGAACCATTGTTTTTCTTAAGATGTATGCTAGAATCATAGGGAGTTTTCACAGGTAATTCATCATAACAATTAAATTTTTTCAATATCTTTTCGATATAATGCGACTGACTTAACGAAAAACCATTGTCAATTTTTCTCATTTTAATTCCTAGAATCACATCAGCTTCTCCTAGATCTTTCATATCAAAATGAGAAGATAAAAATGATTTGGTCTCTTTCACTACAGTCACATTAGTACCAAAAATTAGCATGTCATCAACATATAGACATATTATCACACATTCTTGTCCAAATAATTTAGAGTAAACACAAGTGTCAGATGAATTCACAACATAACCGTCACTTACAAGAGTATGGTTAAATTTTTCATACCATTGTTTAGGAGCCTGCTTAAGGCCATAT
Source organism: Medicago sativa (assembly GCF_051527215.1). NCBI lineage: Eukaryota > Viridiplantae > Streptophyta > Magnoliopsida > Fabales > Fabaceae > Medicago > Medicago sativa. The sequence continues at coordinate 1,461,820 of NC_140753.1, read as the reverse complement.
AAAGATTTTCTCAACTTACACACTTTGTTCTCTTGACCTTGAATCACATAGCCCTCGGGTTGCTCCACATAAATTTCCTCTCTCAGGTCACCATTAAGAAAAGCCGTTTTTACATCCATTTTATGTACTACAAGTCCATGAATAGCGGCCAAGGCAACTAGAGAACGAATTGTAGCAATCTTAGTAACGGGAGAGTATGTATCAAAATAGTCAATTTCTTTCTTTTGTGTGTACCCTACAACTACCAATCTGGCCTTAAATTTATCAATGGTTCCATCAGTTCTTAGTTTCTTTCTAAAAATCCATTTACATCTAATTGGTTTACTTCCCTTAGGCAAATCAACTAGTTCCCAAGTATGATTGGACATGATAGAATCTAATTCACTATTGATCGCCTCTTTCCAAAAGTTAGCATCAATAGAAGTTACTGCCTCATTATAAGTTTTAGGGTCATCCTCAATAAGAAAAGTAGACACAAATGCATGATTTATTTTATCAACATCATTATTTTCTACCAAAAAAGTAGTAATAAAATCTGGTCCAAAACTACTTTCTATTCTTTGCCTTTTACTTCTCCTAGGTTCATTAGCTTGTACATTTGTACCAGAGGAAGAAACAGGCAAGGATAAAGGCGTTAAAGTAGTAATATGAGAACCACTAACATCATCAACATGTTTCTTAAAAGGAAATTCTTGTTCAAAAAATTCTGCATTCCTAGATTCACAAATAGAATTATCATTCAAACACAAGAATCTATAAGCAGCACTATTTTGAGCATATCCAATAAACACACAATCAAACGTTTTGGTGCCTACATTATTCCTCTTGAAATCCGGCAGTCCCACCTTAGCTAGACATCCCCATACTTTTAAAAAGTTTAAATTAGGTGCAAATCCTTTCCACAATTCATAAGGGGTTTTATCTAGCCGTTTATGAGGGACTCTATTTAGTATATAACAAGCTGACAGAACAGCTTCCCCCCACATTTGGTTGGACATACCAGAACTCAATAACATAGCATTCATCATTTCTTTAAGCGTTCTATTTTTCCTTTCAGCTATACCGTTTTGTTGAGGAGTATAAGGGGCACTAGTTTCATGGACAATCCCATTTTTTTCACAAAATTCCCTAAGGAAATTAGTTCCATATTCACCACCCCTATCAGACCTAATCCTCTTAATTTTACGGTCCAACTGGTTTTCAACTTCTGCCTTATATTTTAAAAACATCGCTTCAGCCTCATCTTTCGAATTTAGAAGATAAACTTTGGTATATCTAGAAAAATCATCTATAAATGTAACATAATATCGTTTACCTCCTCTGCTGACCGTGTTTTTAAAATCAGCCAAATCTGAGTGAATTAATTCAAGTAATTCAGTAGATCTATTTGTGACATGCTTAAAAGGCTTCTTTGCATACTTTGCTTCAACACATATAGGACACTTAGAAAATAGATTAATATCCAGCACATTAATTAAATTCATATTTCTAAGTTTCTTAATGGAATTCACATTCACATGTCCTAGCCTACCATGCCACAAGTTAACATATTCAGCGATATAAACAGAACCAACAACAGACATATTATTAGATGCAACAGAAATGGTGTTCAGTACAAATAAACCATTAGCAAGATATCCCTTCCCTACAAATACCCCATTCTTTGTTATAACTGCTTTATCACCTTCAAAAACCAATTTTAATCCAGCTCTATTAAGCAAGCTACCAGAAATTAGGTTCCTACGCAGGGAGGGAACATATAAAACATCACTCAAAGATAAAGTTTTTCCAGAAGTAAGTTTAAGGAGAATCTTTCCTTTACCAAGCACTCCAGCTGTAGCAGAATTTCCCATAAGGACACACTCTCCATCGGCAGCATCCTCAATCTGGTGGAAAAGCTCTTTGTTGGCGCATAAATGTTTAGACGCGCCGGTATCTAGAATCCAGTCTACTTTGTTGTCAACCAGGTTTGCTTCCACTACCACCGCAGCTATCACTTCTTCATTTTCTGCTAGATTTGCTTGAGGTGCTGATGGTGCCGCATTCTTCTGGTTATTGCTTTGTTGTCCTTGTTTCATGTGACACTGGTATGCTTTGTGACCTAATCTGCCGCAGACATAGCAAGAAATTGTTCTCTTTTGAATATTGTTATCGCCTTTCTTAGGACCAATATGTTTATTCCGTTGTTCATTTTTCTGGAACTTCTTTCCTTTGCCTTTGGACCTGTTTTTATCAACAAACTCAACAACATTAGCATTAACTGAATTTGTAGAAAATGAAACATGCTTATCTTTAAGTCTATTGGCCTCTTCAGTCTTCATATGATTGATTAGTTCTTGAAGTGACAAATCTCTCTTCTTGTGTTTGAGTTGGTTGCGGTAGTCACTCCATGATGGTGGAAATTTCTCGAGAAGCACGTTAGCTTGAAGTATCTCACACATCTTCATTTCTTCATTCAGAACTTCACCAACCAGATTCTCATATTCATGAATCTGCTCCATAATAGGCTTGTTATCCACCATTTGAAAACGCAGCCAATTTCCTACCACATATTTCTTCTTTCCAGCATCATCATCACCATAACGTTTAACCAGAATTTCCCATATCACCTTTGCAGACTTCTGATTAATGAACAAATCGAAGAGATTATTTGCCATATGATTCAGCAAATGACATCTAACAATTTTGTTGTCCTTTTCATATTTCTTCTTAGCCTCATCATTGGCTTTCTTGGTTTCTGCAGACGGTGGAGTGACTGCAGGTGTAGCGGGAGTAGCAGGAGTAGATGACTCAGTAGAGTCAACAACATCAGCAGGAGGCTCTTCAAATAACACATAATCAACCTCTAAGGCTTCAAATAGAATCAGTAGTCTTTGTGACCACCTCTTGTAATTTGTGCCATCTAGAGGTTCCAATTTTGACATATCTGGAATGATCTTTGAGGCATTCATAGTCATCTTTGTTCAGTACTGTAATTAATTTATAAAATAAAAAAAAATTCGCTTTCAGATTGTGAGAAAATAGAAAAGAGTACAGTACTAAACAAAGAAAAAGAACTTGTTGTGTCGTGGAATAACCACTGCCCTGAAAGCGAATTCGGCAAGACCTCGATGCAATCTGAGTACCGACCGCTCCCCAAGGTTAACACAACGAGCCTATGAACACGTGCACTCGTGGCCTTAGGCTATGGAAAACACAGAACAAATGCCCAGATCAATTAGGAGTGAAAAAGGAAATTTTGATGAAAAATGATCGCATTAAGAAAATTATCTCTCCCCTTCCACTTGGTTCAGACCTTTAATATAACATTTGAGTGTCAAAAACGGTTCCCTTGATTTACTGTAACAGCCAAGTCAAACCCTTAATAATAGCCCAATAATTATACGTTATTAGGCAATAAGGAAGAATAGTCAAAGCTGTTTGATAACTGAATAAAAGTGTTTAAATGAAAGATATTTCAAATAATAAAAAGAGGGATCTGACTATCAAAAGCAATTAAAGAGAAATAAGGGAAGGTAATTCTCAAACGTTTTACCAATGTGGGACACATGTGTATAATCAATTTTGCCATTGTCCAACAAGAAGACCACCTTCAGAGGCCCTTTGAGAATAATATAGGACAGCATGCTGTTGAGGAATGTTGTTGTATGATCTTTGTCTGGTCAACGGTGCCAAAACAACTCTAAAATCAAATCAATAGGGTGAGTGAATATTTTAAACAATTTTATGGTTGAAGCAAGCATAATAAATGGAATTAAAACATATTATATACCTATGAGATAGATTGTATTTGCCCATCTTGTAAGGAGTAAGAAGAAGTGGAATGGGATCACCAACCATAATTTCCATTTGATTAGTTAATCAATTATGAACTGATACTGATATATAATGAGGAAAATATACACTTGAATATGAAGTTGGAGGATATTTTTTTTATATATTATAAAAACTGGAAAGTAGTATCAGCATTTATGCTTTTTGCTGACCATTCCTTTCGTTACTGGTTATATATCGTTTTCATATTGAAAAATTCTTATTGTTAGACTTGGACAAGAAATGTAAAAATTCTACATGGCAGGCACCACTCTTCTACAGTCAGTCAAAACCAAAAACTTGATTGGTCAAATATCAAATTTTTAAGAATTCTTAATTCTTTTATAACAAAATAGCATTTGTGTTTCATATTTTCCCGGTGGTTTTTTTTCTTATTCTTTGTTACCATGCCATAGGTACAAAGCTTCAACCACAGTTTAGTGGTAGTACCTGAATTATATCTCAAGTTGAAACAATACTTGAAAGTCCTTGAGTTAGGCTTGGATTTGAAAATTTTGTGGTTCAACCGGGTAAATTAGGAATCAAATTCACTTCAGATATTTTCAAAATCAATAACAATGTCAATTCTTAGTATCACAGTAGTTACAATAGAATAGCAATTTAAAAAATTCGGGTACTACAACAATCCTTTCATTAACACAAAGCTCAAATGGTATTACAAAAATCAGGTACATAATAGTTCTACACACTGTGTGTCATAGCACAGAAGCTAGTATGAGAAGAATGAAAAAAAAAAAAATATAACTATAATTAACAAAATTCTTATTTAAGTGGCCAAATTCACTACAAAACCAATGTGTAAGAAGAAGAAAACTTATTAATATGGAGGTCCACCCTTGGATGCTACAATACAACATTGTTTTCTTCATTCGAGAAATGGATAGTCAGTGTAACCAACAACCGGATCAGAAATATAGAATGTCTCCCTATTATACTTGTTGAGAGGAGCATTGAGTGCAAATCTCTTTGGCAAATCTGGATTCGCTAAGAACAAACGACCATAAACTACAAGATCTGCCTTGTTTTCAGCTATAGCATTGATCCCGTCTTGTCTGTCATAGCCTCCTGCAGCCATGAAAGTGCCATTGAAAGCCTTTCTCATTGGCACCAGACTGTAAGGGCTTTCAATCGTTTCAGAAGCTGATTTTATTCTTGGTTCCACCATGTGACAGTAAAGAATATTGTACTTATTGAGGGCATTAACCATATGAAGTCCCAATGCATTTGGATTAGAGTCTCCGCTTTCTGCATATTCTGCAAATGGTGATAGTCTAATTCCAACTTTATCTGCTCCTATCTCATTCACAACTGCTTCAACAACTTCCAAAGGAAATCGACAACGGTTCTCAAGGGATCCACCATATTCATCTGTTCGGTCGTTCACTTGATCTTTCATGAATTGTTCAAGTAGGTAGCCATGAGCTCCATGGATTTCAACTCCATCAAAACCTTCAATTTGCACCACATTGATTATGTTAGGAGATTTGAAAAATGTCCTTGTGCATTAAAGCAACAAATAGTCATTTTTGTTAAAAATATTAATATTGTATACTATGAATATGATTGAAGCATTTTTCAATTTCGGGCGTTTGTAAAGACCAGTAAACTTACCAGCTTCAATAGCATTTCTTGCAGCAAGTCTGAAATCATTGACAATATGAGAAATTTCATCTGTACTTAGCCGTCTCGGTTTCGTGAATTGTTGTACATCATTGCTTGTGAGTGACTTGTCAGTAGAAGATATCGGTGCTTGTCCATTCGGCTGATAAACTGTTCGATTCACAAGGAAAAAACATGAACATACATTGAGTGAGTATTCTATTTGCATAAATGTGAGTAGACCTCAAAACATTAGAAAGTGGTAACACCTTGATAGTAATACTCAATAATAACCTCCAACCCAAATCATATTCAGTTTACTATCAATGATGGTAGACCTAAGTTATTTGATTAATGCCTAAAAAGCATGTTATATTTGAGCTAGGTAATGCTAAAATTATGCTAGGTCTATGTTAAAAATTGATGATCTTAACCAATTTGGGTTGACACAGATGGTGAGACCTTCCGCTCACACCAACTTTTATTTTCATAATAAATAATAGTGATATGATGAAATAAACATGATATACCTGAATTTGAAACCCTTCCAACATGCCAAATCTGACAGAAAAATATACCGCCTTTGTCATGAACCGCATCTACGATAGGTTTCCACGCCTCAACATGCTCTTTAGTCCATATACCTGGTGTGTTTGGATAGCCTTGAGCAGTGTCTGAGACACCAGTAGCTTCAGCTATGAGAAGACCACCTTTAGAGGTTCTCTGTGAATAATACTTGACAGCAATGGGTTGAGGAACATTGTTGTAGGATCTCATTCTTGTTAGTGGTGCCAAAACAACTCTGAAAATGATGTGAAATTATTTAGCAAGAGCAAAACATTAAAATAAAATAGAATAGAAAGTTAAATGGTATGTAGTATGTACCTATGAGCTAGATTGAATTTGCCCATCATGTAAGGTGTAAGAAGAGGAATTGAATCAGTGATGTTAGCAGCTTCCATTTTTTTTCTTTTGATGAAAAATATGTGATTCAATTTGAAGGGGGTTGGTTTGTATATTTATACTATAAGGTACTATGTTCTAGAAGGGGAAATACTTTTTTGTCTTATTGATAAAGTAAGTAAGGTGTGAAAAGTCAAATCCCCACGTTTGTGCTTCTTCATGGTGACGTGTGCCATTGCATAGGTATCAGGTATGTACCTGTCGATTAAAACCGTCCAAGTTCGTTATTTTCCCATTTCATTTAGAAGAAGGAATTGAAAGTATTACTATTGGTCAATGTCCTAGCTGTCTTTAAAAGGAAATGGTTTCAAATATGAAACTTTTGTGTTCACACTTCTTTTTGTTAAAAAAATAAATTTTCTTTGAAATAAATAAATAAATAATTGAACAGGGAACACCCATTCACATACACTCATTAGAACTTTTGAAGAAAAGAAATTGAGAGTGTGATATTTGAACAAGTAGAATAACTATTGAGATATGTGTGAAAATACACCTAAAACAAAGGTGAATTTGATTAAAGGAAGGAAAAAAATTATTATTATTATTATTATTATTATTATTATTATTATTATTATTATTATTAAAATGACACAGCTTGTAGATTGTAAAAAAAACTTTTCTCTTTTTATAATATTGAAATGATATTTGTACAATTATTTTGGTATAGTTTGTGGACAATTAACTCTTTTGATAAATGAAGTGTAGTCCTCATGAGTTTAACTCAGTTGACAGGGACAATGCATAAAATATATGCAAGATCCAGGGTTCAAACTTCGGGCACCACAAAAAAAAAAAACAAAATGCAAAGACTGTTTTGAAATTTTGATACGGACTATTGTGGCTATTCGTTACACGTTTAAGAACCAAAATGATTTTTTTTGAAGAACCAAAATGATTATTACCCTTGAAAAGAAAATATCGTATAATTTAATAAGTTGATGATGTGATTGGAGGAGATATATAGAGAGAGAATAATACGTTGAATGACTATATGAAAATAATGGATGTTTAAATGGTTATACACATAAATTGCTAAGTAGGTAGCCATGAGCTGGATGGATATTTCAACCCATCAAAACCTGAAACTTGCACCATATTGAGCATGTTAGATGACCTTAACAACAATTAATTAGTCCTGTTTCCGGAAAATATTATTGCACAGTGATTGAAGCATTTTTCAAATTTGGATAAATTTACCGACTTCAATAGCATTGGAAGAGAAAATCCAATCAAATGAAGGCCCTCTAACAAGTATGATGAAGGTGGAAAACGAAATTAAATAAAATAAATAAAAACTTTGGAGAAAATAAAATATAGGGATGTAAAAACTATACTCGGCCTAAGAAAAAAAAATCAATTTCTAAAAATCAAGCATAAACTCCGCGTATTTGCCATAATAGGAGCAAAAATCTCTTAAATTGTTTATAAATTCAATCCAATTTCTAGCTACAACAAGTTAACAACACCTGCAGCAGCTTGATTAGGTTTGTTTGGCATCGGCGGCTTCTCTCAATGGTGAAATCAGTGACTGCAACAAATGGAAAGGTTAGTAATATTCATATACATGACGAGCTCGCTTTTCTCGTTCTTTCAAAATTGTCTCTTAAATCATTGACTCGATTTCGTTGCGTAAGCAAATTATGGTCCCTCTTATTTCAAAATCCTTATTTTATGACCATGTTTCGAACATATTTCTTATCCAAGGATCACTCATATAACAATGATACATTACTCCTCTTTCATCATGTTGTTCTGGACAATCATATTTATCAACCTATGTTGCACTCTCTTTTTGGCGAGAATATTGAAAATAGAGTCAAACTTGATTGGCCAAATTCATTTCTAGAGGATGCATGTTATTTTTCTATTTATGGTTGTGTCAACGGCATTCTTTGTATTGAACGTAATTTGGATGAAATAGTTAGTCTATGGAACCCATCCACTAAGGAAGTCAAAGACATTCCTTCAAATCGTTTTGCTTATGAATCTTTTCATAGGGATCCTGTGTTTTCTCTTCATGGATTTGGTTATGACCATGTTAGAGATGACTATAAGGTGATTCGACACATAACTCTTTTACCACAAGATGGAGAGATTTGGAAAGACGTACGTCATCATCCCACCTCGTGGGAGATATATTGTCTAAAAGAAGATTCTTGGAGAAAAGTTGATGCAGTAGATATTCCTACAAATTACCATCTTGAAGTAGGTGTTCGAGTGTACATGGATGAAATGTGTCACTGGTGGGGTCAAAGCGTAACACGTGATGAGGTTTATTTGGTGTCATTTGACTTGAGCAGTGAGGTATTTGTGAAAACATATATACCTTCAATCATGGATGATGTTGACTCTGGACCCATGTTTAGACACTTAGACGTGTTAAATGGATCAATTGGATGGATTTTAAATTATACAGAGACAGCTACTTTACACATATCAATTTTGGGTGAAGTCGGAGTGACGGAATCTTGGACCAAACTCTTCATTGTTGGATTGTGTTGAGCATCCTATTGGAGTCGGTAAGAAGGGAGATATATTCTTTAGAAAAAAAGATGATGAACTAATTTGGTTTAATTTAAGCACTCAAAGAATTGAAGAGCTTGGTATGAAAAGTGCACATCCGTATGGCCGGATAATGATTTTTAAGGAAAGTGATGTAGGAGGGCTTTCTTAGTAATTTCATAGTATTTTATTTTAACCAAATCTTAGTAATTTTCTAGAACTTTCTATTATTATTTCGTTTTGTTTTATTTTGGCCCACGGGTTTGTTATTTCTTTCCCTATATAAGCAGAACTTATGCAGCCTAAGAGGCACACTTTTTCATTCATTAATAATATTCGAGATTTTCTCTCAATTTCTGGTGGATTCTGGAACCCTTATTTTGATAGGTTTGTCGCTTGCAACCCTATTTTCACAAGTTTGTCGCTTGCAAACTTGTTCTTTTCTATCTAGGTTTAGCGCTTGCTAATCCTACGCTTCCGTACTGCGTCAGTTGGCATCAGAGCAGGTTTCTCCTGTTCTTTTTTCTAACGTGATCAGCCATCAACCAGTTACCAGGGCAGATTTTAACGGTTTAGCTGCAACCATCAAAGCTCTTGCAGATCAGATTGCAGTGATATCCACAACAACAACGGCAACAACGGCTCAAATAACGACGTTGATGGCTAGGGTGGACGACCTCGCCAACAAAAACAACAACCGAAACAACAACAACAACCGAAATAACAACAACAACCGCAACAACAGGGGAGGAGGACCAACTCCGGATATTAGGATTCGTTATGTCAACAACCCTTCTGATGATGATTTGAGTTTTGATGAGGATGAAGTTGTGATCGATGATGGGAGTGAACGTGGGAATCACCAAGATTACCGTGTTAAGGCTGATATTCCCCTATTTCATGGAACGATGGGAGTAGAAGAATTCTTGGACTGGCAGATCGATGTTGATAGATTTTTCGAAGTCATGGGCATCCCGACAGACAAGCAGGTTAAGATGGTTGCGATCAGGCTGAAAAGCACCGCAGCTGTTTGGTGGGGATAAGCTCGTTGTTCAGAGGCGTAGACAAAATAAACCCCCTATTCGAACTTGGAGAAAGATGAAACAGTTGATGCTTGACAGATTTTTACCTGAAGATTATGAACATATTCTATATAAGATGTATATTGAATGTGTTCAGGGCAAGCGATCAGTGACTGAGTACACGGCTGAATTTTTGCGTTTTTCTGAACGTAATGAATTAGGCGAGTCCGAGAATCAAAAGGTGGCTCGGTATATTAGCGGTTTGAAAAGTTCGTTGCAAGAAAAAATGGGATTACAGACTGTTTGGACCGTTGCTGAAGCGTCCAACCTAGCTTTAAAGGCAGAAATAATAGAGAAATCCCCTAGAAATTTCTCAAATTTCAGAAGATATTCTCCACAGAACCAAGCTGATGACAAAGAGAAAAGTGCAGCAGTCAAAGATTCAAACCATGTTAGCAAAGCAAGCAGTTCTGGCAGTGCACCTCCAGTCAAGGCCCCCGTTCAAAAGCAGAACAACCCTTATGCGTATCCTAGTGGTGATAATTGTTACCGCTGCGGTGGGAAGGGTCACAAGTCCAATGTTTGTCCATCAAGGAGGGTTGTTGGAGTAGCAGAAGGTTTGGATGATGGTGATGAGCAACTTGATGAGGAAGATGAATACGCAGGAGTTGAGTTTGCTGAGGAAGATTCTGAAGAGAGAGTGAACTTTGTGCTTCAGCGAACGTTGCTGGCATCCAAAGAGGAAGGTCAACGCAAAAATTTATTTAAGACTCGTTGTTCCGTCAATAACAAAGTATGTGACCTGATAATTGATAATGGAAGCACGGAGAACTTGGTGTCAAAAAAATTGGTGGATTATTTCAAGCTGCCCACGGAGCCTCATGAGAAGCCATACTCTCTCCGCTGGGTCAGCAAGGGATCCCAGGTACGAGTGACGCTGTCCTGCAAAGTTCCTATATCCATCGGCAAACATTATAGAGAATAGGTACTTTGTGATGTTCTTGATATGGATGTTTGTCATATTTTACTTGGTAGACCTTGGCAGTTTGATAAAGATATTACTTATCGGGGACGGGATAATGTGATGTTGTTTACTTGGGGAGCCCATAAGATTGCTATGACACCTGTTTTACAATTTGATAAGAACCCAAAAGAGAAGAAAACGAGTTTCCTAGTGATGACTCAGAATGAAAAGGAACTTGATGATGCTGTTAAGGAAACTGAGTGTTTTTGTCCGGTTGTGATCAAAGGGCTGATGAATGTGGTGAAAGAAGAGATTCCGATACCAAGTGAAGTCTTAGAAATTCTAAAAGATTTCAATGAGCTGATTGCAGATGAGCTTCCAAATGATTTACCTCCTATGAGAGATATTCAACATCAGATAGACTTGATTCTAGGATCTAGCCTACCAAACCTTCCTCATTACCGCATGAGTCCTAAAGAGAACGAGATTTTAAGGGAGCAGATTGAGGATTTACTAAGAAAGGGATTCATCCGTGAGAGCATGAGTCCTTGTGCTGTCCCAGTCCTTTTAGTACCAAAGAAAGGAAATCAGTGAAGGATGTGTGTCGACAGTAGAGCCATCAACAAGATAACTATCAAGTATCGGTTTCCAATTCCCCGTTTAGAAGACATGCTTGATGAGTTGTCAGGGTCTAAGGTGTTTTCAAAACTAGATATGCGTAGTGGATATCATCAAATCAGAATTAGACCTGGAGATGAGTGGAAGACAGCTTTCAAGAGTAAGGATGGACTTTATGAATGGCTAGTGATGCCTTTCGGATTGTCAAACGCCCCTAGCACCGTCATGCGATTAATGAATCAGGTTCTACGCCCCTTTATTGGATCCTTTGTGGTAGTTTATTTTGATGATATTTTGATTTATAGTAAGTCCAAGAAAGAGCACTTGGAACATGTGAGGCTGGTTTTGCAAGTTTTACAAGATAATCAGTTGTACATTAATCTGAAAAAGTGCACATTCAGTACCAATAAGTTACTTTTCTTGGGGTTTATAGTTGGTGAAGAAGGAATCCAGGTTGATGAGGAAAAGGTGAGGGCTATCAGAGATTGGCCTGCACCCACATCAGTTACTGAAGTACGTAGTTTTCACGGACTGGCCACTTTTTATAGAAGATTTATCAGAGATTTCAACACTATCACTGCACCAATCACAGAATGTTTGAAGAAAGGAAAATTCAAGTGGGGTTCCGAGCAAGATCAGAGTTTTGCCTTAATAAAAACGAAGTTGTGCACCGCCCCAGTCTTAGCTCTTCCTGATTTTGAAAAGGTGTTCCAAGTTGAATGTGATGCTAGTGGAATTGGAATAGGAGCTGTTTTGTCTCAAGAGAAGAAGCCAATTGCTTTCTTTAGTGAGAAGTTGAGTGAAGCTCGCCAAAAATGGAGTACTTATGACCAAGAATTTTACTCCGTTTTCAGAGCCCTTCGCCAATGGGAGCATTATCTGATTCATAGAGAGTTCATTCTGTTTACTGATCATCAAGCTCTGAAATTTCTCCATAGTCAGAAAGTAATCAACAAGATGCACGCTCGGTGGGTGAGTTTTCTGCAAAAATTCCCATTTATTATTCAGCATAAATCTGGTGCTCTCAACAAGGTAGCTGATGCTTTAAGTAGGAGAGCTTCTTTGCTTGTCACTTTAGCACAAGAGGTTGTGGGTTTTGAATGCCTAAACGAATTATATGAGAGTGATGTTGAGTTCAAAAAATTATGGGCCAATTGCAAGGAGCATCCTTGTGCAGATTTTCATATTCGAGAAGGATACCTTTTTAAAGGAGACCAACTGTGCATTCCTTGCTCATCCTTGAGGGAGAAATTAATTAGGGACCTACATAGTGGCGGTTTTAGTGGACACATGGGGCGAGATAAGACCATTGCTAGTCTAGAAGAAAGGTTTTATTGGCCGCACTTGAGAAAAGATGTTGGAATCATTGTCAGGAAATGCTACACTTGCCAAGTTTCTAAAGGTCTGTCGCAAAACACTGGTCTTTACATGCCTTTACCCATTCCTGATGACATTTGGCAGGATTTATCTATGGATTTCGTGTTGGGTTTGCCTCGTACCCAGCGAGGTGTGGATTCTGTGTTTGTGGTTGTGGACCGATTCTCCAAGATGTCCCATTTCATTGCATGCAAGAAGACTGCGGATGCATCCAACATAGCCAAATTGTTTTTCAGAGAGGTTGTGCACCTTCATGGGGTTCCTACATCTATTACCTCCGACAGAGACACCAAATTCCTCAGTCATTTTTGGATTACTCTGTGGAAATTATTTGGAACATCACTGAACAGGAGTTCTACCGCTCACCCCCAGACTGATGGACAAACTGAGGTCACGAACAGGACTTTGGGAAATATGATTCGATGTGTTTGTGGTGACAAACCGAAACAATGGGACTTGGCTTTACCTCAGGTTGAATTTTCTTATAACAGCATCGTGCATTCTGCTACCGGAAAAACACCTTTTGCACTTGTTTACACTTATGTCCCTAGACATGTGGTTGATTTGATTAAGTTGCCTAAAGCTCCTGGAGTTAGCGTAGCTACTGAAAAGATGGCTGAAGGGATTATGACTGTGAAAGATTCTGTCAAGGCCAAGTTAGAAGCTACCGGGTTGAAAAATAAAGCTGCTGCAGATAAACGGCGAAGAGTCAAGGTTTTCAATGTGGGGGATGTGATGGTGTTTCCGCGAAAAGAGAGATTTCCCGTTGGTACCTACAGCAAGCTACAGCCCCGCAAGTATGGTCCGTTCAAAGTGACTCGCAAGATCAATGATAATGCATATGTGGTAGCACTTCCAGATTCTATGAACATTTCCAACACTTTCAATGTGGTAGACATTCATGAATACCATGCAGATGAAGTCCTTTATCAAGATGAGAACTCGGGGTCGAGTTCTTCAGAGGTGGAGGAGACTGATGTAGGAGGGCTTTCTTAGTAATTTCATAGTATTTTATTTTAACCAAATCTTAGTAATTTTCTAGAACTTTCTATTATTATTTCGTTTTGTTTTATTTTGGCCCACGGGTTTGTTATTTCTTTCCCTATATAAGCAGAACTTATGTAGCCTAAGAGGCACACTTTTTCATTCATTAATAATATTCGAGATTTTCTCTCAATTTCTGGTGGATTCTGGAACCCTTATTTTGATAGGTTTGTCGCTTGCAACCCTATTTTCACAAGTTTGTCGCTTGCAAACTTGTTCTTTTCTATCTAGGTTTAGCGCTTGCTAACCCTACGCTTCCGTACTGCGTCAGAAAGCCTTCTACCTATTTAGAAAAATAAACAATTAGTTTATTTTTTTTCCACTAGAAGTATAGTCATGCTATGAATCCCCGTGCTGTTTTATTTTGTTACTTCCTAAGTGGCAAAAATGACAATTATACACTTGAGGTTCTAGCTCGGTGCAAGAGCTCGGAATTATAACCTTACCGTATTGAGTTTGAATCTTCTTGTGAATAATTGTAAAATGGTCGTTAGTGTTACTTTAATTCATAAATATTTTTCATTATGCTTGTTTTTCATTGTGAACAATAGATATTTATGCATGTTAATCTTCAGTGTTGCTACTAGGTATGATAGCATGTTTCTCTTTGTTTTTTCATTTGCTGTTACTATAATATTTCTTTGTATGATTTTTCATAAAATATAAGATGTAATTTATGGCATCGACAAGTTAAAGGGAAACAATAAATTGAAAGTAGCTAAAACCATTATGTTATTTTGGAACAGAACCATCGAATGTACAAATGTGTTCAGAAATCACAGTTCTTTCAAATTTAAATGTTCTTATGATTTCTATTTGTTTTTTATTTATATTCAAATTGGACAAGAAATTCAATGAGTATTTACTCATTCATGAGACTTCATATGACTTAAGGATCAGGTACATAATAGTTTGCACACTGTGTGTCCTAGCAGAGAAGCTAGTATGAATAAAAAATATTACTATAAGCAACAAAATTCTTATTTAAGTAAACAAATTCACTACAAAAACAAATGTGCAGGGAGAAAAAGCTTATTAAATAAGGAGGTTCCGCTTCCAACCCTGGATGCTACAATACAACATTGTTTTCTTCATTCAAGAAATGGATAGTCCGTATAACCAACAACCGGATCAGAAATGTAGAATGTTTCCCTATTATACTTGTTAAGAGGAGCATTGAGAGCAAATCTCTTTGGCAAATCTGGATTAGCTAAGAATAAACGACCATAAACAACAAGATCTGCCCTATTTTCTGCTATAGCATTGATCCCATCTTGTCTGTCATAACCTCCTGCAACCATGAAAGTGCCGTTGAAAGCCTTTCTCATTGGCACCAGGCTGTAAGGGCTTTCAATTGTTTCAGTATTTGATTTTATTCTTGGTTCCACCATGTGACAATAAAGAATATTGTATTTATTGAGAGCATTGGCCATATAAAGTCCCAATTCATTGGGATTGGAGTCTTCACTTTCTGCATATTGTGCAAAAGGTGATAGTCTAATTCCAACTCTCTCTGCTCCTATCTCATTCACAACAGCTTCAACAACTTCCAATGCAAATCGACATCGGTTCTCTAGGGATCCACCGTATTCATCTGTTCTGTCATTCACTTTATCTTTCATGAATTGTTCAAGTAGGTAGCCATGAGCTCCATGAATTTCAACACCATCAAAACCTGCAATTTGCATCACATTGAGCATGTTAGTTGATTTTCAAAATGTCCTTGTGCCCTTTAAAGCAACAAATAGTCTTGTTTCTAAAAAATATCAGTATTGTACTATGATTGAAGTACTTTTCGTTTGGATAAATTTGTAAAGATCAACAAACTTACCAGCTTCAATAGCATTTCTTGCGGCGAGTCTGAAGTCATTGACAATATCAGGAATTTCATCTGTCCCAAGCCTTCTCGGTGGCGAGAATTTTTCAAAATCATTGCTTGTGAGTGACTTGTCTGTAGAAGATATCGGTGCTTGTCCATTCGGCTGAAAACCTGTTGAGAATAACATGGACATACCGAGTTGACATACTGAGTTAGTATTTTATTTGTATAAATGTGTGCATATATATATTACTTAAAAAATCAGAAAGCAGTCACCCCTTAGTAGTAGAAATACTAAAAAAAATAACGGATTTAGGTTGTGTATAATCACGGAGTTGTGACTGCATTTATTCAGACACGTCAAAACTGTCCGATCAATATTGGACAGACTGGATTTCAAGCTCAAGAATTTAGATTTAAAAAGTCAAAATTTGCATTGAAATCTAGACAATCGATCTTGATGTGGTTGACTGCATACACGCACACTACAAACAATCGAAATCCAACAATAATAAACAATCTCGAACTAAAATAATCTTCAAATTATATAAGGAAAAATACATACCTGAATTAGAAACTCTTCCAACATGCCAAATCTGACAGAAGAATGTAGAACCTTTGGCATGAACAGCATCTACAATGGGTTTCCATGCCTCAACTTGCTCTTTAGTCCATATACCTGGTGTGTCTGGATAGCCTTGAGCAGTGTCAGAGACACCAGTAGCTTCAGCTATAAGAAGACCACCTTTAGAGGACCTTTGAGAGTAATAGAGGACAGCATGAGGTTGAGGAACTTTGCCATAGGATCTTATTCTAGTGAGTGGTGCCAAAACAACTCTGAAATGCAAGATAAGGTAAGCATTGATATTGAAATTGAATAGAAAGTGAAATAAACATAACATTGAAATTGAAAGTATAATAGGTAGTAGGTACCTATGAGAGAGATTGAAATTGCCCATCTTGTAAGGTGTAATAAGAGGAATGGGATCAGCTTCCATTTTGAAACCACCAATTAAATCAAATAATGTGATAAGTAAATAAATTTTGATGCAAATATGCAATTCAATTTGAGAGGGAGTTGTTAGGGTGCATCTATATTTATAGTATATGGTATGTGATGGAAAGTCAAATACCCCACCAAAAACTTTTTGGTGACGTGTGCCATTGCGTTGCTAACTTGCTATAGTTGCTTATTGGCATATTGTCCCCATTGAAGAGGAAGGTCTTATTTTATTTGTTTCTATTTGTACCTCTCCATTAAACCGTCCACGTTCCTTCTTTTCTCATCAATTTGGAAGTGGAAAAATTTGTCGGTGTCCCTGCTGTTTTTAATAGGAAATGCTTGTTGTGTTCATAACATAGTAAACACAAGTATAATATTCTTTTGACTCTAGTAAATGTAATGTAAACACAATTATGTTCATATGGAAACATGTTTTTCGAAGAAGAAAAAAGGAGAGCTTATTTTTGTATGATAAAGCACGTAATTTGGAGGAAATCATTCGTGTTCACAAGATTTAGATACAATATTTACACCCACACTCTTTTTTTTTTTTTTTGACGTTAAATACTGATGACACCTTGTCATTACGTAATTTTATATGTATTTTCATCACAAAAAGGAGTTCACAGAAGACTTATGCAGCAAAAAGAGCAGAAAAACTGAAGGAAACGCAAAGAAATAAAACGTGTCACGATTTGGTATAAACGTGACACGATTTGGGAAGCACAAGAAGCCTT
Organism: Medicago sativa; assembly: GCF_051527215.1. Classification (NCBI taxonomy): domain Eukaryota; kingdom Viridiplantae; phylum Streptophyta; class Magnoliopsida; order Fabales; family Fabaceae; genus Medicago; species Medicago sativa. The sequence continues at coordinate 1,444,335 of NC_140753.1, read as the reverse complement.
GTTTCGACATTAGGAAAACGTGTCACGATTGGTAAAACGTGACACGATTTGGTGAAACCCTAATTCAGTTTCTTGCTCCAGAAGGTAAAAACGTGTCACGATTCACTTAAAACGTGACACGATTTGGGCGATATTCTGTGCCTATTTATGCTGAAGTCTATTCCAAAAACAGGGGTTACGAATTCTAGAGAGCCAAGTGCGATTTTACAACTACAAGGAGGACCAGGAGGACGATTTCTTCATCTTCCAACCACTTTGTGTATGTTTTATTACCTCTAATGATTATGTTATTTGTAAACATTATTATGAGTAGCTAAATCCATTAGAGGTTAGGTCTGAGATGATTCGTTGTAACCCTAATTGAGATATTATGTTGTGAAACTCTATTTATTGTGAATGATATTCTAGTCTTTATTCAATTCAATTGTTCTTAATGCTTTTTATATCCTGATCAAATATAAATATGATTTTGTGAGAATGAATGACTACTGACCATAGCTTTCTACTTAGACCTATTGAATTGTTCTAATAAACATGGTTAGTCTAGGAATGGATAATCGTTTATTAGTGATGTTAGGTTAACGTGCTTTAAACCTTCAAAGATTATTAGACCACCTAAGGGATTAGGGGCTGTAGTTTAAGGAGAGGGTCCTAACTCAAGGGATTGATTAGGACTATTTTGTTAACTATCGTGGGATTAGAAGATCATTCATACGAATAGGTGCAACATAACAATTAGGGGAACATAGATGATTCGAAAGACCTAAACTCATCTCTCTCTTATTCTTGAAAACCAATTTATTTTTAGCAATTATTTTTTATGCAATCAAACCAATCTACTGCCTAGTGGCAAATCAAAATAACCTTTATACATCCTAAAATACAACGTAGTTGAATTATTGAGATTAAAAACAGTCCTCGTGGGATCGATATTTTTACTACTTCGATAGTATTTGGTGCACTTGCCAAACCTCTATCAAGTTTTTGGCGCCGTTGCCGGGGACTGTTGAACTATTTCAACAAGGCAATTACGTTATAGTTTAGGGTTTTTGCAATTTAATTTTCTGTTTTTAATTTTTATTTTTCTGTTTTCATATTCACTTGATTACTTTGCGTTGTGCAGTGCTACTAAGGTATTTTGCTGTTTATGCGAGGTAAACAGAGCTCTGACGACCTAGAGTACGATCCGGAGATTGAAAGAACTGCTAGAGCACTTCGGAAAGCTGTCCGATCGCAAAGGTTAGCTCAATCCGTTCCACCGGGTGTTCGAGAACAAGTACCGGAGCAACTCTCAAGTGAATCTGAAACAATCTCTTCTCCTAAATCTGCAACTATGGAAGGAGAAGGAGTTGTACCACCAAGACCTAAGCTTGGAGACTACGGGTTAGCCACTCATCGCGGTCAACTGACCCACACTTTTCAACCAGCTAACCCCGTAGCGTTCGACATCAAGACAACTGTCCTCAATGGTTTGAGGGACAAGCAATTCGATGGGACTGAAGCTATGAGTCCTCATGAACACTTGAGCCGTTTTGCTGAAACCTGTGAGTTTTGTGTGCAACCAGCCACCGTGACTGAAGCACAAAAGAAGCTAAGGCTATTTCCTTTCACCTTGACGGGAAGAGCAAAAGATTGGTTGCTAACAATTCCAAACGGGACTGTCCAAACATGGGAAGAGTTAGAGCTGAAGTTCTTGGAGAAATACTTCCCTATGTCTAAGTACTGGGACAAGAAGATGGAGATCTCTAACTTCAAGCAAGGAGAAGGTGAATCATTGTACGATGCTTGGGAGCGATTCAATTTGCTTCTCAAGAGATGCCCTAATCATGAGTTCACCGAGAAGCAATACCTCCAAATCTTCACTGAGGGGGTAACACCAAACACTCGAATGTTCTTAGATGCTTCCGCGGGAGGTAGTCTCAAAAGTAAAACTGATCATGAAGTTCAAGCTCTAATTGAAAACATGGCTGGCAATGAGTATCGTGATCAAGCTAAAAAGAAAGAAAGAGGAGTGTTTGGGGTGAGTGAACAAACTGCTATCCTTGCTAACCAAGCAGCTATGAACAAACAAATCGAAGCTCTAACTAAGGAGTTTCAAGGCTTCACTTTGGCTCATAAGCAACAACAAGTGGCTGCAATCAAATGTGACTTATGTGGTGAAGAACATCCAAACGGTGAATGTGTTCCGGAAGGATCAAGTGAAGAAGCTAACTTCATGGGAGGTTATCAAAGGCAGAATCAATACTACAATTCAGGCATTAATAAGCATCCAAATCTAAGCTACTCAAATAACAATGCTTTAAATTCTCAAATGCTTACTCCTCCTCAACAACAACAAAGGAAGCCATCAGCTCTTGAAGAAACTATGATGAATTTCATGAAGATGACTCAAGGCAACTTTGAAGAGATGAAGAAGAGTCAAGAAGCTGAAAGAAAGAACAATGAAGCTTCTAGGAAGATGCTTGAAACTCAACTGGGGCAATTAGCTAAGCAGTTGGCTGAACAAAACAAAGGCGGATTCTCAGGTAACACTAAAGATAACCCTAAGAATGAGTCTTGTAATGCTATTGAACTGAGGAGCAAAAAGGTTTTGACACCTTTAGTTCCAAAAGCTCCAAAGAAGGTTGATGAAGTAGTTGAGGTGGAGGAGAACGAGGTAGTTGAAGAAAATGATCATGGAGTAGTTGAAAAAAATGATGAGGATGTAGTTGAAAATGAAAAGAAGAAAAAAATAGAGGGAGATAAAAGTGAGAAATTGATAGATGAAGACTCAATCTTGAGGAAGTCAAAGAGTCAAATCTTGAAAGATGGAGACAAGCCACAAATTATTCCATCATATGTGAAGCTTCCTTACCCTCATCTAGAGAAGAAGAAAAAGAAGGAGGAAGGACAATTCAAGAAGTTCATGCAACTTGTCTCACAACTTCAAGTAAATATCCCTTTCAGTGAGGCTCTTGATCAAATGCCTTTGTATGCCAAGTTCATGAAAGATTTGTTAACCAAAAGAAGGAAGCCTAAGGATGATGAGAACATAGCACTTTCTGAAAATTGTAGTGCTATTCTTCAAAAGAAGTTGCCACCTAAGCTGAAGGATCCTGGTGCTTTTACTATCCCTTGTTCAATTGGACCGGTAGACATTGGAAGAGCTTTATGTGACTTGGGAGCAAGTATAAATCTGATGCCACTTTCAATGATGAAGAAGCTCAAGTGTGGGGAGCCAAAACCAACGAGAATGACCATTACTTTAGCTGATCGGTCAATCTCTTACCCTTTCGGTATACTTGAAGATGTGCTAGTCAAAGTTAATGATCTTGTGTTTCCAGCAGACTTTGTGATCTTAGACATGGCTGAAGATGAAGATATGCCACTCATTTTAGGAAGACCTTTCCTTGCAACTGGTCGTGCTTTGATTGATGTTGAGATGGGAGAGCTAATGTTGAGGTTCCATAATGAGCAAGTGGTGTTCAATATCTTCGAAGCAATGAAACACCGAGAGGAAAATCCCAAGTGTTACCGGATTGATGTTGTTGAAGAAATAGTAGAAGACAACTCTCGTGAACCTCAACCACCACAACCTCTTGAAAGAGCAATTGTAAATTCTATAGAGAGTTGTGAGCATGATGAAGATCTTGAAGTAAGAGATTGTGTGAAGCAACTAGCAGCAAGCAAGCAAGAGTTGGGACCGGTAAAAATAGAAGAATTAATGGGTAAGCACTCTATGGATGCTCCTATTTTGAGTGGAGAAGGAGAGAAAAACCCAGAATTAAAAGAACTCCCTTCTCATTTGAAATATGTTTTTCTCACTAAGGATGCCTCTAAACCAGTAATCATCAGCAATACCTTGACACCTTTGGAAGAAGAAAAATTAATGAGGGTGTTAAGAGACAATCAAGGAGCTTTGGGGTGGAACATTTCTGATTTGAAGGGTATTAGTCCAGCTTATTGCATGCATAAAATACACATGGAGGCTGAATACAAACCGGTGGTTCAACCTCAAAGGAGACTTAACCCAACAATGAAGGAAGTGGTAAAGAAAGAGGTGCTGAAGTTACTAGATGCAGGTATGATCTACCCTATCTCTGATAGCTCATGGGTAAGTCCGGTCCACGTGGTACCAAAGAAAGGTGGAATGACGGTGGTGGCTAATGAAAAAAATGAATTAATACCCACCCGCACTGTTACTGGTTGGAGGATGTGTATAGACTACCGGAGGTTGAACACCGCAACAAGGAAGGATCATTTCCCTTTACCATTCATGGACCAAATGATTGAGAGGTTGGCTGGCCAAGCCTTTTATTGCTTTTTGGATGGGTATTCGGGGTACAATCAGATTGCGGTAGCTCCAGAAGATCAAGAGAAGACAGCCTTCACTTGTCCATTTGGTATATTTGCTTATAGGAGGATGCCCTTTGGGCTGTGTAATGCGCCGGCGACCTTTCAAAGGTGTATGCTCTCCATCTTCTCTGACATGATAGAAAAGAATATTGAGGTATTTATGGACGACTTTTCTGTGTTTGGTAAGTCTTTTGATCAATGCTTATTTCACCTAGATGCTGTCCTTAAACGATGCACCGAAACTAACCTTGTTTTAAACTGGGAAAAATGTCACTTTATGGTGACCGAAGGTATAGTTTTGGGGCATAAAATAAGTGCTAAGGGCATAGAGGTGGACCAAGCTAAAATAGAGGTTATAGAGAAGCTCCCTCCACCTGTTAATGTTAAGGGAATAAGAAGTTTCTTGGGGCATGCTGGTTTCTATCGGCGTTTTATAAAAGATTTTTCAAAAATTTCCAAGCCCCTTTGTAACCTCTTGGTCAAAGAAACTGAATTTAATTTTGATGATGAATGTTTGAATGCTTTTTCTTTGATTAAAAACAAGTTGGTAACTGCACCAATAATCATTGCACCCGATTGGGATGTACCATTTGAACTTATGTGTGATGCAAGTGATTATGCTGTTGGTGCAGTTCTAGGCCAACGCAAGAACAAGTTTTTCCATGCAATTTACTATGCAAGCAAAGTTTTAAATGAGAATCAAATTAACTATTCCACAACAGAAAAAGAGTTGCTTGCGGTAATTTTTGCATTGGAAAAGTTTCGTTCTTATCTAATAGGCTCCAAAGTCATTGTTTTTACAGATCATGCAGCTCTTAAATATCTCTTGACAAAAGGGGATTCAAAGCCTCGGCTGTTGAGGTGGATCCTTTTGCTACAAGAATTCGATCTTGAGATTCGTGACAAGAAAGGAGTAGAGAACGTAGTAGCTGATCATCTATCAAGGCTGGAAAATGATGAGGTGACAAACAAAGAGAAGGCCATCAAGGCCGAATTTCCTGATGAACAACTGTTTGCTATTGGAGAAAGGCCTTGGTTTGCTGACATTGCGAACTTTAAGGCCGGTAACATAGTTCCTGATGATATGACCTATCCTCAGAGAAAAAAATTCTTCAAGGATGCAAACCACTACTTGTGGGATGACCCGTATCTGTTTAAGATAGGAACTGACGGTTTGATAAGACGTTGTGTTACAGGTAAGGAAGCTCATAGTATCATGTGGCACTGCCATAGCTCAGCTTATGGGGGCCACCATAGTGGAGAAAGAACCGCGGCAAAAATTTTGCAAAGTGGATTCTGGTGGCCCACCCTTTTCAAAGATTGCCACGACTTTGTTGCACATTGTGACAAATGCCAAAGGACAGGTAACATCTCTAAGAGGAATGAGATGCCCCTATCAGGAATCATCGAAGTTGAACCATTTGATTGTTGGGGCATCGACTTTATGGGACCTTTCCCTTCCTCTTACTCTTTTCTTCATATTCTTGTCTGTGTTGATTATGTCACTAAATGGGTTGAAGCGATACCTTGTGTTGCTAATGATGCTAAGACAGTTGTTAACTTCCTGCATAAAAACATTTTCACTAGGTTTGGAACACCTAGAGTCTTGATCAGTGATGGGGGGAAGCACTTTTGCAATAATTTTCTTGAAAATTTGCTCAAAAAGTATAACATAAAGCACAAAGTTGCAACTCCCTACCACCCACAAACAAGTGGTCAAGCAGAGGTTTCAAACCGTCAGCTGAAACAGATCTTAGAGAAAACAGTTGCGTCAAATAGGAAGGACTGGTCTAAAAAATTAGATGACGCACTATGGGCATATAGGACTGCCTTTAAGACTCACCTCGGGCTCTCACCCTATCAGCTAGTCTATGGAAAGGCATGTCATCTACCAGTTGAGCTAGAACATAAGGCGTACTGGGCCATTAAGACCTTAAACTTTGATCAAGAAGCCGCTGGTAAGAAAAGACTCTTGAAACTTAATGAACTGGAGGAGATGAGGCTTAGAGCATATGAAAATGCGCTCATTTATAAAGCCAGGACTAAAAGGTATCATGACAAAAACTTAGTGTCTAGGGATATTAACTGTGGGCAATTAGTTTTGTTGTATAATTCCAGGTTGAAACTGTTTCCTGGAAAGCTCAAGTCAAAGTGGTCTGGACCGTTCTTGGTGAAAAGTGTGTCACCTCATGGAGCTGTCGAGTTGATGACACCTGAAGGTGACCGAAGTTTCAAGGTAAATGGGCAAAGAGTTAAGCCATATCTGGGAGGCGACCTACCGAAGGCAAAGGTAGGACTTATTTTGAATGATCCTTAGGGGTCGTCATGAGTCAAGCTAGTGACGGTAAAGAAGCGCTTGGTGGGAGGCAACCCACATTTAGATTTCAGGTAGTATTTCTTATTTCCTTTTTATTGCTTTCAAATATTCAAAAATACAAAAAGATTTTTTGCTGAAACGAACAGAGGAAGAAAATTTGTTGTTTTCCAATACTGTGCAAATCGTGACACGTTTTGGGCCAAACGTGACACGATTTGCCCCCTCTGAAGCTCCTCTCAGAAATTTTTCTAAGTAAAAAAAGGGTGCCATTCGACATTTCCAGAAAACGTGTCACGATGCTGAAATCGTGACACGAATTTTGGCACCTAAAAATTTTTCTAAGTCTCAAATTGGTGCAATTCGACAATTGGAAATCGTGACACGTTGGCCAAAACGTGACACGATTTCTGGGCAAGAAAATTTTCAAAGATGAAAAATCGTGACACGTTTAGCCCAAACGTGACACGATTGTAGCAGTTTCAAAAAATTTAACCGTTACAAAACAAAATCGTGACACGTTTTTGGCAAAACGTGGCACGATTGTCCCAGCCTATAAATATATCCAACACGATTTTCATTCCATTCACTTCCAAAAGTAGCCAAACTCTGCCAAAATTTTCCCAGAACCCTAACCTACAATTTTCTAACCCTTTTCTACCAAAAATCTTCATCTTTTCATCTTCTAATCACCAAACCATTACCATACACCTTCATCATCACCAACAAACAACCAAACCCATTATCTCCATCTTAACCCTAACCCTAATATCCAGTTTTGTTTCTTCTCTAAATCCTAACCCTAACCATGGTTGAGACCCGCAACAAAGGCAAGTCCCAAGCCACATCCCAACCAGCCAAAAAGGCCAAAATAGCCCCCAAACGAAAACAACCTGTCAAACCTAGCCCTAACACCGCACCCCCACCGTCCATCAACCACCGGTTTTATAATACTGCTGCCCGTGACCGTTTCAAGGACATCCGAGGCTATAGGGTGATCCCGGAGAGAGGTTTTGATTTCACCAAACTCATCTCCAACCCTGAGTTCCATCAAGTGATCACTGAGAGAGGGTGGGAGTCCCTTGTTAGTATGATTTTCGAGCAGGCCAACAAAACCATTGGGATAGAATTCTATTCTAATGCTAGGTATATGGGGAGGAAGTATGTGTCCTATGTGAGGGGGAAGGAGATAGACTATAGCCCGGAAAGGATTAATCAGTTGCTGGAGATTGTGCCACCGGAGATTTGTGATGTGAAGAGGAGGATGGAGGAGTGCAAGAATTGGGATGATGAAAGGTGGGAGGAGTTGCTAATGCAGATTTGTGTTGAAGGTGCTAAGTGGCATGGAGGGTCACATATGCTGTTGAGGGCTGACTTCAAGCCCCATGCAAAGGCGTGGGCATCTTTTGTGGTGCAAACTATTGAGGGCACCTCTTGTACTTCAGAGATTCCGTTGCCCCGCTTGTTGACGCTGTCTGCTATTCTTGATGGTACACCCATCAATGTTGGTGAGTTAATTGCCAACAATATCTATATGTTTGCTTCAGGTACCAAGAAGGCACTCCCTCATTTGAGCCTTATCAATTGGCTTTGTGAGGAGGAGGAGTGCGATTTGTTTGCTAATGATTTGAGTGCAGCAATGATGAAGCCCATCACCGACACTTACATGGATGGCTTTGTCAAGGATTATCATGACCGCATGCAGACTATCATGGGTGCCGAGGCAGCAGCAGCAGGACAGCCACAGCCGCCACCACCACAACAGCCACCGCCACCACCTCAGAGTCAGACTTTTGCTGGAGAGGGGAGCAGCCAGTAGGGTGCCTATGCACCTATTCATCCTATGATGCTGGACTACATGTTCGGCCATGCCAACTGGATGAATGAGGTGTCAGATCAGGAGTATTGGAACCGTCCGAGGTTTGGTCAGGAGTTCACTGAGGCGGTCTGCCTCAACAGGAGGAAGATGACTGGGTCTTTCGAGCGCTTTGATGGGTCCGAGGAGGCTATGGACCACTACTTTGATGTCACCAGAGGTCGAGCTCAGGATAGAGAGCAGGAGATCCGAGCTGACTTTGCTGCTGGTGGAGCTCAGTCTAGGCAGCACTTTGGGGAGGATACCTATGCAGAGGAGGACCCCAACACTTGGATTCCGGAGGACCAGATGCAGGATTGAGTGGGCTACTGATGGCCCACCTATTTTTATTTTTCTGTTGTTTGTTTCAGCACTTTGGTTATGTAACTTTAATTTTATGTTCAAACAATTTTTATTGCTTTTAATTAAGTTTAACTCGGTTTTATTCCCCCCGTTTATGTAATTATTCCTGCACTTGTTTATTATTGATGAATTTGTTTGTTTAGTTGACTTTTTACAGTTTGATAACAAATAGTTGTTCAAGTGGTATTCCAAAAGTTCAAAAGGAGGAGTGACTTGGTTTTCAAAGGCGAAGTGTACGGCGTTGCTAGGTAGTCACATACTCCCAGAAATCTCAGCCATAAGGTTCATTGCCATATTTTGTTTTTCAATTTACTTATATTTAGCTTAGTTTTCCATGCAACTACATTTCTAGAACTTGCATTGTTTCTCTATTATTGATTGGTCTTTGTTAATTACACACTGAGGCAAAAGTGCTTGGTCCTGTGAGCCTTTTGAAGCCTACCCTGACTATAATTGTTAAACTTTATCCTTTTCTTAGCCCCTTTGAGCCGGTAGGATTAGAACTTTTTGTTCGGTGACAAACTACATTACAAACTTAGAGACTTTTAGGACTTGTCCCTTATTGTTTTTCTGAGTTAGGCATTGTAGAATGTTGCTTAAAATTAAGTTTGGGGTTGCTATTGGAATTTGCAACCAATTAAGTTTGGGGTGGGGGTACTAGAGAATAAGAGAACAAAAAGAAAAAGAATTGTCATGCAAAAGGCAAAAATACATTCAAAAAAATTGATGTATGAAAAAAAAAAAAAGATGAAATGAATGATGAAAAAGGGACCAAACTTTGAAACATGTGAGTAACTTCAAACTCGATTGTCCCTAAAAGTTATAAATATTCTCTAGTACCTTTGCATTGATTGTTATTCCACAAGGTGAATGATCGTAGGATTGAATTTGTTCTTTAACTTCCGTAGGAATGCCTAACTCTAATTTTGTGTAGCCTACTTATCCAAATATGTCCCACCTTTCACCTAAGCCCCGTTATAACCCTAAAGACCTCAAAAGTGTGTAATGATATTGACTTTGATTGATGTTTAGAAACTTTTCAAGCGTATGGTAATATGTAGATCTGCATGTCGACTGGTAGAACCCTATTTCAAATATTTGCGTGGAGTTGTGAAGTGGTGGATGCATACAAGTCAAACTAGCTCATCATTAGCTAGTAAGGTGTTGAACTTTTGGGTACTACTGCTTGAATAGGTAATTGTTATTTCACTGTCGATTGTCAGCTTTGCAAGTAAATTCCTTGAGGACAAGGAATGGTTTAAGTTTGGGGTTGTGATGACACCTTGTCATTACGTAATTTTATATGTATTTTCATCACAAAAAGGAGTTCACAGAAGACTTATGCAGCAAAAAGAGCAGAAAAACTGAAGGAAACGCAAAGAAATAAAACGTGTCACGATTTGGTATAAACGTGACACGATTTGGGAAGCACAAGAAGCCTTGTTTCGACATTAGGAAAACGTGTCACGATTGGTAAAACGTGACACGATTTGGTGAAACCCTAATTCAGTTTCTTGCTCCAGAAGGTAAAAACGTGTCACGATTCACTTAAAACGTGACACGATTTGGGCGATATTCTGTGCCTATTTATGCTGAAGTCTATTCCAAAAACAGGGGTTACGAATTCTAGAGAGCCAAGTGCGATTTTACAACTACAAGGAGGACCAGGAGGACGATTTCTTCATCTTCCAACCACTTTGTGTATGTTTTATTACCTCTAATGATTATGTTATTTGTAAACATTATTATGAGTAGCTAAATCCATTAGAGGTTAGGTCTGAGATGATTCGTTGTAACCCTAATTGAGATATTATGTTGTGAAACTCTATTTATTGTGAATGATATTCTAGTCTTTATTCAATTCAATTGTTCTTAATGCTTTTTATATCCTGATCAAATATAAATATGATTTTGTGAGAATGAATGACTACTGACCATAGCTTTCTACTTAGACCTATTGAATTGTTCTAATAAACATGGTTAGTCTAGGAATGGATAATCGTTTATTAGTGATGTTAGGTTAACGTGCTTTAAACCTTCAAAGATTATTAGACCACCTAAGGGATTAGGGGCTGTAGTTTAAGGAGAGGGTCCTAACTCAAGGGATTGATTAGGACTATTTTGTTAACTATCGTGGGATTAGAAGATCATTCATACGAATAGGTGCAACATAACAATTAGGGGAACATAGATGATTCGAAAGACCTAAACTCATCTCTCTCTTATTCTTGAAAACCAATTTATTTTTAACAATTATTTTTTATGCAATCAAACCAATCTACTGCCTAGTGGCAAATCAAAATAACCTTTATACATCCTAAAATACAACGTAGTTGAATTATTGAGATTAAAAACAGTCCTCGTGGGATCGATATTTTTACTACTTCGATAGTATTTGGTGCACTTGCCAAACCTCTATCAAATACCCACACTCAAAGTGCTGAAAAGTTAGAAAATAATAATAATTAAATAGTGTTCCTCAAAAAAAAAAAATTAAATAGTGTGTCTAATCTTTTTTCAAAAATCATTTTGTTATAAAAAACTATTTTGATTCGTTTTGGAAGAAAATGGAAGAAAACAACTTTTAATATCAAAGAGAGAATAACACCAAAAAAATAAAAAAAAAAATAAAAGAGAGAATAAGTACATATGCTATCATGTCATGTTTTTTGCAACTATATCAATGAAAAACTATTTTAACTTACATAATTTTTCAACCATAACCATAGTTTATTACCTCACTAAAAAAATAATTAAACCACAGTTTCATTATTTTTTTTCTTTGTTTTTTTTTTTGAAAAACTGACGTTTAATCTATTCTATGATAAACACACATTCGAATTTTTTTTCTGAGGGGACACAACTTTGATCTTTATTATTTTTATATCTAACCGATCAAATGAACACGTCAAGAAAGCATATTCCCAAGTTGAATCATGAAAATGAAAGGGTTTCTTTTTTTGGACAAAGAGAATGAAAATGGTTTTTATTGTATTTTGCTCCTTTATTTTACTAAACTCACAAAATAGATCATCTATTTTAATATCAAATTTTGATCATTCTATTATTACATCTGCTGCAATTTTGGTTTCAATCATATGTTTTATCTTTAAAGATAGTGATTTTTGGTGAAAAAAAATGATTTATTGTCCCAATGTTAAATGTAAGGACAAATTATCATTTTTTTAGATGAGAGTTTATATCTTTTTTGTCAAAAGTCAACATTTTTAGATAAAAACACGAATTGGGACCAAAATTGCAATAAATGTACAAATATAAGAACAAAAAAAGTTTGATTTAAAAAAAATAACTATTTTCATAAGTTTAATAAATTAAGGACTATAAAATGCAATTAAGTCTATAATCAATTTTATTTTCGAAAATCAGTATTTGATCCAATGATCTACTAATGTAAGAGACCAATCAAACTCTCTACTATGTTTAAAGTCACAATAAAATTGAATGTGGTGGAGGATTGTTGAATGTGGTGGAGGATTTGAAAGTGAGACTTTGAAATGAACAACATCCCTCCCAAATCAATACTACTAGGGTCCTTGCCTATTGACTTAATTTTGAGTTTATGAAAAATAGTTGATGTAAATAAAAAAAAATTATGTCAATTCATTAATTCTCACTAATGAAGAATTGTATTTTCATAAGTTGGTTGAAAAATTGTTTTGACAAACTTATAAATAATATATATAAACTTATTTATTTGCATATGTTGTTTTATATAAGCTCAAAAATAAGTCATTCTAAATCGACATGTAAGTTTATAATATTTTTTTTGTTGATCAATTGTTAACATGCAAGTTTATAATTTATTAGCTATTTTTTTTTTGAGAGAACAATTTATTTGCTAATTTTTCTTTAAGAAAAAATAATTTGCTAATTAATTAATTAAAAAAATTAATGTTGCTTGGTCCAACCAAAAACAATTAACGTTGCTTGAAGAGGCGTAGAGTGAGGTTCGGAAATCCATCCACCACCAGCACCGGCGGCACCGTTATCGCATGATATGATATGATATGATATTATTTCATTCTATTTGACTTCAATTTCCAACAACAATGGCTTCCTTTCTTCTTCTTCGCCGCAACTCCAACCTCCTCGCTCGCTCTCTTACCGGTGAGCTCCTCCTAATTTCAACGTCTAATCATTTTTTTCTCAATTCCATTATACTTAACTATATAGCACATGCTTTAATTAATCATAATCAAGTGTTTTCCAATGTTTTATTTTTTTTTTCCCTTCAACTTTAAATAATTTATTTTCATGTCCAGAATCAGGGTATGAAACTACGTATATTCATATTGCTAATTCATTTTTTATTTTTTTTTTGGATTATGTTTAAATTCCAATGTATCTTACGTATTGCTATTATGTTGGTATATCAGGTAATTATAAGGACCAATTTTGCCCATACTTTCAACCCAAATTTGAATGTTTAGGTGCTGCTTTAAACAGTGTACATCCATATAGTCGCAGTTATGCTTCTGGTTCCATCCGAAATGAAATTACCGACATGACGTAAGTATATGCATGTATGTTCCATAGGTATTCAATGCTATGAAGCACGGACACTGACACGTGTCACACACCGGATACGCCTTTGATCAGTAGTTTTGGTGCTGCAGAGATTCAATGTGACATGTTATATTAGTTTGGAAATAAATTTGTTTGTTTTTTCTTTATCTCAAAGGTTGTTAAATAAACTTTGATTTATTTATAATTCTGTAGACATGTTTCATTGCCGTTGAATTGATGTGTGCTATCTTTTTTATACTCTTTATTGTGCTATGTAATGCCAGATTATATTGTGTAATTTTTAGTTTACATTTGGTAGTTGTAAATGCTGATGATCAATTTCTGTTTGTTTTAGTTGCCCTCATACATGGTATCCGCTGGCCAGGAGGAAACGTCGCAGGGTTTTCCTACATGTTGGTCCTACTAATAGCGGTAAAACATATCAAGCACTGAAGCAACTTCAGTCGAGTGCTTCTGGTAAATTGCTTCTCAATCTTTTGAAATGGCAATGGTTAATCTGTAATGTTGATCAAAATATGGTAAGCTGAGTAATTTAGCAGTTTCGTTTTTGCTTTGTAGGAATATATTGTGGCCCTTTAAGATTGTTGGCTTGGGAGGTAGCAAAGCGGTTGAACAAGGCAAATGTTCCTTGTGATCTCATAACAGGTCAGGAGAGAGATGAAGTTGAGGGTGCACATCATAAGGCTGTTACAGTTGAAATGGCTGATGTATCAACTGACTATAAATGTGCTGTTATTGATGAAATTCAGGCAAGTTAAATTTTCATTTAAAATAATTTATTCATGATTGAAGCATCTGCATTGTGGAAAACATAGATGGCTTTGTGAGCGTTGCTGGTCATTTTTTCGTGTCTTGTTACTTTATGAAAATATAAGCATGTATAGGTTTTTCACCTTATGCTTGTTATTGTGATAATTTTCTATGTTAACCTTTATCTCTCTTTCTGCATTTAGATGTTGGGGTGTAATACAAGGGGCTATTCTTTTACACGTGCTTTGTTAGGCATTGCTGCCGATGAACTTCACCTCTGTGGTGATCCAGCTGCTGTTCCTCTTATTCAGGAGATTTTGGATATTACTGGTGATGAGCTTGAGGTATTGAAACTTATGTTCCCCATTGAGTCTCTGAATAATCTATAAAAACATTTTCTTTTTTGGGATAGGGGGTGGGAATGGGACAAATAAACTATAGATAAATTATTGGTTACAGTAATTTCATTCCCATGAATTCGCCATTATGGTAAAAACTGTTCTCGAGGCTCTCTGCTTGCTCATGATGTTTTATACTAGTTTTATTAAAATGCAGTTTGAATCTCTCCGACGGATTTTTTTTCTTCATATGCACTGCAGGTTCAATATTATGAGAGGTTGTCACCTTTAGTCCCAATGAAGGTTCCTCTTCGATCCTTGTCTGATGTAAGAAATGGCGATTGCATAGTTACCTTTTCACGCCGGGATATATACAAATTGAAGGTAAACTTTAACATCTTTTCACTTTATTTAGTACGAGATACGGGAGATACATGTAGAAAATTCACGTGAACATATTTTATTGTTTTACTATTTTGGTGCTCTGAACAGTAATCAGTTTGCAACTTTAATTATAAATTTCCTTATGCACTCTGCATTTTTTCTATGACATGGACCCACTAAAAAATTTAGCTAGCACTTGATTGTGATTGTCTTATCTCTACTATGATATAGTTCACAACTAGAATCAGATCTTAATTCACTCCAATCTTTTAGCATCTAATTGAACATTACAATTTAAAGTGTCTCTATAATCATGTTGCTGGTGCTATTTCTGCTAATGAATATATGAAATGGAGATAATAGATAAATTGCCAGAATTCTATCCGCTAGAGAAGGTTTAATCGCTTTAACAATCTTTAAATCGTTATTTTTTCTCGACTTCGTTCAGAAGAAGGTGGGAATGATGGGATATAATATTTTTTCTCGACTTTGCTTCAACAATCTTTTAATCATTAGTTCATGTTCATCTTTCCTTCCCGTTCTATGCTTTCTTCTACCAGCAACCATATCCGTGTCTATTCATTTCACAGCACGTTTTATGGTGATTCAACAATTGGAGGATTGTAGACTAGAAGCTCGTTTGGTGGTTCATCTATAAGTTGCTTGCGGGCTGTTTGTTGTCGTGGGTATCTGGCTATTTGGTGGCGGTGGCTGTTATAGGAGTTTGAATAGGTGATTTATAGCTTTGAATAGGTGGTTTATGTAGCCGGTGCCGCCGCGACTGGTTCGTTATCTAGCTGCCTCTGGTGACTCTCTTCCGCCTGAACTGGTTTTTCGACAAACAGTAACACTGAATCTGGACTCCTTCAGTGATTTGTTTCTGTTCATTGCGCCACTGCACCACCATTGTTGACTGCCTTTGCAATCTATTTTTGAGTTTTGGTGGGCCGATCGCTTTTGCTTCAAGATCAGGAATCAAATTCTAAATTCTAGATTTGGGTTTGTTAATGGTGTCATATCCGGCGGACTGGGGTTTTGTTGTTTTGTGCAGACTCTCTCTCAAACCGTGTTGGTGTTTCGTTCCCTTACTAGGTCACGAAAGGGTGATGATTGTGTCTGAGGGTGTGGCTTTTAATGATGGGTTGTTGAAGAAGATTGAAGAGTGTAGGAAGGATGAGGAGTAGGGAGAGAGTAGTTCGACTTGGGATGTCTAGTTGGTTAGGACGAGGATCAGAGGGTCTGTGCTGAGGCAGAGGTGTTTGGGGTTGATAGTAACGGGATTTCGCTCAATTGGTGTTAGGGGAATAAGTCTGTGGATCGGGCGGTTGGTGACTGGGAAGAAGAGAAGAGTTATGTGGGGTGGGATCTTTTGATCCTACTGATTGTTTGAATAGGTGATTTGGAACCTGGGAATTTGAATTGGAATCCGGGAGATGTATTGTAACATAATGTGGTGTTGCTTTGGGGTTTATGTGGGAGGTTCTTTGGTGTTTGTTTGCAACAGCATGGTGGTGGATATTGGCATCGTGGGTTGCCTTGTGTTGGAGTTTTATGTTATTTAGGTGCTTGTTGTATTTCTTTGTTGCTTTTGGGTGTTTACTGCTATAGCAGTACTTGTTTTCTTGTAGTGGCCCAATTCGATAATGTCTTGTATTCGGATTGTTGCATTATTAATAAAATTTTCTGTTCAAAAAATAAAATAAAAAGGCAGACTGCTAACCTATTTCGAATTCAACAAATTTAATTGCATTTGGGAAATTTTGTTTATGTACTGTGGACTAACTTGTTAAAGTTGACATTCATATTGCTCAGAAGCGAATTGAGAGAGAAGGAAAACATCTTTGTTCGGTAGTATATGGTTCACTGCCACCAGAGACTCGAACAAGACAGGTGTGAGCTCCCACCTTTTTCTTAGAAGTTTTAGGCTTCCCTTTTGAATTACACATGTTTCATGGGAATTTGATCTTTAGGTTTTAACGTTTACATCCCAAAACAATAATATTTTCCCTCTGTCTTGTTCTTTTGCGTCTTTTGTATTTCTAATTCAGACAAAAACCTTCATGCTGGCTATTATCAGTTTATATGGTTTTAGTGTTATTTCATGGTTTTGTTGGGAAATTCCTTCTCCTTTCCTGTGCACTTTACAGGCTTACCATGATTAACTTGCTATATTTATCAAGATATGTTGATAAATGTTTCACCTTTCCTTTGTATTGTCCCCATCTGCCAAGGATTTGCTGAGTTCAAAGTTTCATTAGGACTGCAGGCAAGCATGTTCAATGATGCAAGTAGCGAGTTTGATGTTCTTGTCGCCAGTGATGCCATTGGAATGGGCCTTAATCTAAACATCTCTAGGATAATTTTTTCAACAATGCAGAAGTTTGATGGTTTTCAGATGCGAGATCTGACTGTTCCTGAGATCAAACAGATTGCAGGTAGTATGTAATTATTTGAAGCAGATTGCCATTGCTCCAGAATTTGATTAAATGACTGTAACTGATATATGATAACTCTGATCATTTATGTTTTTTTGTCAATAAATAGATATATTTATGTCCAATAAGAGTAAAGGGAATTTTTTTTTGGGTGATTCTGTAAATGTCAAATCAACTTTTGAGCTGTGGATAGCCTTCATAATTTTTCTACCCTTATATTTTAATATGAGGCTGCCCAGCTATACCTGTTGTGTAGTGAATTTAAATGAACTAATTTAGCTTGCATAAGCAGATGTCAAAACATTCTTTCTTTTTATGGCATACCTTGGAATGCTGATTATTTTGGATAATGCAGCAAAGTTATTTATGTTTTTGTCAAGATTCTATGTGGGACAGTCTATACGCGCCCTGGAAAAATCTTTGCAGCATTATAAAAAAGATTTAACTTCCGGTTTAAGTTTATTTTTATTCCTAATCTCCGCGGGCTTCAACATGCCCTTTTTTCACCTCTCTTCTCTCACTCTACTCAACTCAGCCTATTGTTTCTCCTTGAGGGAGCTAGACTCTATTAATTTTGATTTTTCTGTCTTATTTTATATATTTGAATCAATTCGTTTTTAATGTTTATTTT
The DNA here is from genome assembly GCF_051527215.1 of Medicago sativa. NCBI lineage: Eukaryota > Viridiplantae > Streptophyta > Magnoliopsida > Fabales > Fabaceae > Medicago > Medicago sativa. Next base: position 1,426,382 of record NC_140753.1, on the reverse strand, counting down.
GGACAAATGATTTAGCATAAACTTCAGGTTTTAAAAATGATCACTAAAGACAAATCTCTATTATTTACTGTTCTAGCAGATTTTATTTTTATATTCTATTATAATAATGTGAAGATTTGGAGTAATATGTCCTGTATATTTGATTGTGCATCATACATTATTTTCACTTCACTTGAATGCGTATATTCATGCAGGGAGAGCTGGTAGATATGGTTCAAATTTCCCTCTAGGAGAAGTAACATGCATGTCAGAAGATGATCTATGTTTGCTTCATTCAGCATTAGACTCTCCATCGCCCATTTTGGAGGTAACCTGACTACGAAATGCCTAATTACTCTGTACTACTAAATATGTATGTAGTGTAGGAGAAACTGAAAATAGAGAAAGCTTCTAGTAAGTATACACCTTTATCTGAATTTTGTTTACTTATTTCAATTCTTTCATTGATGATTTGTGTAATATATATTCTGATGCAGCGTGCTGGACTACTTCCCTCCTATGAACTGTTGTATATGTATTCACGGTTACACCCCCAAGCTGGTTTCTATCAAGTATTGGTGAGTTTTGTGCTTGTTTAGTTGCACGTCGGAAACCATCAAACACAAATTTAAGTGTATGAAACATAATTCCGTAATAATACATTTTAGACTCTTTTGAGTTCAAATTGATTTAGCCACTAAAATCAATTAATCTCGCCTGTTCGGAACTATTATGAGTATTTTTTGCCCCATAGAATGTGTTAATCACTTTCTTTGTTATTGTCTCCAAATATAATCCATTTTACTTTAAAATCACTTTTAAATGAGAACACAACAATTCATACACCAACAATTATAAGTAGAAATTACTATATAACTACACTTACACGGTAGAACCACATACACTTACTATATAACTAGAAATTTGTGAGGTACATAGTTTTAATGGTTGTCAAAGCAAGACTGCAAGTACAAAGAGAAATACTCCCTCCAGCTCAATTATAAGTAACTTTTCATTTTTTAGGTTCAATGAATAAATGATGTATGTGGTCTATAATATAGACCACATACATCATTTATTCAATGAACTTAAAAAGTGAAAAGTGCTTATAATTAAGACCAGAGGGATTATGTGATTAATAATTATTAAATAGTAAATGGGCAGGTGTTAACAAACATATTGTTCTCTTCATCTGTCAAACTGTCAAAGTTGAATTTCCCTAGATTTCTTAACATTAGAATGTATTATTGCCCAAAAATACATATTTACTATCTCTTTTATATTGCAGGAGCATTTTGTTGACAATGCCAAATTATCTGAAAAGTATTTCATTGTTAATTGTGACCAAGTATTGGTATGTCTTTGAATAGCTGCTTTGTCATTGAATCATTAACATTTCATATCAATGTCATATTGCTCTTCATTAGTACTACTGTATCATTTATCTAATATCCCTCAATTATTTGATTGTTTACTGATTTCCCTTCTAATTGCTTTGTTGTGGGTGTTGTTTGTATGTATTGGCACCAGAAAGTGGCTGCTGTTGTTGATGAGTTTCCCCTTGAATTGCGTGATAAATACCTTTTTTGTATCAGGTATGTTCGTATCTTTTCCGAAAATTTCGTGTTTGCAATGCAATACCCACATCTTAAGGACGGTTCTAATAGATTAGGGCGTCTGTATTTTATATAATTTAACCTTTTCTGTTTCATTTTTACTGATTTCCATAATACTCAGTCCAGCTGACATGGACGATGAGATTTCATCTCAAGGCCTGACACAGGTAATTAACATTTAGTAAGTGTCAAATATGTTGATGTTAGTTTGAATGGTAAAAAAATTGACATGATGCATGTTGTACCAGTTTGTAGAGAATTATGCGAAGAAAGGCCTTGTCCGACTTCGAGAAATATTTACACCAGGAACATTGAAAGTACCCACGACGCCTCAAGCTCTTAAGGACCTGGAATCCATCCACAAGGTTTTTACTGTTGCTTTAATTTTTATATCCTCTGACACAACATTAAGCTTGTTTGGTTTACTATCTATGAGACAGTGAACATCCATTTCACCAACAAAACCCCATAGTAGCTTTCACTTCGAAGAGATTTGTAATGTATGTGCATTGAAAGCCAGACATACCTAACTGTCAAGGTCCAATAAATGGTCATGGTCGTGTACAATTTCATAACTTCAGCCACCAGTTTAACAACCATGACCACCATACAGAGTTGCCAATTGTTTACCTTCATTTACTTGGATGGAAAATGTTTATAATCCCTATTTTAATTCATTTTGAACTAGTTAGCTTCTGAGTATATTTGTGAGTTTTTATTGGTGCTAAAACTGCAGGTCTTGGATCTCTATGTTTGGTTGAGTTTTAGGTTGGAAGATTCTTTCCCAGACCATGAGCTGGCTAAATCTCAGAAGGCCCTTTGCAGCATGTGCGTATTGCTTAGTCTTCGTGATATACCAATTTGTCCAATTTTATCCTTGAACTATATATTAACAATTTGATTTTATAGGCTGATTGAGGAATTCCTTGATAGATACGGGTGGCAGAAGCCAATGGCTAGACGGTTGCCTTTGCGTAAAGTGTCAAATTCTCTGTTATCCCAAAACTTGAGGCAGCATTTATAAGTTATGCCCTTTCCATACCAGGAATATGACCCCTGCCCTCATTTGTATGCTTAGCATTGTAAAAGTTTCAGAAAACAGTATCTTTTTTTTTTGGTTGTTGTATATTCTAGGTTCTTTTGTAACCCCTTGGGCGATTCTTTCTTATTTTTATCATGACCTGTTGTTGTACTACAAATTAAATTTGCATAGTAAGATTAAATTATCCCTTTTTTTTTTTACTTGAGTTTTTTTTTCTTCTCTGTCAAATTATTACCTCATTTCTTCCTCATATTATTACGTTCCCTCGTTATTTCTTCATCCTGGTACTGTTATTTTGATCTTTTCATCTTGTATGTTCTATCTTCATATGGCTCTATTTTATTTATTTTGTTTACGTTGCTACCATTTTTTTAAAAGAAGCAAACTTAACTCATTCCTTTCGTGTAATCTATGCTGAAATAATTTAAGTGTGACTATAAATAAACCATTTATTTTGCTTTTATTATAATCCTCTCAGTTACGTTCTCCTGGCTTATAAATCAACACGGAACCTTTCTAGCATTACAATTTAGAGAAGATATATGCATTAGGTGAGGAAGCCTTCATTCTAGAGATCAACTAACTAACTTTTTCTTGTTTCTTCTTCGTTCTCTACTCTTATTTTTGCGGTAAAAAGGAATTAGATTAGAAATATATCCCCTCCTCTTGCAAACCAAACATATATTTAATTAAAATTCATCTATTTCAAAATCTCTTTCCTCCCCTACGTTGAACCAATCGGACCCTTCGAGGTCAAGATTCTAAGCCATTGAACTCGATTTATAAATTAAAAAATTAAAAAACACTCCTGCTACACTTGGAAACCAAAATTGATGACTTTTCTAGATGAGAAGATGCTTTTAAGGGATTAATTTTACAACAATGCAATGCAATGCAATGCAATGCAATTGAATAAATCTTGGTGGAACATTAATGATAAAAACCAAGGGTATGTATGGCGCATAAATATCAGTACTAGGCCAACTATCCAAACAGTCCTTTCAAAAGTGCAGGGAGTCAAAACTCCATTAACCATTGATTTTCATAAGTGCAATTACATGCCAACTGAGGAAAGGGTGTATCTAGTGTAGATCTATTCTACTCTTAAACTAAGGCTTACAAAAGAAAAATTCTATAGATCCACCAATCACCAACAGTCTACTCATGGGATCAACCATGATCCAGCCTGAGCCAACAAGTCCTCTTCTAGTGAATCTTGTGCTAAAAGTGCACTAAACATTTTGTTCACCCAGAACATGTCCCGCCATCAATTCCTCAATCTGATCTTTCTCCTTTAACTTGCTCTTAATCTCGAGCTTTCGCATCAATAGCCTGACTGTGATCTCCATTGGATTAAATCCCTTCGAGACCATCTCCTCAAAGAATGTGCAAGCCTCCACAAGTTTTCCGCTATTAGACAGACTCTGTTAAGAAGAAACTTACTTACCCTTTAAGGCTAAATTCGAAAATTCTCAATTTGTACAGTGACTGTTAAGAAGAAATACAAATTTTCAATGTTAATATTTGAATTTTGAACAACGATTATATCTATTTTGTTTCAATTTGTGAAAAAGAAACAATGCATTTATCAACAAGTGTTACCTCTGCAATGAAATGGTCAGCAGCATTTTTTGCTACAGGTGAGGTTATCTAATCAACATAAGCAATTGGTCAAAGTAAGGCAGATGATCTCAACTTGTCCAATTGTTGATCTTTGGAAAAAGCAGCCAATGCAACCAAAGTTCCCTACAAAAAGGAATTCAACAATCTTCATTACTCATTACATTGAATTATATATATGAAGAGGTAAAAACTTACAAAAATTAACCAATTAAATCACCTGTGAGTGACCAACGTAGTGTAGTTTTTGTCCAGTTTGATCATGCACATACTGGAATGTTGCTGGAAGATCATATGCAACTAATTCATCCCATGACCAATTCCAATAATCCTAAATATTTGAAACCTGATATTAGCAATGGAATCAAATTGGACTACCTAAAAGTACTAACATGATCCGAGATTTTCAATTTCGAGGACTGGTTTGAAATATTAAAAATTCCAGAGTCTAAGTTGAGAGCGTCTTATAATTCCACGGATGATTTTGGATATTCAATGGAATCAAATTTCATGACCAGAGAAATGCAGCAACATATTCTTTTAAATTGTGGTCTGCAACGGATTAAGGGGCCACAACATAAAGGATTTTGAGATCTTCACAATGGCACCGCAACTGCAATTTTGACCACATTGACTGCATTTTTCCACAAGGTTTGTAGTGTAACCGCGACTTAAAACCATGTAATATAGTAAAAAAAAAAAAAAAAAAATAACCGAGTTGTTATTAGAAAATGATGTATGTCCATGACTATATTTGGTTCCTCGTGTGTTAGCAATCCAAATATCAAATCCATTATCTGCCAACAGAAATGCAAGAGATTGACTTGGTGGTAGCAACAACCATGTCACACCATCCTACAAAAACACACCAATCATATAAATGCTTATGCATAAACTATTTTAATAACAAAAGATAAACTAAAGTCAAACTGTTTTCGTAAACTCTCCTTGAGAATGAAAACAACTTATGGCCATGACATAAGCTATTTTTATAAGCTCTCCTAAACAGTATCACACATGTTTATGTCAGTAATATATAAACTCAAATAAATCAATCCAGCCTATAGTTATAGTAACCACCACTAACCATGAATAGTCCATGTTGTAGCATAACTGGTATACTATTTCCAGGTTTCCTTCTTTGGTAGAATTCTTTGCATGTTAAGAACATAACCATCTTTTGTTGTCACCTAAAAACAATTACATACATATAACATATAGAAGCTAGTTAGAAGCTATTACTTGCTCTAAAAGCAATTATATACATAGTAGCTGGTTAGAAGATACTTTTTGCTCAAAATGTTGCTGATTTCTAATAAAAAAACAGAAACATGTGAAAGCAATACACAGTACCAAGTGTTCTTCACAAGCATAGCCTTGTGTCTTCAATAGTGACGAGCATACACCATCATTGAGTTCTGGTGCCAATGCAGTAATAGTGCTTAAGGGTAAGATTTTTGTTCTTGATGCAAGAGTTAAGCCACAGAAGAGAATCACAAGTGTTATTGAGAGTGATACTGATGACTTTGCCATCATGTATTTTCTGATGTATTAATCTTCTTAATTCAGGCATTATTTATATGAACAGAAAACAGAATAGAAACACAGGAAGGAAAAAATACTATAAATTTATATTTATTCTATCCTTAAAACTAAGGCTTACAAAAGCATACACCATCATTGAGTTCTGGTGCCAATGCAGTAATAGTGCTTTAGGGTAAGATTTTTGTCCTTGATGCAAGAGTTAAACCACAGAACAGAATCACAAGTGTTATTGAGAGTGATGACTTTGCCATCTTGTATTTTCTGATGTATTAATCTTCTTAATTCAGGCACTATTTATATGAACAGAAAACAGAATAAAAACACCGGAAGGAAAAAATTCTATAGATTTATTCCACCCTTAAACTAAGGCTTACAAAAGAAAAATTCTATTGATCCACCAATCACCAACAGTTTACTCACGGGATCAACTATGATCCAGCTTGAGCCAACAAGTCCTCTTCAAGTAAATCTTGTGCTAAAAGTGCACTAAACATTTTGTTCCCCCAGAACATGTCCCGCCATCAATTCCTCAATGTGATTTTTCTCCATTAACATGCTCTTAATCTCGAGCTTTCGTGTCAATAGCTTGACTGTGGTCTCCATTGGAGTAAATCCCTTTGAGACCATCTCCTCAAAGAATGTGCAAGCCTCCACAAGTTTTCCGCTATTAGACAAACTCTGCACCAGAAGCGTATAAGTTCCCCGATCAGGGCTTAGATCATTTTTAAACATGTGATCCAGCAAAAACTTGAGCACCTTCATCCTCTTCTTTTTGCAGCACATCTTGAGTAAAGGATGGTAAGTCTGAAGATCCGGCTTGCACGATGTTTCTTCCATTTCTTTAAGCAACCTAAGAGCAGTTTCTTCCTTTGAGTGTGCACAAGCAGTACTAATCATAGTATTGTATGTCACCACATCTCTCACAACCCCTTGCTTAGGCATATCCTCAAAAACCTCACAAGCATCCTTTAACCTACCAGCTTTGCCAAGAATGTACATCAATGAGCTATAAAATGGAGTGTCGGGCACAATTCCATCCTTCTTCATTCTTTCATATTCCTCCAAAGCTTTGCTCAATTGCCCTGCCTTCCCGTAACCAAGCAACAGAATAGTATAAGTCACAGCATTCGGAGGACAACCATTTCCCCTCATCTCCTCCAAAACATCATCAACTTTGCGAAAATCCTTATCATGACAATAAGATTCAATGAAATTATTATATGTAAAAACATTCGGCTCAAACCCATGTTCCTTCCTGTCCTCCATCACTTTCCGCGCTTTCTCAAAGTTTCTAACTTTGCACCACCCATTTATCAAAATATTGAACGACGGAGAACTCAACGGAACGGAACTCTTAAACTCATCAAGAACATTATGAGCAATTTCAATACTTTGTCCTTTCACCAAAGCATCCAAGAGCTTATTCAGCGCAGCTGTATCCTTTTCGACACCATACTCACCCATTCTGCGAAACGCTTTCACAGCTTCTTCATGCCTCTGAGCCTTTGCAAACCTCCTCATTACCTTACTCATTGTATCCAAGCTCACATACCCTTCAAATCCTCGCATTTCCTTCACTAATTTCCACATGAGATCAAATTCCTTAGCTTTCCCCAATATATCAACCATCAAATTGTACACTTCAGGAGAATGCACATAAGGTGTTTGTTTTTTCGCCCAAATGAAAAAACCATATGCCGCAACCCAATCATTTCCGAATCTCTTCAAAATCTGCATAACCAAATTGTTGGAAACCTGAAAACTACTACCGTCGAGCGCTTGAGCAACATGGTCATAAGATGAATGACGCTGTTCCTTAAGAAAAGTGCTGATTTTTTGAACATCTTCAAGGTGGATGCTTTCTTCCAAAGATGGTTTTGCAAAGAGTTTGGGTTTGGTTTGAAGGATGCTGGAATCAACCCAATGAGCGAGAGAAGGGATAACGAAATCGTCGTCGGAGTTTGAAGGGGTTGGGTTATCGGAGAACATGACCCATGGTGGAAGTTCAGGAGATTCAGAAGAGTTAACCACCACAGTGCAGAAAGGGTTGATGAAGAAATTGGAACTGCGAGCAGTGGTGATTCTTGGAGAAAGGTGGCGAGTGAGGTGGTGGAGGATTCTGTACTTTGACAACATTTTGAAGCTATGAAGGTTTGATTTGTGGTGTGGTCTAAACCCTAAAACCTCAGTTCAGTTTACAAATAGTGATGCCCAAAAAGTGTCTAACTTTTAAATTTCTAAATATATTTTCATTTTCACATAGTTTGAAACCCCAAATTTGTGTAGGTGAGTTTCAAATAATATTTATCATTTTTATCTAAAAATAAAAAATATATAATATCAATTTAGTATTTGTTAATCGTTATTGAGATTTTTATTTTAATAATTTTTTGTTATTGACATGTAGTATATACTTATTATTACGTTGATATACTTAGAGAATAAATTGAAGAAAAAATTATAATTTTTATGAGAAAAGAGAGCGATATTTTATAGAGTTTAATTGGAGTGTTCTGACCGTGTAAAGTATACTTTACATTGTCATCCAATAAAATTCAGCCACGTCATATTCTTTAATAGAATCAAAAATTAATTTTAGAAAAAGTAAATGTGTAGGTCGTGCAAACCATCCTCTCCGGAACTTCACACAACCGACGATGCATTGCAATCAAGGCACCCTTCATAGAGATGTGAGATTTTGGAATTGGAGATGGTGTATTATTATTTGGTTATATGATGAGCATTAACATGTGTGTATTAGAAATTGGGGGATAACGACTGATGTGTGGGAAAGAAAGCGGTGGATCTTCTACCTTTCTGTTCCAATGAGGTTAATATCAACCACTGTCTTATTTTTTCTGTTCCAAGCAATCAACCGCTCCTTCAATTACTTTGCCCTTTATTCCTCAATTACTTACAGTGCATTAAAACAACGTCAGATGTCGTCAAACGCCGAGATCGATCATCAAGACTGTGATTGAAGAGATGGAGAACAATAGAGCGGAGAAGCAGAGAACTGAGAAGTGAAAATGATGGTTTTCTGAATTAATTAATTCAACTAACCTATTTTGGAAAGGCATAATGTGGCAAAATTCTATTAGATGACTGTGTAAAGTGCATTTGCGCTGTCAAAGCACTACAATTAAACTCTATTTTATACAGTTTATTAATTTAAAAGGCAATATTGTAGCTTTGGTCTCTTTGTTTGATCAATTTTTAGATTTTGGTCCTCTCATTTTTTGTTTGGTACTCTTTTTTTTAAGGCTTAAATATGATTTTCGTCCCAGTAATATGAGCGTGTTTTGATTTTCGTCCCTAGTAAAAAAAAAGTTTGAATTACGTCCCTGTAAACAAAATTTTGTTTGAAAATAGTCCCTGGCCCCACTGTTCAGCTGACTTGGCATGTTATTCGCCACGTGGCAGTTGCTGACTGTGCAACTTTTGCCACGTGGCGCTGACGTTGCGGTCCACATAATTAAAAAATAAAAATAAAAATAAAATTCTGAAAATTATTTATTTAAATTTAAAAAATCCGAAAATAAATTTTAAAATAATAAAAAATTTCCGAAAAAAATCAGAAAATTATAAAAAAATTGTGAAAAATCTAAAAATCATAAAAAATTTCCGAAAAAATCTGAAAAATATGAAAATAAATTTAAAAATCATAAAAAATTCCGGATAAAAATCTGAAAATAAAATTTTATGAATATTAAATTTTAAAAAAATATTTTCAAAATTCTGAAATTTATTTTTAAAAATATGAAAATATATTTAAAAAATATAAAAATTCTGAAAATAAATTTTAAAATATTAAAATAATTTTCTGAATGTATTTTTTTTGTATAAGTTTCAAAATAAAATTAATTTTTTTGAATATTATATATTCTGAAATTTCTGAATTTTTTTTTTAAATTAGAATTTTCATAAAAGAACAAGAAATTAGATTTTTTTTTAAATTATAATTTATTTTTGGAAAATTTAATTCTTATTGTTTTCAAAAAAATTTAATATATAATTTTCAAATTAAAAAATCTATTTTTCGAAAATTAAATTTTCACATTTTTTTCAAATTTTTTAATTCTGACAGTTTTTTGTCAAAAAATTAAGTTTTCGAAAAATTTTATTTTCCGATTTTTTTATGATTTTTAAATTTATTTTCAGATTTTTCGGAAATTTTTTATAATTTTCAGATTTTTTCGGAAATTTTTTATGATTTTTAAATTTATTTTTAGATTTTTCGGAAATTTTTTATAATTTTCAGATTTTTTCGGAAATTTTTTATGATTTTTAAATTTATTTTTAGATTTTTTGGAAATTTTTTATAATTTTCTGATTTTTTTGGAAATTTTTTATTATTTTTAAATTTATTTTCAGATTTTTTTAATTTAAATAAATAATTTTCAGAATTTTATTTTTATTTTTTAATTACGTGGACCGCCACGTGGCAAAAGTTGCACAGTCAACAACTGCCACGTGGCGAATACCATGCCAAGTCAGCTGAACAGTAGGGCGAGAGACCATTTTCGAACAAATTTTTTTTACAAGGACGTAATTCAAACTTTTTTTTTTGACAGGGACGAAAATCAAAACACGACTATATTACAAGGACGAAAATCATATTTAAGCCTTTTTTTAATTGCGTAATTTCATTAGTCTATAAAGTTTTGCAATTTCTAAAATCAAATCCAACACTAAAATTAAGGGTAATGTGTTAATTTTTAGCATGTTGTGGATTATTAACGCGAACGCCACATCATTATTTGAGTTGACGGATACAAAGTAATTTTGATTTGATATCAACTTTAACAATCTTTAACAGTATTAAAAAACTAATGATGAATTTTTTGCATATTTTTTTATACCGAAGACCAGGGAGCGAATCCAATATAGGAATGAGTGTAGCTATAGTCATGCTAGATTATTATAAAATAAAAAACTCATCCTTCTTAGAGATGAGACTTAACATCCTTAATCCCTTATTAGTAAAGCTTATTACGTCTAGCTACAACTAAACCTAAAATTTCCCTCTAATTACCTATCATTTAATGCTAATCCTCTAAACCCTAAAATACTTCCCTCCTTCTATATGTTCAATTTGAAATTCAAATTCTGCCTATCATTTTTACGTTGATTCCACTTCGATTTCTCTCACAAAGCCTACTTTGTATCTCCCATAATCAGACTAATTAATGCACACTAATATTTCTTCTTTTTCCAATATATTCTCATTCTGCCAATGCACCTATTGTTTTTCTCATTCCCCACAATACTCATTACTGCTTCGGTCCTTCTTCTTCCCATTGATTTTGTTCCTATTCCACTTGACACCTATTTTATTCCTTCTTCTTACAAACCTTTCCTTCAATATTACCTTCTTCATTTTCTCCTATACACCCATTACTACTTCAATATTCCCTTTGTTCGAATTTCGTTCCTCTTTTCACAATAAGGTAATTTATGCTCAATACTCCTATGCATATATAATCTCTGTGATTCTTATTTTTTGGTTCTGGTTTTTCAGTTTCCTTCTTTCTTTGCCATTTATTTATCTTTTAAGTTTGTTGTGGTAAGGTCAATACTCCTATGCATATATATAATCTCTGTGATCTATTTCCCAGATTTACCGTTGTTTGTGGTAAGGTCATTAGTTTTGGGTACTTTGGTTCACTAGAATTTGGATTTTTTGTTTTTTGAATATGGCTACCATGTGTTAGATTGATGCATGTGTGAATCTGCGGAAATTAAACTCAACATACTCTTCAATTAATCAATTAAAATAATTTAGACATAGATTCTCATGAAAAATTTAGTTCCTACATTATTTTTAACTTCTCACAAAGCATGATCTCAACAGCAAAATTGTTTGTACTAGCTCTCTATCTAGGTATGTAGTTTAAATAAAATTGTGATGAGTTATGGATTTTTTTCTCTACACGACACAAATATATGGTGTGACCATGGTCTTTCATTCACTTATAAACTTATGTCTAATTTGTAAGAGTTATTCTCACAGTTTCTTTCTTAATTAAGCGGTTTATTTTCTTCAACAAGAAATGAAATTTGACATGGATTAGATTTTACATATACATAGATTTCAAGTATTAAACGCAGAATTTGTTAAAACTAATATGCTGATAAGAAACAACTTGCAAAAATCAGCTGTACTCATATGTCTACACTCATGGGCTGCTTTGGTATAGGGTGCTCATATGTCTACACTCATGGGATGCTTTGGTATAGTCTATGCAGATGCTAATTGAATATGAGCGTGATATATTTTCCAATGGCTGGAGGTTTGAGTCAACCATATGAAATGTTACAATTTTTTTTACATTGTGCATATCAAGTTTCTAACTGGAAGGCTTATGATTAAGGTTGTAATGGACTAACGGTGACCAACACATGCAAGATGGAGGCTGAGTTTCTAGCAAGTAACACGTCAATTGATTTTAAATTTTGTGGTTTGATTTATTTTCTTTTATTTAGAGACATCTCATGAGTAGATGATGTTGTGGTTTACTTAAATGGGGTTCATTGTATTAAATTGAGAGTCCCATTTTTTAATATTTCGGGAGTCTTTTAGAGTTTGGTTTTATGATTATTTCTCTCAATTTTTTATATGTGAAGTATGCGCACCTATATTTGATTTCTCATTGCCAGTTTAGAATGGTATGTTGCATTATATACTAAGTAACTAAACCTTTTATCTTACCTTTTTCTAATATTGTTGCTTAAGATGAACCCTAGCAAAACAAACTCCGTCCTCTGTTTCTCTTTCCACTAATTTTTTTGTTCGCAGGCTATATGTTAAGTTGAATTTGATATAATCCATTTGTTTAGTTGAGAGTTTAGAATGATACATGAATTTAGTTGGCAGAATTTTAACTTGCAACAAAGAAATGTTGCCTTTTCATAATTATGCATTGTGATTTTGTAACGCCCACTTTTTCATAATTAATATTTAAGCGATTTATGGCTTTTTTTATTAGAATATTATGTGAATTATTATATATATGTATATATATATATTGGTAGAAGATATGTTAATAATATAAGTATTTTCTTAAGTGGGGGAGAAATATTGTTATTAGTAGAAATAATTAAATTACTAGGGGAAAGAGTAAGTTGTGGTGAGAAGAGCAATTAGGGAAAGAATAAAAGTCTGTAATTGGGAGAGAAAATTAGAACGCGTACAACAGAGGAAAGAAGAGAGAAAGAAGAGAAAACCAGAGAGAACCCTAAAGAACGAAGAACGCGGCTGTTGGATTTCAGAATCATAATCTAAGGTAAGGGTGAGACTAACTCTCATTATTAACAAGTTTTAATTCATAGAAGTGATCAATTGTTGTAGGTTTAAGGGATTGGGATTAGGTCAAAAATCATTAAAAGTGGAAGAATTAGGTGAATTTTGATGTAGTTTGATGTAGACAGATGTTAATTAGTCATAGAACACGTTTAGATGCTGATTGGTGATGAATTAGAGGGCTGGGTAGTGAGAATTCGAGTGCTGAGATGTGTTGCAGAGCTCCGACAGAACCCTGTTCTGTCATCGCTCGCAACTGCGAGCGTTCCTACTCGCACCTGCGAGTAACCCTTTTAGCTCGCCACTGCGAGCAATGTTGTACGCAACTGCGAGTTGCCCCGTTGAACTCGCCACTGCGAGTTGTTTAGCTCGCAACTGCGAGTTAGTGCAGTACAGACCTGATGTTGTGCGAAATTGTGTCCTTTCGCCCGTATCTTTGATGAATTAGTTCCTGATGATTATATTATAGATGATGTTGCTAAACACGATGTTCCAGTGATGCTGTTTTGATGTAATGAACTGATGTGGATCAATTGCTAATTAAATTAACATTAAAAATGAGATTGTTGCATTTAGAGTCGAGTTGTTGCATAGTCGGCGATGGGGGCTTAATGCCTGACAGGTTTTTATGACCTTAGCGATGGGGGCTTAATGCCCGACGGTCCAAATATGACCTTAGCGATGGGGGCTTAATGCCCTGGTGGTACCACATGCATGTTGTTGTTGTCTAAGTTGTTGTTGATGTTGTTGTTGCATTGTAGAGTCATCATAACTAAAAATGAATGATGAATATTGTGATGATGTTGCCATTTTGATGCTGTTGTTGCTGTCCCATTATTTATAATGATGTAAATGGAGTGAATTAAGATGAATATGTTACCTTCGAATAACTATGAAGTTGTGGATTACTTAACCTCGTTAAATGATGGCTAAATGATGATATTAATGTTAGACATATGCTGTTGGTTATCTTTTATGAATTATTATTTGTTTTTAATGAATGTGAAATCTCACCCCTTCTGCGTATATGTTGCCTCGACCGTGGGTAATGTGCAGGTAATAAAGACTAGCTGTGTTCGTGAGTAGACTCCTCACTTCGTGTCGTCTAGGATGCTCTGATACGTAACGGGATGGGGGTGTCTGATGATTGTTTTCCTTGTTACGTATTTTGTTTAATAAATGTTGAACATTTTATGAAGACTATTTGAGATGTTAAGTTGTGGCCTTTTATGCCAAGATTTTATGTGACGTTGCGAACTAAATTTCCGCTGCATTTGATTATTGAATTTTATAAAGACAGGTTGCTTAAATAAATAGTATTTTCCCATTATTATATTGTTGTTAAATGGTGTATTGATGTATGTGATGCTCCGTTATGTTGATGAACTCTGATAATTTTAATGAAATTTTTAAGTTGGGAAAACGGGGTGTTACAATTGGTATCAGAGCAGGTCGGTCCGTCCGGCCAAGTAGTTGAGTCGCGTTGTGTCAGGTGACAGTTTTTGTACTGTCATTATGTTGTCCTAATTGTTGTTTGTTGTTTGTTGCGCAATCCCTAGTATGAACTGGTTGGAGTACAACCATGTTCACATTAGTTGTTTTAGTAAGTTAGTGTATTTTCTTCCGCCGAAGAAGAAAGTGGAGCAGAGTTTTGTCTACTAAGCAGCTGAAGCAGTTAGCACGTGATGGAATTTTGATGGTTCGTTGATGGCGTCACAGTTTATTGAAAATCAAGCAGTGAGTGATAAGTTGCAAATTGCGTGAGGATTTTTCGAAGTTTTCCTGAAGAGATTGTTGATTGATCTTACCGGCACATCAGGAAGTGTCTGCCGCCGGAGAGAGAGGTTGAATTTTCTATTGATCTGGTTCCAGGAACGAAGCCTGTGTCTATGGCACCTTACCGTATGTCAGCTTCTGAGCTGGCTGAGTTGAAGAAACAGTTAGAAGATCTACTCGACAAGAAGTTTATTAGACCAAGTGTTTCACCTTGGGGAGCTCCAGTGTTACTGGTTAAGAAGAAAGATGGCAGTATGAGGTTGTGTATTGATTATCGACAGTTGAACAAAGTAACTATAAAGAATAGGTATCCACTTCCAAGAATTGATGACTTGATGGATCAGTTAGTGGGTGCACGTGTGTTCAGCAAGATTGACTTGAGGTCGGGTTATCACCAGATTAAAGTAAGAGATGAAGATATGCAGAAGACGGCTTTTAGGACGCGATATGGACATTATGAATATAAGGTGATGCCTTTTGGTGTTAGTAATGCACCTGGTGTATTTATGGAGTATATGAATCGCATTTTTCATGCATTTTTGGATCGCTTCGTGGTTGTGTTCATTGATGATATTCTGATTTATTCTAAGACGGAGGAAGAACATGCTGAGCATTTGAAGATTGTCTTGCAAGTGCTGAAAGAAAAGAAGTTGTATGCTAAATTGTCTAAGTGCGAGTTCTGGTTGAAGGAAGTAAGTTTTCTTGGCCATGTTGTTTCTGGTAGTGGTATTGCAGTTGATCCATCTAAAGTTGAAGCGGTATCACAATGGGAGACTCCGAAGTCAGTTACAGAGATTAGAAGCTTTTTGGGTTTAGCGGGTTACTACCGACGATTTATTGAAGGATTTTCTAAGTTAGCACTTCCGTTAACGCAGTTGACGTGTAAAGGTAAAACCTTTGTGTGGGATATTCATTGCGAGAACAGTTTTAACGAATTGAAGAAGCGTTTGACGACGGCTCCGATTTTGATCTTGCCGAAACCTGATGAACCTTTTGTAGTGTATTGTGATGCGTCCAAGTTGGGTTTGGGAGGTGTACTTATGCAAGATGGTAGGGTGGTTGCGTATGCATCAAGACAGTTGAGGACTCATGAACGAAACTACCCTACTCATGACCTTGAATTAGCTGCAGTTGTATTTGCACTTAAGATTTGGAGACATTACTTGTATGGTTCGAGATTTGAGGTGTTTAGTGATCACAAGAGCTTGAAGTATTTGTTTGATCAGAAGGAATTGAATATGAGACAGCGAAGGTGGCTCGAATTGTTGAAAGATTATGACTTTAGTTTGAATTATCATCCGGGTAAAGCTAATGTTGTTGCAGATGCCTTGAGTAGGAAGACTTTACACTTGTCGGCACTGATGGTTAAAGAGATGGAATTGCTTGAACAGTTCAGAGACTTGAGTTTGGTTTGCGAGATGTCGCCAAGGAGTGTGAAATTGGGGATGTTAAAGATCAACAATGAATTTCTGGATAGTATCAGAGAGGCGCAGAAAGTAGATGTGAAGTTGGTGGATTTAATGGTCGCAACCGATCCTGCTGTAGACAGTGACTTTAAGGTTGATGACCAAGGAGTGTTGAGGTTTCGAGGAAGAATTTGTATTCCTGATAATGATGAGATGAAGAAGATGATCCTTGAGGAAGGCCATAGAAGCAGTTTGAGTATTCATCCAGGAGCTGCTAAAATGTATCAAGATTTGAAGAAAATGTTTTGGTGGTCAGGTTTGAAGCGCGATGTGGCACAATTTGTGTATGCATGTTTGACTTGTCAGAAGTCAAAAGTTGAGCATCAGAAACCTGCTGGGTTATTGACACCGCTAGAGATTCCGGAATGGAAATGGGATAGTATATCCATGGATTTTGTGACGAGTTTGCCGAATACCAACAAAGGGAATGATGCAATTTGGGTGATCGTAGATAGATTGACGAAGTCGGCTCATTTCATTCCGATTAATATTACTTTTCCTGTGTCCCAGCTAGCAGAGATTTATGTTAGAGATGTCGTGAAGCTACATGGTGTCCCATCAAGCATTGTGTCGGATAGAGATCCGAGGTTTACATCGAGGTTCTGGAAGAGTTTGCATGAGGCCTTGGGCACTAATTTGAAGTTAAGTTCAGCATACCACCCGCAGACGGATGGACAATCGGAAAGGACAATTCAGTCGCTGGAAGATTTGTTGAGAGTTTGTGTGCTTGAGCAAGGTGGAACTTGGGATAGTTATCTACCCCTGATAGAATTCACGTACAACAACAGTTACCACGCTAGTATTGGAATGGCACCCTTCGAAGCATTGTATGGTCGGAGATGCAGAACTCCGTTGTGTTGGTTTGAATCCGGTGAGAGTGTGGTATTGGGACCAGAGATTGTCCAACAGACTACTGAGAAGGTGAAGTTAATCAGAGAAAAGATGAAAGAATCACAGGATAGACAGAAAAGTTATCATGATAAGCGCAGGAAGGATCTTGAGTTTCAAGAAGGAGACCATGTGTTTTTGAGAGTCACTCCGGTGACGGGTGTTGGACGTGCATTGAAGTCAAAGAAGTTGACTCCGAGGTTTATTGGCCCGTATCAGATTTCAGAAAGGGTCGGAATGGTTGCTTATAGGGTGGGTTTGCCACCACATCTTTCGAACTTGCATGATGTGTTTCATGTATCGCAACTTCGGAAGTATGTGCCGGATCCATCCCATGTGATTCCAAGAGATGATGTGCAGGTAAGGGATAACCTTACAATCGAGACCCTACCGGTGAGAATAGAGGATAGAGAAGTGAAGAGGCTTAGAGGCAAGGAGATACCTCTTGTGAAGGTTGTTTGGGAAGGAGCAGCCGGTGAAAGTTTGACTTGGGAGTTGGAGAGTAAGATGCGAGAATCTTACCCAGAGTTGTTTGAACAAGGTACGTTTACGAGGACGTTAATATTCTAAGTGGGGGAGAGTTGTAACGCCCACTTTTTCATAATTAATATTTAAGCGATTTATGGCTTTTTTTATTAGAATATTATGTGAATTATTATATATATGTATATATATATATATTGGTAGAAGATATGTTAATAATATAAGTATTTTCTTAAGTGGGGGAGAAATATTGTTATTAGTAGAAATAATTAAATTACTAGGGGAAAGAGTAAGTTGTGGTGAGAAGAGCAATTAGGGAAAGAATAAAAGTCTGTAATTGGGAGAGAAAATTAGAACGCGTACAACAGAGGAAAGAAGAGAGAAAGAAGAGAAAACCAGAGAGAACCCTAAAGAACGAAGAACGCGGCTGTTGGATTTCAGAATCATAATCTAAGGTAAGGGTGAGACTAACTCTCATTATTAACAAGTTTTAATTCATAGAAGTGATCAATTGTTGTAGGTTTAAGGGATTGGGATTAGGTCAAAAATCATTAAAAGTGGAAGAATTAGGTGAATTTTGATGTAGTTTGATGTAGACAGATGTTAATTAGTCATAGAACACGTTTAGATGCTGATTGGTGATGAATTAGAGGGCTGGGTAGTGAGAATTCGAGTGCTGAGATGTGTTGCAGAGCTCCGACAGAACCCTGTTCTGTCATCGCTCGCAACTGCGAGCGTTCCTACTCGCACCTGCGAGTAACCCTTTTAGCTCGCCACTGCGAGCAATGTTGTACGCAACTGCGAGTTGCCCCGTTGAACTCGCCACTGCGAGTTGTTTAGCTCGCAACTGCGAGTTAGTGCAGTACAGACCTGATGTTGTGCGAAATTGTGTCCTTTCGCCCGTATCTTTGATGAATTAGTTCCTGATGATTATATTATAGATGATGTTGCTAAACACGATGTTCCAGTGATGCTGTTTTGATGTAATGAACTGATGTGGATCAATTGCTAATTAAATTAACATTAAAAATGAGATTGTTGCATTTAGAGTCGAGTTGTTGCATAGTCGGCGATGGGGGCTTAATGCCTGACAGGTTTTTATGACCTTAGCGATGGGGGCTTAATGCCCGACGGTCCAAATATGACCTTAGCGATGGGGGCTTAATGCCCTGGTGGTACCACATGCATGTTGTTGTTGTCTAAGTTGTTGTTGATGTTGTTGTTGCATTGTAGAGTCATCATAACTAAAAATGAATGATGAATATTGTGATGATGTTGCCATTTTGATGCTGTTGTTGCTGTCCCATTATTTATAATGATGTAAATGGAGTGAATTAAGATGAATATGTTACCTTCGAATAACTATGAAGTTGTGGATTACTTAACCTCGTTAAATGATGGCTAAATGATGATATTAATGTTAGACATATGCTGTTGGTTATCTTTTATGAATTATTATTTGTTTTTAATGAATGTGAAATCTCACCCCTTCTGCGTATATGTTGCCTCGACCGTGGGTAATGTGCAGGTAATAAAGACTAGCTGTGTTCGTGAGTAGACTCCTCACTTCGTGTCGTCTAGGATGCTCTGATACGTAACGGGATGGGGGTGTCTGATGATTGTTTTCCTTGTTACGTATTTTGTTTAATAAATGTTGAACATTTTATGAAGACTATTTGAGATGTTAAGTTGTGGCCTTTTATGCCAAGATTTTATGTGACGTTGCGAACTAAATTTCCGCTGCATTTGATTATTGAATTTTATAAAGACAGGTTGCTTAAATAAATAGTATTTTCCCATTATTATATTGTTGTTAAATGGTGTATTGATGTATGTGATGCTCCGTTATGTTGATGAACTCTGATAATTTTAATGAAATTTTTAAGTTGGGAAAACGGGGTGTTACAGATTTGATAATGAAGCATATTATGTGTTTGTTTAAATCTCTAAACATGTCTTTTACTCATACTTTTGTCTCTTTGTAGTGTCTTGCAGGCGCTAACAACTTCAGATAGACACTGTGGTTGTGAGTATAATTAAAGGATGAATTTAAGGTGTTTCAAGCTGGAATATGTGATTAATTATGTGATTAACAAGGAATAGACGGAAGGGAAGTTACAACATCAACTTTTTTTTTAATTTTTTTTATTTTTATGATATACTTTATACAATACAAAGTGTATTATACAATCAATACGACCTGTGCGGTGCACGGGTCATCAATCTAGTTTTTCACATAAAAGGGATTAGAACCGTCATAGAAAGCTTCCTTTCCTCACCGATCAATGCAACTTGAGGGTGGCTTACGTGTTCTTAGAGTTGGGCTTCGACCCTATTTGCTTAAAAAAAACGTGTTTTTAGAGTAAATTTGTTTTGACAAAAATAAACGATATTTGTTCATTTAAATGGATTGACTATGTTGATACAGTACAAATTTAAAGTCGCTAAAAATAAAAAGGATGAATATGCGAACAAACTCACAACATCATGTTAATAGAATAATACAATATGATGAATATGGGAACAAATTCAAGTCTTCAGATCTGCATCGTTGACGACATCAAAATCATTGATTGAATTTACATTTGCTCAAAGTTAATCTTTCAGCCTGAATAAAATAAACACCGTACTAAGACGAGAAATAAAAAACACATTGCACAAAGACAAAAAATCAAAATAGACATAGTCGTGAAAAGACGACGAAAAAAACAAACGAAGTAAGATTGAAAATATGTGGAAAAGACAACAATTATTTAGAGGGGTGATTTTATATCAAAATTGATCTTAAATCACCCCTCGATAGATTAAGAAGGAGAAAAGTAAAAACGTCTAATGTTTGTGAAGGAGAAAAGAGAGAGTAAAGAAAATATGGGTAAGTACTATTTTTCTTGAGCAAATTTTGTTTGTCAAAAAAATATTAATTTGATAATTTATTATTTTATAAATTATATATTACTTTATGAAAATTAATTAAACATGCACGTTTTCTACTTTATGTTTTTTAAATAACGTACATGTCATCTTCTCCATCATTCGTATACAAAATTGTAAAATAATATATAAAAAGAAAGAAGTAGCGAAACGACGCATTTGAATTGGAATGCATTTAAACCTTTTTTTTTCCTAAACAAATAACTCAAACGCATTATTTCACCACTTTTTAGTATGATGTGGATGACACATCATTATTTGAGTTGATAGATACATCTATCCTTACTTTTATTAACTTTAACTTATCTTTTATTGGACTGTATTTCACTTCAATTTGAATTAAAAAAACCAATGACTAATTTTTGCACGTCTCTTATATTGAAGAGAAGACTATATATATATATATATATATATATATATATATATATATATATATATATATATATATATATTAAAATTCAAGATACACACTCACATACATACAAGCACACGCGCACATTCATACGAAATAAGATATTGTTATCATAATTCACACATGACACTCAAAATCTCATAAACAACTCTATCAATATAGTTACAGAATCCACTTGAACGAAGTTCAAAATAATACCTTCAATCTTCTAAGAGATGAGACGTCGTAAACTATTTATAATATAAAGGGATTAGAACTATCATAGAGAACTTTCATTCCTCACCAAGCAATGCCACTTTAATTAAATACGTGCTTTTTCTACTTTATGTCTTTTAAATAACATATACGTTATCCTCTCATTCATCCGTATTCAAAATTGTAAAATAATGTATAAATAGAAAGAAGTAGCGAAACGACGTGTTTGAATTAGAATGTATTATAACTTTATTGTTTTATTAATAAATAACTTAAATACATCGTTTCGCCATTTTTTCTTTATTTTTACATACCGTTTCGCCATTTGGAGACAAATCATGAGTGCGAAAGAGGAAAGCGCGTTTGTGTGACACGTAGACTACAAACCCTACGGTGTGAGGGACAGAGGCAGAGACAGTGTTATTTGTGTGAAGTTCGATGCTCATTCTCAGTCTCATCAATTTCTGACTCCAAATAATCAATCATTTTGTAAGCTCTTTTCTTTTCTTTTCTTTCTCAGCTCAATTATATAGTAGTAATATAAGTTTTTCTCCTTTTTTGAAATTGAATTTACTTGATTGATTGTTATAAATAATCTTAACTTATTAAGCTTATTTTGCATGTTGAGCAGGAAGGAAGGAAGGATGAAGAGGCCATTTCCATGGGATGAAGATGAAATTGATGTATCAGATTCTTCTTCTTCTTCTTCTGATGATAATGATGATTCACCAAATGGAAGTGGAACCCCTAATGGCGCCACCGCCACCATTCACATTCCGCTTCCAAATCCATCTTCAGATGTCAACTCTCTAGGTATTATTCTACTCCCTTTCAATTTTTGATTTCATATCAGTTTCTCTTTCAATTCAAGTTGTAGGAATCGCATGCACAACCTATTTATTGCGTTTTACTTTTTGAATTTCAAACTTTTTTAATCTAGTCTAGTTAAATCATGTCTCATACAATAGATGATTCATTTTTCTTAGTTAATGTTTGTATTGCAATTGCATTTATGTTGTACTAATCTATCAAGTAAATTAATTAGTTACAAAAAATACTCTAAAATGTGAGTAACGGTCGGGATGTATACCATCAGGGGTTGGGTCTAAATCAGGGGTTGGGTCTAACGGCAGGGGTTAGACTCCCACAACTTGGCGAACCACAACTTGGCGAACCAAAGTTCAAATCTCGGCCGGCCGAGTGAGGTGCCCATAGGTTGTGGCTACAAGAGTTAAAGTTGTATGAAGGTAATTTTATGAGTTTGAACTCGGGTATTTTAAAAAATATGGGTATTAGGACAAATAGTGTAATATTTTATATAGATCCTACCAATAGATATCCCTATATGATATTTCCCTTTTTTTATGAACAAAAGGGGGATAACCCGAGGAAACGAAATTATAAACCACTAGCAAACAGGGTACTTTAATTATCAGCTACAAACTCAGAATAACAAAACGTAGGAACATTGACAAAAATATGCATATGCATCGATTGATTCAAATTCTCTTTGCTGAAAGCATCTGCGACTTGATTCGCCTCACAGAGGATATGCTTTCCCTACACACGTCCGATCTGCTTTACTAGTTTCCAAACTACTTTTGAAGTAGCCCAGCACGGATGATTAGAAATACATCCAGCTTGCATAGTACTCGAGGCCTCTAACAAATCGGTTTCAACCACAATTTTGGAAAAACCTTTCTCATCAAGTAGCTTTAAACCATAGTAAATACCAGGAAATTCTGCCATGATGACAGATTTTCCCCCCAAATTCATCAAAAATCCAAGAATGTATTCGCCTTTATTGTTGTGAATAATCCCTCAATAGCCAACTTTGGTTCCGTTATTTGCCACCGTACCATCACAATTGAGCTTAGTCCAATCATCATAAGGAGGGGGCCAACCAATTCCACTTGTGCTAGCATTGCAATCTGTTGTAGGCTGGACTGCAGTATGCATTCGGTAAAGCTGGTATTACCCTTGGTGATCAATCATGTAATAACATTTGGTAGATTACAATTGGAGAATGAAAGTCACTTCACCGTTGTTTTCTACTGCGAAAACTGGGATAGCTGTAACTCATTCACACTCCTCCTCGTCGCTTTTGATCTCTTGGAGGCGTCAAAGATACAGTGCATCCTCTATATCATTTATATTCCTATCTATTTTCCCTTCTTTCTGTATTTCTTACCTGCTCAAATAAGCATAGAATCCTGGCTGTAATTCTGGATAGAAATGTATTGATATATGGATTTACTGTTCTCTTTTATGGTATGTTGTTACATTTTTCCCTGGTCAGACCAGAGTAGTCAAAGGCATGCCTTAGGCTTTGCGCCTTATTGAAAACTGTAAACCCCAGAAAGCACAATCACCTAACCTGCTAAGTTCTCACTGTGACGCAGAAGGGGTAACTTTAAATGGTCAGATAGTTGAACTATATTATGATACATTGTTTTGTTTTTCTCACATGTTAGTACTTTCTTATATGATGTTTAGTATTTGTGATTGTCAGGGGATACTTTTCTATGCAATGCTTTTGTGTTGTTTCAATGTCAATAATGTGTTGCTTAGTATTTGTGATTGTCAGGGGATACTTTTCTATGCAATGCTTTTGTGTTGTTTCAATGTCAATAATGTGTTGCATTTTGATAAGGAGTTTTTCATTTTTTGTATCACTGTGTTCAAAATATTTACATTGAGGATTGCTTTAAATGTATCAGCTGAGAGAACACATAATTTATTTTCATTACTAATCACATTGAAGTTTGAAAGACCTTGTGATATTCTGAATTAATTGCTAATAATTCATAGCTGTTACAATTTTTATAAAACTTAATTTGTTTTTACTTCTCAATACTGGCCTTCACCTTAATCCCCTTTGTCTTATTGGTTTCTAGATAGCATGAGTGTGGCTTTCTCAATTTATTTTTTAATCTTAGTTTGCTTCCTATTCCTACAAATTCACTTTTTTAAAAAGTCGTGATTATACACAGATGCACTCACAAGACGGGCGGCAATGTATCAGGATTACATGAAGCATATCCCAATCCCAAGTAGTCGAGGCTCTCTCATCCCGTGTACTTCATGGATGGGATTAGGTAGATCGATCAAGCAGCTATATGGACAGCCTCTTCATTACCTCACAAATATCCTCCTTAAGCAATGGGACCAATTGAGAATCGGCAGTGAGGACGAATATAAGCCCTTGGACGACATAATTCATCCGCGCAAAGCAGAATCAACCATCTGGCTCATGGAAGAAATCCATCGGCAAACCTCATCACATTTTCATATTGCTGATCTCTGGAAAAAGGACCCAATGTACCATGGGTTTGTTGATTCCATTTTCCCAAAATTGGAGGACACATCTTGAAACCATTTTGTTTAGAGGCTTTGTACTGTAAGCCTGCAAATCGTTTGTTTTATTTTCCTATTGGTAAAGCGAAATTGAACCAGATCCTTGATCCTTTCATCTTAACTTTATGCTTTAGAGTTTAGACTATTGTTCATTTTAATACACAGACAGCTACATCAAAGTATTTGTCTCACAGGATGCTGTTAATGATATTCCAGTCTTGGTCACAATGTGACTGAAGATTGTATATGAACCGCCTCAAATTACAGCGTGTTGTTGTGAATGTTCGTCACTGCAATTGCTAATATCATATCATTCAATATAAATAGAAATCCATACTGCTTTCCCATTTTAAATCAAACTGGTTTTTCAGGCCTTTGAGGCTTTGACTCTGATTCCTTTGCTTATTGAGAGATTTCTGTTTTCCTTGTATTTAACTAGTGTGTTGAACTGTGAGTCACACCAGTTACATGCGTTGAACTTTGAGATATTTCTTGAACATAAGTATATGGTTGTTACTTTTTTCACCCTACTCTCTTCTCACGCGCTTTTATAATCCGAAAGAGTTAAACACCATCCAAAACATGTTAAAACACCCTAAAAACCCTCCATTTTTCGGATTTTATAATCCGAATGGAGTGCGCGAGAAGAGGGAAAGGTGGGGAAAGAAATCCCCTATATTTATAAGTATAAGCAAATTTCACTCTACAAGTCTTTTTTTGCAGTGATGGAGTTTGATTCGATCTAAATTCTAAAATGATATTAGAGTTTGTCCAAGATCTTTTGGAGCATTCACTATTAGAGAACTTTGTCATGCTCTAGATGTCTATTTATGGGCGTGAGAGAAAGGTGTGTCAGTCAAGAGCTCCATGATATATGACTTGAACATAAGTTTAAGTGAGGATAATTTTCAACTTACAAACCTATTTTGTAAAAGGTTTTCTAAGATTTATATACCATTCCCTCTGCACTATAACGAACGACATATTTAACCATTTTATAATGATTAAGAAAAATGTATATAAGTGATCAAAAAATGAACAATAGTCTAGTCTAGTCGAGAATTATCCCACTCAAGAATTGAACTCGGGTTGTTTCAGCCAGTTTGTACTAAGACGGAGTTCATTAACCACTTTAATCACTTGGTTTATAAAATAGAATTGAAATATGATGTAAAAAAAGTTTTTTGAGCAAGAAAAAAAAACTCAAAATAAAAATTAATTTCATTGATTTATTAGTTACCAAAAAAACTCATTAGTCTATCAAAGATATTTACATTATTTACTTAAGGGTAACTTATATTTTTTATCTCTTAATAAGATCACTTTTCGGTTTTAATCTTTTGTAATTTTTTTAAAAAATAAATAATGTCTTTGTATTTTAAAACTCTCATTGTTGTAGTCATTATGTGATGTTCTCATTTAAGTTAGATGTTGTGACACGCTAACATGGTATATCATGTCATTTTTTGTATTATGTGACACTGGATTGACATGTCAGCATTCGATGACTAACTATCATGTAGACGATTAACAAAACGAAACATATATATTTAAAAAGGGTGAATTAAGTAAACGATTCATATAAATATTCATAATTTTGTTTTTAATTCCTACCAAAAAAAATCACTCTTTAATCCTTTAAATTTTTCTGTTAACATTTTTAGTCCTTGTAAAAAAGTTATTAACAATTTAATCCTTCGCAAAACTTTTTTGTTAGTGTTTTTGGTCCTTAAAAATGCTAAAAGAAAATGTTAAAAAAATTTAAAAATGCGATATTTTTTGTAAGGATTAAAAATAAAATTCTTGATATTTACAATGATCATTTGTCATGTTAACAAGTATTCCCAGATATTCTTTTTCAGATTCCAAAAAGGAAGCAATAGATGAGAGGAGACTTCGGCTTTGAACTTTTTGGACATATATCATACTCGAGCCTTCCAAAGGTCTAAGTACGTTTACCACCATGCAAGCTAATAGCTATGTCTTAATTGGTCCATTAATGGTCCATTAATTAAACTTCATTAGCCAATAATTTCTTCTTTCGATGCAGAGGTTTAGGGTTACACATTTCAGACCATTTGGTTTTCCTTCTACTGAGGTTCAATCCTCTTCATGGTTCTATTCTTTCTCTTCTCTCTGTTTTATTATTTCCATTTTAGTAATTTACTTTCAATTAATTTCGTATGAAATCTCCATTTCCATGCACTCCAATTTTGTCAACAGGTTCGTAACTGGTGAAGCAATCAAGAATTTCGTTGGCGCCACCATCAAGTAAGCTACATTTCAGAGTTGACTGGAATGCAAACTGTTTCCCCTGTTTTTAGAGAGGTGTGTTAAGAATCCCACATATATAGTTATAAAATGATTTTTTTTTTTTTTGTGTTAACCCGCTGGTTCGAGGAGTAGGGGACCCTGGTAACTCGGTGTTTGGCTAGAAGTTGAGTAAAGTCTAGCTAAGAATCATTCCACTCAGGAATCAAGCTTAGGTTCTCCCGAACGATTCGATCTTAGATGAAGCTCATTAAGCACTTGAGTCAAACCACTTGGTTGTTGTAAAATAGAATTAAAATATGATGTCATATAAAGTTAAATTCTCTAAATTGTCATGTTATATCTCAAGATAGAACTTAGTTTCATTGATTTACTAATTCATGAATTTATTTCATGGTATGTTAGATTATTTACTTAAGGGTAATTTATATTTTTGGTCTGTGTAATAAGATCACTTTTTGGTTTTTGTCTTTATAATTTACTTTTTTTTTTTTTTTTATATTATGACCTTGTAATTTTTGTGCTCCCGGGTGCCATGTTCTCATCCAAATTTCATGTCATTTCTTATTTGGTGTCATGTGGCACTGGATTGACACGTCAACATTCAATGGGTGACTGCCATATGGCAGAGTTGAACAACAAAACGAAACATATTTATATTTAAAAATGTCATACTCAGGCCCAAAATCGAGTTAATAGTTGAGACTTCGGCCTTAAACTTTTTGTACACACCAAATTTGGGCCTTGCAAAGTCTAACTCGGCCGAGTACATTACCACCATGCAAACTAATTGGTCCATTAATAGTCCATTAATTAACTTCACTCGGTAATAATTTCTTCTTTCGCCGCAGTGCAGAAACAAGATTCTATCGAAGGTTTAGGGTTACACTGCTCAGACCATTTGGTTTTCCTTCTATGAGGTTCAATTTCTGTCCAAAGTTGTATTTTTTCTCTTTTTTCCCCCGATTCTCTCTGTTTGGTTGGTTCCATTTTAGTCATTACTTTTAATTTATTTATTTAAATTGATATTGAAATATCCATTTCCATGCACTTGACTTTGGTCAACAGGGTTGTAGCTGGTGAAGCAATCAAGCATTTCATTGGTGCCACCATCAAGTAAGCTACATTTCACAATTAACTTGATCCCCCCTTGTTTTATTGAGTTTTCGTGCGCATAGACAGATGAAGACCTAGAAAAACTATAAGTGAAACTATTAAGAATAATTAAAAGAACAAAAGTTTGTAATATCTATAGCGGCCTCCGATAACATTATGGTTAATTTGATCCATGTAGCCGACCCCATTTAGTGTAATAAAACTTGTTGTTGTTTGTTTGTTTCGTATGCATAGGTTGTATTTAGCATTTTCTGTGCTGATTAGTAATTATTTAACTAGAATTCAGGATATTTCATTTTGAAATTGCCATCTTAGTGTTTTTAGCAGATAGCGTAGCGGTCGACCCCCAAAACGCTATGGCCGGTACATTGAAGTCTAGGGAAGCAATACTATAAAAAAATAGCAGAATGCACAAAACAGAACACATTCATAAATAATCATCAAAGTTCATTGCTACTAATATTTCAAACATAATCTAAAGAAAAATAGCAAATAAGTTCTAGCCTCCAAGGTTCAAATGACACATCTAAGCATTTAATTAAATACACAGGTGATTCCTCAAATGGCATCACTATAATCATCATCACGCTCAAGATCTTCCCCATCATCACGTTCAAGCACTTTCTCATTATTATCACGTGCATTCTATTGTGTATCCTCTTTTTGTTCCTCTACGTTTTGTGTGTCTATAGGGGAAACTTGGTTCTGAATTCTTGTTTGGCCCCCAGTGACTGTTGTTGGCTCATCAGCCCCGGCCAAATTAGCAAATCCCTCCAAATTAGTATATCATCCTCAATGATCATATCAGTGAGATAAGGCCATAATAGAGTGGACTGTTGGCGCATAGTTGTAGAAAACAGGGGAGAAGAGTCTCAGCAATCAGGGGAGGGGAAGAATGGTCACAGAGATGTGTTATTTTGAGCCTTGGCGGCTAGAACTTATTTGCTTTATTATGTTTAAAATATTAGTAGCAACGAATTTTGATGAGTATTTATGAATATGTTATTCCGCGATATAGTTTTGGAGGTCGGCTGCTATGCTTTAGAAGGTAATTTAATTTAATGTATTAAAATTTATGAAACTATACATTGATTTGGGCTAAAATATTGTTGAGCAAAACATTTATCAGATTTTTAGGAGAGACATAAAACTAAAGGTAGACATTCTTCATATGACTCACTTGATTGTTTTAAAAATTTTCCCCATGTATCTAAATCAACTGTCCGCATTTAAATCACTAGTGTATTGTTTTAGCATTTCAAATTGCTGTTTAGAGTTTTCTGAGTATCATTCTCAGTGTTCCATAGCTATTTCACATCACCTTTGACTTCAGTTAGGTGTTCCTCAAAATAAGTGTCAAAACGGTTAACATGCAGCACATGTACATGATATTGAAACCTGAAACTGAAAGTACAAAAGGAACTGATATTTAACATAAACCATATACTTTTAATATTTTTACTCTACAATGTACGCATGCACAATCAAAATCTTGTCTTGCAGAAACATGAAACCATTTCAATCAAAATTAGCAATTTTAAAATCCCAATACAAAATGCAGGCCCCGTTATATCACCGACTATAATCTTAACGGAAGCTGCTATAGATATTACGGATTTTATTCTTTTAATTATTTTCACGTTAGATGTCAAGGGTTATTAAAGGAATAGTCAAACTCAAGCTCACAAGAGCTTACGTAGTCTTTGCCACATCTAATACATTCCCTTGTAAGTTGTAACTGACTCATAACTGGTTGTAACTAACTAACTGACAGTTGTTAGTTAGTTAGACTCTTAGCTCTACATAGAACAATCTATAAATAGATTGTTGCTTGTTGCATTATTCAGAAAAATCAAAAGAAGAGAAAATCTGAATAGATTTCATAGTTTCTCTCTAAACACATTGCACAAATTAGTCAAACTATGAAATTTGTGCAATTACTCTTTCTGTGCAACATTTTAGTCAAACTTGATAAGGTTAATTTGTTAAATGAATGAGTATTAGTTCACTATGAAATGATTGAACATTAGTCCAGGCATTTAAATATGGTAAATAGGAACAGCTTTAGACAATTTATTGCTTATATGCATGCATGTGTTTAATATTAATCTGTTTTATTGTATTAGGTTTTGCTCATTTCAAGCTTTCTTATTGATTTTTTTTGTGTGTGCACAGCCATGGATGAACAACAATATTTGAAAAAACGTTCACTAGAAGCGCGTTCAAAAAGAAGATTGATTTTAAATCAAAAACGTCCTAGCAGATCCAAGATCTCTACTGAAGGTGAAAAGATGCCTCGTCACGCTAATGATGGTATTGTTAAATATTACTATTAATCTGAGTTATAACCACTGAAGTTCTTCCATTTGGTTATATTTCTTGCTATTTTCATTCAATGATTCCCATGCCACAGGGAATCATTTATCTGGACCAGCCATGTATGTTGAGACAAGTACACATTCAATGTCCACACCTCTGTCATATTATTCTAAGGAGCAAGAAACTTCATTTATCAATCGTAACATATCTACTGTAAGATTATTTGGACGATCTTTGGTATCAGGCGGACATACTATCGGAGAAAACCATCATTTATCCCCGGGGGAATCAGAAATTCGTTCTATCACTCATCTTGAGGAAGTTAAAGGTAAAAAGATTGGTTAGGTTCTAATTGTGTATTTATTAATTTGCATACGAGTTCATTATTTATTAAGGTAACAACATTTTTATATGCAAACTCATTGGAGTGCTTAATACAGTATATTTCCAAATGGCCGGTATTACATGCTTATCAGCTTGTAACTCGTTGAGGATATATTGATATTGGAGATCCTATCTTGCCATGTCAATATTATGTAGTCGATATTTGGCAGCATTTGAAAACCAATACAGAAAAAAAATACTTCTGATCCAAAATCTCCCTGTTGAAGTGTTATTTTGGAAAGATTCATCTTCAACACTTCCCCAAACAATACTTCAAATTCATTTTCTTGCCTTGTGTCCTTTTTGAAAGATTATCCTTTAGTGCTTGCTATCATTATTACTTCCGTCACTCACATTTATTTCAAGAAATCCTCTTTGATTTTGCCTGCTGGTGCTCTTATGATGAAAATCTCAAATGCAATTGTGTTTTGAAATCGAGGAGAAACCAATCAAACTAAGGTTATTTTCTTGGTATTACTCCCAACTAATCTAACATGTGGTGTGAGACTTTATTGTCAAAGGCCTATTGTATAGAGTTTAACTGTAATAAAATGTTTGCTCTAACTGAAATTTTTCTTTTTGAAGTGTCATGCCCAACCAACTTAATTAAGATTTAATTTTAAATAAATACTGTATCATCTACATAAATAGTTTTAAAATATGCCTAGAAATTAGCGTGTCCTGTGCAAATAATTTATTTATAAACAAAGATAATATTACAAAACAATTATTTTCTTAATTTTATAAGTATTCTATGAAATTCCGCATTTTATATGTATATACATAGTGGCCAATGATGTGTTTGAAGTTAGAAGAATAGTAGAACAGCCATCGAAATGGTTAAGTTGAAGGCATGGATTCCTCTGACTGTGAGTGAGGTTTTTTTTAGTGTGGACTGTGGACATTGATTCAGTGGAGCTGAGCTCTAAATTCTTGTTTTCTCCATCAATTTCATTTTATTTGAAAAAACACAAACTGTACTGTTTCTGAATCTATGCTTTTTGTGTTCAGTTTTACCCTTGTAGGTTTTATTTTTTTTTATTTTTTTATAATTATGCATGTTTCTGTTGAGCAGGAAGAAAAGAGTGTTCTTCTATTGCAATGAAGATGTCATTTCCACCAGCACTGAACTCTTCTTTGCCATACTTCACCAGCAATGGCCTTCTCGCAAGTTCCATTCCCAATCTTCCAACAACTCAGAGTCCAATCTCAATACCCTCTATAGATATCAACTCCTCAGGTATTCCATTTTGCATCTTCTATTTGTAATATATTTCCCTTGAATTCTCTCGCATTATAAAAAAATATCCATGCCCTTCAATTTTGTCCTTTTTATATTTAGACATTTTTGCTGAATTAACACTTGAGTCATTTTCTGATGCTAATAATAAATCATGTGGTAGTGCATGGCATTGGGACTTGAACCCTCTTAGTACCCATGAAAATTACCCCCAATGGATGAAGATTTTACGAATCAAATATGTATGGGTCCGGACATAGATAATAGATAATTATCTATAAAACATGGTGGTTATGTATACAAATGCAAGTAATGGTATGGATACTATAGTACCCAACCGTTTCTATACATACACAATATGGTTATGTTCTATAATAAGTATTTGAATTGATTTTTAAAGAAGTTACATGGTTAAATTTGTAATGTTTTATAATGAGTAATTAGATTATCTTGAATTAATTTTTGATTGAGTTTTATGTGTTTTTGACCCAAAAAAATCGCTCTTTATATAATAGCAATTATGTTGAACTAGTTGTCACATAAATTGATCAATGCATTATAGGATGCCATAGTTGACAAATGTGTGTAATGGGTCTGGTTGTGTGTATATATGCATTATTGCTACTTCCCGTGCAAGTATGGGTCCTGGTCTGAGTAGTCTTTTAACTTTTGCCATCCCTAGATGATATGCCCTTTAAGGATATATCATATATTGGCATTTAAGTATATCAAAGTTACAGAATGAAAATCACTTCACAGTTTTATGTATTCAAACGAGTCTATAGTTCTGTTTTATGGCACATTGTTGCACTTTTGTACTGTCAGACCAATTACTTTTGAAAGTCATGCGGACTCATGCTTATATGCAGATGTACTCATCAGACGGGCAGCAATGTACCAGGATTACATGGAGCAGATCCCAATCCCGAGTAGTCGAGGCTCAGTCATTCCATTTACCTCATGGATGGGATTAGGACAATCAATTAAGAAGCTATATGGACAGCCTCTTCATTACCTCACAAATATTATCCTTAAGCAATGGGATCAAATGAGAATTGGCAGCGAGGATGAGTATAGGCGCTTAGATGACATAATTCATCCATGCAAAGCTGAAGCCACTATCTGGCTCATGGAACAAGTCCATCGCCAAGTGTCATCGCATTTTCATCTTGCTAATCTCTGGAAGAAGGACCCAATGCATAATGGTTTTGTTGATTCCATTTTCCCAACATTACAGGCCACATCATGAAGCCTCATTTTTTGTTTTAGACTATTTTCCTTTTAAATACATGGCTGCATCTCAGTATTTGTCCCCAAGACACTGCTAATGATATTCGAGTCTTGGTTACAATCCTGGATTGAAAATTTTGTATGACCTACATCAAATTACAGCATGTTGTGAATTTTGTTGAAAATTTTTTTTTAACATGATTTAAACAAACAGGGTTTTAGTAAATGCTGATACTGTTTTGATTAATTCATAAGCCATGGCTAGGTTTTCACTATGTCTGCTGACTAAATGCTCTTTCTCCTGCTCATCAATATCAAGTAAGACATTGCTTGTGTCAGGAACATGCCTCACCTGGCTTAGCCTGTAGTTTATTTCATGTAGTATCAATCTCCCACTTAATGATTTTTGCTATCATTCTAGCCAGAAGGTGAACCTCCATAAATAAAGTTTTCTTTTCTAGAAATACATCTCAAACTCTTGCTAATAATTTGAGTGAAATTCTTCGAAAATACACCTTGGAATTGAGAGTTTTTTTTAGAATCATTATTCATGCATTATGGAAGGGATCAGAATGATCTACTTTTCAATCAATTGACTTCCTTATCTATCAAGTCAAGTGCAAATGATTGCTATTGGTTGCACCTTCAGGATATTTGGAAGAAAATCTGCATGTGAAATGGGAACCTCCAAGTGAAGGTGTACTTATAAATTTAAATTGATGGATTACACAAGAACGCCAATGGTTGTGGAGGATTAACTAGAGAACATGGAACATTCATCCAAGGATTTTTTTTTTTTTTTGTTTTTGTTTTTGTTTTTGTTTTTGTAGATAGACGAAATGGCAAAGCCATCATAAACTCACACACACACATGTCAAGGTGCCGGGGTTCAAACCCCGGTCATGACGTCCGACCTAACAATTTCGGCATATTTGCCAGTTGAGCTAGGACTTATGAGACTTCATCCAAGGATTTTATTACAATTTTTGTTACAAATTAGTCATTTAAGTTTTTCTTTGTTATAAATTGGTCTTTTGAGTTATGTGATATTTACACGGTTATCCATTTTTTTCAACCAACTTTGTTAAAAAAATGCTTATGACATCAAAAGAGATTTTAACATTGAGGTGGTAGGTTCAAAGGTGTTTATGACATCAAACATGATTACTAACACACATTTTAAGAGATTTTAAAAAAAAGAAGAATCAATTTTGTGGTTGTTTATCGAAATAAAAACCACTTCTTTAAAAAAATAATTTACTTTTTTTTGGGTACAACTATATAAAAGTGATTTATTGCTACAAAATTATCTTCATCTTTTGATACATATTTTCTCTTCCCTCTGCAAGAAATATATTTTAAAAAAATTATAACAAACAGATACAATATTATGCTTATTTTTTTAATTCTAACAAATGGTTGCAACACTCTTTAAAGTTTTTTTTAATAACTAATTTTTTATGAGGTATAAAAATTAAAAAGTGATTTTGTTTCTTAAGAAAGTTATAACAAACATTCTCATATGGTCTTTTTGTTACGGATTGAAATATAAGTGATTTTGACATTTAATAATTTGAATATTTTTTTAGTGATTTTATAAAAAACCAGAATCTATTTTGTGTTTGTTTATCGTAATAAAAATCATTGTTTTTTAAATAATTTAGTTTGTTTAGATACAACTATATAAAAGAGAATTTTTTTTCCCTTAAAAAAGTTTTTTTTTGTTACAAAATTACCACAATTTTTTACTTTCTCTCCCATCTAAAATTTTTTTTTTTTTTTGTTACAAAAAGACACAATAGAGTAAAAAAAATCAAATAATACATAATTGTGTTTTTGCTGGTAATTAAGTTGCATAATTAATGAATAGAAAGAGTATTAATTTTTATTGGAGAATGTTTTTTACTCTGTATATTTAGCAGAAAAAAAGAGTTATCGTGGGAAAATTTGTTTGGAAAATGAATATTATAGTTATATTTGTTTGGAAAGTGAGTTATTATAAGAAAATTTGTTTTTCTTGGAAGTAGGTTTGTTTTAATTGGCTGAATTTACTTTAATTTGATTTAATCGACAACTTTTAAAGAGAAAAATAACAAGGGGGTTGAAATAAAAGACGCGAAAGATCTTGACGTGTCAAATAATTAGAATGAAGTAAGATTGTATATATTTTTGATAGTTGTTAAGTTTCAAAATTAAATAAATAAAAAATATATTTTTTTGAGGGAAAATAAATAATAAATATGGCGAGAATCTATGTGGTGATTTGTAGCGCAAACAATAACTAAAAATTGCTGTTTTTTTTATTGAACTAAACTTTTTTTTTGTGTTTTTTTAAGAAAACTTTTTTTGGTGTTAAAATTGAACTAAACATTGTTATGTATCTCTTTGTTTGTGATTAACAAGAAGTGGATTTTTTTGCCAATACTAACTTGCGACTTTTATTTTTTATTTTTAAATCTATCCAAACCTAACTTGCGAGAAAAGATAGGTGTGTATATATTTGAAAAGACCAAACAATTTTTTTGAGAGAAATAGGTTGAGGGGAAAAAGGAGAAAGATGAAGAACTTTTTTTGAGAGAAATAGGTTGAGGGGAATCAAAAGGAGAAAGATGAAGAACTTCTTCAAAGTGAAAAAGAAGACTTTGAATAAGCCATCCAAATCAAATAAGAAATCTCGTGTCACCACTAAATCCCAAGGTAACAAATGTAATCTCTAGTACTAGCTGTTATTGCACAAATAATGATATATTATTTGCTTGTCAACTAAGATTATACTACAACGATTATTAGTTGACCTTATAAAATTTGATTAGTATTATTTATTTAATTATTGTCAGATGGTCCTGAATACAATAGGGAAGAGATGATGTTGCGGCAATTTGACATGGATACAAAGTATGGACCATGTTTTGGTATGACTAGACTAGAACGCTATGAACGTGCACTAAAGTGGAATTTGAACCCTCCACCTGAGATTGAGAAATTTTTGAAAAAATGCAATGTTGATGAAGAGTGTTTGTGGCACGATCGCTTAGGAGGACCATTCCTTAAAAAAGATTTTAATTAATTATTAATATGTTTTAATATAGTTTAATTAAGAGTATAATTTACAATTCCAGCTTCTGGTTGTTTTATTAATGTTCTTCTCTGAATTTGCTGCTTAATTAGAAAAATATTATTGGTCTTGTTACTTTTCCGTTTGACATTTTCACATCATTGTTTATAATTTTGCTTAATTGTTTGGTTGATTGTTTTAATTAAGTGTTTGTCGATTATTTTACTTAACCATACAGTCAGCCTCAAATTGAAGAGGGCATGGAGAAATCATTGCATTCACAAGTGTAAGTGTAGTAGAAAGAAGTCAGTTAGTTGAGGGAAACAATGTTACTGATTTAGGATTTCAGGGAAATCAACATGAAAATAATAGTTCTGTTTTAAGGCACATTGTTACACTTTTCCACTGTCAGACCAATCACATTTGAAAGTGATGCAGGCTCATACTTATATGCAGATGTGCTCATCAGACGGGCAGCAATGTATCAAAATTACATGGAGCAGATCCCAATCCTGACTAGTCGAGGCTCGGTCATTCCATCTACCTTATGGATGGGATTAGGCAAATCAATTAAGAAACTATATATGATCAGTTCATTTTTAACTTAAATTGACAGGAGTGGAGTTTATTTGTAAACCAGGTTAAAATTTCATATATGTAATTCTATACTACCAAAAATCTCTACAAGAACAGAATCCTTCCTTGAAGAAATGATACCTGTTATTATCCCTAACAGTTATTTCCCTACCGTATAGTTTTGACACTAATTTTGCAAATGAGTGACAATCAGAGCACATTCTTAGATTTTTTACTACCCGTATAGGTATTCCTTTACCGGTATTGATTAATCCATAAGCCATGGCTAGTTTTTCACTATGTCTGCTGAGCAAATGCTCTTTCTCCTGCTCATCAACATCAACGAAGACATTGGTTGTATCAGGAACATACCCCACCTGGCTTAGCCTACAGTTTATTTCCTGTAGCATTAATCCAATTTGGTTGTTCTCAGTGGGTGATTCGTCACCAGAGGTGAACTCGCGAATCAGTCCGTGAACTTCTATTGAGCTTGATCCAGCCACTTTCTGGAACCCTTTCTCTTTCATTTGCAGCCTCACTCTTGCTACATCATTCCATTTTCCAGCCGATGCATAGATATTGGATAGCAGCACATGAATCCCAACTTTTTCTGGGACCAATTGAGTTATCTTTTCATCTGCATAATTTGCAAATTTGACATTTTTGTGTTTTCGACAAGCTGCTAGAAAAGATCCCCATATAACATCATTAGGTTCCATTGGCATGCTTTTCATGAGATCAAAAGCTTCTTCCAACAACCCAGCTCGACCAAGCAAATCAACCATGCATCCATAGTGGACGATCTGAGGACTTACTCCGTGGATTCTTTCCATTGACCAAAAAAGTTGTCTCCCTTGGTCCACATATCCAGCATGACTACATGCTGTCAATAGTGCCACAAAAACAAAATCGTCTGCTTTAACATCTTGTTTGAGCATCTCATTAAAAAGCTCAATCGCTCCTTTTGCATTTCCCTCCACTGCCTTAACTCTGATGGCTGCAGTCCAGGCAGACACGTCGTATTTTTCCATATTTTCAAAAACACGCATAGCATTTAGAGGATCGCCACATCTAGAAAACATGTCGACCAAAGCCGTGCCAAGTTGCATGTCAATGTGAATGTCATTTTTCTCGATGTAAGTATAGATCCACTTAGCAAGATCAAGAGCTCCTAAATATCCACAGGCAGAAGCAATACCCACCATTGTCACTTTATCTCCTTTAATCCCTTGGTTTTGCATCTCCCTGAACAAATCAATTGCTTCCTCAAACATGCTTGCTTGAACCATGGCACCAATCATTGTGTTCCAAGATACAAGATTACTCTCTGGCATCTCACCAAAGATTCTCAAAGCTAATTCCAAGTCACCGTCTCTAACCAAACCTGCAATTAGCGAATTCCATGTCACCACCGTCTTGTTTGACATACTGTCAAAAACTTTGCAAGCAGCTTCTCTTTTGCCACATTTCATATACATGTCAATGATGGCATTAGAAATGTTGTCCCAACTCTCTAGTCCGTTCCTGAACACATAAGCATGAGATGACTTCCCAACAGGAAGATCACCTAACTGTGCACAGGCTGCAATAGTAGATAACATAGTCACCTTATCTGGCCGCTGTCCTTTCTGCAGCATTTCATCCAAAACAAGTAGCACTTCACCAGCCAGCCCACGTTGCACATAATTCGTCATGATAGTATTGTACATAACCAAATTCTTATCACTAAATTCATCAAAAATTTCTCTTACAGCGCACATGTCTCCGCATTTCATGTACATATCGAGCAGTGCATTCACCACGAGCGTATTAGATTTCACCCCCAACTTCGTCATCAAATTGCATACTTTTTTACCCAATTCAAGATCCTTCAACTTAGCACAAGCAGATATAGCACAAACCATAGTCACAGGATTCGGTTCAACACCTGCCTCAACCATCTCAAAGAACAAACACACGGCCTCTTTAGCCATATCCACCCCACTATACCCATTAATCAAACTAGTCCACGACACAACATTTCTCTCAAGCATTTCATCAAACACCTTTCGTCCCAAATCAACCTTCCCACATTCCGCATAAAAATGTATCAAAGAGTTAGCAACAAACAAATCTTTCACCAAACCCATCTTAACAACCATCCCATGAACCTGAACACCCTCACAAAATGCCATGATCTTCGA
Source organism: Medicago sativa (assembly GCF_051527215.1). Taxonomy (NCBI): domain Eukaryota; kingdom Viridiplantae; phylum Streptophyta; class Magnoliopsida; order Fabales; family Fabaceae; genus Medicago; species Medicago sativa. The sequence goes on along the minus strand of NC_140753.1, from coordinate 1,387,395 downwards.
ACATGCACTAAGCAAAAATGGGAAAGTGAACTTATCAGGAACAATACCCATCACTATTATCATATGAAGATAAATAAAAATTGCTTCTTTACATAACCCAGATGCAGCATACCCTCTAATCAGAGTATTACAAGTATAAAGTGAACACTTGGTTCCTTCATCTTCCTTGAAAGCATTGAGAGCATAGTTTAAGCTTTCATGGGTACCCATTTGGACGCAAGCAGCAATGAGCTTGTTGATGTTAAAAACACCTTTCTTTAACATGTTACAGTGTAATTGTTTGAGCTCAATGAGGGTTTTACAGGTTTGAAGTGATGAGTTTTTGGGCTTTTGTGTTGTTGTGGGAAGTGAGAGAAGAGATGAAGATTGATGAAGGGTTGTAGTAGTAGCCATTGGTATTGGATTTGGTGGGTGAGACAACACAATCATATCTAGTATCTTTTCAAATTGAAGAAAAACATATATGTCTGTCTGAAATTTGAAACCATTTCTATAAGTATGGTGTTCAGTTGTTTGTTAATGTTTTCATTATCTTTGCTTCAATAACAAATAGATATGCATTTAGTTTTTCAAAATATAGAATTTTTGTTATCTTATCTTAAATGATGATTTAATTTAGTCTCACAATCTTCTCAAAGTTTAAATCAGTTCCCGACCAAAACATAAATCTAAAATAATGTATAACATGTTCATATTGCTGACAAATTAGTCATTTCATATGATGAGTTAGCGATTAATTTGCTCATGATATGAAAATGTTGATGTTAGGTACTAAGTTGCGTTTATTTTTTTGTCAAGAAATGAATTAGGGTGCGAGAAAATTGTGAGAGATCAAATTGGGTTTTCAATCTTTTATCTTTTAATAAGTTGGAGAAACTGTTAAAAAAGACTTGGAGATTAATGAATTGAACTAAAATATAGTTTATAATATAATATTATGATATAACTTGATTCATGCAGTCAACCTCATATAGTGGGATAAGATTTTTTTGTTGTTGTTACCTAGTGGGATAAAGTTTAATCGTTGTTGTTGAATATATTTTTTCATTTGAGATATAAATAAAAAGCTTTAAACTTCGATCTAAACACCTTAACGGATATTAGTCTTGTAGTTAATCTAAAAGAGTTAATCGAGATACCCATTGAAAAGTCAAAATTTCTTGGTCTCCTCAATTTTGGAGATGACAACAAATGATAAAATGGATATATGCAAAAATTAACAGCAATAAATCAGTGTGTTAGTGTCCATAATCAGTGTGTCAATATAATCAAGAGTAACATATCTCGTACCAAATCAGTGTGTCAGTGTCCATAATAGACATGTTGTTTATGTTCTTGTTTGCATGTCTCCTCTTGGTAATTATCAATCTTTTGCTGTAAAATATATGTGTCCTTAACTCTATTTCATTCGAGTGAAATGTATTTATCAAATGTGTGGCAAGTTAGAAACGACCTATATATAGATGTAAAATACGTGTGGGTGACAATTAGGTCTCAATATATAAGCTTCCTCCACTATTTTTATATGCACGATATAGTAAACGTGAGATGACTATTCAAGTATCTTCTAATCTTGATTTGTTTTTTTGCTGAAGTATTTTTTTTTTTTTATGCTAAAGGTGTTCTAAATCTTTTTTTTTTTGAGGGAGTGTTCTAAATCTTAATAGTCTCTAAAATAGGATGAAATGATATTGTCCTAAATCAATTATGCGTGAATTGAAGTGGCGTGAAACATACATCTATAAAAAAAAGGTGTTCTAAATTTTTTTTTTTTTTGAGGGAGTGTTCTAAATCTTAATAGTCTCTAAAATATGATGAAATGATATTGTCCTAAATCAATTATGCGTGAATTGAAGTGGCGTGAAACATACATCTCTAAAAAAGTATTTCCCCTAAAAGTGTGTGGTTAGAGGGAATGGAGAAGAGGAGGAAAATATTTTAAATTTGACTACTTTTTAATTCAATTATTTGGAGGGATGAGAGCTTAAGAGAATGGAAGAAAATATCTCCAAGTTAATTTTATCTCTCTTCCATAAGTGAAGAATTTAGAATCTATAGAATGCTTGTTACATATTTAGGCTTACAAAAATACTTTGATTACACAAAAGTACTTTGGTCAAAATATTTTTGTTACACATATTTCAACAAACTACACTATTTTGTAGGTTGATGTATATGTTTTTTTTACACTTGTTTTTCAAACCTCAGGAATAATGTACTCACGAGACCATCATGTATTTGATCTGATGTTAGATATGATGTCAAGAATATGTGTTCTCATAACACGGCTCTTAGACTTAATACCATTTTTTTTTGTTCTAGAGACTTAATACCATTTTATTTAATATGAAATAGTAAAAATGTAATTTTACACTTCTCATCTATTAAAATCCCCCCTTTTCCTTCCTTTCCTCCCATCATTAAAATTCCTTCTAGCTCTCTCCCTTTACATGTAAAGCGAAGGAGATTCTCTCCTTCCATCGTTAAAATTCCATCTAGCTCTCTCCCTTTACATGTACTTTAAAGTGAAGGAGATGATTCATATCCCTGTGAACCAAACCCTTCCCCAACAAAAATACCCTAAAGATTTGCAAAAGAGTAAACTATTAAATTGTTCTCTATCTCTGTAAGTCACTCTCAAATTAGTCTTTAACTCCATTAATATTTTAAATTGATCCATATCTTTGTCAAAAGTTTCTCAATTGAATCCGTCTTTATGTTTTTGTCATTTAATAAGAAAAAGTTTCTAAAAACATGTTAAAATACACTATTAAGTGCATGTAAAATAGACAACGAGTTTCAGGCTATTAATTTTACCTCTAAATTATAAAATGTTAAATTTTCCATCATCTATTGTCTCAATCAGAAACCACCTAGTCCCTCACAAAATCACAACTTACTCCTCTGGTCTTTATTATAAAGATTTCCAACAAAAAAAAAAAAATTATTCATATTTTTATAAGAAAATGTCAAAAATGTTAAGGTGTAGTTATTACTTAAAATTCTTATAAATAGGACCAAATACTTTTAAAAAAATCTTCATATAAAGTATCGGAAGAGTATCAAATATAGTTCTAGATCGGCCTAAGGGTAAGACTACCAAAACCCTAACTTTAGGCCCCACCAACAAAGTATTAGTTGTTAGTAGTTTTTATAAACAAACAAGACTTCATATGCAAACAAAAATGTCTCGTTAAAATTTTCTTTACGACTCACCAACTATTGAAAATTATTGGGTCGGCCTGGCTCTTCAAATAAATAACGACATTCGATACAAAATTGAGTAAACTTGAGAAAAAAAACTGCATGAAAACATTACTCTATATAGCCAAGAACCAGTGATTGGGGAGATTTTTGTAAGAGATTTTAACCCTTTTTCATGCATAAATGCACCCAGATATTCAGTACTACATACAACATCTAAAATGCAATAAATTAGCTACTTCAGCCTTTGTTAAGAAAGAAAAGGGAAAAAACCAATAATGTCAATAATAAAACCAATTAATCTTCCTTTCTGTTTACAACCATTCTCTCCTCCGCAGGAAAGAATGGTAACGGTTAAACTGTAAAAACTGGCAAAACCATAAAATACCGATTTCCAGTCTTCTGTACTTCACCTCATCTCTTGAACACAATGATCAAGGATTCTGGAAAATTAAGGACCTCTTTGAGGTGCAAAACAAAAGCAACCTGAACTTTGATCTTCAGGAATCATTCCACCACCTTTGCTTGTATCCAGTGCTTCTAGCATTATCACCACATCCTTCATTTCCGGACGTTTGATCGGATTCGCATCCCAGCATTTCCGCATGATGTTCGCCAATGCACTTGGACAACACCTTGGAATTTCTGGTCGTAAATTCTGCACAAGAACACAATCAATATGAAATCCATATGTCACGTGTAACATTAAAATAGACAAATATGTTACGGCTGAACTCGAATGTTCCACAAATGACACCGAAAACGTAATCATACCTGACGAACGACAGCGGAAGACACATCAGCAAAGCTTAGATCTGGATAAGGCATATCACAGCAATAAATTTCCCACAAGCAAATGCCAAAGCTGTATACATCACATGTCCTGTTGTAAGGTTTACCATCCAAAACCTACACATTGTGTAATGCATGGATTAATATTTCAAGTGCCTGTCTAACAAACCATGCGATTAATTCGTAAGATACAACTTGCATATGTATACTTAAAAATTGAAATCACAAAAAAATTACAATAAGCAATTGTGAGACTGCTTAGGAGAGATTATGCAAATAACTTATGACATGTCCACAAGCTGTTTTCCATAGTCTCTTCATGATAGCTTATATGAAAACAGTTTGACTTTATTTTATCTTTTGTTATGGAAATAACATATACATACATAAGCACTTATCTGATAAGCTTATATGCTATAAGCGCTTGTCCAAACACAGGCAATCTCATGGAAACAGAAAGTCGCGTATCATATAATATTTATCAAAGCAGCATTAATACCTCAGGAGCCATGTATCCAAGGGTTCCAGTTTCACCAGTCATGTCACATGGATTCAAAGCTTCAACCCGAGCAACTCCAAAATCAGCTATCTTTAGATTCCGGTTACCATCTAGCAACATATTCTCCGTCTTAACATCACGGTGAACAATCTTCTCCGAATGTAGATAGCTAAGACTGCATATAAGGGAGGCCGAATTAGCCTTCATTGTATCAGTATAAGATTTGCAGTTTCTAGACTGTAGGGATAGTAAAAACGGAAACTTACCCTCTGGAGAGGTCCAAAGCGAGCTGAACCACAATCCTATACGCAAGTTTCTTCCGCCTATTTCTTATCAAGTATTGCTTCAGTGTTCCACCAGGAAGAAACTCGACAATGACGCAACATGCCCTAGAAGGAAGGCTCTCTTGATTGTTGGTTGAAGAGTTTTTTGTAGGAATCTTGAGATTTGAAGTTCCCATTGAAGCTCCAACAAACTGTTGCAAAATTAAATACAAAACAATCACTAATATACAAAGTTATTCATGATTCACCAATACAAAATTGTATCCAGTAGCAGTCATTAATTTCAATAAACGAGATTTGAAAGAGTGAGTAATTACTTTAGTGACATTTGGATGGTCGAGTTTGTGCCAGACGGCAACCTCCTGCCTAAAAGATGCACGTAAAGCGGCAGTTTCTGCAGCGGTGGCAGCACCATCCTCACCCCAATCCAACACTTTCACTGTAAAATTCAAGATGACAATACAAATGTCAGAGAAAATATCTCCTTATTCTGCAATGCTCTTACCGACCCAAAAGGATAATAGAGTTGGCAGCATACTGCTATATTCCTCACATTACTAGTTTTTCTTTTCCTCACAAATTAGTTTTGATTATTCCTAAAAGTACAGTTTGACATAAAGTGAATATAAGCTCGAGTTTCATTAGCTGGTAGGATATTTGCAAGCAGCTCTAGGGTTCGTTTGTTTTAGACTTTAATAGCTAGTTTTTCTTTTCCTCACAAATTAGTTTTGATTATTCCTAAAAGTACAGTTTGACATAAAGTGAATATAAGCTCGAGTTTCATTAGCTGATAGGATATTTGCAAGCAGCTCTAGGGTTCGTTTGTTTTAGACTTTAATAGTAATGATTTGGAATGAAATGATGTTAAAAGAATTGATTTTAACCTAATCGAGGTTAAAGAAATTTAAATGTGTTGTGTAAAGATATTTTAAAAGTGAGTTTGGAAGAATCAATTTTGTTTAAATAGTATTGATGCTAAAGCAAAAATTTCTCGATTCTATCAAAGTCGATTCTCCCTGTGTTTGGAACCGCGATATGATGGTTTCACCAACATTGCAGCATCATGAAAAAGAAGCTTCCCAAACACATGCTCTATCCATCCAAAATCGGTTTTTCTCATCACGGTTTCTATCCAAACAATTATGTGTTTATCAAAACCTTTTGCAACCTTTAAAATCAACTTTGTTAAAAAAATGTGGTTTGATGTAAATGCAGATGTGTAATTCGGCCAATAGATAACGACAATAAAAAATTGTCAGAACGGTTCAAACTCAAATCATAAGACAGCCGCGCGACAAATCTTTAGTTACTTCAAACACTATTTTGGGGGTTATGTTCTCTAAGTTGCAACATCACAAACTCATGCAAACATTCAATTAATAATCTTATTATAACAGATCCAATCTATTGCGGCGAAAATTAAGCTCCAAACTCGAACATTGATTCCCTGTGGTCGGGGGGAATCTTGCATTCAGGCAGCCAGTCAATAACAGCCATTGCATGAAAACCGGACAGCTTATATTTAAACCCTAATAAATATGCTTTTAAAACATAACTTGAAATACAAGTCGCACGATTTTCAATCAATGACCGAGATTTTTGACTGCGTCAATTCATGACCGCATGAAATCTATTTCCTGCCAGACTCACAAGCTGAGTAAACCAATCAATTCTTAAATCAAGAACACGTAACATTTCAGTATTTGAAAACATTGAATCACATATTGAATTTAAAACGAAAAAAAATATATAATTCATATAAATAGTACAAAGAAATACCTGCAACATCTTGAGTATCATATGTGCCTCTATAGACAGTACCATAAGCACCATGAGCAACAACATACCTTAAATCCAATTTGGCCAACTCAACCTCCCATTCTTCTCTAGGCCTTTTTGTCTCATTGGTGTTTCTTGACCAAACCCTGCTTAAGTGCTTTTCCAATTGAGCATCCAAATTCTTGAGATCAATTCTATCAGCTCTGAAAATCATATCTTTACTGCTTTGGTTTCCAGCACCCTTCATCTTTGAATTCATCACACTTTTTGCTCCTTCTTCCAATTCCACCTTTGGTGTCCTAACACCTTCACCTTCAAAATCCATCTTCACCAATGGCAGCTTCAAAATCAGATCTTTTTCACAAAAAAAAAATAAAAAATAAATAAACAAATCAATAAATCAACAGCAAAATTATTATTTTTAAAAAAATAAAGAGATTAAAATACACATGCATATATAAAAAATTGATCAGAGCACCCCAAAAGTATGTTCTTTGAAATATCCTTCCTAAACAATTGACTTCACATGATTCAAATTTCACAGAATTTTCTCCTCACCAACCAATTTGTTTTGTTGACTATGAAAAATTCTCACCAGAATAATAATAAAAAATCCCAATTCAAATTATTCCAACACCAATACAAATGAGATAGAAAATTCATTTTTTTTAATCAGAAAAAAAAAAAAAAAAAAGAGTATCTGGCAAAGCACAAACATTGAAAGGTGCTAACAACTATAAAACTGTCATCAAAAGCATCAAATAAAAGATGGCAAAAACAAAAATCAGATTAAGAATCACGCAAGGCTACATAATAGAGACGAAAAATTGACTTATTTTAAGGCCATTGAAAAAAGAAAAGGATTGGTGCGTGAAGGGTGGGATTTGGATACCTTTTTAGCTTTTTGTAAGAATCAAAAGTTGTGGTTTTTGATACAAGAGACAAAATGAGCTATTGAAGAAGTTGCTGTCATCAACATCATCAAAGTTTGAGATCATAACAACACATTTTGTTCATTTTATCATTCATATTCATATGAATGATGATGATGATGAAACTGGAAATGGTAAAGGATAGATTTTGAAGGTGAAAATCACACAAAAACAAAAAACAAAAACAAAAACAAAACAAAACCAACTTGCAAATAAACCCAAATATGAAAAAAAATAGCGATAAGGATCACAGAAAGAAACGGGTGTTTTCCCTAAAATGTGGCGCAAAACAGAGTAAGAGAGAGAGAGAGAGAGACCGTTTCAAATATAGCTCAAAGCCTCAAACAATGGCACCTTGAAGAGAAGCCTATAACAAGCAAAACACAAACAAACCAGACATTTACCTTGCTCCAAATTCTGATTATAATACTTTAGTCAAACAACAAATATTTCATTTTAGAAATAGTTTAATTTATATATATAAATCCCTAGTGTATAAAAAGTTTTGGATTTGGATGAGTAAAATAAAGGAGAAAATGTCCGCGTAAGCTAAGCTCAGATATTAAGGACAATGTATAATATATTTAAGGTTGGGGTTCGAATCCGGACACTTTACTTCTTCACAATTAAATGCGTAAGTCATTGGCTATTTGAAAAAAAAAGTCAAATATTTTTTTTTTTGCTCATTTATCATGTTAAAGACACGCAACTTAAACCTCATTAAATAATGTGATAACATGATGTGTCTAAAACTTTTAACCAAATTCTGATATTAATAAAACATTGTGTGTATGATTCCCCTAAAAAAACATATTATGTGTATTTATAGAAGTAGTATATGATATGATATTTGTTTTTTCAGGAAATATATGATTTTTTTTCTCGATCAAAAGCATGTATGTATAGAGAGAATGAGATCTTGATTATTAAATTGTGTCTTTATTTGTCCGTTGACGACAAGTCTTTTCTGTTTTTTCCTTAATTTTCGGTTGGAAAGGACAGGTGGTTTTTTCTCTATAATGCATCTGTACTAAACAAGGACAAATCTAGGACACATTGTTTTGCTTACTATGTTGTTTTGTCAGGTTACATGGAATTTCTGTCGTTTTACTCACTTTACTACGAGTACTATAAAGTTGATTACAATTACGGTTTACGATTACAATGTATGTATCTCCTATCTACCTCAACAAAGAAAGTGTGCCATATTTGTCAAAACAATAGTAAAAATATGACATGAATCCAATTCATTGACAGCAATATATAACTTTATTAGAAGGGAAGGTTTTAAATATTATTTGCTTTTTTGATGATATGAAAAGATTTTAGGTATGTAAGGAATTTTTTTCCTTTTAATTTCTTTGTTTTTTTTAGGGATTCCTTTTAATTTCTTGTAGGTACCTTCTACCGTAAACATGATCTTGTTATGTTGTGAGTAAAGACGGATCTAGATATTTGATGTACATGTGGTTAATATTTCGAATAATAAATAATGTAAAGTATATTAAAAATAAGAAATAACATTGTTTGATACAATACAATTACAATAAAAATTGTTTTATATCTATTTGTTGAAAATAAGTTAAAATAGCATCATTGTTAAAAGAACATTTCTCTCTATAAGTTACAAGACGGTTATTTAGTCATTGATCACTCATTATTAATTGTAATTGTATTGTGCCACATGTGTAAGTGTGTTTATTTATAATTTAAAAAATGAGGGAATTGGAAGTGTGGCTAAAACCATACATATGACCCTATATTGGGTCCGTCCCTGGTTGTAAGAGTCAAACTTTATTTTTTGAAAGATTGTGAGAGTCAAACTTTTCTACTAAATTTTTTGGATTGAGATTGATAATTTGTTTAGGTTTTTTTTTGGTAGTGTAAAATTTAAAAAAAAAAAAATTAGTAGATAATTTGTTTATGTAAAATTATTTTTTGAAGGAGACTATGAAGAGATAGGGTGTGGGTGCATTGTTTAATGATTAGTTTATCATACCAGGTGATATTAACCCGATGAATGTCAAATGTTCATCTCATCTCTCACAATAAACACTTCTCGATTGATGAACTGGTTTAAGGATATGAGAAATGTTAGCAACATACACTTTAACACACATTTTTCACCATTCTTCAAAAAAACACACATGGATCCCACCAAATTCACATGAGAAACGTGTGTTGCTAACATTCCTCGAAGGATATTGGTGAATTGGTTTCAAAATATATACACCCTCCAATCACTGTTATAAACGAAAATCAACATTTTAGATTTATTCATTAAATGATGTATGTGATGTGTGGTCTATAATAAAGACTATATACTTCATTAATTGAATGAATCTAAAATATATATTTTTATTTATAATAATGACCAGAGGGTGTATTGTTTATAAGATTTATCTCAATTGACAATGTTGACATTGTTAAATTATATGTCTTTACTCGTAGTTGTGTGTCAGTTTAAGGTGAGTTACCACTTTATTTATAGACAAAGAAAACATGGGAGAGATTTTCTTCATCCTCCATATGACGTTGAAAAAAAAAAACATATTGTTCAAAAGTATATATTCATATAAATTTACAGTTTTAGAAAATAAATTTCTAAATTTTGTGTAGTCTTTTAATAAGTGTACAGTGGAAAATTAGTCCGAAAAATACTTTTAACCTCCTTGATTTGGTTATACGATTGGAAGAAAAAAAAAAAGGACTTGTAACTCTTTCACTAATTTCTTAAAAAAACATACCACTCTAGATTTATCAAAGTATATATTCATATAAATTTACAGTTTTAGAAAATAAATTTCTAAATTTTGTGTAGTCTTTTAATAAGTGTACAGTGGAAAATTAGTCCGAAAAATACTTTTAACCTCCTTGATTTGGTTATACGATTGGAAGAAGAAAAAAAAGGACTTGTAACTCTTTCACTAATTTCTTAAAAAAAACATACCACTCTAGATTTATCAATCTCGACAGTAAAAACACTCTAGATTTATCAATCTCGACAGTAAAAAAAAAATCTCACATTGTTTTTGACAAAAAAAGTTTCTCACATTTGAATATAACAATATGTAAACGAATACATCAATATAGGTTGTTTTATCTTTTCATTTATAATCATCATTTAAACTATTTTACTTACTACTTTATTGTTTTCATGATATTATTTAAATTATTAATTGAAAAATAGTTGTATTTCATTAAAATATGAACGTCTCCACTACGATAGAAACAATATTAGATAGAGCATATTTTAATCTTATCTACCAAAAATATTTGATATCATTGTATATGTAAAAATTGCTATATTTTTTTATATATAGTGAGTGATTAGGAGTAAAAGAAAATATTTGAAAATATTTTCTGTATACGAAAATCGTGATGGCAAATCGGGATGGGGTGAATTGAGTGATTAGGAGTAAAAGAAAATATTTGAAAATATTTTCTGTATACGAAAATCGTGATGGCAAATCGGGATGGGGTGAATTTTAAGAAACGTGGTTTGAAAAGTAAGTTCCAAAAAATTGGTACATAAGAAGGATAAAGGCCCAAAGTTAAAACAAACAAGAAAATTTGTCTTTTAATTTCATAAATTGCTCTTTGACTCCCTAAAAATATCAAAATACCATCAACGTCAGTTAACTGTCATTCGCTTTCCATGGTTGTTAATTTAATCCCCACCCCCCCCCCCCCCCCCCCCCACACACACACACACACACACATATATATATGTGTGTGTGTGTTTTTGGGCTATTTCAGTTACTTCAAATAATCATAGCATTTCCTTAAAAATCAGCACGTTTATTTTAAGGTAAATGTTAGTAGTTAGTTTTCAAATTTGTTTTTTCTACTTTATCTGGGTTTTAAGCTAAGACCCCTAACTCTTTATCCATTAGTTCAAACTAGTCGAGTTTATTGGTGTTCATGGTGCAATTTGGATCAGTTTTGACGCAAAAACTCATCTGATCCAAAGATATAATTATATGTGGTTTGATCAGTTTGGATACCTAATATAAACAATCAATCCAATCCAATTTAATGCGGTTTGATTTGGATAGGTTTTTGAACATCCAAATTATTAATTGTAACTTTTTAATTAGTAATTTAATACAAAATATAACATATAATTTATTAAAAATTAATAGTGCAGAATAACATTGATTGATTATCTTTGAAACATATGAAATAGTAACAAAATAGATTAAATTAAACTAATATGTAGTATTAAAAGAATAAATAAATACCTTAATATAATATATCATATTTATAAAAATGGAAATATGCAGTTGGTCCGGTTTTAAAAAATCAATCCAAAATTCGATTTGATACAAGCGGTTTTAATCCAATAACATTCAAAAACATCCAATAATATTTGGTTTTGTGCGTTTTTCAATTTTTTAAATTGGTTTTCGGTTTTAATTTGGATGGGTTTGGTTACTCAACCTCATGAATCACAACATTTTAGAATATCCACAAGAGTGGGACTTGACCTTTTTTTTTCTTTCTATCTTTCTAAGTAGCCTAATGATTAGAAATTCACCCCTTAAGGTGAATAAGTAAAGAATTTGGAGTTGAAATTCCGACCCATGTAAATTACAACGTCTTTGCCAATTAAATGATGCCCACGAGAACGGTACTAAACCCTATTTAGTATCAAGTTATTTAGCTCCAAACTAAATAGATCTTTTTTGTTAGCGGAAAAATGATAAAATGAATTGAGAAAAAATAATCTAGATATTTTTTTAGCTCCAAAGTAAATAGATATAGAAGTAGTTATTGTTAAAGTTGAAAAAAAAGTGGTAAAATTCAGAGTGAAGACTCATTTTAGTCCTTGATAAAATGTTAAGGGTAAAATTAGTCCTCAATAAAAACTGCCCTTATTTAGTCCTATGTTAGTATTTTTCTCCAACAAGTTTTTTTACTTCTTATTTTCAAATCGTGATTGGTCGTATGTGGCGGATAGAAATTGATTCAGGGATTAAATTGTTCCGGTTTAATTTTTAAAGGGACTAAATAGGATAGTTTTATTTGTCGTGGAGTAATTTTATCCCTACACATTTTGTCAAGGACTAAAATGACTCTTCACTCTAAAATTAAAATTAAACTTTAATAATCAGTCGATTAAAATTGGTTTAGCGTAGAAATTGAGAAAAGAAAATTTACACCTATAAAATATATGAATTGGGTTATTTATGAACTCACGAGTTCATAAGGTATATTTGTAAGTTTATTAAAGTACTTCAAATAATATTTTATACGACAAATTCATATAAAATTTATTAAGTTTTTCAACCATTCTCATTTTTTTTTTAATAATCAACCATTCGTTATTTGTACACTTTCTATAAAACAAGCACTACAATTAATCGTAAATATTTCACAAAGTCGTCACCTTGTTATTATTATTACTTTTAATTTAAAATGTCTTATGTTACCAATGTATATGATCCGAGAAATTTGCGGTCATCAACGTAGTTTGAAAGATCGAAGATCAAACTACTTTGTTGACAACCCTCTCTCATATTTAGCTTTGAGATATTTGGTTTGATATAATTACCTAGTGGTTAATGGTTATGCCGATTCTATAGCCTTTTGCATTATCCACAACCACATTCATCAAGCTATTTGGATAGTATTTCAAACTTGGCAAAAGTAAGCTCATAAATAGAAATTAAAAGTGTTTTTCTAGGAATGTTATCTTCTACGGTCATAAATATTTCCTTTATTTATAATACTATGACACAATGAGCCCTAAGATTTAAATCACTTTAGCGGAAGGGAAGCCATGTGTTTGGTTACAATGAGGCCTATACATTTCTCAAGTCCTATATAAATCGTTTATGATCTACAATAACATCATTTCATTTTCACCTAAAAAAAAACATAATTTCATCTAATTTATTATTTGATTTCATCTACAACAAGAAATGGCTTTCAAGGCAGCGGTAAAAAACAATCCCCTTTTCCAATTTTTCTTTTCAAAGTGCGGTTATGATTTTAACAATTTTTACTTTTTGTTTTTACAATATTACTTCTATGATAAGTTCTCTATCTATGATAAGAACACTATCAGTTCTTGTAGAAAACAAAATATGTTGATGCATTGATACCAGACAAAAAAAATACAGAAATGAAAATTTTGTATAATCATTTCCTTCTTTAAAATCATTGTATCTTTTTTTGATGAGTTCAATTGGAATCAGAAATACCACTGATGTTGTAACATTGATTTTGGTATATATGTAGAAGAATGTGCGATTGATGTTGACTCAATTGGGAGGAGCTGGAAAGCGATCATTTGCTACCTCCACCACTCCAAAACTGAAACCCATGTCCACAACCATAGATGCTACACATGATGCTCATTCCACTTCTAGGTGTGCAATATTTCATGTATCTATACTTCATTTTTAGCTACATTATTTTTTGTATTTATATAAAAAGCATTACAAAGTTTTATGATATTCTTTTGAAAGAGATTATAGAAAAAGTAATGTCAAATGGACACTCATTTTTTATACACTCAGACTCAGACAACACTTGATTAATCACATTCAATAACATCATCAATTTAACTGAGTAGTAATTAATTGAATTCACGGCCAAATATATGGTTAATTCAACTACAGTACATGAATTAATCACAATTTTCAACAAGAATTGAAGTAACCAACTAGGCGTACGAAAAATGATTAGATGCTTATTTTTGTATGTAAATTTATGATGGTACATGTAGGTTGAGCACTCTGAAGGCAGAGTTAGCACCAGTGTACATTGTGTGTGGAATGGTGGGTGTGGCTTTGACAATTGCAGCACACACTGCTTATCAACAATTGGCACGTTCTCCAAATGTTCATGTGAACAAGAAAAGAAGAGAATCTTTCCCAGAAGCTTATGATCCTGATCGCACTATTAACTCTGCTGATAAATTCATCAATGGCTCCTTCTTGAGGAAAATGGCTCATGTTCAAGACAGCAAGCCCACTGTCCATGATCCTGTCCACCCTAATCCTTTCACCCGGTAAACTCAAATAAACCGTTCTAAGGTCTCGTTTTGTTAAAGATTATATAAAAAAATTAAAGTGATTTCGATACTTAAATATTTAGAGATTAATTTTTAGAGATGTTAATTTATGAATGTGGTTTGTTGCAGTCCTCGAATCGCTGAGACATTGAAGTCCGTCGGCGTGCATCCCGGCAGGAACTGATCTGCTGCTGATTCTGTTTCCTCCTTGACAAATATTGGTGGCCACAATTTGTATATGATGATTGCTTCCATCTTTAATTTTTGGTATATGAAAATGCAAGATGTGAAGGTCCAGTTTGTGTATAGAGAATTTGTTTTTCTGGGTTGTGTTTCATTTATGTAACACTTGTAAATTTATCTAGTATTTGATTTAGTCCTCGTCCACTCTTTAGAGTGGAAAATTAATGATGCGACTTCAGCATCTCTATGTATTGAATATAATAAACTAATGAAATAAAGTCACCACAATGTTTATAACTTATATTATGTGAATGATGGAGAATGATAAAGAATATTATGGAACTTTTAAGAAGTGAAAAATATCATGTAAACATTCAAGAATACTACAAAATACAAAATAAAGACATAATAACTAGGACAACCTTATATTTTTAGAATGTTCTAGCTATACATATTAGGGTATCTTACTATTTCTAGAAGCATATACACCAAGTGATTAAGCATTATAAATATGGATCATCACCAAGTGATTAAGCATTAAAGAAAAACTATGAGTCACCAAGTGATTAAGTGTGCTTCTAGCGAAATGTAGAGCTTTATAAATATGGATCATCACCAAGTGATTAAGCATTAAAGAGGCTCAAACATTCATTCATGCAATGATCAATCAATAACAAGTTCATTGAACAAATTAGAGAGTTGTCTCTATTTATTTACCTCTATACTTCTATGGTCATGCTGAATTTATCACTAAACAAAACAAAAAAAACTATGAGTCATTTTCATCTATGATATTATGAATGGGTGTAAAACCGACATTGTGTCACGTCACCTATAGTTCATCCTACCATATGTATAACCCATGTTGAACCCACAATAATCAAACAATTAATCGCAGATCCTGCTTGGATTATATTTATAAAGCATGAATTTGATGCTCTTACTAAGAAAAATACTTGGTCATTGGTGCCTTTACCCTCTCATTGGCGTTATGTGGGTTGTAAGTTAGGATAGGAATAGGTCAGGTTGACTTACAAAGACCTACGATCTAATCTATGACAGATCATTTCAGACTAAACTTTTTTAGTAGTCTATTTAACTTAAAAAGTCAGGTCACATGACATTAAAAAAGCCTTTAAAGCCTATTAGGCTGACTTATATACTCCCTCCGGTCACTAATATAAACAAAACTTAACTTTTTAGATACATTAAATAATTAATGTATCTAGCCTATAATAAAGACTAAATACATTTATTATTCACTGTATCAAAAAAGTGAAAATTTGCTTATAATAGTGACTGGAGGAAGTAGGTACTCCCTCCGTCCCGGAATAACTGACCCATTTTCTAAAAAAAAATGTCCCAAAATAACTGACCCATTTCAATTTTCAATACAACTTTCATTATTCCCAATACAATATAACACTAAATAATACTACTTTTATCATTCCCAATACAATATATTCCACTTTCCCCTTTATTTATACATTTTTCTTAATCTGTGTGAAATGAGCTAAGGGGTCAAATAAATTGGGACGGAGGGAGTAATTATGAATAATATTATTGACTATTATATTATATTTTATACTTTCAATTAAAGTGTAAATTTGTTAAGCGTTACAGAAATTTAAACTTACTAGTCTACATTAATTTTTTTTTTTTGCATATTTAAAGGTATTATTATAAACTAGAATTAAAATATGATATTAATATATAACAAAGTTCTCTAAAAATTTATGTTAAATATCAAGGGAGAGATTAATTTCATTGCTATAATAGTTCGCTAGTCTATTTAACCTTAGATTATTTTACTTATTTAAAGATGTTCATATTAAAATAGACTTTTAAAATGGCTAGCATGCCATCTTAGGCTTTCAGAAGGTCAGACTCAAGCCTAAAAAGTAAGTCTTTGACAGGCCGCAAGGCAGGCTTAGGCATTTTTGATAGGCCAGACTTAGACCTTGCAAAGTCTAACTCGGCCTAACCTATTCCCGCTCCTAATTGTAAGTAGGTATTTCGCAAAGATTCAGATGAGAAAAATAAATTCATTTATTAAATCTGTCTCGATTACACGTAGTACTTTAAGGTGCTTCTTGGTTCATTAGCTAGTTTTTAACAAATTATGCCAAACTGTTTTCATTAACAAGTTACTTCAGTTCAAAATTATAAATCGTCTTGATCATTTCACACAAATTTAGAAACATAATTAATTTTGTTTAATTTTATAAAATTAGTCTTTATTAATATTATGAGGAAGATGAATGAATAAATTGAAAGTAGGGAGAATGATAAATACTTTATCAGTCTCAAATCTCATAATTATTAATATGTTTGTGTTGGATTGTATATTAAGGCCCAACTTTTGACCCAATTTCAATTTTCAAAATTTTATAAAAAAAGAATTCTCTAAAAAGTTATGTTGTTGGAGTTTTCTTTATTTTTTTAAGAAAAAAGATCCAGATTTTTCTGAGGATAATTTCTTTAGGAAAAAAAGTTGGGGTGGGAAAATTATTATTCTTTACAAGGAGTACCCAACTCCAAAAGAACACATAAGAACACCAACAATAAAACGAATTAAAAAAAAAAAGAAAGAAAAACCCGAAGGTCGTGAGCAATCAATCAAAAAGCTCCCAAACACAGGAGGGCACCCTGGGGTGGAAATAAACCAGACCTATTTACTTAAATAGATTTTTTCAAAACCTTTTAAATAAACAGGTTAGAGAGTTGCTTTTCTGACATAGAATACTTCCTATTGACACATGGAAATGACCAAAGTACCCCCAGCGGTTGTTAACTGCCGCTGGTATACACGCCGGCTGTTAACTGCCGCTGGTACCCAGCGGTTGTTAACTACCGCTCACACCAGTTACAGAATCAGTGCAGTCTGTAACTGGTTTTGCCCAGGAAATGTGTCCTGTTTGACCTGTAATTTCAAACGACAATTCCGGAGGAAATCAAACCAAAACAACAACATCCATAGTTTATCAATTATTCATAGTTTATCAATTATTCGGTTACATTACACCAAACCGATAATGCGTTAACGTTTAACAATTGTTTGAAATTCATCAAATTTTCCACATTATGCGACATAATACACGTAAGGTACATTCTATGCCGAGGTTTTGCTTTATGTTGTTTAGAGTAGAATTGTGTTAGAAAATGTTAGGAATTGTTTAGAAATTATTTTATGTTATTTGAAATATTGCGATAGAGTGAATTCGAATAAATATTGCGATAGCGTGAATTCGAATAAATATTGCGATAGCGTGAATTCGAATAAATATTGCGATAGAGGTTTCGTTACATTACATAAACGACATGTATGTCAACAATTACATTACATTATGGAATGTACCTTCCAACTGCAACAATTATCTTACCACTGAATGGGGCAAATTCAAACTTGCTAAGCAGCAGGACTCCAACTGTAACGCCCCGGATTTTTCATCCAAGACATTACGTTTACATCATTTTCTTTTTCTGAAAAACACTACTATTTTTTTTTATTTCATCAATAATATATATATTCTAGCAAAACCTATACAAAATTCTTAACATAATTTAATTAAAATTCTTAAACTAATATCCTTCAAAATTACTTCTAAAATTACAATTCAATAAAAACCCAATTTTTGTCCCCGCGTACGCTTTCATCACACATCAAACTTCATATATCATCTTTGGTACCTACAACATTATATTAATGTAAGGGTCAATTTCCTTATCCAAATTGGTTCATACTCAAAGCACCAGAAACAATGTCATAAAATAGATAATATCAAAACTTATCAATCAAAAAGAAATAAGAAAAATACATTTAAGTCTTTAAGGTAAAGTTCATACACATTTCTTTTATATATATATAACAGTTTAATCACTTATCAACACACAGAGGTATAATAGACCCAATGCAATGCTATGATGTGCAAAATGCATGCTCTTATAACTATATGATCCGGATATAATTCCCGCCACTAAGGCATCCACACAGAAATATAATTGCAATTCCCGCCACACAGGCATCCACACAGAATATAATTGCAATTCCCGCCACACAGGCACCACACAGATGCATATGACATGCATGATAATGATAATGAAAACTAAATCCCGCCACTTAGGCACCACTAAGAAATGCAAACTAAATCCCGCCACTTAGGCACCACAATGCAATATGATATTTACCCGCCACAAAGCACCACATAGAAAATAATTATATATCTCACATCACCATGAACATGATCAAAAACAATCTTTTCAATAAAACTCACATTTTCATCTCTTTTCATTTTCCTTAATTAATCAAAATCTAACATGTCTTTCTCAGCATCACAAAAACATATAAACATAATAAAATAAAATACAATTATCATTCCACATCACACAATTATCATATAAAACATAATTAAATAATCACATTTAGAAAAGATTAAATTTTAACCTTAAAATACATTTTTAATTATTTTTCTTTTCAAAAGACAAGAATTGCTACCACTATTTCATAACAAAGCCCTAGCACTTAGTATGAACGTATGGGGAAAAAGCCCTTACCTTAAATGCTCTACTTCCTAATGTTTTTAGAGTATCTACCCAATTTCTGGAACAAGACTTCATGAATTATTCTTCACTGAAGAGAGTGCTAATGGAAGAACAAAAGGATGACTTTATTTAGAATGAAATTAAAGGAATTGAAGAAAGAATGGAAGAAACAGACAATTGAATAGCTCTTACCTCTAGACTTCTATTAAGATGAAGTGTTTATATAAATAAATGGAAGGACTTTAATAGAACCGATAGCTTGTAGTTTCAATTGTTGGCAGGAGAATGACTTTATTTTTGAGTTTAGAAAGCTTGGTTCAATGTTGTACGTGAGATGAAATTGTGTACTGGTATGGGAAATATAAAGATGTGGAAGTTGAGAAAAAGATGGGAACGTATGACATAAAAGTTGAGAGAAATAGGGAGTGGAATTACCAAATACATATGAAGAGAAGTTACATGATTTAACCGTAGTCACGTCCAGCCCTACCACTTCTTTAGTTCCCTATTATTATTATTTTTAATTATTTATATACAAATGTTTGACTTGGCATGACTTTGTTTCCATCTTAGTATAGCTACATTTTAGCACACTTGCAACTCCCATCGACTAGTCACTAAAAACTTCTTCTTAAATTAAATAATTGAAATGATAATAAACCATCAAATAATTAAATATAAAATAGACTTATTGATAAAAATAACTCATCAAAATAATAAATAAATATTTAGAACAATTATAATTATTTTATCATTGTCACACCAAATTGATTAATTAAATGGAGAAAATCGAGAAAATTATAAAATAGCATGTAGAAAATATTGGGATGTTACACCAACGTTCGATGAACATCTTGAACGATGGTATTCAATTGCCAACGAAATGAGGTCCATTCCTTGACACTTGAATACCATCGTTCAAGATGCTCATTGAATGTTGGAGTCCTGCCGATTAACAAGTTTGAATTGCCCCATCCAGTGTAAGACAATTGTTGCAATTGGAATGTGCATTCCAACTACAACAATTGTCTTACCTCTGAAATGGGGTAAATTCAAACTTGCCAAACAACAGGACTCAAGCATTTCGCTCTACATTCATGCTTTCCTTTGAAAAGAATAAATTTTTGTCAGGCTTGATTTAGATGATGGCATTCAAGTGCCAACGAAATGAGGTCCATTCCTAGACACTTAATACCATCATCTAAGCAAGCCTCACAAAAATTTAATCTTTTCAAAGGAAAACCATGAACGCGGAGCGAAATGCTTGAGTCCTCGCCGTTTGGCAAGTTTGAATCACCCCATTTCAGAGGTGAGACAAATGTTGTAGTTTGAATGCACCTTACCCTAACTAATGACGATCTTCTGGCGGAATCAAGCTGTTGATGATATCTTTAGTTGATCTCAGCAACGTCACCCGCATATCGATCCACTGGAACTTGGTGTGCTCCCAAAACATGCTCGTCACGTTTTCGTCATTCTTTAACTCCACTCAAGTGAATGATACGCTCCCCTCGTCAAGCTTTGGACGTTTATACATAATATTTTGCACCCTCCTTGTGTCTCTGGGGTTGACTCCTTGGTAAAATTCATTCAGTTGATCCTTGAGACCTCTTAACGTTACATCAAGGCACCGAACCTTCAACCTCTGAGGTTCTCCGCCGTTGAATTCTGCTTGAACGTCGATCCACCCGGCCATTGTTTTAAATCTACACACATAGAAATTAAAAATAATC
Organism: Medicago sativa; assembly: GCF_051527215.1. Taxonomy (NCBI): domain Eukaryota; kingdom Viridiplantae; phylum Streptophyta; class Magnoliopsida; order Fabales; family Fabaceae; genus Medicago; species Medicago sativa. Next base: position 1,366,423 of record NC_140753.1, on the reverse strand, counting down.
AATGAAAAACTCATTCAAACACCTGTAGTGAAAATTTGACATAAACCCTAAAAATGCTAAACAAACCCTAAAAAATTTATAAAATTCGAAAAAACATTATAAATTCAATCAATATAACTTCATTATAACATGTATTTATAATATATGTTAATAGCATTTCAGATCTACAACATAACTATATTAAAAACAAATATTCAAAATTTAATAATTAAACAACAACTAAAATTATAAACATATAAACACATATACTAACTAAAATGTATGACAATAGCATAAGTGATAACTTACTTGTGATTTAGTGGAAGAAATTTTGGATGATTTGGTAGAGTTTTCTTAGAGAGAGAGTGAAATTTTGAGAGAAAAAATGGTGATAGTGATGATGGAGGGACTGTCTGGAATATGGCCACTGGAGTGAATATATCACGAACACAGCGGTAGTTAACAACCGCTGGGTACCAGCGGTAGTAAACGATCGGCGTGTATCCTAGCGGCAGTTAACAACCGCTGGAGGCATTAAGGTCATTTTCATGTGTCAATTGGAAGTATTCCTTGTCAAAAAAGCAACCTTCAACAGGTTAAATCAGGTTGTAGGCTTTTGTAAGCCCATTTCCAACCCTAGGCACCTAACACCAACGCTCTATGAGGCATAAAATCCAACCAATTGAGAGAAGACAACACAAAACTACGCCAGAGTCCAGACACCCGGAGGCACTGCAACCCGGCTCCATCAGCAGCACAAACTCTATTTGATTCAGCATAGGACAAATTCCACTTCCCACTCCTAAAATTGACAGCTCTACATGTTATTACTTTTTTTATTGGTATTTGTTTTTGTTGGGATGCTTAGAAAACTTATCAAGTCTCTTTTGCATATCTATATAGTAATGGTCTGAATTGCTTTTTTACTCTCATGCAGTAATATAATTTTCTGTTTTACTTATCTTAAAAAATGACTAAGAAGTGTTGGTCATACATTACCAGCCAAAAGAAGAAACAACTGGTATGGTCATATAATACGCAATAGGCAACATGATTTTTAACTGAATCAGTCTTTAAAAATATATATATCTCCTTTTTCACAGTTTAACTCACAATAATTAAACACATACTACTATTTTAAGCTTGAAAATGAAAACAGTGAGATTTGTAGAAGACGACAACCTAATCTATATGAACAAAATTAGCGTACCTACAGAAACTTCGTCCAGAAACGTACATGAATCAATACATATATATACAACCTAAAAATTAAAAAAATCGTATCGATACCTTTGGCATATACTCTCGAAAATGAATATATATTTGATGGATTTTAATTTTTTTTATATATCCTTCCTGACACAAGGAAACATATTATCCCTTTGTTGTCTGTTACAAACAATTGACACCAACCCTGCACCATCCTTGATATTTGATCTTCCACCCATATTTTATTTTTTTGATTTGAGACTTTTGGCCAATATATTGTTCATATCCAATATGTGGCAAATGGTATCCACAAATTAAAAAACAAAGAATCCAACTACCCCGTTTATTCTATAGTACTATGTTCATTGTTTTTTCAAAGCTAGAGTTCCTGACCCCCTCACCCTCGCGAGTGCCACTGCCATTGCCATGTGCTTAGAAAGAAGCTATGATCAGGTAATTAAATTTTTATTTCCAAACGACAAATATCACTCTTTTACTAACTGAACTTTGGTATAGAAAAAGATAATAAACTCTCATGACAAATCATTAATCCAAATTTTGGTGGAAGAGATACTCAAAATTAGTATTTGACGCGTTAAATATGATTATATCATGAGAAGAAAAAATATCTGGTGTCCAATGAATAATCTCGCCCATTGAATTAAAACTAGACAATTAAATTTCAATTGACTTAGACTATAAGGGTAATATATTTGCTAGCAAGCGTTTAAAGGGTAGTTTTTAAGGTTTCTAAAAAGGTAATTAATCAATAACTATTACACCATTTGTCTCAAGGTATCATGATGTGTATTATTTATGTAATCTATTTTGACTATATTTTTTTTATTAATATATAAAGATAAATGTTAGTGTATACGATGTCATTTGATCAGTAAATATTTTCAAAATTTTAATTTTTTATAATATATAATTAAATATATTAACGATTAAAATTGTATTCCCCCGGTCCTATTTATAAGAAAAAATTGACTTTTTAGATTCATTGTGTAATTAATGTATTTTGTCTAGAATATAGACCAAATACATCATTTATGCAATGAATCAAAAAAGTCAAATGCTTTTTATAAATAGGACCGAAAGAAGTATATTGATATACGTAAAGTCGGACTATAATGCTTATTTTGGGACACATGGGGTAAAAAGTTAAGTATATACTCCCTCCGGTCACATTTATAAGCAAAAAACAACTTTTTAAGTACATTGAATAACTAATGTATCTAGTTTATAAACGTGGTTAGATACATTCTTTAGAATAAACAATGTTTCCCTCCGGTCACATTTTTAAGTACATTCAATGTACCTAAAAAGTTGTTTTTTGCTTATAAATGTGACCGGAGGGAGTATGTTTCTAATATACTCCATGACAACTTCTTTAGAATAAACAATGTTTTGGTACACTCATTAACAATTGAGATTGAGGTATAATACTAAGTTAGACAATAAGGACAAATCCATTTGTTTAATAGAATCTATTTTTTAAATCAATCCTTTTATCTAGATTGCGTTGAATATGGTAATTTGTATAGAAAGACTAATTAAAGTCTTCATTTGTTAATTGTGTGAATGTGTAGTGTAGTAGCAGTACTATATATAATGATGAGGATCTCAAAAGCTCTAAATTAAGGTGCAATGGACAGGCATATGGCACGTGACAGACAAAGTACGCATGTTACTCAAATAGTCAACACTATGATTTCGTATTCGCATGAACTTCATATCTCAGGGAATGTGGGGGAGGGAGTAGGTTGGAAAAGAAACCAACACATTTACACATTTCACCACTCCACTCTTTCATCATTATTTATTTCACCATACCCCTATTTTCTTCTCTTTTGTATTGATGTGGGTAGGATAAATCACGTGAGGAGAACACTTAACTGTATGACTTACACACTTTGGGACCACATACCCTACTAAAGGGGACCTCTACGGAAGAGAATAAACGGTGGAAGTTGGAAACAGAATGATAAGGCAGGGCATACTCGTGAGCAGCTTAAATTTTGCACCACCCATCTCACTAACATAAATGCATTGGTAGTTTTATTACGATCATACCGTCCACTTGTCAAAGTCTTATTAAGCACAGACACGGATACCATATATATATGACATGAACACGTTGATGCAGATAATAACATGAGAAAATAACCTAATTTAATATTATCATATGTGTAATGTGTTGATATCAGACATGATGCATATCGATGAAGACACCTTTAATCCAAGAAGTTCATAGGACAAGTCGATGAAGCTTAGTGATGATTTTGACAATAATCAACTAACATGATCCGTAGTATATTCTTAGAAGTAATGATGATTGTCAGTAGTAGGAATAGTACGTGTGTTGTGTAAGACCAGTATTAATATGCCAATCACATTAATAGATATTTACACATCACGTACGTTTTATCCACTTGGGTGCATAATGTATTGTTGATTATACAATTATGACCACGGTTTGAATTAATCCTAGTTCGAAAAAAAAAATGAATTAGAATTATTAGTGATGATATGAGAAATAAGATAAGCTAGGTCCGACCATAATCTACGTGAATGGGAGAATGAGTTATAAACTTATAATATATTGGGTGTGTTCGGTAAAAAGAAGCTATAAGCTAGCTGATAGCTGATAAGCTAGCTGATAGCTGAAAAGCTAGCTGGTAGCTGATGGCTGATAGCTGATAGCTTATAGCTGAAAAGTTAGCTTATTAAAATAAAAAGTGTTTGGTAAAATTAGCTGTTCAAGTGGCTGATAAATATAAAATGACGTAAAAGGACAATCTTTTTTTTTATAAATCATATATACAATTTTTATTAATTAATGTATTTCTTTTTAAATGTTTAAATTTATTTCAAAATATTTTCATCTCCCAAATGATAAATGTATTTATGAATTCAATTGACATTTTTTATTTAACAAAACTTTCTTTTAATGAATTTTACTCTAAACTTTTATTGTAAATTTTATATAAAATTATTTATTATTGAATTAAGAGTATGTAAAAAAGAAAGTGAACAAGAAAATTTGAAAAAGATTGTGGGTAGTTTTTTTTAAACGTGGGCAATTGAATAAGAATGTGGGTAGTTTTTTTTAATTAAAATTAAATTAAACTATATTAATAAAAGGTTAAATTTGGAAGAAAATATAAAAAGCTACCAGCTATAAGCTAAAAAGCTACTTGAAATAGCTTCTCAAAAAACGCTATAAGCTCATGAGAAAAGCTTGTTACCAAACACATCACGTTTTCATCCAACAAGCTTATAAGCTAATCCAAGAAGCTATAAGCTAGCTTTTTTGTGTTACCAAACACAGCCAGTGTGTCTTTTTGTTGGGTCAAAAAAAAATATATTTTGTCTTTTTAGCGGAGGGGCATCCACAAGGTGACTAAATTGAACCAAATGTAAATAAAAAAAGTGTTTTAACATCCATAATAATTTTCTAAAAACATTGATTATTCATGGTCAAATTAATTGTAATGATGATAGTAATATTAAGCATTATCCTAATATTATTTAATAGAAATTAGTCTTTTGATACGATTTTCTTAATCACTGAACATAAGTAAGATTCGATTTCAGTTTAGATTTGAGGGAAAATTCGGAGTTTTCATTTGTTGTTTCTGACTAGTTTGGTAATTTGCTCTTTTTTTATAAATGAGGTAATTCTCTAAGTTGTTTCTCCAATTGAGTAGTTTCCTCTCACTGTCTTAATTTGTACTCCTTCCGTTTCAAAACGAGTGTCGCTTTAGCCAAAAAAAATTGTTTCAAAATGAATGTCACTTTCAGTTTCCAATGCAATAATAAATTTTTCTTTTCAATTGTACCCTCCAATTAATACTCTGCACACTACTTCCAAAGTATTACTTTTAAAACTAACCAATAGTTAATAAGGATAATTTGGTAAAATAACCATTCTCTTTCTTTTAATCATTGCATTTCTTAATATGTGTGTAAATACCTAAAACGACACTCATTTTTGCTTAGATGAAATATGAATGAATGAATTGAACCGCATTATTTGTCCATATATGTTACTACTATAATTTTTGAAAAACAAATATGTTATTTTATTTATATTAGGTACTTGTAGGCATGGCAATGGGGCGGGGTGGGGACGGGTTTTACATTTCCTGTCCCCATATCCGATTGTCATATACTTACCCGTTACCCTACCCATACCCAACGGGGATGAGAAATTGAACCCCATCCCCGTCTCCAACGGGTTCGGGTATCCCCGCCCCATCCCCGTCCCCAGGTACTTAACCCTTACAGAAAATGTAAAACCCATACCCGTGGTTACCCACCCGAACCAAACTCAATTTGATGGGTTTTCCCGTTTTGACTGGGTATGGGTAATGGGTTTGGGTTTTCCCCGATTCCAAAACACGGGTATGGGACGGGTAACGGGTATATAGGTACCCACCCCAAACCCATACCCAAACCCAAACCCGTCCCGAATGCAGAAAACTATTTTATGTTGATATGTCATGTTATTTTGTTTAATAATTGTCGTGTTATAAAAACTGTCATTGATATTTAAAGGGGAAACTAAATCAATTGATCTAACAAATGTTAAAGTGGACATATTGTTGGATAATGCATTACAACATTTCTCTAGGGGTTGCAAAAAAACTTCTATTTTTTATTAAAAAAAATATTCAATACTTGTTAGCATAACGCCATACCCGTTTAATATTTATATCTATGTTTATAACAATTTATAAAGGGTATAGGAGATTTTGGCAGAATTTTTCTTTATTCCAACTATACGTTTAAATAAAATTTGTCTAAAAGAATTAGGGTTGGAAATGAGTCAGGTCGGCCTACAGGCTGACCCGTTAGACATGGCTTAGTCTGTTTATTAAAAATGTCAGGCATAGACTTTTGAAAAAGTCTATTTAAGTAAATATGTTAGACTTAGACTATCAAAGAAGCTTATTAAGTCTGATAAACAAATCTGTTTATGCATATTATTAAAACATTTTTTAAGAAGTTAAATTAACTCATTTAAATTGACGCCAGGGAGATTCGATATATTATTATTAAACTTATTTTTTATTTACATTAAAATATATTTTATATTATACATAAAAATCAAGAAACAACTCAAATAATAGACTTTTTAAATAGGCTTTAAGGCCTTATGGTGATAGACAAGCTTTAGAGGGAAATAGGCTCTAAGGTCGATTTAATCTACTTAAAAGAAGATAAAATAGACTTTTTAATGACTTTAATATGAAGGAGGCATGTAAATAGGCTTTCAGGTCAAGCTTTTAAATAGGTCAGGTCAGACCAAAAAAATAGGCCTACGAAAGGCAATACATCAGGCTCAGGCTTGCAAAAAAAATCATAGGTCAAACTTGGGCCTATTTAAATCTGGCATGGTCTAGCTTATTTCCACCCCTAACAAGAATGTTATAGGTATGATGTTATTTGAAAATATATGAATTTATATCATATTTATTATATTGTTGACAAAAGGTAAACATAACTTGTTACATTTTAAAAGTCACAAACATTTATACCTATAATTTTAATCAAACATAAAATTTTATAAAAGATATCACTTATAATTTACACAACTTTGCGCAATAAAAAATCATCCCAAAAAAAAGTGCAATAAAAAAAGGACCGTATCTAAACACTTTTTTTTTTTTTTTGAGGGAACCGCATCTAAACACTAGCACAATAAGAAAAATAATGATTAAAATAAAATATTTTGTAACAAGATAAGCAAACTACTATCTTGTCTATTTTTTAGGGATTAAATGCCTAAAAAATAATTTAGGGTGATTAAAATCAAGATTATGTATATTTAGCGGGACTATTTATTTATTTAAATTTTCTTAACGCATACAAATAAACGAACTCCTAATTGATATTCACAACAATATTTTACAATTATTAATATATTTTTTTTTTTAAAATCAAAGTACCAGATGACATAAAATTGTCTAGGGGTTTTAGCTCCTTTTATAGAGTTATTTTAGAGTTTAAGTAGCAATTATATTTGTATTTTAGTATAGTTTTGTGAAGGATTCGATAGAAATTAATGAATAAGCAAAAATAAGAAAATAATGTTGGACTCGTCAAATATCACTCAAGCTAATCAACTTCGTACCGTGGTATGTTTTTTTTTTACAAGTTTTATCATGATTAATTCCTAAGGTATAGTCGTCACATACATTTTGGTATGAAGAAATGGGACAAGAAGTGAAGAAAATGCATGATTGACGCGTGACCTAACTCGTGATGCGCATTATGAGTTGCGCGTTGCAATATATGAAGGAAATTAAGTAGCGAACTGTCTCATCAAAACTTGCGTCGTGCATTGCCAACCCGCGTTGTGCAATGACCATTCCATAAAAATTGGCAAACACAAACTTGTAAATATATGAGCCCTAGGCTAGTGGAAAAACATTATCTGACGACCAGAGGAAAGCATAAATACGATTTTAGATGGTTAAGAAATCATCTAAAAAGTATGAGTAGCTGATTTTCTAGGTTAGGTCATGAAGGAAGAATTTTTCTATAACATTACGAGAAATGATAAATAGACACACATTTCTAGACACAAATACAACACCATGAGCAAAACAGTAATTTTTGTGTGAATTAGAGGGGCAATTTAGTAATTCTACTCCCTTCTTCCTTTTCCTAATCCTTTCTTCTTCTCTTCCCGACGATCTCACCACACCCTTCTACTCCCTGCAACTGCAATCACTGTATTTCACCACCACACCCTCCATCCTAACCACCATCCTTTCCATCTTATCTGTTGTTGTCCTCACCACCGCACCCTCCATCCTCACCACCATCACTCTCATCAGATCTGCTTTCCCTCATGCCATCCTCTTCTCCCTCACATCGTCGACAACCATGACGGTGATGACGGGAAACCACCGGATCTGAGACGACCGGAGTGAGAGACTGGAAATCCAGTCACCGCTGCGAGGTATCTCGTCGCCGGAACATCTCAGTTGAGTCACCGTTACATCCTAACTTACGCCAGACGGCGGCGGTTGTGGTAGTCGGAGAGACAATTGAAGCATGAATAGAAGGAAAAAAAGGTTATGTATTTGGTAGAGGAAGGAGATGGTTGTTACAGGCAAGAAGGAGAGAGGAAAAAAATTAAAAAAAAAAGTATTAAGCAACAGTAGAATACATGTATGGTGTCGTATATGTGTCACTTGTTTTGTGTTCACTTATCATTGCTGCATATGACTTTGTAACTTTGAATATTCATTGAATATGGTTTATTGCTTTGATTTTATTTAGTAAAATTTATCCTTAATGTTTTTTTATATGTTTACAAATGTTTATGAATTGATTTGTGTCTCGATGACGACTATCTCTAGCTTTGTGGTTTGACCTAATTTAACCATTCAATCTTTTATAGCTTTAGAACTATTTTGTTAATTTTTTGTTACAATAATTCCGTGTTCATTCCAAACTTTAATGATTATGGACCCACCTAGGATATTAAAGTGTTGTAACTAGCGAAGAGTGTCAGTGACCAAGATATTGACCTACATATTTTGTTCAAATGTCGTAAAAGAGGTTATCCAACACAACTGTGATGGTAGCACTGTATCTAGTTATCAAATAATTTAGAGAGGAGAATCTGACACGATCTAGTCGTTTTTACTTATTTTCTTAAGTTCAGATAATCAACTATTTGCCAAGAACAATCCCCAATCTTTACATATTTTGACCACTATCTTAGTAACAATGTTGAGATTTCACAATCCTCATGAATGCGAATTTATAAAATTTTAATACTTGACGATGATTTGATGAACTTACTAATTAGTTCATCAGTATCCTCGCGTGTATATGTCAAAAATAGTCTTTCAATATAACTGACATTCACTTAAAATGCTAGTAACTTTTTCTTACATATCTTTTTTTATACACATACCAAGGATCGAACCCTAGACCAAGTATTGACCAAAAAATACAAGTATCTACTACTTGCGTATCACATCACATTGGGACAACTATTAATATTTTGATAAAGAATAAGTAGGAGTATTAATTTATCCTTCAAAAAAATTAAACATGTACAGTTTCGTCAAAAAATGTTATACATGTCCACATTATTACGTTATACTTTTGAATTTTGATGCGTTCTTTATCACTAGGAGAGATTTTTCCTTTTAGCAATTGTGATTAATTGGGAGAGTTAGGACCTACTACTGTATATGAGGTAAAAATTGGAAGTATAGAAAAGTTTGATGGGAACGGGCCAACAAACACAAGAATAGGTTACAAGTTGTTTAATACTAGTAACACCCTCCCTAATCAAAGGTACCATACCACTATGTTATTGTTGATGGAGTATTAAATTGCATCATGTGTGGAATTTCGTGTTTATAGGATTGTGTTCTACAATGGAAAATGGACCCTCTTGTCCTTCTTCATTTTGTCTTAGATTCATACATTCATGTCAACGTACTATGCACGCGAGTGTTCACGAGTTTTGGTGTGCCTTAGTAACACCGAATCTTTCCCTTTTCAAATTCGTAGCGCGCTAAAACATAAAGTACCATCGTGTCACTTTCTTTACCAAGTTAGTAATCTTAACGGATGTGGCTTCGTGAGATTCTGAATCACTCTTTTCCTTTTTCTTCTTCCTTCTCATAAATTATTTATCAAAAGCATTAATTAATTAATGTAAGTAATGGTTAAAAATACTTTCCACAAATGCAAATGGTAATCATTACTACTATTTGTTGAGTAAAGTAACTGTAGTTTGTCATCACCATTAAACTGGTCAATCGTTTTAATTTACTATTGAAATGAAATCAATTTAATTATTCATGAGGCTGAAACGTTGAAACGTTCTCTTTATATGGTTTAATTATTGTGACATAAGTTGAAAAATTAAAGACAAGGTTTCTAGCCATCCTCTTCCTCTTATACTGCATTAGAGTCTAATCTTAAGGTGGATGTGAGTTTATCTTTTAACAGAATTCAATGCACTGCAATGCAAATAAAGGAAAAATTACTCCATACGTTAATTTGTACAAATAAAAGTAGGGTCCTGCTAACCGGTGCCCCCGGAACATTGGTTAAGCATACCATAAAAGGGAATTATTACTATAAAAGGAAACTATTTTTGACTTTATTATAAATTAATTACACAATTTCAATGCATTAACTACTATATTATTTCCCATAAAAGTATTATTCCATATTTATTTTTGGTTGGATTTTTCTTTTGTGGTGGTCGGGGTTTGAACTCCAGACCTTGCATATATTATACACTGTTCCTACCAACTGAGTTAAGCTCACGAGAACTTATTTTTCGTTGGATTGTCATCATGGTTTCATTTGCATAAAAAAGAAAACGTATTTTACTATTTTTTTTTGTGGTACAAAGTATATCACTCTCTTTCAATTCACATGATTAATGATTTAAAAGAAAAATATCATAGTGTTTAATTTTCTATAAAAGTTAGTAAAATTGTGACTACCATACATTGTGTATTTGATGAGTAAAAACAAAATATCATTGGAAATTGATCACAACATTGTTTTTACAAGTAATAATTTGATTACAATAATAGTACTCCACATAATTATCCTCAATCATTTACTCCCTCCGTTTCAAAATAAGTGTCGCTTTGGCCAAAAAAAATTATTTCAAAATGAATGTCACTTTCAGTTTCCAATGCAATAATAACTTTTTCTTTTCAATTGTACCCTCCAATTAATACTCAGCACACTACTTCCAAAGTATTACTTTTAAAACATGTGTAAACAACTAAAACGATACTCATTTTGAAACGGAGGGAATAGATGTTAAATTTAATCCTCATACACAATCAATAATATGAATCAAATCAGTTAACCTCACCAACCTAACCAAATTAACAAGTAACTAGAAATATGTTATCCATCGATTTAATTTTGGAGCATGATAATTATTGTATTGTGTTAAAGAAATAAAGAAAACGGAAAAAGTAAAAGTGAAACGGTAGAAGAAGATGATATAAGAAAATAAAAGAGTACAGACAGAATATCTTGATTCTTAACTGATATACGTTACTTTAGGCAGTGTGAGTAATATAAAAAATGAAAAGAATGGTAAGTGAGAAAAAAGAGAAAAAAAATAAAATAAAATAAAAATTAGTACTAGTACCCTAAAAAACAGAAACAATAGACCGACAGCTGTGAAAGGATCGTGGTAGGGTACGTAGTTGTTGCTGTCCCCACCCACAAAATAAAAACCCTTTCTTCTCCCGCTCTCTCCATTCTTGAATTTACTCATTCTTCCTTCTTCTTCTCATCATCCTAATCCTCATCCTCTAATGTAACAAACAAACAAACACATACACACCACAACATTTTATTATCTTCTAGAGAGAAAGTGTTACTGTGTGTGTGTCTGTGTGATTTCCCTCTCTGAAATAATGAATATGAATATGAATATCAACATGGATACACCAGAGAGGAATCAGATCAACACCACTCTCTCTAAGTTCGAGGTCTGTTTGCTAATTTCTTCTTCTATTCACACCCTCCCTTTTCCCTTTTCTTCTTCAATTTTTCTTCCGTTTTTGCATGTGTTTCATTATACCCTCTATTTTTCATTTTTCATTTTTTTTGCGACTTCTAGGTTTCTTTCTCTTTTTTTTTTTTTTTTTTTTAACCTTTTATGTTAATTGCTTCTTCTTATCATCTTACTCAATGGAGAGTATTTTGTTTCTTCTTCGTTTTAGAAATTTTTGGATTTTTTGTTTTTGTTTTGAACCATACCTCACTCTTCTAGATCTCTGCTCAAATTTGTTTATCAAGTTGTTTTAATACTTTATTTCACTTTTGACTTTGTGTTTCTTCTCTCTTACACTTCACATTTTTTCCTTTGGTATCTTTTAATTTTTCCCCCTTTTCCTTTAATTTTGGATACACTGTTCATACAACTTTAATTGACTTCATTTTCTTTGTTTTTGCTTAATTAACCCTCTAATTATATGCGGATTTGAGTGATTTTAAGTTTTTTACACTGCATTTTATTGTTTTGGGGTTAATGTTAATTGATTTTGCTCTTGAGTAGGTTATTATTGTCAACCTCTTCTCTCTGTAATCATGCATGCATATTTCATTTTATTATTTATATTCTTCAATTAACAATTTTTCTCTGATCTGTTCTGTTTACATTTTTTTATTTATAAAATTATCATTACTGTCTTTGAAATGATTATTACACTTAATTTATGTGTGTATATGTGAGGTAATTATCTTTTAAATCCCAATTTAATTATACCCTTTGTTATGTATGCAGGATTCACCAGTATTCAACTATATCAACAATTTATCTCCTATAAAGCCAGTTAAATCTGCTCACATTACTCAGACTTTCAATTCACTTAGCTTTTCATCGCCTCCGTCTGTTTTCGCGTCGCCTCATGTCACCTCCCTCAAGGAATCTAGATTCCTACGCAGGTAATAAACTCGAGTAAATTCCTTTTTTTTTTTTTTTTTTAACTATAGTTTTAAGTTACATGTGTAGACTCTATCGATCCATTTCTAATGATTACCAATTTATTTATTTATCTAGACATAACCAGCCGGAAGAATCAAAGGCTAAAGATTCATCTGAAGATGTAAATAAATTGTACTCAAATGAAGGGGCTATTGAAGAGCCTACGCTTTCGCGTCTTAATTCCAGGGAATTGCATGAAAGTGCTGAGCAACTGATTTCAGTAGGAGATGTTTCTATTGAGCTATCTAATGAAGAAACGAAATTTACTGATGAGCTACCACAATCATTACAGTATAATTGTGGTAGTCCTGGTTATGATCCTACACTTTGTGGTGATGAGGATAACACACTTTTGGAATTGTCTGGTGAAGCCGTATCGGATGATGCATATGCTCAGGAAGGTTGTGTGACAGATTCAGTCGAGGCTGAATTGCATCTTCAAGGAACTAGTCAGATCGATCGAAAGGGTGAAAGTTCAGACTGTGATTGGGATGGTTTAATTCCCAATTCTGCTAATATGTTAATTGAAGCAGAAGCTTTTAAGGGTCTGATGCAGAAATCATCAGGCTCTCCTATACGACTCAGCGATTTTGTCCCCCTGCTACAACAATGTACCAGGAATGATGATCAGAAGATTTACATGGTTGATTCAGGTGCTTCTAGTTCTCAACATGAAATTGAAAATCATTGTTCCGAGCTAGTAGCCGCAACGGACACTGACCGTGCACAGGACAATCTTGCTAATGGTTCTTCGATGACTGGCAATTCAAATGAGAAAATGGATAATGAGGTAAGGATGCGAGTTCTCTTACTGTCATGTCTATTATATTTTTTCTTGCATGTAGTTGTATGTTTCCCTGGGTTTAGAGAGTTCTGTTACAATCATTTCTAGGTATAAATTTTTGTACCTGTAATTGTGTTTTTCCATGAGTTTATCCCAAATGCATGATTTCTAGGCAATGAGTATGAGTACAGGTGCTCATATGAAATACTGATACACAAGACTTTCTTAGAGAAATATTCAACCCTATTATATTATATAAGCATACTTTTTGTTATGGTTTTTATTAAAATAACATTTCTAGTTCTAGCAATATACTGTATCACTGTGATTTGTAGTCAATCAGGGTTTTGTTGTTGTTTGTATTCCCTAAATTATGCTTCTGTTTGGAAGTGTGTTGTAATGTTGTATGGCATTTTGTTTTCTTTTGGGGCTTATAAATTGTTAAAATTGATTTTTTTTGCTTGTATCTGATTTATTAATATATTTATTTTACATATCTAACACTCTAGAATCACTTGTGTTTCAGCTTGTTTCTGTCACACACCGTGGCATTCGGAGGCGCTGTCTTGACTTTGAGATGGCCAGTGTGCGAAGGAAGATCGCAGATGATAATTCAAACACCAACTCTAGTACACCACAGTCTGAAATAATGAATTCTGTTCATGAAAACCAATTGCTCCCTGCAAAACGTAACGCAAATTCGCAAAGATGCATGTTGCCGGGTATCGGTTTACACTTGAATGCACTTGCTACCGTAAAGGATCACAAAGGCAAACAAATTGAAAATTTGACTTCTGGAAGACAACTCAGCCTGACCAGCTCTACATCATTGCTACTCTCTGCATGCCAAGAACATCAGCATCTCTCGGTTGTATCTGTATCAATATCATCTGAAAGAGAATTGGACCCATCCGACAATGGGGTTCAGCCTACTGAAGATTGTCCCCAGCCTATAGCTTACATGGCTACTGAAGATTTCAATCAGAACAGCCCCAAAAAGAAAAGGTAAGTGAAGCTGTCGATTATCCTGCTTTATGCTTGAAAATTCCATCTCATTGATTTCTTTTTATTATACTTATACTAAGCTTGGATATGCAGGCGTAAGTCAGAGCCAGTCGGAGAAATTGAGGGATGCAAACGTTGTAATTGCAAGAAATCAAAATGCTTGAAGCTGTAAGTTGAAACAAACCCTTTTTTCATCTGTTTTTCGTTTTTGGGATAAACACCCTTCAACCAGTCTTGTACTCTCTTGTATCAAACCTTGAAAACTAAATAAGTTATGTTTTCCATTTTGTAGAATTTAAATGACTTTTGCCAAGCACTTTGCGACCATTTTCTATGTTTAATTGATCCTTTTTACGGGCTGCATATTATTGTTAATTTCCATTAGTTTTTCTTGTCCTAGCCTTCCGGTTCTCAAAGGAAGGGGACCTAGTAATCCAAACTTTGGCCAAGAGACAAGTAAACTCTGGCCAAAGTTTTTTTCAGCCAGGTTTTTTTACCGGAGTTCATTAACCACTTGAGCCCAATCAGTTGATTAATTTCCTTAAGGTTATATGCAGCATTGACTTGAAGATGACCATACTGGTACTGAAATTAACCATATTATTCTTTTTCAGTTATTGTGAGTGTTTTGCTGCTGGTGTCTACTGCATAGAACCTTGTTCCTGTCAGGAATGCTTCAACAAACCTATCCATGAAGATACTGTTCTTCAAACTCGCAAGCAAATTGAATCTCGCAACCCTCTTGCATTTGCTCCTAAAGTCATCCGAAGTGCTGACTCTGTGCCTGAAACTGGGGTTAGAAGATAAATCAAATTTAGTATTTCGCTGTTGTGATTCTAAGCAAATTTTATAGTGAATTAATTATCGTCTTCTTGTAGATTGACCCAAACAAAACTCCAGCTTCAGCGCGCCATAAAAGAGGATGCAACTGCAAAAAATCAAACTGCCTAAAGAAATATTGTGAATGCTATCAGGTTTTGATCCTTACCATATCATGTTTACCTCAAGTTTCAGTTATAATATGAATTACTTATGGTAGTTTTCTTTTGAAGGGTGGTGTTGGTTGCTCCATTAGCTGCAGATGTGAAGGGTGCAAGAACGCATTTGGTAGAAAGGATGGTAAGCTTTCCCTTACATTGCAGACCATGGTAGCTTGGAACGCCAATCAGGGCCATTAGCTTTAAATTTGTCTTACATGTCTGTCCATTCCTTTTATCAATTTTTGTACAGGTTCTGCTTCTATAGGGATAGAAGGTGAGACAGAAGAAGAAACAGAAACTAGTGACAAGGGTGTGGAGGAAAAAGCTATTCAAAAAACTGAAATTCAGAATATCGAAGATCATCCTGATTCTGCTGGGGTCTCAACACCTTTACGGCTTTCCAGGTTTGATACCCAAATGTTTTGTTTGTCAGCTAAAGATTGCAAATTTGATGTCCCGTTATTGATTGATCTTAGTTCTTGCAACAGGTCATTGCTTCCGATGCCCTTTTCATCAAAGGGAAAGCCACCAAGATCTTTTGTTACAACCCTCACTGGTTCTGGATATTTGGCCAGTCAAAAGCTTGCGAAACCAAATTCTCTTTGGTCTCAATCTAAGACTTTTCAGACTGTTCCAGATGATGAAATGCCAGAAATTCTCCGTGGTGGTGATAGCTCTCCTATTGCATGCATCAAAACTTCATCTCCAAATGGCAAAAGGATCTCTTCGCCTAACTGTGAAATGGGATCGTCTCCTAGTCGCAGAGGTGGCAGGAAGTTGATATTACAATCTATTCCATCGTTTCCTTCTCTCACACATCACCCTTAGAATGGTTACAATTTTCCCTGTATGTTAGCCATCATCCGTTCCCTGTCTTTAGTTATGTTTTTAGTCTGTCGCAGCAAAAGTCATGCTTAGATTTTATGTACATTGAGTTTGTTTCAGTATGGTAATAATATGTTGTGTGTCATCCATAATGTACTATTCAAGTAATGGTTATAATAATTACCGGGATTAATCTTAAGTTTTCCTGTTGTGATTTTGGACATTTCGCCATGATTAAGTTAGTTGGAATTTAAATTATTTGAGCTGTTGATTCACGTTGCACCTTCAACAACCAAAGTACATGCATAGAGTACTAATCTAAGAAGTATAAATGTGTCAAGTACGAAGCCCATGTCATGGAGCTGAATCATGGAACATATGACAAAAGCCGCGGTTGACTTAAGGAATCTTGTCATTCTTCATTGTAATTCCACAATAGAATAATGAACAACTTGTCTGCATGAAACGGTTTTTGCTTATTTGGAATTGGATCCCTCACTCTTTGGTTTGGTAGAATCTAGAATGTGGAGGTCAGAGAGGATGATGATAGGGTAGAAATGCAGGATTTCACTTGTTTGATACAGGTATATATCCTATCAATTTATGAGAAATATAGACACAAATATTGGTGGTATTCATTTTCTTTAAAATATGTCTCACCAATATTTCACTTGTGTCTATCTTTGTAAATGTAACATGTCATTTCTTTTGACCTTTGAAAAAAATGAAGGATCTCAACTTGTTTGACACAATGGAAGTGATGAGGAAGAGAACATTTGTACTTGAGTTTTGAGTATTTGGTCACTCACTTTGATTGATAATTTATGTATGAGATTTGCAGATGCTCTAGGTGATTTATTTAAGTGTGTGACGTCTCTAAGTGCGAATTTCAATTGTTTCTTCTCTTTTTTCAATGAAAAGATTGTTATTACCAAATTAATTACTCCCACCGCTCTTTAATATAAGAAAATTTTCAAAAAGAAATTGGGAAAATTACATTCACCTCCCCTAAAGTTTATTCAAATGTCACTAACACCCTCTTTATTTCTCAAAAAGCATTGACCTCCCTTGTACTCTTAACACCGTTTAGCTTCTGCTTTTACTCAGTTTATGTTCACTTTGCCATGGATGAGTTTTCTCCATGTTAAATCTCTCCTCCATTGCTATATTAAACCACTCCACCACCAAACCAGTTAGTCTCACTGTCTCATCAATTTCGCTCCTTTCAGACTAGAATGAAAATACAAATAGACAATTTCTGAGATAGGCTCCCTTTATGTGCAACAGGTTCCTCAATTCATATATTCCTTGTATTCAATGTGTTAATTGTTTTGAAGAGTATATTACTTTAAAAGTATTACGATGTTGGACTGTGGTACTAGTTTATTTGTTACAATAAAATTTGACATTTAACAAATCCAAGTATGGGTTTAATTATTGCTTATGTGAGATCCTTTTGATCGGTGAATAAAATAAATAATCAGTAAAGTGTGGTTTGTTAGATTTGGAGATGAAATTGTTGAATGTGGGAAATGTAGTGGGAAGCTGAAACTATCTTTGACTATGTTTTCATCTAGAGAAAAATCACAACTGATGGAGGTTGGACAGAGGGGGTGAACAAAACCATTACTTGCAAATACAAGGGAGGTTAGTGTTCATTTAACAAATAGAAAGGATGTGAGTGATATTTGAACAAAACTTAAGAAATTGTCACAATTTTTAAGATGTAGTTAAAAGATATTTCTATTCCTCATTTAATGTATCTCTTTTTAATATTAACGGGTGTATTTAATGTTTCACAATTTTTTACGGGGTATATTTGCAAAAATATTCAAAAAATTATTTAATGATTACACTGGTTTTAATGTTTTTTGATTTTGTTTCTTATAACAAGGATTGGAGGGAGTAATATAAGTTGACATTGCTTAGTTTAGCCTTACATGTATTTGATTCTCCTCCTCCTTCTTTAGCGATTATCTTAAGTCACTAGGATGTGTTTCCTTAGGTTTTGTTTGAGAGTTTAGAGAGAGAGAGGAAGGGAAGACTTTGGAGGGTTGGAAATATAGGAGAGAATGGTAAAATCTTTCACATTTTTTGAAAGGGTATTTTTTTAGAGAATGAGATTTTTTTTTTTTGACAATCTAGAGAATGAGATATTAATCCTTATGATTAATATATTTTTTGTAATAAATAACTATATAGATTAAATTTGAAGAATTCACGTAAACATTCTAAAATCCTCATCCAATACAATTTTGAGTTCCCCCAAATTCGGAAGATTTTGTGGTATATTTTGTCTATTAGCCGCGTAGTTGGACCTTTGTCACAAATGTCTACCATAATATCTTTTAGTAGCAAGAATTTATTGAGAAGGTTCAACCTTTTAAGAAATAAATATGTACAATTTTATTAGTGGCATCATTAACATGTGTACTTAGGGCGCATGTTAGCATTTCTGGAAACACTCACAATCAAGTAAGAACTCGCTGAATATGTGAGGTTTCCTAGGGTAGAAGTACATACTTTAGAAAATGATATGCATTAGCTTTATAGTGGAGGAGTTAGGGTTTCGGGCCCTAAAACCTTAAATAGGACAACCGTCTCTTTGGACACTTTTGTGAGTAGATTAGAGCATATGATAGCTTAGAATCCAGAATGAATGGTTCAAATCCTCTTTGCGTGGCTATGGTTAAATGCATTTAGAGCAAGTCTATGTGATGGTCCATGTATTAGCTAGGTATTTGGGACGACCCGATTCGTTAAGAGCTTGAGTCTTGACCCAATACGAAACATTACTTGATATTGCTAATGTATTAAAGGTTATTTATACACAGAATATATACTAATGATTATATTTTACCATATGGCCTAACAATATTATCATGCGGTCAAAATTTTGGCATAATTCGGTTTAGGGCATTCCCTTTCCTTGAACTACACAACCCGGCAAAAATGATGATTAGCTTATTATTTTTTCCATTCAAGCTACTTTTCAGAATTTTGTGGGGATGAGATTGGAATTTGGAATGCCAGGGCATGCTAAGCTATTAAAAATGAAAACAGGATCTAATAATTCATCATCTTTTGTGAAATGGGGATGGGACCATATAATATATAGAGTGCCTTTTCTACAACGCCTTTCTAGCTGGTTCTAGATTTCAAAGATAAAGTTGTTGCTCTTGTAATTGGTTGGTGAGACTTGTTCTAGTTTTGGAAGCACAAATTAATTAAGAGTTGTCACAAGCAAAACAATGAACATAAACGTGTGTACGAATGTATGTACCATTCTGCTTTTCCACTACAAAAATGAATAATCTTATAGAAAGGGCCCAATGTGTGGAGTAAGATCACATCATATGGGTTGGTCATTTGCAACTACCGCAAATACTTTTCTATGGTTGCTCTTTAGACCTTTAACAAATACATAAACTGTTCCGGAGATAACCTTCAAGCAATATTTTTTGTGTTTTCAAAGACTTCGAGAGATAATTTTTGGATGTTGTTTTTCAGGATAAAGAGCAACTAAGAAGCCAAAAGAGCATCCATCATACTTTTCTTTTAAAACCATTTCAATTTTGTTAGGTACTGGTAAACATCAAACGGGACCAGCTAAAGAAATGAAGTATCAGAGTGGGCTCAAAATTGCCTTGTAAATGAGGTGATAACATAACAAGGGTTGATCAAAGAAGCAAGGGTAGGGTGGATAAAATACTAGAATACTTAGGTTAAAATAATCTTAAAATAATTTTTTAGCATCATATTTATTAGAATTTTGCTCTCCACCCAGCACATTTTGCTCGCACCCTGCAGCCATGCCCAAAATGCCCCTGCACTAGTTAACTTGCGCAAGTATAAATTAATGCGCATGTTAAGTCACGTGGCGCAAGACTACTTTTTTTTAAATTTATTTACTATTTTCAAATTATGTTATTAACTTTATTCAAAATTATTTTGTTTATATTAATCTAAATTATTTTCTTAACTTTATTAACTTTATTCTAAATTATTTTATTAACTTTATTTTGAAATTATTTTGTTTACATTAATCTAAATTATTTTCTTAACTTTATTCTAAATTATTGATTCGATATTATTCTTTAAATAAATACAAATATAAATAAAGGTAAATACAACATTAGAAACTAAAAGCAAATATAAAATAAAGGAACAAAATTGAGGCATAAATAATATCTCATTTTATTAATAATTCATACATTACAATAATTCATACAATAAGTTTGAACTTATTCACTATATCTACTTATTTTCTCCTTGGGGTAAAAAGTAATCAATCTTCGTGGGGTAAAATAGTGAGCAGCGTTCTTGGGGAAAATACATCATAAACCCTTGGGCTAAATTTAAATTTGGTTTTTTTTACCACAAGAAGTTCTTTTTACCCACGGTAAAAAGTTTATGCGGTTAAAAAAGCAGGTTTAAAATTATCCCACGGGTCGATCACTTCCCCAAGTCGGCTACTCACTATTTTACCCCGACGAAAATTGATCACTTTTTACCCCAAAGAGAATATTGAAAAGAAAAAAAAGAAAGAAGAGAAATAGAGGGAGAGAGTGAGGAGGGGGAGAAAGTAATATGGTGTGAGGAATTAGGGAAGTATGGAGGGGTATTTATAGGTAGAAATGGGAGCCTAGGTTGTAACTACCATAAATGTGGTAAAAAAACGTGTAAAGTTTGTTAAAAACGTGTGGATTGAAGGTTGAAAATCTGACCACCGTCCAAAAAACGTGTGATCTTGAGGACAGACCACCGGCCAACGTGCGTGAGTTAACTCGCGCATAGGCCAGTGGTGCGTGACTTAAGTCACGCATTACTTACAACGTGCGTTAGTTAAGTCACGCTGTGTGACTTAACTAACACAAGGGTATATTTGGAAGCAATGCAGGGCGCGAGCAAAATGTGCTGGATGGAGAGCAAAATTCTATTTATTAAGGTAAGCGCACGCATTAATTTCCAACTACTACTTGTTTATCCTAAGCGGAGGTTGGGCCTTGAGTAGGGCACTTTCTAGCCAACGGGACAATGGAACTGATGTTGGCCTAATGGGGTCAGTGTCATGAATTTACAAGCTGTTTTTATTACATGTTAAAGAAAAAACCATGTTCTTTTTGTAATGAGGTATTTGGGGTTCAAATTTTGACTTCTACATATATTATGTGATGTTCTTACCAACTGAGTTAAACTTACGAGAACAAAACTACGCTTTCTTTAATTAATAATTTAGCCATATTAGTTTATTTAATCAATTCTCTTTCTATCAACAAGGTTATGTGAGGTACATTTCTGAGACTCGTCAACGTCATATAGTCTCAAAGTATGTTATCCACCAATGAAATCCTTACACTATCAATAGGAGTTTAGTTATATACTTATATTAGTTTGACTAATACATTTTATAAGGATTTTTCTCAACTAAGATATGTTTTTTTTCTTCATATAGATCAATCAACAACTAATAGTTAAAAATGGAGGGTAGGTACCAATATAGCGTGTCACAAGTGGTAGATACTTGAATCTCTTAACCATAATTATATAGATACATGCATATGAACAAACATTTGTTGGAGGAGATCAATCCCTTAAATGGAGGATATGTATAAGGTAATTGTCTTATATTATACTCACAATGTCTCACAATTTAGCTAAAAGAAGTCTCAATTTATGTATCATTTTTCAACATTAATTTTTTTCCTATTATATTCTCAATTAACTTTTTTTTCTTCCAATTTCCTCAATCTGATATTTTCAGCAATTTTTATTTTATTTTATATTTTATCAATTTTACCATTATTTACTAAAATAATTAAAATATAATTTTTTTTGGTTGAATAAAAGGGGCTAAGCCACACACAAAAAACTAACAACTTATGGGAAAAATTGTACAAGCAGCATAAACCGATAAAACATTAAAAATAAAAGCAATAGAAAATTTAAGAGTAAATTACACTCCTATCCCTTAAGAGAAGCTTGAATTACACTCCCATTCTCTCTTATGTTATACACTCCCCTCCCTTAAGAGAAGCTTGAATTACACTCCCATTCTCTCTTATGTTATAATATACATTCTCCTTCCTTTAAAGTAAAAACCTAATATAAATTATACTCTCATCCCCCTAGAGATGTTTAGATTACAATCCCCTCCCCTAAGAATTATTTTTGTACTATATTTCAATCCATAGTTACATAAATAAATAGTTTTATGACATATCTACAAATTTTGATCCATCATTCAAGAAAAAGTAATTCATTTCTTACTAATTTCAATATCAATGATAAAAACAATTTTATTATTAACTTAATGACTTAGAATATAAAATGCATTTTTGAGTACCCATATTTCATTGGTTTTGGTATTTTTTAAAAATGAATTTATTTTGTATTGTATCATATTTTATAATAATTTTTGAAACTATATGTTAATGATATTGTATATCAAACATAAACAAAAATATGATTTGAATTTTGATTATAATAAAATGGATATGAACTCTTTTTAATCGTCCTGTGCACGTTAAATTTTCATTGTTATACTATTAAAAATAAAAATAAAAAATATTAAGGGAGTGAATCGTAGATTTTAACATTAGAGGGGAGAAGAATGTAATTCAAGCTTTTCTCAAGGGAGAGGAGTGTAATTTTTTCTAACATGTTTTGCTTAAGAGGGGATGAAAGTATATATTTTGACATAGGATGAGAGGGTAGTGTAATTTAAACATTTCTCAGG
This sequence comes from Medicago sativa, assembly GCF_051527215.1. NCBI lineage: Eukaryota > Viridiplantae > Streptophyta > Magnoliopsida > Fabales > Fabaceae > Medicago > Medicago sativa. Next base: position 1,343,390 of record NC_140753.1, on the reverse strand, counting down.
AATGAGGAGTGTATTTACTCAAAATTTAAAGACTCAATGGAGTATAAAAATATTTGGGTTAATTATGTTTCTAGTCCCTATAAAATAGCGACCTTGTAAATTTAGTCCTTACTTAATTTTAATAGCATTTTTAGTCCCTATAAAAAAAATTTACTTATAATTTTAGTCCCTGCTAAAACAAAGTTTGATTAATTATCATTAAACTCTTAAATTTTTGAACGATTTTTTTAAGACAAGATTAGAACACTATGAAAGGTTCGTTTACTAAAATTTAGAATTTTCTGACATGAAATGAATTAAATATGAATTTTTTAAAACGACAAAAGTTAAAGATAAAAAGTAATAAATTCTGGATGTAGAAATCAAATTTTGCGATAATTTTTTGTGGAGGAACTTTTAGTAATGTTCTAAACATGTCTGCAAAAAATTGTTCAAAAATTTAAGAGTTTAAGCATAAATTAAACAAATTTGAATTGAGTAGGGACTAATACTCAGTGCAGAAAAACAAAATTAGGGACTAAAAATGCTATTAAAATTAAGTAAGGACTAAACTCACAAGGTCGCTATTTTATAGGGACTAGAAACATAATTAACCCAAAATATTTTAATCATAACATATCCATGTTCTTTTGATCAAATCTTAACATTTTTTGAGTAAACCAAATGTATCCTCCACATACAGCAAATGAGCCCATATATCTATGACATTTACCACACTGGGTTGGTTTGACATATTGTTTTAGATTGACAGTTTTATAAATTTATAAATAATTAGTGTTAACATCTTAAATGAGACAGATATACGAGAATGATGGTGCATTTTAGTAAGAGATTGTCAATGGTCAACGCATCTGATTCACATAAACTATGATAACATAATCACATGGCTTGTGACCAAGATTCAACAGCGTGACAATCTCTTGGTCAAAAAACCAAAAAAAAGAAAAGAAAAGTGACGATCTAATTAGGTTGGCAGGAAATTTATTGCCCAGCAAGCCCGTGTTTGTTCTCATTTTAATTTCTGTATTTATCATGTGTTATTAGTATTTAGGGTTAATTAAGTACATGATCCTTGTAAATATTCAGAATTTTGTTTTTAGTCCCTATAAAATAAAATCACACTTTTTAGTCCCTATAAAATTTTCCATCAGCATTTTTAGTCCCTATAAATTTTTCCATCAACATTTTTAGTCCCTGTCAAAAATTTCCATCAACATTTTGGTCCCTAAAATGCTTAAGGAAAATGTCACAGAGACTAAAAAGTGCGATTTTATTTTGTAGGGACTAAAAACAAAACTGTGAATATTTACAGGGACTAAAAACTTAATTAACCCTAGTATTTATTATTAGGATCATAAAACGGTAGGACTATTTTTTCTCCAGATCACAAAGAGTGTTATAGTTTCCCTTGAGAGTTTACCTAATTCTATGATATTAGGTTTGAACACATAATCTTGGCATATTATTTCATTCAAAACTCTTGATTAAACCGATGATTATATCTCTGATATGGCACCAATTTTTTCCCTTAGAAAACATTTCTTTGAAAAGGTTACAAGTAAAATGAATTATAAACTTGTACAAGTAAAACAAATTATAAAACTACTTTTCATTTTGTGATTCATGTTTGGAAAATTTATCATGGAAGTGTGCGTGATTAGCCTTACATCATTTATAAATTGATTAAATAAATGAAAAATAAGAAAATTGACTCTTATATATTCTTATACCTTAGTTTTTAGTGGAGATATGAACTCCAACTCCAAGTTTTTTAGGATCCACATTATTATCTTGTTGATGTTCGCGGTGCTTCCTCAAAGTCTCCAACAATCATATATTTAGTAATATTATAAAATTTAGACTAGAGCTAACGCAATAATTTTTAAAAGTAAATGAGACTTAAATTAATTTTAATATATATGAGGTGTTTTCACTTTTCATTTATAAAATTTAATAATTTTTTGTTGTTGGTGGATAAAAAAACAAGAGCTTTAATAGCTTCACCATTGTACCGACCTTAGACCAATTAAGATTGATACAAGTGGTTAAATATTTTACTCACCCGCTGAGAATTAGGCTCAAATTCGTTTCTTTGCGAAATTGCAATTGCTAGGTCATGCTTAATAAATTTGATGGTTTTCTCTAAGCTTGCATGAATGTATTTCTCTTACACTATTTTTTTCTTATAAAAAACAAGTAATGACAAGTTTGGCACCACCAAGTCCACCGCCCAAGTGACCCGTCACCATAAGTATTTTCCATTTTGGTTAACTTGCTATTATGAATCATAAATTATATATATATATAGTGGGGGCACCTTCTCTTTCTTCTAACCAAACACTTTGACTAATGGCTATCATCATGCATGTTTCATATACTATTACAGTCAATAATCCAACGCCCATAACACGGAAGCATAAATGTATTTCAGCAATTAATATATGAAATTAAAAATGTACTCCAGTATTTCATCACATAATCTCTCCAAGGCCATAGAACTATATGTATTGTAATAATGCTTTGTAGTTTGTAGTTTACAAAAGACAAATTGTTCCATCCCCCACTATTGCTTTCGGTTTAGCATCCCACTTTATTCCATTATTTTAATTCCATTTGCAAGTTGGGAATGAATAATATATAAAATATATAACTTCATAATTCAATTAAAAAATTTATAACCCTCCACATATTGTCAAAAAGGAAATTAGATGCTGAAGAGAAAGTCTATCATGGTCACAAATATAAATGTACAGTGTTTAGGCACACACACATAAAAATATTTTTTCTAATAATAAAAAAGAACTTGATAATAAAATGATTTAATCTTTTGAGAAAAAGGTTTTTAATGTGTGTGTGACCAAATACTATGCATTTATATTTGTGTCCATGTAAGAATGCCTCGATGCTGAAAGCTACAAATGATGGCTACCATATTGAACACAAGGAAAATAAAAACAAAGGTGGTGGTTGCTAGCTACAATTTTGTCAATATATCTAGAAGATGCTTTAAATAGTAGCTATAGCCTATAATTTATACTTTTTTTCTTGTAAAGAACACTCAATGATTGAAAATAACTATTTGTTTTCTAAGTAAAAATATAATAATCAAGATTTAACAACTCACGTTTGCATCTCATTAAACATAATAATCAACTTTTTTAAAAAATATGTTATCCATCGGGATGAAGATTAAAGAAACATTGGATTGGCGCAAATGTTATCAGTCAAGTTGGTAAGGAGTTGAGACATATCCGATAAGAATATGAATTCAACTCTATAGTTGTGATCTTTATGTTGGATTATCCGTGTTTTCTGAGTCTTAATGTTAACCTCTAATATTGGTGAGCCCTCGGACCCAAATGTAACAATTTTTTGCACAAAAAACTTAACTCTTAACAATTTCAAGCTACCTACCTATATGATGTGATGTAAGTAACAATTATGAAAGGAAAGACCACAAAAATATGATTAATACAAGTATATGAACGTTAAACCCAAGATTAAGTGAGTTGATTTAAACATAATGATGATTTTGGACCCTTGAATGTTGTTGAAATGGTGGAGTCTGGTTACTATGCATTCACACGCATCCCTTACTTAAAGGATACTGTAACGTAATTATTATACTAATAAAGTATTAATCTCTCTCTAAAACAATAGAATTATGAATTATTATTATTAATAAGGTAAGCAGAATAATTCATATATACTTTTCCGCGTTGTGTCTATGTCTGTTACAGTTGATGTGTCACAACCGACACTGTGCGATATATTGCTAATATCCCACTTCAAAGACAATGATACAAACGTTGCTACTCTTGTTTGTCTTGTTGATTGAGAAAATGGGGTAGGAAAAACCAACTTTTTTGTTTTGTTGAATCATCTGGTTCTTGGTGGTGATGATATCAATGTCAAATTTTATGATTGTGGGGTTTGGTTGATCATCCAGACTCATTCAAAGTTTCATACTTTTTGTGATTTTGTTGACACCCTTTTGCTTAATTTTGGTGATACTAGTTTGATCAGTGTTAAACTTCAAGTTCATTCACTTTGGCAAGTACTTGATCTCATATCTATTACAAGTTTGTAGGTTGGTTTTTGCTGAATTTATCAATTGTTTTTGCTCTTGATCACTGTTTTTTGTCATACATCTCTCTCTCTCTCTCTCTCTCTCTCTCTCTCTCTCTCTCTCTCTCTCTCAATCATTTTGCATAGGATTCTAATTCTACAAAAAAAATTGCTAGTTACACCTCCTTTTGTTTGATCATAGAAATTGCACTTGGGTGAGGACAATTTTCTCCATTATATTTAACTTTGTCCATACAAAAGTTAATCAGGATGAAAAATGTATTTTTTGGTTGTACTTGGATTTTGGAACCCTGCTTTGCAATTTATGATATAATTTTTCAACATGGTTGTGGATATTTATACCAAGTATTTGAAACTTTCTGCTATGATCATGCTCTTGTAGCTTAAAAAGTTTTTCTTTTAGGTACAAACAGCCTTAACTTTTTTTTTTTTTTTTTTCCAACTCTTCCATGCAGTCACCTTCGATATAGAATTTTCTGAAGTCTGAACATCTTAGACAAGAAGCTCCTAACTTTCATAATCTTGAGCTTTGACCAATTTGAAAGGTAATAATGCAGCATCAATGTTGGAAGAGTTTATAACTTTCTTATACATTAATATATGAGAGTAAAGTTGGATTTCTCATGAATTTGAAGCTGTTCGTTAAATGCACTATGTTAGGTACAAGATACGGCAAAACAGACCTGAAGAGTTTCAAATCAGAACAATACTAATATCAGGTTTTCGCCGAATCAAAACCACCTGTGCTGTTGTTGCATTCTGCTAGAGTTATGGCTACCTTGTCAGAATCTGAGTCCAGACGCTTATATTCTTGGTGGTGGGATAGCCACAATAGTCCAAAGAATTCAAAATGGCTTCTGGAAAATCTTACAGGTTTGAACTTTTTTTTTACTCTAGATGTATAATTCTACTATTGTGCTTGAAGAATCTGGATATTTTCTTGAACTTGTTACATACCTGCTTCATGATAAAAAAGCTGTTAGTTGTTAAATTATTCGCGGTAAATTAGCTGTCATAATAATGATACCAGAGTAAAATAAGTGCTGCATTTAAGTTTAAACTAACTTTCCACAACAAAACCTACCAAAATAATAACTTTCCACATAAAGTGACTACAGCTTAAAAGCCTTCTGTAAAATATTATTAAGGTAGCTTCGGCTAGAATGGAGAATTTGACACCATAATGGAGGTCCATACATCCTATACTCTATAAATATCAACTTGTGACGTATATTTATCCAAGTTTCACCAGATTTGTATAATTTGTTGCAACAAAATTCAGATAAATCATTTTGTTGGAGAAATAGGGTAGTTTCCTATGCACTTTCTGATTCTCTTCTCTAAAATGAGATTGTCTCTGCATTAGTCTATTAAATATTTTCACCAATGCCCTCATAGATTAGTGTACTGTCATAATATTAGTTCTGAAAATATTATTTTACCAAATTAGTCTCTCAAAAATATCACCAAATTTGTTCTTTTGCTAAACCACTTTAGTCGTTCATATGGACATATTGGCGACAAATGTATATCTTTAAAGGACTAATTCATTGAAACATTCTTTGGAGGTCAACTATGGTGAGTGGCGACGCTTCAATGTTTTAGTGACTTATTTAGAGATATAAATATTTATAGGTTTAATGTTGCGACATTCTATTATTTCGAAGACCAAGCCATGGATTTATTCGATCAGAATGTCATATCAAACTCTACTTTCTTGTTTGAGACTAGCGAAGAAATTGTTTGAGAGAAATTGTGATATATTTCATTGTAGAAAATATAGTTGAATCTCACTTTAGGTGTTCTGGACATAATAAGTTCGTTGTTTGGGTTATGCAGTAGACTCCACCTAATGAAATAAAACTTGCTTGTTGGTTATTTGTTGTTGTAATTTCCCTAGGATCCTAAAGCTTGTTGTTAATCTTTTTACCACACCTATTATCTATGGTGCATACTTTTAGCTATTACATATCTGGTGGATTTTTAAAGACTAAATGAATGCTGCCCTAACTCTGACAGATGCATCCCTGTATTCCCTAATATAATTTAGTAAATTTCACTGCAAAATGGCCATTCTATCTTGTAAATTCTTATAATTTGTGAAAGATACTATCAGTAAGGAAATTATAACTGATTTCTGTCCATGCCTCTATAGTTTAGTCCATTAAAATTTCATATTATGCTTATACAGATATAGACACTAAAGTCAAATCAATGATCAAGCTCATTGAAGAGGAAGCAGATTCATTTGCAAGGAGGGCAGAAATGTACTATAAGAAGCGGCCGGAACTCATGAAGTTAGTGGAGGAGTTCTACCGAGCATACCGTGCGTTAGCAGAGAGATACGATCATGCAATGGGGGAACTACGCCATGCACATAAAACAATGCCAGAAGCATTTCCCAACTCAGCATATTACATTCTAAATGATGATTCACCATGCGGTTCTTTAGGCCCTGATGCTGAATCACTCTCATCAGCCCGACCAATTCATCGATCAAAAAAGAATGAAAGGAGTTCAGAAAAATCTAATGGTGAAGTTCAAACCTTAAGGGAAGCCCTGGCCAAAATCCAGTCTGATAAGGATGCTCTCTTTCTTCAGTACCAGGAGAGTTTGGAGAAGTTATCCAAAATGGAAACAGATCTTAACAAGGCACAAAATAATGCTAGAGGCCTTGATGACCGAGCAAGTGAAGCTGAAATTCAAGTCGTAATATTGAAGGAATCTCTGATGCAGCTAAAAGCAGATAAGGATGCCGGTGAAGTTCGGTACAATCAGTGTCTAGAAACTATAGCTAGACTGGAGTCAATGTTATCTCAGAAGGATAACATTGAAGCCAAAAACCTAAACCTAAAGCAAGAACTTACCAGAGTGGTAGTTCAGAAGGATACTATTCTTCTTCAATATAAGCAATGTCTTGAAAAGATTCCAATGTTGGAGAACAAAATAAACCTTGCTGAGGAGAATTCCAGGATGCTTAATGATCAAATTGAAAGAACAGAGCTGGAAGTTGAAACATTGAGGAAAAATCTTTCTGAGGTGAATGAAGAGAGAGATTCTCTTTCTGTCCTTTACCATCACTGCCTGGAGAAAATATCTAAAATGGAGAATGAAATTCTGCATGTGCAAGAAAATGCCGAACAACTAAAAAAGAAAATTGAGAAAGAGGCAGAAAAACTGGAGATTTCTGAAAAACATCGTGGTATGTTGGAGAAATCAAACCGAAATCTTCAGTTAGAGGCTGAAAATTTAGTGCAGAGGATAGCATCGAAAGATCATGAGCTTCTAGAGAAGCATACTGAGATAGAGAGACTGCAAACTCTGATGCATGGGGAGCATTCTAACTTTATTCAAATTGAATCAGCTCTACAGACTCTGCAGAAGTTGTACTCTCAATCACAAAAGGAGCAAAGAAATCTTGCTTTGGAGCTTAAATATGGGCTTCGTCTGTTGAAGGACTTGGAACTTTCCAAACAAGATTTTAAGGAAGAGATGCAAGAGATTGTGGAAGAAAACAAGACTCTTCATGAACTTAACTTCTCTTCCACCTGGTCATTAAAAAAGCAGCAAATGGAAATCTCTAAGTTGAAGGAGATCAAAGAGAAACTTGAACGAGAGTTTCACATAAGCACTGAAGAAAGCAATGTCCTCAAGCATGAAACTCATCAAATAAAGGATGATATACAGTACTTGAATGAGAGATATCAGTCTATGCTTGAACAACTACAGAGTTTAGGTCTGAATCCCAATTCTTTTGCGGCATCTGTAAAAGATCTACAAAATGAGAACTTCATGCTAAAAGAAGACTGCAAAAAGGAGCACAGTGAGAAGGAAGCTCTTCGTGAAAAATCAAAAGAAGTTTTGATGGAAAATGCCTGTATGGAATTTTCTCTGTTAGGACTGAATGATGAGTTAGATGGATTGAGAGGAACAGTGAAGGAAATTCAACAGTTCTGCCAAGTTCTCCAAGAAGAAAAATCCATTCTTGCTGATGAGAAATCAACTCTGCTTTCACAGCTGCAAATTATCACTGAAAGTATGCAGAAGATATTGGAGAATAATACCTTGCTGGAAAAGTCCCTCTCTGATGCTAAAATTGAGTTTGAAGGTTTGAGAATTAAATCAGGTGATTTGGAAGACTGCTGCAAATTGCTAACTGATGAGAAAAACAATCTTCAAAATGAAAGAAGCATTCTAATATCTCAATTGGAGATTGTTGAAGCAAAACTAAGTAACCTTGAAAAGAAGGTTACAAAGTTGGAAGAAAAATATGCTGATGTGGAGAAAGACAAAGAAAGTGCAGTCAATCAAGTAGAAGAACTTTTTGCTTCAATTTTGGCACAAAAAAAGAATCATTCTAATCACAAACACTCAAGTGAAGCGCGACTGGCAAATTTGGAGAATCTAGTCCACGTACTACAGGAAGAACAGCGGTTGGGGAAGGTAGAATTCGAACAAGAACTTGACAGAGTTGTAAATGCTCAAGTCGAGATGTTCATTTTGCAAAATTGTATTGAAGAGTTGGAGCTGAAGAACTTTGTCTTGTTAACTGAATGTGAAAAACTCGTTGAGGCATCAAAATTTTCTGATAAAGTAATTTCGGAGCTGGAGAGCGAAAATCTTATGCAACTTATTGAAGAAGAGTTTTTGTTACATAGAATCAGAAAGTTTAAAATGGATATCCATAAAGTGTGTGGTGTTCTTCAGATTGATTCAGACGGAGGGTGTGACAATGAAATCAAGAAAGAAGAAATTCCAATATCGTGTATATTGGACAAAATTGAGAGCTTGGAAAGTTCTCTAGTGAAAAGTCAAGAGGAGAATCAGCAGCTGCTTGTAGAGAACTCTGTCCTCATAGGTTCACTTCAGCAGCATCAATCTGAGGGAGAAAAACTTAAGTCGGAGAAAAAGATCGTGGAGCAAGAGTTTGAGAACATGAGAGAGCAGAACGTAATCTTGCACAAAGATAAAGTTGAACTTCTAGAGGAGAACAGGCAACTGAGGATTGAAGTAGTAAATGGACTGGAAAAAGAAAATAGATCAAAGTCTACTTTGGCAGCTCTGCAGGCTGAGATGATAGAATTGCGGCAAACAAATCAAGTGTTTCAAGAAGAAAATGGTAAGATGCTTGACGAGAAAAAATCATTGTTTAGGAATGTTTCGGACCTCAAAGATGCAATGTCAACTGCTGAAGATGAGAACAGTGCAATGTTCCATGAGGTACTAGCTCTAAGCAACCTCAATTTGGTTTATGAGAGCTTTCTCACTGAGAACGTCGTTGAAAAAAGAGCACTTTGTGAACATCTTGGCAATCTTAGCCATTCGAACAATGACCTTAACCAAGAACTTGGAGTGTTCAGGAAGAATTTTGAGGTGAAAGAAGCAGAAAATGTTTATCTGAATGAGTCAACTGAGAGGATGGACAAAGAGCTGCTGGAAATGGAGAAAAGGCTGAAGGCTGCAGAGACGTCAAATGCAGAGTTTTCCAGACATATTGAGGAGCTGAAGATGGAACAAGAAGAATCAACAAAGATCAAAGAAAATCTAGACAGACAGATTCTTGAACAATCGGAAAATTGCATGAATCACAAAAAAGAAATTGAACACCTTAATGAAGCAAATGAAACATTACAGTCTGATATGAAAACACTGCTTCATGAAGTTGAACAACACAGGGTTAGGGAAGAAGCACTGGATTTAGAGTTGTTGAATAAAGAAAATGAGTTCAAACTTTGGGAGAATGAGGCTGCGGCATTTTATCATGATCTTCAGATGTCATCTATTTGTTTAGCACTGTTAGAAAGCAAGGTTACTGAGCTTACTGGAGTTTGCAAGAGACTCGATGATGAAAGTTCGGCAAAAAGCTTGGAGAATGAACACATGAGAGAAATAATCAGTTTACTGGAAAGTGAAATTGGAGAACTGAAGGGACAGTTGTCAGCATATGTTCCCATCGTTTCTTCTTTAAAAGAGGATTTTAATTCTCTAGAGCACATTTCCCGCCTTTGGACTAAAAGAAATTCTGCGGTAGGCAATGGAGCGCAAAAGGTAGCATTTTGTTTTAACTTTGATATTTGTACTTTTGTTTTTATTTCTTCCCTTTTTCTCTTTGCCAAATCAGCTTCACAATTTGCATATATTTTGTTCTTATACATGTATATGAATATTTTTGTCCAGGATGTAGTGATTGAGACCTGTCTTCGGAAACATAGCCATCAAAGTGCAAGAGAAAATGAAAGTGTGTTAATACCAGATGGAGTTTCAGATTTGCTGACATTGCAGACAAGGATCAGAGCAGTTGAAAAGATTATGATGGAAGAACTTAAAAGACGTGTCAAGCAGAAAAGTCTGACCACAGAATCGACTCCATATTCAAGTTTGGAAATTGCCACATATCCAAAAGTTGACAATAGAAAAAAGGAGATTGAACTTGTGGAAGAGAATGTATTTGACCGCAATTCATGGAGAAAAAAACCTAAAATAAGGTTATTAATGAAAGACATTCCACTTGATCGCAATGTGGATGATCAAAACTCCAAGTATTTGAAGCGAGAGCATAGAAGGACTAATGATCATGTGTTAGAGTTGTGCGAAAATAATGAGCATGAACCATTATCTGCGCCAACAGTGGACCATGCTATGATCTGCCATCGTTCAGATGATTCTGGAAGATATCTAAATTACTCCTCAGAATTGGACATAGAGAAGGAATTGGGCGTTGACAAGCTCGAGTTGTCGAAAAGTGTAAAAGAGAAAACTGAAGATGACAAGAGGAGGATCTTGGAGAGGCTTTCCTCGGATGGTCAGAAGTTAGCTATTCTTAAAATGGCTTTACAAGACTTGAAAAAGAAAACGGAAACAAAGAAGAAAAGCAAGCAAGGAAATGACATCGAATATGAAACTGTTAAAAGACATATAGAAGAAGTTGAGGAAGCTGTGATGCAACAAGTAAGTATAAATGATCAAATGGCAAAGAATGTTGAAGACGAAGCTTCGCCTTTAGATAGGGAGATTCCAAGAAGAGGTTCTGAACAAATAGGAAAGTTGCAGTTTGAGGTGCAGAACATCCAATACATATTGCTGAAATTGGCTGAGGAAAACAACAACAAAGGGAAAAATAGAATATCTCGAAAAACAGGTATATTGTTGAGAAGGAAATTGCGTGTTTGTGGATGTTCGGGGCCATCAACTAATGAGGATTGACTAAAAAGTATGTATGTTTTAAGTGCATTGTTTCATTTTGGATGCTTCTACAAACTAGTTTATCAATGTGCCTAATTTAGCTAGTAAAATTGGAGCTTTATTATCATAAGAAATAAGAGATTGCTTTACATTTGCCTGTATGCTTTAGCTTCCAAAAAATGTTACTGAGTGACTTATATATAGAAATACACTATAACAATCCATATAACTCTACCAGATGCTGGTTTGTAGTGTACTGTTGTGTTTTCCTTCTTTATGGAACATATACTAGGAGATATTTTTCTGTTGTTTTCAGTTTCAGTGACTTATGCTACCTATTAATTAGTAGGTCCAAAGTTGAAAATATAAAAATAACATTATTAATTTACTAACATCCAAACATTTTCCAATAAAAAACCAGAAAGCTTTCTTTCATTTTTGAAAATAATAACAAGAGTCAAATTTTAACACAGTAAGTTACCATGCAACTTGAGGGGTAACCTTGGCGCAACTGGTAAAGTTGTTGTCATGTGACTGGAAGGTCATGGGTTCAAGTCCTGGAAACAGCCTCTTGCGTAAAAAATAAAAAACAGGGTAAGGCTGCGTACAATACACCAAATGGTGGGACCCCTTCCCAGACCCTGCGTATGCGGGAGCTTTAGTTCACCGGGTTGCCCTTTTTTTTAAGTTACCATGCAACTTCCTTCAACCCTAGTTTCTCTTTTTTCTTTTCTTTTCAAATACATGACTTTACCAATAGCCTTAAAATCAAACCTTTCATGAATCCAGTTAACTCAGAAAAGAAACACAAGTTCTGTGATGGAGAGAACTTAAATTTCTGAGAGCGTAGATTTGAATCAAATCACACTTTGACCCCTTCATCTTTCAGACCTTGATGATCTAATGGTGTGGACAACTGATGTAAAAGTTGCCAACTTCTGCTCTTGGGAACCTACACCAGCAAAGATGATGGCATCAAATTCATTGAAAATATAGAAAGCAAGTATCTATGTTGCAAAGCAATATGTCTTAATGATAGTGATATCGGGTGAATTATTTTGTTTTCGAGATCACCTAAGATGAATGCAGGAACAAATGTGTAGAGGGATTGCCACATGTGCTGTGAAACAAGTAGTTAAGATTGCATTCAGTGAGTTTTCACACGTGGAAAGGCTTGAAGCTATAGTAGATGCGGAAAATGTTGGGTCTTAGAGAGTGCTGGAGAAAGCTGGTTTCCAAAAGGAAAAGCAGAGATATGATCATGTTTAGTGTTCTTTGTACTGATCTCTAACTCGGATTTATTTGGTCAGAAAATCCTTTATGGCATTTTAGTTTTCTTTACAAAATGTTCAATACGGCTGTATGATTTAAACTTATCACGTCAACATTGTAACAACCATGTAGACTTCATTAACATGGTGTTTAACGAAAAGTCAAAAAAATTACTATAATGTATTAATGTGCATGTTTTAAAACTTAAAGGACTAATCCGAAAATCAGGTAAAACTTAGAGGACCACATGTGCATTTTTGCCGGTATATGTTCCAAAAACATAGCATAAGGCACTGAAATATGATACTTTTATTGTTAACACAGTATAAGTCGCTGAAACAAGTGTTTTCCTGGTGCACTGTTTTCAGTTTCAGTGACTTATGCTATGTATTAATATCTCCTAGTATAGTAGGAGATATTACACTCAACACAAATGTTTCCAAGACTAACTGGAGTCTTGGAATATGATACTTTTACCATTAACACATAGCATAAGTCACTGAAATTGAAAACACTCCAATTACTTTATTGCACTATAAAAAAATCAAAATAACTACCTATCCGGAATCAGTAATTTTTCACAGAAAAGTTAAAGTTAATTGTGATCGGAGGTTGAAAAAAATACTAATTGCAAAAATAATGCATTGCTTTAATAATATACAGTTTAAATTTTTTTGGTAAAAATAATATATATTGAAGTCTCATATTGTCAAGGTTTTCTGTTAAATGTATACATCTATTTGCACCTTCTAGATTTTTGATAGAAGGTGTTTGTATCAAATTAGATAAAATCAGTCAAGTCAAGTCAACCATAAAATACAGAAACAGACATCAAGCTGCCTTAGAAACCTTTTCTTACTTGATCCAAACTCCAAGTATATTTAGATAAGATACCCTTCTTCCATGCAACTTCCTTTAACTCTACTTTGTCTTTTTTCAATTCCGTGATAGCCTAAAATCAATAAACACCATCAACACTTGTGTGCATCCAAATTAACTCAGAAAAGAAACAAGTGTTGTTCTGTGATGGAGGAAACTTTTATTTCTTCCAAACCAGGTGGCAATGAAAAGAGCATTGATTTGAACCAAATCGCACTCCGACCTTTTCATCTTTCTGACCTTGATGAGCTCCTGGTATGGAGAGCTGATGAAAAAGTGGCCAAGTTCTGCTCTTGGGAACCATACACCAGCAAAGAACAAGGCATCAACTTCATTGAAAATATACCAAACAAATTTCTATGGTGCAAAGCAATATGCCTTAATGATCGTGCTATTGGCCGTGTTTCTCTGAAATCAAGATCACCTCATGATAAAAGCAGGAACAAAACTACAGAACTTGCCTATGTTCTAGGATCTAAATATTGGGGTAAAGGAATTGCCACGTATGTTGTGAAACAAGTTGTCAAGGTTGCATTCAGTGAGTTGTCACACTTAGAAAGAGTTGAAGCTTTTGTTGATGTTGAAAATGTTGGGTCTCAAAGAGTGTTGGAGAAAGCTGGTTTCCAGAAGGAAGGAATTCTTAGGAAGTATTTGTTCATGAAAGGAAAAAGTAGAGATATGATCATATTCAGTGTTCTTTCTAATGATCTCCAACTATGATTTATTTGTTTGGAAATCCTTTATGGTATTTCAGATTCTTTTAGTGCTCTATCTGAAATATCCAAACATAACCTCAAGCTAGAGGATTATAGAACATGCTCAATCAAGAGGCAACCGTCGAATCTGTATTAGATATAATAGTTAACTACAATAATTAGTTATAGTAGTTAGTTTAGTTACATTAGTTAGTTGTTCTCATCGATTGTATAAGTAAGTCTTGTTGTAATATGGTATTTGGGAGAATAATTATTCTGCTACATTCTTTCTCAATCCTTTCAATCTTTTTTCCGCTCCATTTCTCAATGCTCCCTTCTTGATGTGTGGATGTTCAAAGTCACAAATTCTAGTGCCAAACTGTAACTAAGCCTAGTAGTCAATCTATATTGATTGGATTTGACTTTGTATCATAATCTTTAATATATATTTATGAATATATAATAAGACATTTTTTATTTGTTTTGTTTTGTTTCAAAATAATAAAGTCTATGGAATAATTAGTTTGTTGAATAGAACATCAAGTCTAACTTAATCATGAGACCTTGTTACATTATTCTAAAAGTATCCGTAGTCAAAAGCTTTACTATGAATTGGGATAATAGTAAGGCATAAAGACTATTATGTGAGTAGACCGATGAGAATATTATGGAATGATCTGCCATGAGAATACTACATGGTAAAAGTTATAAAAAGTGTCATAAGATATTCTAATTGAGATAGTGGTGCATTCCACACTTTGACCTGAAACCACTATGTACCTTAAATGTTGTAGTCGAGTGTTTTATCACAATTCAAACATTGTCTGTAACATGATGACTATAAAGTTGGTTGATGGGTACTCCATGAATAATGTTGAGAGACATGAGTGACCTAGATGGAATTTGCCCCTCCTACATAACAGTAGAAATGTCTACAGACCCAATATTGAACTGAACAAGGGTGACGTGCTATGTCTTGTGTTCAATATAGACATAAGGTCAAAAGGGTAATAATCCACAAGATCATTGTCATAGAAATGTTTCGTCAGATCACATGACATTCTCGTCACTTGGGTGGCAGCGACATATTGCTAGATGTCAATCACTGTCTATAATATTAAATGCATAATTTAATATTATTAGCTACGTTATGGGAACCTATAGGGGGTCACACAAAAATGACAAATAGATGAGAGAAATAAGTAAGATTTATTTATAAAATAATAAGGACTTATTAGTAATTAAATAATTAAGTACGACTTATTTTTTTGAAAATAAATAATTATGATTTATTATTTAATTTATTTATGAAAATAGAGAAACGCGGTCCAGTTATTAATAATTAAATAATTAAGTACGACTTATTTTTTTGAAAATAAATAATTATGATTTATCATTTAATTTATTTATGAAAATAGAGAAACGCGGTCCAAGTACGATGTGTTTTGTGAAATATGTTGCAGCGTAAGTACGATGTATTTAACTGCTTGGCTTGATGACCACACAAGTGGTTCTATAAATAGAACCCTTGTGTTGAAGCATTTTAGTTGTTGAACTGTTAAACCTAATTCACAAAGTTAGAAACCTAGCCTCCTCTCTCTAAACTCGATTCTCATCTCCGTTGGAATTGGCTAGCATCGGTGATGAGAGAAGTTATGTTCGTGTGAACTGAATAGAGACATCGCTACGTTGATTTTCTCGTGATCAGAAACAATTATGCTACAAGGTTCTATGCTTCAAGAGGTAAAGTGTTTTTTGTTTTTGTTTTGAGGGATGAATCCTTAAAGTGTTAAGTATGTGCTTGATTTGTGATTAATAATTTATCAAGATATGTTTCAATGAGATTTCTTCCCCTAATTAAAATTTTGAAAACCCCTCTTAAAATCTTAACACAGACAACAACAGCGGGTGACGATTTCAAAAGTAGCTACGAAAACATCAACTAAACGAAGACTTTTTCCATACTTTGAGATCAACCATCTATGTCTTGAAAAGCTTTGTTAATAAAGTTGTTAAAGACTTGATCATTGATGGTTGGAAAGGTGTATACAGAGAATTAAATTAGGAATTCAAATGAAGATACAATTAACCTAAAGACCTTCTTCATTTGGTCATCATGACGAGGGGCACTAATTAATTAAGTTAAATCAGTTCATTGTTCTCATTGTCTAATCCATATACTTTTTCATACTTGTTTTTCTATGTATGAGAAATTGTAATAATATGCAGTAAAGATGGTTGCAAAAAATTAAGAATCTTATAAAATAAATGCTTAATTATGCAAATGGTCATTGCAAAATAAAGGTAACTTTTTTTTACAAACAAATAGCAGTGACATGAATTTTAGTTTCTATAATTTTAAATCTTTTTAATTTGTAACGGTGATTTTTAATCACTTTTAATTTGGTCCTCGATACATTTTTTATAAAGTGACAAACAATCCTTGTTTTTTCTTTTCTTTTGTCTCTTCAAAGCAAGTCACTAAGTTAGCAAATTGGTGTAAGTTAACAAATACAACCAAATACATTAACTTTTGTTGACCAATTTTTGCTTATATTTTAGGACGGAGGGAGTATTTTATAATGAAAAATACTAAACTAACCCTCAAATTATTAGTTTTAAATAACAAAGATAATGATATTTTTGTCAAAATGAAAATGTGCACACTTGCTAACTTGAACTTTCATGTTTTTTTTTTGGTCTAAGTTAGCAAAAGAATGCTAGCAACGCTCTCTAAAACACTCACTCTCTTATTGGGTGAAATCATTGTATGTCTCACCACTTTATGTGGATTCCATTTTCAAAACGTAAGACCCACATTGATTTAAGACAACTAGAGAGTGGGTTAGAGAGAGTGTTACACACACACACACACACACACACACACACACACACACACACACACACACACACACACACATATATATATATATATATATTGACGATTGTTTTGTTTGCTAATAAGAATTACATGTATAGTCTCATAAGTTTGACTTAGTTGAAAGGAACATTGCACTTGTAACACCCCGAATTTTAAATATTAATATATTAGTATTATTATTAGAAATTAGTAGTATTACTAATATTATATATTAATATTGATTTGTTTGATATTATTAATTTAATTATTCCTATTTATTGGAAGAACAGGTAAGAGGAAATAGATATGTTAATTGGTTGGTTAAAGAGTGAGGAAAAATAAGTTTTAGGAAGAAAATAGCATTTTCGGCGAGAATAATGAAGTAGGGTGCAAACGGTGGCATATTAGTAAAACTAGGTAGAAAATGAGGTGGAAATAGTGGTTTGTGTAGTGTTTTAATGATTTAAGCAGAGAGAAGTGTAAACAACAAGGTTGTGTAGTTACGAAATGAATAATAACCAAATTAGAGGTGCAGATGATAAGTCTTTCAAAGATTAACTAAGAAAATTACGTCCAAGTCCAAACGGTGGTTATAAATAGAGAAGAGCATTAGAGAATTAGTTTTATATAAGAAAAAGAGAAAAACTAGGTTTCGAAGAAAAGAGGCAAAAAAGGTATAAAGAGAAGATTTAGAGAGAGATTCAACCCTAAGAATTCATCAATTTGTAGACTTTGAGGTATGGGGGGAGTTTTATTCAAAGTATTTTTATGATGATCTCCGTTAAAATCATGTTTTTTTTTATTTTTTTATTTTTATGTTAGAATAAACACCTGCATGGATCTAAATCAAAACTAACCTAGATAAGGAAACACAGGGGCTGTCATGGAGCAAAACACAAGTATTATGATAGAGCAACTTTCTATTTCTTCCAAAGAAGAGATCATTGATTTGAACCAAATCACACTCCGATCTTTTCATCTTTCTGACCTCGATGATCTCATGGTTTGGCATACTGATGAAAAAGTGGCCAAGTTCTGGGGTGAACCTTACACCAGCAAAGACCAAGGCATCAACTTCATTAAAAATATGGCAAGCAGGTATCTAAGTTGCAAAGCAATATGCCATAACGATCATGCTATTGGGTGTATTAAGTTGTCCTTGAGTTCACTTGATGATAAGAGGAGGATCGCATGTGCAGAACTTGGGTATGTTCTAGGCTCTAAATACTGGGGTAAAGGGATTGCCACATGTGCTGTGAAACAAATGGTTAAGGTTGCATTCAGTGAATTTCCATACTTGGAAAGGCTTCAAGCTCTTGTTGATGTGGATAATTTAAGGTCGCAAAGAGTAGTTGAGAAAGTTGGTTTTCAAAAAGAGGGAGTTCTTAGGAAGTATGTATTTTTTAAAGGAAAACGCAGAGATATGATCATGTTCAGTCTTCTTTCTACTGATCTTAAACTAATGAGGATGTTCAAGGTGAGGAACTTATATATTGCTGAAATGTAAGTTTGTGGATGTTCAAGGACATCAACTAATGAGGGTTTGGGTCAAAAATTTAAAGACCGAGTGTTTTCATGTTTTAAGTACTACATTGTTCATGTGGGATGTTTATATTTTTTCCTTGGTTTTCATGTTTGATTTATTGGTATTATTTGCAATTTAATTTTGTTTATGATTTCAAACTTTCCCTAATTTTGAAGGAACCTAATTTTATTGATATTTTGGTGGGTCTTTTGGTTTATTTCTCTAAAATTTGTTATGAATGCTTGAATGGGTGGTCCAGGTTTCATGATCGTTGCAGTGATCTATATCGAGAACAACTTTCACTTAATTTGAGCAAACTCTTTGATACAAATGAAAATATGCTTAAATAGGTAAATCACCTATGTAAGTTCGCGTGTTTTTGGTTATAAACGTTGTGGTTTTGAATCTTGTAAGTTATAAACATTGTGGTTTTGGTCCCTGCCGTCCATCTGTTGCAAAGTGGCAAATGGAGGATGGCGTGTGACGTTGCATATTACGTTGATGTGTCATTTCAGATGCCGAGTCAGAAATTAGAGGGACGAAAACCAAAAATCAAAATTTGTAGAGGGACTAAAACTAAAAAACGAGAAGACAAAATATTCTCCATCATTGTGTTGTGTTTTGCTCCATTGCAGGACTTTGTTCCTTTGGTTTTGGATCCATGAAACATTCTTTCAAAATATTTTGCCATGAAATATTTTTTCATCAAATCAATTAAATTTTTTTTCCAAATATTATTATAGATGTTTTACACAAATAAGTCAACAAGCTTTAGTTTCGTCAAAAACAATAAAATAAGCTACAACGAAATAAATAATATAGTCTATAAACCCATCTAATAAAACGGAGACACAAATTTTTTTGACATTATTTTATTTCATGATAGACAACTAAATTGGTTATCTACACCTATAATAAAAGTGATACCGGTAAATTTAATTCAACTAACTATGTATTGATATTGTTAGGAATCTGATACTTCGTAGTTGTTTGTGTGAGTTGATGGTGGTTTGCCACCTCATGTATACACCCAAAAAAAGTGACACCTTTTTTTTATTTATCTTGATGATCTTATGGTACACCACCCCCCCTTCAGAGAGTACATCTCTTAGTAAAAGTTCCCGTTAAAAACCGTAATTCATCATAGTAAAGGTTAATTCATAGCTCTACTGCAGCTATACATTTTTTTATGCAAAATACCTCGCACCCGCGACGTTTACTGACTTGACTGTCGAAATGTTTGCAGGTGCATCACTCCCCTAAGGAGAAGAAAGCTATCGAACGAATGCCGATGGTTTTAAGTCACCTCCATCTCTCAAACCATAGATCTCACGTCCGATGTTGATCATGAATCATTTTCTTTCTTTTTTTGACGATCATGAATCATCATCATCTTCTTTTTTTTTTGACGATATGAATCATCTTCTTTGTTAGGGTCTAGATGATATATTCTATTGAAAGTTATAATTTAATTAAATATATCTTATCATCCTTATATGAAAATTTCAGCAAAAAGATTCTCCAAGGAAATTTAAATTATTCTAACTTAAATTTATCTTATCTAATTAGTCTAAAAAGCTTTATTTTATTAAATATCTATTATATAATCATATTGTTTGTAAAAAATTAATTTATGTACATACAACCAATTTAAAACATAGAGCTCATCAAATTGACAAGTTTTTTTTCCTTCTTCTTTCCAATGTATCATATTCTAGACCCTCCACATCATCATATTTATCTTTTTGAACGGATATCATCTTCTTTATTCCTCAAATACAAATTCAATTTTCAACCCACAAACGGTGATTCTCCTAAAAAAACCACAAGAGCGACAGACTGAAAAACTAATGTAACTTTTTAAACACTAATCAAATGATACGACATTTGTTATTTATTGTCTTACCACTGCTAGAGGTAAATACTTTTTTGTTATAACATTTTATGTTATAAGAAATAGACCATCATCGTTCTCGTAAATTAATTCAATACATAGAGCTCTTTAAATGAAAAAAAAACCATTTTCTAAACCTTACAACTCATTTGAATTCTGCCTAGAAATGCCTCCCTTTGTCAACCAGAGGTAGCAAGATTTAATCGAGAAGCCTCCAGCAGCGTCCAACAACCAAACCGAGCAATATGCATGGTGTATTTATTACCGGTGATATGCCGACAATAATATCCTACAACATAGATTCCCCGCCTTTCTATTTATCTAACAAAGTCTTGCTCCAGCATAAATTCCACTTCCAACTCAAACTAGACCTACAACCTGATTCTGCAACTGTCACATTTATGTATACTACAAGCAAAAAGAGTTGAGGAAACAACTCTTTTAACGCGGACGTACCAAGCCACACATCTTTACAAAAGCTAGCTCTTTCGCCATTGGTCAACCGTTATTTTTTCAAAATTGACAACAAAACTTGATGTCATTTCAAAGCTTCGCAAGATACCCTTTTTTTTTTCTTCATGTCCAATAAGTAATCTTGTATGGAATCAAATTCATGGATGGCTTGGCATGAGACTCGTTCAAGACCAGAACCCGTGCTCTCAATTTTTGCAACATTGTGGTATCAAAGGTGGTAAGAAAGGTAGGAAATTCTCACATTTATCGTGTATGGATACAATCGGATGCATTTTGCTAGGTAGAAATCAAATTATCTTTGAAGGAAACTCAGTGAATGTAAGCGGCATAGTGTAGCATATTAAAATGGTTTCGTGGGGATGGTTTATTAGGCAGAAAGGATGTTTAGAGGATGTAAATTATTTTATACACATCAACCCCGAATGGAATCGAGGACTAAATTGCTAAAAGGTTATCTATCACGCGTGTGATACTATTTAGGTATCACACATTTAGTTTGTATATTTTTTTTTGTTACAACATTTTAATTTGTATATGAGTATTCTTTAGTTTGTAAAAAAAAATCAAAAATTGATATAATGTAAAACAAAGAAAATGAAATGTCTTGACCAAAAAGGAAAAGAAAAAAAAATATATTAAAGAATAATCAAAATTTATTCTTACATACAAAAGAATATTCTTTTTCTCATGTTTATCGAATAATTAACGTATTTGGTCTATATTACAAATAAAATACATAAATTATTGAATTAATGTAAGAATATATAATAATTTTACTTTCATTTGTCACTCATCTCATCTCTCATAAACCCTAATTTCCCGCTCCTTACTATCTCAACTCAATCATGGAGTCTCATTTACCAATCACTGCCTTCACCACAACAACCGTAAAGCCTTCCAAAATCACCAAAATCACAGATGCAAATGCAGTTGAAGACATAATCTCCAACATGCTCCCTGAACCAGTGATAACTCACATTCTCAATTTCCTACCAACCAAAGATGCTATCCGCACCTCCATCTTATCCAAAAAATGGGAACGTCGCTGGACTTCCCTCACCAAACTCTCCTTACATGATTATCAATTTTCTGTTGATTTCATTATCAGGTTTCAAAGAATGAAGAATTTTGCCACCTTTGTTAAGAGAGCACTTCTTCTTAACGATAGTTTAGCCATGCATCACATTTCTCTTTTCCTCCGTAGTTTGTATGACTGGTCTCTTCTAAATTCATGCTTATCAAACATCTTCAAACGAAGAGTTAAAATTCTTCAAATCCATTCATTTTTTCAAATCCCATTCTCCGTTCTCGCTGCTTCTCATTCTCTTTTCAATAACCTTTTGTTGTTAGAAGAATTAGAATTGCTTACTGATTCCATTTCCTTTATTAATGTTCCTATGTACGATGAAGAATTGAATTTGCTTCAAAATTCCGTTGATGTTCCCGCTCCCAACAAATATATTCTATTTCGAAACTTGAAAATTCTCAACTTGTGTGGAATCAACTTTAACACGGACTCATCCAAATCTCCGCGCAATGTTCGTCTTGAATTCCCCCTCCTAACAAAATTTGAGGCTAAAAACTGCGCTTGGTTTGTTGATACATCTTTGGTTATGATATACGCGCCTCTACTTGAAAGCATTTCAATCGAACATAGCGTCGGTGTTCCTTGTAAACGTGACAAATCATTTATCTGCTTCCCTGATTCTGAGGATCTGAAAGAATTCAGTTTTTGCGGTTTTGATATATCACAAAACATTATAATTAAGTCCCCATGCCATGCTTTGGCTAAAATCAATTTATATGAGAGCCAGCACTATGTAAGTTATATGTCAGATTTCCATGCTACTGCACTTCTCGGTCAATTCAGTCACTCAAAATCTATCAAATTCGAGTCATCAAAGGTAAGTATATTTAATCCTTTAGTGTTTTTAACAATGAATGTCTTGATCTTGAAGTAATTTATTTTTATAATAATATAGCACAAGTAGGATAAATATTTATGAGTTTGTTCTCAACGGATATATATCTAAGTTTAATCCTTTTGTTGTAATATAAATCAGTTTCGTTGTGTCATCCATTTCAGGTTCTGGATCTGAATGAGATGCTACCAAAAAAGCTATGTGTATTTCCATTGTTGACCCATTTGGAGGTTGGCTTCGTTAGTGTTGATATTCTATTAACCTTGCTTCAAAAGACACCGGTTCTCGAGACACTTGTTCTCAAGGTTCGTAATTACTAGTGTTTGATTTTAAAATACATTACTTTACTTTGGCTGCATTTTTTTATCTAGTTTGTTTGCTTTGTAAGAGTCTTATTTGGTCTTTCTTTGATGATTAATGGTTAGGAAATATGTGATTTTGGGAAAGAGCTTTTGAGTTCTGCTGATGTGCCCAAGCGTTTGGCTTTTCTCCATGTTGTGAAATTTGAAGAAGTTATTGGGGATGATCTTGAGTTATCTTTAGCTAAATATTTTCTGGATAATGGTAGGTGCTTGGAGAAGATCTGTTTCTCCCTTTCTAGTCAAATTGAGGACAAAGACGAGGTTGTGGAAGAAATTAAGGAGAAGCTGCAATCATTTTATAATTTCATTCCTGAATATCTTCTTGAATTTTTATATGATTAGCTTACGGAAGCAAGTGGTATTATTATAGTATGCTTGCTAGAATTTGTGGTCAAGTCCTCCTTTGAAGGATTAGCTTACAGTGATTTGCATTAGGTCGCGTGTATGTTTAGTTTGTTTTTAGTATATTTGGGTTGATAGTATAAGGTGAAATCAAATGAAATGGGACAACATCTATTTTATAATAAAATCTATAACATCCAAAAAAAAATTTACAATTTTTTTTTCAAAAATTAATTTTCAAATTTTTTAAATAATTTTTTTATTTTTAAATTAATTTTTTTTATTTTTAAATTAATTTTTATTATTTTTTTAATTTTTTAATAATAATATATGACGTGGCAAGTTAAAAAAAATAAGAAATGTAAAAAAAAAGCCAACTCAGCGCCACGTAGGCGAATCTGCTGAGTTGGAGGGGGGAGGGGTGTTTTCAGGAAATTTTTTTTTTTACAAGGGTGCAAATCAGACCGAAAATTTCATAAGGGTGAAAACCGGAAATGGCCTATATTACAGGGGTGAAAAACACTATTCACCCTAATAAAATCTATAACATTATAATGTTAGCCTATTCTGTTTCACTAATGTGAGATCTCTATCATGCCATGTTTCCATCAAAATAGTTGTTCAATAAATACTTTTTTTTTTTAATCGGCAAAATATTATTCAATAATGCAACACTCGCACAAGAGATATACAAGCGCGCCAACAAAACGAAACAACAAATAATGCTAAGGTGTCTCGAAATTTTTTATCCCAACCAAGTCACGACCGTATTGGAAAAGCATCACAACTACCTCTTTTATTTTTGGAAAAAGATTCATGTACACCCTTTTCCATACACCCCTTTGTACCACTGCTTATGTGGCGGGGGTAGTTTGGTAATTTCATGCGCTAGGGATGGTTTGAAAAGGAAAAAAAGAAGGAAAAATTTCAGATCTGTCTCTCTCTCTCTCTATTCACGGTCGAAGAACAGAAAAGCAAAGGCGCCTCTCTCCACGCGACCAGGACGGCTCCATCTCAACCCTCTCCGACGGCTCTATCTCTCTACCCATTCATAGGCGACGGATTTCTCCATCTCTCACTCAACCTTCTGCGAAGGATCTCTCCCTCAACCCTCTGCGACGGCGTCTCTCCCTAAAGCGTTCCAACAAATTCCGATCCGAATACAACGTAGGTGATTGATTCTTGCTCCGAACTCATCTGTAAGTTTGAATTTTGCCAATTAATTTTGTTTTCTGAAGTTAATTTTGTTATCTGAAGCCATTTTATTTTATCATTCCTCTAGTGTGGGGGTGAAAAATTGAAGTATTTTAATAGAAAACATTGTATAGATTGAAACATTGTTACAGTCTGTTGATATGTAGGGCACACTCATTTGATTTGTCGGATGAGTTGTTCAAATGGGTTAAGTTTGAATTATAATTTTTTTTTCCATTACTTGTTTTTCATCCAAACTGACTCATTATTTTTTGAGGAATGATGTCAACACACTCTTTAACACACAGTATTTCACTATTTATAATTTAAATCGGACATGAGATGAGAAATCAAACACTAGAGGGAAGATAAAAAAAAAACTCAAAAGGGCAGAAATAATGTGAGACTGGTTTGTTTGACGATGTAGCAGTTAGACAATCCAACTCCTGTTTAGGGAGTTAAGTAAGTTAATTAAAAAGATGGTGGATAAATCAAAGTGTGAGATTAAGTGGAATTGCATGACAGTATAGTATTGTTGATTGATACGTCTTATAATTGGCAATCATTTAATTTTGTCAATGTGGTGCAATAGTTATAGAGTACTGCATATGTGATACTCTTAAGAAGCATAGTTTATGGTGTGATAGTTGCTACAACATATTTTACTGACCTCAGAATGTAGCAGTGGACTTGTATTTTTGTGCAATAGAGTATTGTGGTGAAGTTATTCAGGTGCTTTGGGGTTGCTTTAACAGGCTAATTTTTGTGCAATAGAGTACTGTGGTGAAGTTATTTATGAACTGATGTGTGCATTACTTTGGGTAGGATTATTGGTTGTTAAGCAATAGTAGTGATGGACATATGTTAGTAGTGCATAACACGGCTAACTTTGATTTTTATTAATAAAATTTTGGATTATGTTGATTAATTTGGTAGGTTGTTAGATTTTGTTCAAGTGTTAGTGGATGATGTGATGGATATAAGTTTTCTCCAATTTTTGTAGTTTGATTGTGGTTGTTCCTCTAAATGATATCACGTAGAGTTAGTGTCAACATATGTCGAAAGATTTGTGGTCGCACTTTTGTTAAAAAATGGTTAAAGCTTTAGAAATTTGAAGGAAAAAAAATGTGGTTACGTATATGTTAAAATATGGTTAAGTGAATATAAAGTTTTGTAAGTATGTCTATGGTAAAAAAGATAGGAAAACATTAACTCGTCACAATATTATTTCTATAATGTTCTTCAATTTTTGTGGAAAACATGTGATTGTAAAATGTGTTTGTATTTTAGTTATAAGATGAATTTTTTCAAATCGTTCTTGTAACGTGTGTTGAGAATAGGTGTTTGTGTGTGTTTTAATTGATGTTGATAGAAATTGTTTTTGTATACAACAGATAAGGTGAACATCATGAGGGAAAACAAACGAAAAAGGGATTGTGTTGTTGGTGTAAGTACAATTTAATTAATGAGATGTTTAATGTGTATGTAATTGTTTGTGTTTTATGCCATTAATGAATGAATACTGTTGAATTTGCAGCCACAGATAAAGACTCAAATGCCCCGTACTAATAAGTTGGTAGATATTAACCGAACATTGTCTGATGCGCAAAGAAGTAGAATTATGAAAACTCCGTTCCGATATCTTGTGGATACGAAGACCTATATAGGAATGAATGGTACTTTATTGAAGGAATTATTGCATAGGTGGGATGCAAGTAGCTTGGGATTTAGAGTAGGCGTTAGGACTGTGGCCTTTAAACATCTAGACCTTTGTTTGGCTTTAGGTTTGCCTATTGTAGGAGAGTGTTTACCGGAAACTAGTGATAGGGTTAGTCATGTTAGAACATTGTTTGATGTGAATGAAGTTATTGATATTGATAGTGTACATTCTAAGCTGAAGGTCCTTCAAGAAGGGGACAACGTAGATGATTTTTGTAGAGTTTACATCTTATTTGCCTTGTGTGTGTTATATTTTCCGAAATCACACAGTTATATTAAAAAAGATTTCTTTAAGCTTGTTGATGATTTAGACGCTCTTAGTACCTATAATTGGGGTGTTGCTGTTTACGAAGATTTAATTGAAAATCTTAGTAGTGCGGCATCAAGATACCATCAACAAAAGAATGATACAGTTATACACATTTCTGGTTGCCCAGCCGTATTGCAGGTATTGAATATTAAATGGGTTATGTTTTTTTAATTATATCTATAGTTATGTCAAATGTTGTGTACGTTAATTTTATTTGTCATTTGATTAGATATGGGCGGTTGAACATTTATCCCTAACCAGTGGTCCAATTAAGCGTTTTCCACGCATTAACAATTGGACCAAAGTGGATGGAGGTCATGTTGTAATCGCAAACCTTTTTTCAAATGCGAAGGTTAGTAATTGCCTTTAGTATATTAACTCGGTAAATGGGTTTTATAGTTTAAATTTTCGCATACAATTATGTTAATTTAACCTATTTAATGTGATTAGTTGGTTGAGGACTTGGTTCCAACACAACAAGACATGGAAAATGATGTCTTTGTTGAAGCCGTTAACCATTCTCAAGTTGGTATTGGAGATAGTGCATGCCCTTTTTTTGATGTGCAAGCTTATATGGCTGAACATCAAAGGTTGGTAGCCGAACACAAAGATTTGCTTTCCCGGGTTTCAATCCTTGAGGATGATATGAGGATATTAAAAGCAAATAAGGTTGACGGTAGGGAAAATATTCCGATGCCAAGTAGCATGGAAGTAGGAAGTGGGTCAAAACATGTAGGAGTAAAGTGTAGTAAGATTGATGCGGATAATGATGGGTTGAAAAGTGAGGCGGGAAAAGCAGAAGAAAATGATGGGATGAAGTTGGATGATGAAGATGTTGGTGAAGAGGAAAAAAAATTGGAAGAAGAAAATGATGATGGGATGAAGGTTGATGATGAAGATGTGGGTGAAGAAGAAAAAAAAATGGAAGAAGATAAAGACAATGGGATGGAGTTGGATGATGATGATATGGCTGAAAAGGAAAAAAAAAAGGCAAATAAGTATTAAGTCATATTTGAGAAAGCTGTATTTATTCTGCACACATGAAAAGGCTAGAGATATGTAAGTATATAATTTTTTTAATGTATTTTAACTACATTTTTTCATGTCGCGGGTTTTGAATTGAAGCTTTATCATAATCGATTAACATTTTATTTTTCTTTTTTTAGTGTGTTATGTGAGGTAGATGAGTGGCGTGTTGCCGGGGAGTTTTTCCAATGCATGAAGGCGAGGAAGTGGGTGAACTCATATGTTAGTATTTTCCGTTAACCTTTTTTGTTTTAATTTAGATTTTACGATATTGTTTGTTAACCATTACTTACTTTTATTTATGTATTGCCTTAGGTTATTAATATTGCTGGCAGGACTATGATGCATGATGAAGTTCGAAAACATGGTTGTGTGAAACGCTTAATTTTGTCAGATTATTTTTCGGTACGGAATTGTATCAAGTATAAAGTCAAACAACCGTGATGTGTATTCAACCTTTATTATCCCATGCCTAACATTAATTATAATTGCAGTTTGAGGTAGTTGATGATTTAAAGGCACATCCTGAAGGACGTAAACTCCAATGGACTGAGCGGAAATTCAAGATGTATATGCCTCGTTGGACCAAGACACTTGAGGCGTTGCGGTCATCTGACTTAGTAAGTTAATTTTTTAACTTGAAGTCATCATTATGATGTTGTAGGTGTAGATGATTTCTGATTGGTTTTTTTTGTCTAGAATGTTGATGAGTGGGTAATATATTTGTGCACTACTTTAGTGAAAAATTGTGCCTTCATCACTGCCTGTTTTCTTTCATTAGAGTATTGCAATGTTGTGTAGCATTGCAACATATTTGAATTGACAGAACAAGGAGTTTGCTGATTTATTTTGGTCACATGAGCATTTTCAGCTATTTTTTGAAATTCAAATATAGAGAATAATGTTGGACTCTACCTAAAATTCCCTTTAGGCAGTGGATTTGGCATTGTGGTTTTGTCTATATGGGTTTGTGTTGTATTAGTTCGGTGGGGGGTTGGTTTTGTGTGGTTTTTTGTGCGGGGTTTACGCTTATGTTTGGTGCCTATTGTAACCCCTAATTTTGCGAGTTTTGTTTTCACCTTGCGACGACTCTGCCTAATAAATTTGATGTCAATGAAACAAAAAAATATTATGTGTCACGAATTTGTTTTATGCAACGTGGTTGAATAAATTTTATCATTAAAATTAGGTATTTGCACCAACCCAGTTCGAAGACCACTGGACATGTTACGTGTTGGACCATAGGAAGAGGACAATGTATGTGCTGGACTCGTTATACAGTGAAAGAAATGCCTCAAGGCAGCGTTTGGATAATGCAATGGTATATGTAACTCTTAAATAAATTGTTTTGGTTAATTTAGTTGTTAGTGTAATTAATGTTGATCAAATGAGAACATGTGTTTTTACAGAAAGTCCGTTTTGAAGGGGTAGTGGAATTGATGAATAAAGGAGCGAACAATAAAGGAGATATGTTGGAATCTTCTTTGGAGGTTGTAGTGGTGGATTTACCAAAGCAACAAAATTGGTTAGTGATGTCGAATAACATGCTATGACTCGTTGATATATTACTTGTGTATAGGGTTTATTTACCTAATTTGAAATTTTTAAATTTTGCAGTCATGATTGTGGGGTATATGTTCTTAAGTACTTGGAGTTGTGGGATGGTGAAGCAAAATGGGGGCAGAAGAGTATGCCCGACTATTCATTGGTAATGCTTTAAATTTCCTAAACATTGTGTTTTATTAGTTTGTTGTTGATTAATTAGTAATATGTAACTATTGATATTATGAGATTTAGTCAATTAATCATCATTGACAGCGGACTTTATTTGAAAACTTCCTCCCGCATTCCCTAAATATACAGCCTAATTGCAGTAGACATCCAATATATTGAAAACTGAAAGCAATTAGAATTGTTAAGACTCAGGTGGTATAAGTAGTTATATTGAAACCAATTTATTTTACGATTAAATATTTGAAATCAAATATGACTGAATGTTGTATCTATTGTTTGGGTTTTTAACTGGAGGAGTGTGCCGTATTTTTGGAATTATAAGGGGATGTTTTTTCATGTTATGTTAATTTGTTCCCGGGAATAACTCACTAGAATATATGGGTGCGTTTGTTTGAGGAAAATAAAAATGGTTCCCAGGAATCTAAGGTTGGAATTACATATGCCATTGTTTGGTAGATGGGAACAAAAAAAATATGCCTTGGAATAAATTATACCCAGGAAAAAAATAATGACAGTTACACCGACGTTTGACCCACGTTTTGCCCATTTTTATTCCTGTCAAATAGGATTGGAAAGTTTTATTCCCAGGTAAATTTCTGTGAAAATCCAATTCTGCCCTTAACCAATGCTTATCACCTCCTATATGAAATTGATTGTTGAAAAGAGCATGTGATATCAATATTTCTTGGTTGTTGATTGTTTATAATTTTTGTCCTCAATTTTTTTTAAATGAAAAATAATTGAAATTATTCTTTACAAGAATTATTTTCTTTTGTCGGTGATAATTTTCTTTGTTCCATTGGAATTTTCCCCAATTGAGTTTGGACTTCTATGCATTGATTTTGGGATGATGGCCAATATGGAAAGGGATGTGTAATACAAGAAAGAGAACCTGGTTTGTCTAGCAGGGATTATGTAAATCCACACCGACTAGAACTCAGGAAGGATTAGAGTTTAGGCTCTTCATCAACAGGATTTAGAAATGTCGATGGTATTGACAGGGGTAGTTTTATAAATTTAACGTTGATGCCATAAAAAATTCCCAGGAATTATACTATTGAACAAACACTTTTTTCTACAATTTCCTGGAAATAAGATTCCAACATTTATATTCCTGGGAAAGCTAATCCCAGGTATTAATTTTGTAACCCTCAAACAAACGCACCCTAAATGTTGGGAATCCTATTCTTGGGTTTCAATTTTATTTTTTTAAAGTGTTTGGTTAACATGTGTAACATTCCCGGGACTTAGTTGTAGGAGTGTGGTATAGATACAAGTTACACATATATTTCATTCCGATCTCACGGGAATTTTTTCCCCAACCCTCGTTTGAAAATAAAATCATGGGATGTGTAAGTTATTTGTTTCCAGGAAATGTTTTATACACAGTAACACACATTGGAATGCATATTTTCTACTAAATACTAATATATTATGGGGAATGTGTTTAGATTATATATCCAACTAACTGCATTTACTTACAGGAGGATATCCTTCGGATTCGCAGTGAAATTGTTTGTCGTCTGGTGCTTCATGAAGAAAATATCAAGACCAGATTTGTATTAGATACTGCAAAGATACCCGCGGATTTATTGATCGGTTAAACATTCATTTGTCTAACTTGATTGTGCTGGATTGTTATGAAATTATTTACGCGTTTTGTATAATATTCGTTGGTGTATCATGGTATTAGATTGCCTTTATCCTAATACCCCTTTATCTATATATGTATTTCTTTGAGGTACATTTGACGAAAACCTTTTTTTGTTTTGTTATCGAAGGTCATATATAAAGGATTATACTTGTTGAGAAGAGTGTGATAAATTAATGCGTATTGAATTTATGTACATAAATATTCTCCCTATCATAATTTATTTCATTTATATGAGAACTTGGTTGGTCATCTAGGAAAAAAATCTGGTCACATTTGAGTTCAAATGAAATGTTGTAGGAAATTTATCCAAAAATATGCTGTCTGACCACATTTTTGTTATTTACGTGACCAGTATTTTTCTCCAAATGAAATTTTTTCCGTCTTTAGGCGTGAAATACAGGAAGCTTATAAAAGTTGTTGTTTATTGTTTGACAAGTTTGTAGTGCAGTAAAAAAATGTTTGATTCGCGTAAAAGGGGATTATTTATACCCGATAAAGTAAAGTTAGGCAAAAATACGCTCAGTCTGACAGCATTAATTACTACAACACAAGATGATTTAACATAAGCTACTCGACATTAATTTCACTTTCAACGAACAAGTACAACGGGTCTCCTGTGTTTGTTCTCCACCGAAACATGTGCTCCACTTCAATGTCTCTTTCAAGAGTCTTGAAATCATACCTTAACTTCCAGTCATTGTGGACATCATCCAACGAGTAGTACGGTTCTACATGTACAATACGTTTCACCCTTCGAGTAGTATCATTTGTCAAGTAGAAAAAGTAGTTAAAAACATCATTTAATTCGGATAGCGTATCAACCGGATCTAACATCCAACCGGTAAACGGTCGATTTATATGCGCAAATTTAACGCTGGAACGTATTGCATTCGGCATTGTGAAAATGAAAAAATATGGTTAAAAGAAGATAGATGTAAGAATAGTAGATGAAATGGTGTGATAAATTGAAAGATGAAAGGAAGTATTTATAGTAGAAGAAATAATATATTTTTATTAATTATAAAATTTAAAAATAGTGCATATGGCATGTGTATAAACAGTGACCTCGAAATTAATTGAAATGAAAAAGTTAGTCAAAGAAAGATAATTATCCATCCTATGACTCATGCCTTAAGTACCATACACTTGTGATATAATGGAGTCTTTTTTTTTTTTAATGGCAAAATATATTATATATAAAAAAGGTTTAAATCCCAAATATTACACCAAAAAGAAAAAAATACACCAAAACACCCAAAGAAAAATCAATAACAATCAATTTTCCTACATCACCAACAGAGATCGAGTATAGTTTTCATTTTGAATACGATGGAGGAAGATTGGGTTCAGAATTGTAGGTATAATCCTTACTTAATTTAATTGAATTTTAGGGATTTCCTAACAGTATTTACATTTTTGTAATGAAATTTTGATTTTGATTAAAACTGAAAAAAAAAACAAATGTTTCAAAATGAAACTGATCATGATTATTTATTTCAACAACACCAACTATAATACACTATTACATAAAAAATATATAATCTAAACTATTTTTTTAATGACACCAACAACAATTTTATTATAGAAAAAGTTGTTTCAAGGTATAAACACACTCAGGTAGTTTGTTACATTTGTTTAATGATAAGGAAAGAATAAGTATATAGTACAAATTAAGTAAGGACTAAATTTAGACATTCTAAAATTTTTAGGAACCAAAAACATTTTTAACCCTAAATTCAATACGAGACTACACAGCTGGACTCTTAGCATCTACCAAGATTCCCTGGATTGCCTCAATTGTAGAAATTGCACAGATAGCATGTGAATAAACAGTGAACAGGAAATTAATTGAAATGAAAAAGTTAGTCAAAGAAAGAAAATTACCCATCCTATGACTCATCCTATAAGTACCATACACTTGTGGTATAATGGAGTTTAGTAATTTATGATACGATGGAGGAAGATTGGGTTGGTATTGAATGGGAGTTTCATGCTTTCTCTGGGATTAAAGGAACAATGTACACTCCAGCAGAAATGGTTGAATGTATGGGTCGAGTGTGGGCATTGGAGCGAAATATGTTTCGATATTGTCTATGCCCACAACAACGATTCTCACTCGCAAACATGAACGAATATCGTAGAGAATGGGATTACCGCATGGAAGAGTCTGCACGTCTTAGACAATCTTTACGTCAAGAAGCCCAAAGAAGACCAAAACAACGTTCATCAGAAATCCCAAGAGACAGTAATGAGTCGCTCGAACTGGCCATTAACATGATACGCAACGAGAACAATCAGATGCAAATTCGTCTCAACAGATGTCTAAATTCAAGGGAAGTTGAATTACGTGGAATAGAGCATCTCCGTCAATACTGGACAGATGGTGATTTATCCGATGAGTAATAATTTATAATTATGATTCTCAATGTTATGACTATCTCCATGTATTACTAGGACTATCTGCATTAAACCATATGTATTGTACCATTTTAACTATCCATCTATATAACTGTTGTACCTTGGTTTTCTATCCGACGTGTAAAAAATATCGTTTTAGACAAGTCAGACGCATGATCTCATTTGATCACTGCACTAAAAGCCTCTCCGAACATAAAAAACTTGTTTTACAATCACCGAGTTTATCACGCCTAAAGACGGACAAGTTCTAAATTATGAAAAAATAATGGTTACTCATTTGTAAAATTGTGGTTGTACAGGCTATATATTTGGCTAGTTTTTCTATCCGACGTGTAAA
Source organism: Medicago sativa (assembly GCF_051527215.1). NCBI lineage: Eukaryota > Viridiplantae > Streptophyta > Magnoliopsida > Fabales > Fabaceae > Medicago > Medicago sativa. The sequence continues at coordinate 1,309,502 of NC_140753.1, read as the reverse complement.
AAATATCGTTTTAGACAAGTCAGACGCATGATCTCATTTGATCACTGCACTAAAAGCCTCTCCGAACATAAAAAACTTGTTTTACAATCACCGAGTTTATCACGCCTAAAGACGGACAAGTTCTAAATTATGAAAAAATAATGGTTACTCATTTGTAAAATTGTGGTTGTAAAGGCTATATATTTGGCTAGTTTTTCTATCCGACGTGTAAAAAATATCGTTTTAGACAAGTCAGACGCATGATCTCATTTGATCACTGCACTAAAAGCCTCTCCGAACATAAAAAACTTGTTTTACAATCACCGAGTTTATCACGCCTAAAGACGGACAAGTTCTAAATTATGAAAAAATAATGGTTACTCATTTGTAAAATTGTGGTTGTACAGGCTATATATTTGGCTAGTTTTTCTATCCGACGTGTAAAAAATATCGTTTTAGACAAGTCAGACGCATGATCTCATTTGATCACTGCACTAAAAGCCTTTCCGAACATAAAAAATTTGTTTTACAATCACCGAGTTTATCACGCCTAAAGACGGACAAGTTCTAAATTATGAAAAAAAGTGGTCACGCATTTGTAAAATTCTGGTTATACAGGCTATATATTTGGCTAGTTTTTCTATCCGACGTGTAAATAATATCGTTTTAGACAAGTCAGACGCATGATCTCATTTGATCACTGCACTAAAAGCCTCTCCGAACATAAAAAACTTGTTTTACAATCACCGAGTTTAGCAAGGCTAAAGACGGACAAGTTCTAAATTATGAAAAAACAGTGGTCACGCATTTGTAAAATTGTGGTTATACAGACTATATATTTGGCTAGTTTTTCTATCCGACGTGTAAATAATATCGTTTTAGACAAGTCAGACGCATAATCTCATTTGATCACTGCACTAAAAGCCTCTCCGAACATAAAAAACTTGTTTTACAATCACCGACTTTATCACGCCTAAAGACGGACAAGTTCTAAATTATGAAAAAAAAGTGGTTACTCATTTGTAAAATTGTGGTTGTACAGGCTATATATTTGGCTAGTTTTTCTATCCGACGTGTAAATAATATCGTTTTAGACATGTCAGACGCATAATCTCATTTGATCACTGCACTAAAAGCCTCTCCGAACATAAAAAACTTGTTTTACAATCACCGAGTTTATCACGCCTAAAGACGGACAACTTCTAAATTATGAAAGAATAGTGGTCACGCATTTGTAAAATTGTGGTTATACAGACTATATATTTGGCTAGTTTTCCTTTACGACGTGTAAATAATATCGTTTTACGCGAGTCGAACGCATAATCTCATTTGATCACTGCACTAAAAGCCTCTCCGAACATAAGTAACTTGTTTTACAATCACCAAGTTTATCACGCCTAAAGACGGACAAGTTATAAATTATGAAAAAAAAGTGGTTGCTCATTTTTAAAATTGTGGTTATACGGACTATATATTTGGCTAGTTTTTCTTTCCGACGTGTAAATAATATCGTTTTAGACAAGTCGAACGCATAATCTCATTTCATCGCTGCACTAAAAGCCTTTCCAAACATAAGTAACTTGTTTTACAATGACCGAGTTAATTACGCCTAAAGACGGACAAGTTCTAAATTATGAAATAATAGTGGTCACGCATGTGTAAAAATTTGGTCACACGTACCATATATTTGGCTAGTTTATCTTTCCCAGGTGTAAATAATATCATTTTACGCAAAAGATTTACATGCGAAGATTTCACCTGTCAATAAAGACACGGTCTTTGTTTATATCAAACAACAAAAAATAACTAAAAACACTCCCAATAAAATTTGTTACATAACACGCATGGTGACTCGTTAGACTATAGGATAGTTCAACAATGTTAGTAACTAACATTGTTATGGTGTTTCCATTAATATTAAAGGTGCGACATTGTCTTACTAAATAAAAAATAGCAACAAAAAACATCTACATTACAATCATATAAAAACACTACATTAATTTAAATCTTCTTCTTTATGCGTCCATCCTTCACCCATGGGGAAAGCAGAACCCCACTTTTTACACGGTTTCTTGGCTTGTTCTTAATTCTAGTCAACAGATTTGATGCAGGATGTGCTTCATCATATGATACATGTGCCACCTCCCTTTCAATAACTCTTTCTATCTCATCCATGGATACATCCTCGTCGACACCTTCACCGTTGAAGACACCTTCATCGTTAAAGACACCTTCATCGCTGAAGACACCTTCTTCCACATAACTAGTTTGTGCACTACCGTATAACTTCTTCATCTCTCTTGTTTCCGATTCAAGAAGAGATATCCTTGCGGCAAGTCCTTTGTTTGCTTCAGCCAACAGGCGATTGTTAACAATTAACTGACTAATAACAGGATCTGGTGTCCATTTAATATATCCACTTGGTGCTCGTTCTAACGCCTCCCTCACAACTTCATTTGCAACCTCTTCTTTAGTTGCACTTAACTCTTCAATAACCTGTCAAGGTAGGTACAATATAAATATTAATGAACTATTGACACTGCTTAATCTCAATATATACACAAAATACATAAAGTAAAATATAAATAATAATAATATTTATTCAACCTTACCAAATTATTATCAAGCAAGTATGATATATTTTTGCCAACCAAACTAACCCCACGCGCCTTCAGAAATCGTGGAAACGTCAATGGTGAATCATGATAACTTCGTTCGTATCCTAGTACATGCTCTAGAGCCCATACCTATATATACATATATTATACAAATAAATAAATAAAATTAAATTGTTCCAATCACAACACTTACTTCCAATTAACAAAGATAAATGTACATTTTTGAAAAACACTCTTACATCTCCTATAAAACTTCATCCTATGTTATATAGAGTTAAGCTGATATACTCAAATTCAACAGCAATCATTTGTATTTAAAAGTGTTTACAAATTATTACTACTTTTAAATGTCAGTTACACTTGTTTCAGTCACAAGTGACAGTTACTAACAAGCTCTAAATATCAACGAATAAAAGATCAATTATAATCATGTCACAATATGGCATGAAGACAAAAGAAGCGGCATTATCAGAATACATCAACCTTACAATCTAAAAACTCAAACTCAAGAAACTCTTGTAATATATAAACTATGTTAGATTTCATACTTCACAGATATATAATACTCTACACGGACATATATGATCACAAAGACTGGCCTATAAACGTATAAAAAGATCATACGATAACATACCTGTAATACAAGAGCGCATCCCTTAATTTGTAACCGTGAAGTATTTTTTCCTTCGCAAAAAAGAGGCGCTACTCGATTTAAACTGCAAGCAAGAGTTTCATAAACAGCGACACCCCAATTGTATCTCCCAATGGAGTTCAAGTCGTCTAACATTTTTAGGCACCAACCACTAACCTTATCAGTTGAATTTGGAAAGTAGAACTCGGCAAAACCAAGAAGTAAATAAAGTCGGCAAAAATTCTCAACATCTTCGTCTCCTTCCATATTAATAATTTTAGCATAAATTGTTTTTACATTGATGACTTCATTATCAAACATTGCTTTCGTAGTGGATGTAGGGTCTTTTTTGAAGTTCACCTTTTCACCAATTATACGAAGTCCTAATGCAAAACATACATCTAAAGGCGTAAACCGTATTATCCGACCTTGTATAGCAAACCCCCCACTCCTACCATCCCATCTTTCTACCAATTCTTCAAGCAAATTTTCGGATATTTTAAATTTCTTAGGCAAACTCAATAACCATTTAAATGGTGTTTTTTGAATTTCACACCTTTGAAGTTCAGTAAGCTTCTCGTTCACTTTAGTAATATACATCGACTTACATTCATGTCTGAGACGTAACTGCAATAAACAAGAATTCCAAAGGCTACATATAAGGAAAGGCATTAACAAAAACACAAAAACACTAATGAAATCAAACAAACTAATTGACATTTGTCACATACACATACCATTTTGTTTGTCATGATGCTGACTGTGATGCCAATGCTGCCACAGGAGTTTTCAAGCTACCTTATAAAATTACAAAGGGATAGCTCTTTACCTTATCTGCTGAACCAGTTATGATAGATTCACCCTTACCAACAAACTTCACGCTTGTTACCTACCAAAAGCATTACGGGTCAGCTAATAGGTTTTGAAGAAAATATAAATCCTGCAATTCCACCTAAAATAAGACCAACCTTTTTAGAGTGACCGCTGAGTGTAGCTAATACCTGTCCTGATGGACGGTCAAAAATAACAGCATTTGTATCAATATTTCCAGTTGCAATTATGTCCTGTAAAACGGAATTAGTTGATCCTCAGTTATTGCACATTAGTTTTCTAATTACAAAATATGTCGTTTTTTAATATTACTTGTAGAGATTAAAAGTAATACCTTAGGGGGTGTTTGTTTTAGGGAATCAAAATGTATTCCCAGGATTAACTTTCCTGGGATTATAACAGTGGAAAAGTTATTCGTAGGAAAGTTTGAAAAAAGTTTTTGGTTGTTGAATTGAATTCCCAGGGATTCTTTTTTAAGGAAATGATGCAATTATTAAAATACCCCTTATTGTGTAAAATATACTAGATGTGTGCTAATTTTTCTAAATTATTATTGGCCCTTGTATTTCTCTTTTCCTGAATCAATTACTGGCCATTGCGTTTGACAATTTTAGTTTATCATACATATTTCATCTCTGTCTACTTTTTTATTAAAGCAATTACAATAGCATGAGTATTTTTTAAGCAATACCTTGAGTCATAACTAAATAAATAATTGCACCATCTATCAACATTCAATCAATAAAATCAAGTAATGAAAATTATTTAAGCTTATAAAACAAGAGTGTTTAACTGCAGAAATTAAAAAAACGTGACAGACATTGTGTCTAGAGACATGGTGCTCGTAGTGGGTATGCCTTGCAGTTACTTAAGGGTAGAAATGAACTTTAGAAAAACAACTTGTGATAACCGCTGGGAATAGATCATACCCATCCTTTTATGCTGGAATAAAAAGAGAGTAAAATAGAGGAAATAATGTTCCTGGGAATGATTTATTCCTTGGAACTTTTCTACGTGCATCTGTACCAAACATAGGAATAAATAATTCCCATCTTAGATTCCAGGGAATTTAGTTTGTAGAGGTCAAACAAACGCCCCCTTAGAATAAAGGATATCAACAGCTAAAATGCCTTAATTAAAAAATATTTCGCTTTTGAATATTACTTAGAGATTAAAAGTTATACCTTAGATGAAGGATACCAAGAGCAATAATGCCCTGTTTGCTAGTTTTGTTTAAAGGGATGGCTAGATATCTGAGTATATGTCTCTAGAGCGTCAACAGAAGCCAAAGTTACAGGAATCTGAAATAAACCATAGAACATGTCACAAACAAGTTAAATGTAAATGCCATTAATGTGTGTGCGTGTGTGTGTAATTTCAAATTTTTCAAATGATCTAAGCAAACTAAGAAAATACTAACATTGCGAAGGCTTTATACACATCTATAATCTATACAATATAATATATTACCATAAAAAGTGTATAACAAACGGATCTCAAAGATAAGGGCATCGAGTCAAAAACCCACCATACAACAATAACCATCAAAGCTGTTTTCCACTAGGTGAGACTAATTAGATGGATCAAACAATGCTATAATGTTTTGTCATGAAACCTCATGTATAATAATAACCCATTGAACCTTAAACTTTCTCGCTAATGAATTCCTATTTTGTTCTGTGACCCACAAAACTGGCTATAGACTAACCCAATGAATGTCCATAGCCTCTATTAAACAAACTTTATCCATCAATAAACACACATAACATAAAATTCAACCCATTCTTCACTTCAGTACTGCCAAAATCTCAGATAAAAATTAAAAAAAATATTGATTTTCAATATACCCATAAATGTGTATGAATAACGAGAATAGTGAATCACCGCAAAATTGAGGAACGCCGACGAGATAAATTACCAAATACCGCAAGAATAGTAAATACACACAGATCTAAATTACCTCATTTTTTTAACCCGCATATATATATAAAATAAACACGACGCACCAGCATTGCAAAGTGGTTGCAGAGGAACAAACAAACAGGCAAACAATACAAAGGGAACCTGCTGCAAACAGAGCTAGCACAGAACCATAATAACCGCAGGAAAGGACTTAAAGGCCAAAAAACAAAATGTACAAAGACCAATCCTACAAGCTAACCAAGCATAACACATGCACTAACTAACACAGGAGCCGAATATCATTTCCAGATTCACTATTCTTCTTCAACAACCAAATCTATTTAGGCACTCTCTAGGGCTAAATTAAACAACTAAATCAAACAAAAGGGAGATGAATGAATATACCTGAGTTGAAACGCTGACGAGAGAAAGGAAAGAGAGATTGTCGGCGACGGTGCTACGATGGGTGAAAGGGGAGAATCGAAGATCGACGGCGGCGAGGGTGTAATCTCGTGAGGTGCTGCGATGGACTGATCACGGCGGCGACGGAACGTTGAAATCACGGCGACGGAGAAAAGGGGGAAAACGGAAATCGCATGAGTGAGAGAGAGAGATGGGCCGAGTGAGAGAGTGGTGCTACAGTTTAGTTTTTTTGATTTTTTGATTTATCATTTTTCCTTTTTTTAATGACAAGGATTGGCCATATTTTTAATTAATAAAATTGGCCAGGGTGGAAGGGTGTAGAGTGGTATGGCCACGTTGGGTTGTACGTCTATCAGGGCTCTTATTTTTAGCCTTACATGTATTTCAAAGAAACTGAGGATCTAACAATGGATATTATTTGTGAAACTCTCGGGATCATTTTTCTCGTTGTAAATAGTAGTGTCCTAATATATACATCAAATGTTTAGTATGTCTTTTTTTTTTTTTTTAAAAAAAACATTTAGTATTTCTTTTATAATGTTAAATATAACACTAAAACACATTAATTAAGAAAACAATGTGAACCCGTAATAACATATATCAAAGGAGTTCGGGTATGCTCCATTTATACAATGTTCAATAATTTGTTGACAAAGAGGTTAGACAAATTATAAAAACGTTACTTGAACGTACATAAAAAATTTGCACTCTATTCCGACATCATATAAAACACATCATTTATTATTGACGATATGATTCAGATTGGAAAAAAAAAAACGTATCTACATAACTACGTGGTATATATAGTGTTAGACAACAAAAATATTTTCTAAATAAAATTTGTCATGTTTCGAAAAATCGAACTAAACTGTCTAATCATTTAACATTTAGTCGATTAAGCATAAGTTTGATTTCAATTTTGAAAGGTCAAAAGTGATTCAAAAGGTTGTAAAATCGATTTTATCATGTTAAGATGATTTGAAAATGAATTGGTTTTCTTTTGAAAATTGATTTTACTTGAAGTTAAAATTTGTAGTTTTGGAATTCTACCATTGATTTTAACCTCAAATCATTTTATATTCAATTATTTTTATAGAAATCAATTTTACAACTTAATTTACTCAAATCAATTATTATCACAGCATAACCAAACAAACATACAATAAATCAAACGTGAAATGAGTTGAACAACCACAGGATCGGTTAAACTAATTCATTTATTTGACATATGGTTGAAATGTGATTTCAATTGAATTGGAATCAGAATGATATAATAAGATCTCATTCTCACGTATTCGACCCTATTTTTTTAACATTGATTTGGATCCCATTAAACAAATAGTCAAGTCAAACATGGTAGACACACCGACAGAAAGAAATCTTGGAATCCCCTAAATACCCTTTTCTTGCTTGATCCCAACTCCAAGTTATATAGATAGATATATACCCTTGTTCCATGTAACTTCCTTTCATTCTAGTTTTTCTTTTTTCAACTCCATGACTTTATAAATAGCCTAAAAATAAACACTTGTTGTATGCATCCAAATTAACTCATAAAAGAAAGAAACACAAGTTATGGAAGAAACTTTTATTTCTTCCAAACCATGTGCCAAAGAAGAGATCATTGATTTGAACCAAATCACACTCCGACCCTTTAATCTTTCTGACCTTGATGATGTAATGGTGTGGCATACTGATGATAAAGTGGCCAAATTCTGCTCATGGGAACCTTACACCAGCAAAGAAGATGGCATCAACTTCATTGAAAATATAGAAAGCAAGTTTCTATGTTGCAAAGCAATATGCATTGATGATCGTGCTATTGGTTGTATTCTTTTGTTCACACCTGAAGATAAAAGCAGGAAACAATCTGCAGAACTTGGCTATAATCTAAGCTCTATATATTGGGGCAAAGGGATTGTCACGTGTGCTGTGAAACAAATTATTAAGGTTGCATTCCATGAATTTTCATACTTGGAGAGGCTTGAAGCACTTGTCGATGTTGAAAATGTTGGGTCACAAAGAGTGTTGGAGAAAGCTGGTTTCCAAAAGGAGGGAGTTCTTAGGAAGTATTTGGTCATGAAAGGAAAAAGCAGAGATATGATCATGTTTAGTGTTCTTTCTACTGATCTCCAACTTTAATAAGTTTCATTTTTCAATCGTAATTTTCTTTTAATATTGAAATCTATCTTTAGAATCAATTCCGATGTATTACATTTTTTTTGTGATATTTGAGGTTTGCCTTGTTAAGAAAGGAAAGTAACAGGCAAGCAAAGTTAAAACACAATCTTAGGGTATTATTCATTATGTTATTATAATCTATAAGGTGCTGCTTATGCTTATGTCTAGAGGTGTACCAATACTTGAAAAAATTATATACTAAAAATCCTGATTTTGATTACAATTAAAATAAAAATTCAATTAAATTTTACATGATAAATATGAGATATTTCACATAGACACGCCAACATGCATCCTAGGAAGATCAAAGGTATATAAAATTGTGGTGAATTAGTGAACATGTAAATGATCTAAATAAAAATGATGTTGAAATTATCAAATTATTAGACACTAGTAGCTAGCTATAGATTAGAGACCACCATAAGTGATGCCTATCCATCCTGTTTCTGCTCTCTACAAAGTACAAACCCATCCACACCTCGCACAAGGCATCTCTTGAATCACAAAACAACAAAAATCACTTTCGATCTATGATTTTTAAATATCACAAAACAACAAAAATCACTTTCGATCTATGATTTTTAAATATCTCGTGAAATCTATTGGATAATATTTTTAAACTATAGTGCATATATTTTTTTAACATCATATAGTATCGGTATTAAAAAAAAGGTTTCTTAACTATCATTAGAGCCAAAGCACAACTTAGATTTATCAAATTCATTACTTGTTGCTTATCGGAAGAAGACAAAAAAAAATATTGTAATTGTTTTTCAATAACACTTTAAAATATTTCTAACTCTACAGACAAGGTTGAGTGTCGACACAGTATGGAGGCAAGGGTTTGTAATTTTTTTAAAACAAAAAAGGGTAATTTAATAATTTTCATAAGAAATATTTTTTTTCTTAGGTGGGTCGCGGTCCATGCTGTTTATGAGAAATTCCGTCTCTTAATTAGAGTTGTTTCTTGATAAACTAAATTTAAAAATCGTGTTATTCATAGATGATGGGAATAAGAGAAAAGACACCAAATCAATAATTTATTAAAAATGGTTTTCAATTGTTGGTTATTGGATGGAGCCAAGATTTAGAATGAAATAAAATAACTTAGGTAACATAGGGGTCAAAACTTGTCCAAAAATAACTTAGGTGTTAGAGTATATTATGATTTAGATAAAAAAAACTTGAATTTTTTGTTTTTTTCACAAATATTATTATTTTGGTTAATTGCGATGATTATGGTAATATATTAACAATGGATGATTTTTTTTTGGTGAACACAATAGATGATTAAATTATTTTTCTTTACAAGAATAAAAACAATTATATATATACACTTTTTACTAGCATATATAAAGAATTTCAATAATTTCATGTATGTGAGCTTCATAGGTTTGGATCCCATTTAATGCATATTCAAGTCAACCATGGTAGACATGAAGCAACCTTGAAATCCCTTACTTCCCTTTCCTTGCGTGATCCTAACTTCGACCTTTCTTCCGTGCAACTTCCTTTAACTCTACTCGATCTTCCTTTTTTCATCTCCAAGACTCTGTAAATAGCCTAAAATTCAACACTTCAATTCACCTCCATGACTTTATAAATAGCCTAGAAAATAAACACTTGTTGTATGAATCCAAATTAATTCATAAAAGAAACAAGTTATGGAAGAGACTTCTATTTTCTCCAAACCATGTGCCAATGAAGAGATCATTGATTTGAACCAAATCACACTCCGACATCTTCATCTTTCTGACCTTGATGATGTAATGGTGTGGCAGCAGACTGATGAAAAGGTAGCCAAGTTCTGGGGGGAACCTTACACTAGCAAAGACGAAGGCATCAACTTCATTGAAAATATAGAAAGTGATTATCTACGTTGCGAAGCAATATGCCATAATGATCATGCTATTGGGTGTATTAAGTTGTTCTCGAGTTCACGTCATGATCTAAGCAGAATCAAATGTGCAGAAATTGGGTATGTTCTAGGCTCTAAATATTGGGGTAAAGGGATTACCACGTTTGCTGTGAAACAAATGGTTAAGGTTGCATTCAGTGAATTTCCATACTTGGAAAGGCTTGAAGCTCTTGTTGATGTGGATAATTTATGGTCGCAAAGAGTAGTTGAGAAAGTTGGTTTTCAAAAAGAGGGAGTTCTTAGGAAGTATGTATTCTTTAAAGGAAAAAGCAGAGATATGATCATGTTCAGTCTTCTTTCTACTGATCTTAAGCTATGATTAAATTAAATATATGTATCAAAATTGAGAAAAGATTAGAGGACACTTTGCATTTATCATTTAATTTTTTACTTTTTAAACTTTTTTTTTTTACTTTTTTATTAATTTATTGGTTGTCCGGTTCAATCTAATTGAACCATGATCCAAATATATCATCGTACAATCTCCTATCAAGTAATTAAGGCATTGATTTAGATTTACTAGGTCGCGAACCCGTGCTTCGCACTGGTCAACGTTGTCTGCAAAAAATATACATGACAAAGTCATTGTCAATTTGCATAAAAATAACAAAATAAGATAACTAAGAAGAGTTCCCAATAGGTTGATTGTACATCAAACAAAGGCAGAATTGAAATAAAAACAGGGCCTGCTTAAACCAAAGTATTTATCCAATTATGAGTGCATATGGCAGCTTCTACACAAATGAGGCACACTTGGCATACTGATAATTGCCTAAATATAAAGAAATCCATAAAACATTACATTGTCATGCACCAATTACACCTTAGACTGTCTACCGTCCAAGAAGTATCAGTAAGGCAAATCCATATAAGGTGTAAATAACCATAATACCAATAATACAAAATAGACATGTTAATTGATTTGAAGAAGATCTTATGATAACGTATAGGCCATTAGACGGTATCAAAATAGTCATGACTTAATTTGCTATATTTTTTTTATAACCAAAAATATTATCGCATTGAGAAGGATGGGTTCCTTGCACATGAGGTTTATTTTAAAAGGTTTAAGTTACCACAACAAAATTCAGATTAAATTTCTCATTGGTTGTGACCATTTTGCAAAATCATCTCTTTAACTATGGCAGCAAATAGCCATCCTTGATGCGAAATTAAACCATGCCAATAGCAGCAGAAGAATTCAGATATGTGATGAGCACCAATCTCATTGATAACCTCAAATTAGTGCATGAAATGATGATTGCTTAAATAAAAAGAAAGCAGTGACATCATAGAATAGCATGCACTACATCTTATGTGGCTAAACGTGAAAACAATCCAACTGTCATAATGAGCAGGTTTACTTGAGGGGCAACCTTACAAACACACCCAGGGTGAGAACCTTCTTACATGTAGAAGGGCACACTTTAACCAAATAACTGAAATTTTTTGCACAGTTAACCATGGCAGCATGCACCGCCCTTGCTGACAAACTAAACCATGGAAATGCTTCCACATGAATTGAGGAAAAGTGCTGAGTATGTATCCCATTGATAACAAAAAATTAGTGGCAGAAATGATGGTTGCTTAAATAAAAAGATAGACATGACAACATAAAATAGCGTGCACTAACTACAAATTATGTGGCTGAGCATGAATGCAAGTCTTCTGTTACAATGAGCAGGTTTAATTGAGAGGGAACCTTAGAAACCACCTCAGGGTGGGAACTTTCCAATATATGAGGTTGCTTGCAGAAGGGGACATCTTAAAGAAATAGTTGGAAATTTGTACAACACAACCATGCTTGAATGTATTTGGGATTTTTATATACATCCGGTCTAAACCATGGGATTATGGCACCCATAGTATACATGAGTCGAGCATCGTGATGTATCCATTTACACATAATTCAGAGCAGAACATTAATTACCGGCATTCATCGATTCAGTGAATGGTTTGATGCAACAAATAAGTAAAGTTATAGCTACTTGGTTGTGCTCTTTACTGGGCATTGCATGAGGTAATCGTCAAGCTGGTACGAATATTTCCCATTCACATTGTTTGTAGGCTTAAGAAATGCCCGGTGAATACACTGCGGAGGGATATGCCTCACAGCAAGAACGGTGATGTCCGTTTCCTGTTCAGCAGCAAGCTTCACAGCATATCCGAGAGCCAAATTCCACGCCGTGCAAAAAAGACTTCAGTCACCTCCAAGTCTACAGTACACCATATCACCTACGCGTACAAATGACAGCTCACACTTCCAACCAGTGCCCAAATAATCAACCACGGTAATGATTGTATCTTGTTTTGGCAAGGCCTTATCGCAAAACCCATAGAAAGGCAGGAGCTGGCCAACATTAGTTAAATAGGATGAGAACAACCATATAATCAATAAAATATCATTAGACACAAATCAAACAACTTATAAATTACGCACCAAATAGCCAGAGTGTATGTCAGCATGGGTTAATATTTTGACGGTTGTATGGAAGAATTGCAACATAAAGGTTTTCCCATCTCGATCGGTCAATACTGGGGTGGAAAGAGAAGGGTTGGTAGGATACAATACTTCCACTCCAGTCCTGTCCGTTATGGTCATGAGCAAAAGGTTTGGTGCCACATAAGTGACTAATCATGTAATTTTGGGAGGATAAAACTCGTCGGGAGGATCAAACTCGCCCAATTACATGATTTCAAATTTAAACTTTACCCAAAACCCAGTTTACCAAATAGAATTGATATAAAACATATTCAATCACAAGTTATTATAGCATGGTTGTGACAGTGAATAACCATTTAAATTTGTTAAAATTATTTGACCAAATCAAACATGATGTATTCTCTAATTGCTTTTTCCCTCCACCAAGTGATTTTGTTTGTTCAGGTCAAATCATAAATGGATACCACGCCCTTATATAAAGAACAAATTAAAGTAGGTTATGAGTTATGACACCCAAATTTAAGTATCATTGGTCATAAAATTAGCTAAACAATGCAAACATGTGTTATGTAAGTGAATACAGGATAAACAAATCATAGGAAATAAAATCACTATTTGGCCAAATTGAGATAACATGGATAATGAGTAGAAAGCATTAGTACAAAGAAGGCTTACTTGCACAGGTGACAGTGAAGATAAAGAAAATTTCAATTCATCATATTTATCCTCAACCTGTCCAAGAAAAAGAAACATTTGGATGATCCATGCAAGTTGTGTGAAACAAAAAACAAAGCATTTAAAAGGGAAATAATAGGGACTGTTTTACACATTTACCAATTTGAAGTTTGAAACAATAGTGTTGTTGAAAAATGACAGATAGTTGAATCCTTTGGGAACAACTTTGAATTTTGAAAAGAAAGCGGGTGAATTTTGAATGAGTGCAAGTGAAAATTGTTTCCTCCACAATTATTTTATCATTAAACTTAAATGAACAGTTGCATTTAACACAAACAATATCAATTTTTATGTGTTCTTGTCATTCAAAACAGCAAAATATCTTGGTTTTGTATTGTTGTAAGGTTGGTGAGATATCTCATCTCTAGTGAGTTCGATCAATGTTAACTCTTCCTCTTTAGTATCAATTTTCGAACAATCATAGATATATGATCATTTAATTAAGTGTCAATTAATTTTCAAAATAGATGAAAAAGCAGAGAAATGAAATGCACCTAAAGCAAATAAAATCAAAAGTCAATCTCAGTCTAACTCTAATACTGTTAAATGACTCTAATATTGTCATATAAGCTTATCTGAAAATTGAGAATGGGTCAGTGAAGCAACCATCTCATATTGGTTAATTGTGTGGTGGCCGGTGGGATTATTGAACATTGTGCACCTCCAAGGGTCTTTTGCGTGGAGTATTTGCTGAGGAACAAATGCAATATCTCTTCTCCTCAAAATATGGCACACATGGCATCTCTTCTACCAAATGCGGCATTTTTTCTCCTCTAAAGACGGCACAGATGGCATGGTTGTATAGGCTGATGTTTCCAACAGCCAAGATCTTAAATTTAAACCCAAGTTTCTCTCCCAACATGAGCAATGCAGTAAAAGTACCTTTGCCAATCCTAGGGTTTTGCTAGGGTTTCCATGCATCTTTTCCTTTCATTTGTATATTTGTATATTAAGATGAGGAATGGGTATAAAAATGGTGATGCCTTATCCATTCTGTTTCTGCTCTCTACAAAACCCACCCACCCACACCTCGCACATGCCATCTATTGCATAATTTTTCAACTATAGTGCATATATCAATATTAAAAGCTTTTTAACTATCATTAGAGCCAAAACAAATTCATTGCTTGTTCACTAAATATGATATATAACTTGTAATTGTTGCTTATCGGAAGAAGAAAAAAAACTATTATAATTGTTTTTCAATGACACTAAAAAATATTTCAAATCTAGAGAGAAGAGGAATGGGTATAAAGAGACCCGCGTTTGTAAAAAAAAAATTAAAACAAATCAGGGTAATTTAATAATTTCCATATGAAATATTTTCTTTTAGCGAGTCGTGGCCCACCCTGTTCATGAGAAACTCCGTCCCTTTATTAGAGTTGTCTCTTGATAAATTAAATTTAAAGGTCGTGTTATTCATAGATCATAGTAATAAGAGAGAAGACGCCAAATTAACTAAAGTTAGACAGAATTTATCAAAAATGATTTTCAATTGTTGGTTATTGGATAGAGCCAAGATTTAGAATAAAGTAAAATAAAGTCAAAATTATTCTCAGTTCTTTTAATGATAATTTTGTTGATAACGTAGCATAGGGGTCAAAACCTGTCCAAAAATAACTTAGGTGTTAGAGTATATATGATTTAGATAAAAACAATTACATTTTGTATTTTGATCACAAATATTTTTTTGGTTAATTGCGATGATTATAGTTATATATCAATCATGGATGATTTTTTTTTTTTTACAAGTATTAAAAAAATTATATAATTTTTGCTAGCATATATAAAGAATTTCAATAATTTCATTTATGTGAGCTTCATAGGTTTGGATCCATTTTAATACACTAGTCTGGTACCCGTGCGCGTACGCACGGGTGGATACCGTCGTTGATTTCCAAATTACAATATCAATGCATGATTATCTTCAAACTACCAATACAATGAAAAAAATTATAGAAATTAAGTGAAAAGCGTGTCAAATGGTAACAATGATTGCATTAGAGAAGAGAATATTAATACAAACCTTGAGGAGAAATCTAATATTACATATCAAATTATTGAAAGAAAAAAATCAAATTTTGCTTACATTTAAAATAACTTTAGCTTTACTTAGCTGGAAAATATTTTAAAAGATAGTATTAATATATAAAAAAATTCTCAATTTTGATGGGTTAAGTCCATACATAACATTTTTTCTTTTGAAGGAAAGTCGATACATAGCATGGCTCTCCCTTTGTCTTTAAATGGATCTTGCAAGTTAAAGGTCAGATTGTGTCATTCGAATTAGTCGATCCTTTAGTTGGATATCGGGTTTTCAAAAACAAAAATTAGATTTAAAATTTTGTTTTAAAAAAATACTGTTTTAAAATTAAAAAATCTAATCATATATTTAACTTGTTTTTTCTTTTGTTTTAGAAATCATATATTTAAAACATATTAATGGGAGAATTGTTACCAAAAAATCATATTTAAAAAAGGAACTACCTTGAAAATGGCCTCCCTTTTTCTGCTCGTTTTCCAGCCAACTCTCGCCATGTGTTCGCCAAACTATGACCACCATTACAAATGTATTTACGAATCGTCTATTAGATATTTTCATATTAACATAAGAGTTGGAAGCCACAACCCTACGCATGAGTGAAATACATATCAATTGAGCTAACATTAATTAAGAAACATAGTATTATTTTATTAAATCGAAAGTGTAGCTCAAAATTGAATTGCATCACTGTTTTAGTCCAAAATCAAAGTTTATTTTTTTTTTACTAATTAAAATTGAAACTTTAAAATTGTGATATTTTAAAATATTAAGTTAACCTTTTTAATATACAAAATTTGAGAAATGATATTTGAACATCCATTTTTTGACAACTTTGATGACAACTTTCTCTCTCATACTCACATTATTTCTTATTTTCTCTCTCTATTGCTTTGGTTTTGGTGCAAGCATCTACTTTTTCTTTGTAAATTATGGTTGTCCCATAAGTTGTCAATTAAATGGTTGTTCAAATAACATTCCTCCAAAATTTAGCCTTTTTACTCAATGGAAAAATGTAATAGGAATTTGAAATGGTCATTTTGCATACTTTTTTTTTGGTTACATTTTTTAAGTAAGCATTTTGCATACTTTTTAATAAAACTTAGAAATTGTATTTTGAAAATTGTACTACTTTAAAATAGAGAATTGTTATTTGTACAATTATTTTTTTAGAACTTTTACTTTCATCTTATTTTGAAACAAAAACACAACCATTTTTTTCTTGACAAAATAAAAAATAAATTGTTATGTACTTTTACCGGTTCTCTCTCTTCTCTCATTTATCGGTCACCTATTCCTTTTTAACTTTTGTTTTTACTTTCTTTCAGCTATTCAACAAAAACGACCGACCCTCTTATTGTTTCCTTGAATGCTTCTAGTACACAGATGACCACCGCTTACTACCGCACATGCAGGCCACTGTATGACCGTGCAGAATGTCAAACCGCCACCACTTCATTGGCCATTTCGGACAATTATGACGAAGGATCGTGAAAAATAACATCAGATCTATCTATACTATTCGTCATCTGATTTGGTTTGTTTGTTTGTTTGTCGATTGATCTGATCTGATTTTGCAACAGATTTATTTACCTTCATAGCAGTTGGTTTGCGACATTGCTCACCTTGATAACAACACCAACAAGTAAGTACTATATTTTAGTTATTTCCAAGGCCAGGCCTGATAACATTATCACACCTTCATATCTTTTCATCCCACCTGGATTATATTCATCTTAAATTTAAATTTTTAGTTATAGTTATTGTATTCTGTTGGGGGTTGTTCATCTTGAATCTTTGGTGAATTTTTAACAATAAAGAATATACTAATAAAGTTTTTACTGAAGGGGAAAATCAAAATTGACTTGAATGGATTCATAGTCTTTATGATAGCCTTAGTATAGGAGAATTCTAATTTTCCCTAAAATTTCAGTGTAGATTGGACTGAGGCAAAAAAAATTGGGTAGTAGCATTATGCACTTCATAAGAAACCATATTTTAATAAAAGATTCCTTTTTCTTTTGTGGATAGTTTGCATAAAAAACTTCAAAGTCCTATTTTTTTCCTGTCACCTTAAATTTTGGAGGTTTACCAAGGTAATATACGCCGTCCTTTTTGCCTGAGTTAATGCAACAATAATGCTTTGAATTCTACATGTTTTTATGTACCTTTTTTCGACTCTTGGTGTTGTAAATCATCAACCATTCTTGAATAGCATGCAAGCACTGTTCGAAATTCTGTTAGTTTTCTTTTTAAATGGGTCTTTAGATGGATTGCCATTTTATGTTATTGACCCTTAACTTATGTTGAGTCTGTGTGTTAAACTATTTTAAATGATGAACATCTTTTTCTCCATAGAACTTTTTATTTAACAATATTTACACCTTTCAAAATAAAATTTAACTTTTAGGAAATGTATTCCAATTATTGTATTCTTTTATTGTGCTTGTTGCCGGTGTGATTCCTTTATGAGTCCCCATGAGTTGGTTGTCGAAACTTGATGATTGGAGACAAAGAAGTGGTAAAAAATTGCATGGATAAGCTATTGGATACATGAATATGTACATATCTCTATAGAGAAGAGGACACAACCCAATAAGAAAAGTTGTTTTAATCCTCTAATGTACCTACCACCTGCATCATAGAGCATGTAGTACAATTAATAAAAACATAATTCTCAATCATGAAGGACAAATTTATCAAACAACTTGAAAAATACATTAAACACGAGAAATGCATAAACATGAAAGATAACAACTATAGATTCAAGTATCTTGCTGGATGAAGATGACAAGAGTTTGAGCAGAGGATGGAGATGGCAAGAGTTCAAGCATAATGGGGAAAGAAAGTGAATGGCAAGTGAAGAGGATTGCTTGTGTTTAAATACTACCCCTTCTGACATAAAATATTCAATAGAGGTTGTGTGTTATTACTTCCAAAATAGCTGTAAAGTATAAATATTTTAGTTTGATAGTGTGGCTGCCGCATCTATAAGATTATAGCTTTGTAGGTATCACAAAAGCATTGCAAGTGGATGTAAAAAAACAAAAGCCTTGCAAGTGGTGTATTAGTTTAACCTGATATAATAGTAACAGAACTATCTTGGGTTAAACCTTCAATTGCTTTGAGAACTAATTTACTCAAAAATATTAAACCTTCACTCCACATCTCTTAATTCTAAAGTTTTTTAGAACTATCGTAGTTTTTACACAGAATATAAGTACTATCCCTGCTGGTTTTATTTCCATCCCTTGACACATTTTGTATCATTCCTTCCAAAAAGTGGCGCTTATTTGATTTGTTTAATTATTTGGTGTTCTTCACAATAACATATTATTGCCACTTTGTTTCCAACTTCTCCATACTTATTTATTTGAAATTACTCATTTTTGATGTTGCTTCCAATATTCAGGTTTAAAGAGGAGATGACAGGAAATGGAACGACTGACTGGAGTCCAGAATTTGGTGTTGTCCAAGGTGCTGGTAGGCTTGATACTATAGGTATTTGATAGAATCTGGTATACTATTGCTGAAAATGGGTAGAATTCCCTTTGATTAGAGAAATATATCAGATTTTATTGCATTTACTTCTGTTCAATTTCAAATTCTTTGTTTAAAGAAGCTTATCAATATGATTACCATTAAATTAAGAACGCAACTTCCTTGCTAGTTGCATTTTTCAAGCAATAGGCTTTTTTGCTTTCTCAGGAAAAAAAAAAAGTAGCATTTTTGACTTTCTCGATAAAAGTAGTTTTTCTGACTAACTATTTCAATTGTGGGGATCAGTTGCCTACTTTTGGAATATTTTTATGGTCCCTTCCCAACCAGTGTTATGACCACCAGAATTGATTGAGGTGAGAACAATTGATCATGCTGGCAGTATAGTATGAGATAATTCAAGAAAAATGCTTTCAATTTTACATGGTTTTATGTACCTTTTTTGGACTATTGTGTGTTGTAAATAATTAACCAATCTGGAATAGAATGCAAGCATTGCTCAGAAAATTTGTTAGTTTCTTTTTTAAATCTGTGTTTAGATAGATTGCATTTTATAATAGAAAATACAAAATTTAAACTTGAATATAACATGTTGCTGGTGTGGTTGCTTCAGGCACTGCTCAATAACTAATAGACTGAATTCTTGAATAGACATGAGAACCTTTTTGTTAAACTATATTTACACTTTGGACAGATTGTATAAAAATCAGAAGATTCAATATTTCTTTCACTCTTTAATCATCTTTCCTTTCAAAATAATTTCTTTCACTCTTTAATCATCTTTCCTTTCAAAATAAAATTTGAACCTTTGGGACTAATTGTTGTATATTTTTTTTTTTTGTGCCTTTGTTACTGGTGTGGTAGCTTCAGAAGTCCCATGAGTTAGCTGTGTAAACCTATGGATTGGAGACTAAGAAGAGGCATGAAATTGCACTCATAAAGCTGATGACAGACAAATGAAGAAGTATAGAAAAAAAATTCATGGATTTTTACATATTTTGTATAGAAGACTACATACCAATAACAAAACTTGTTGATCTATATCCTTCAATGGAGACCACCTGCATCATCACAAATTTAGAGCATGGAACACAGTCATGAAGATAAATCTTAGAATGAAGGACAAATTTATCAGACAACATGAGATATGCATAAACAACAATAGTTCGCATTGCAAAGAGAGTATGAAGGGGTCAAGGGATTCACATACCTATCCCAAAGAGAGAGTATGAAGGTCTCAGGAGCACAAGGGATGGAATGCACTTCAACAAAGGCAACATATATAGAAAAATAAATCCAAACAAGACAAATTTATATAGTAGGTTTGTAACCTATATAGTAGCTCTGTGGGTATTATATGGGGAAGGATTATTTAGCAAGTGGATGCAAAAAATGACAAACCATTGCAAGTGGATGTTAATTTAATCTGATTTAATTCATTGATTGAAATAATATATTTTATTTGCGTTTGAACAGTAGGATTTTAATAAGGCTGTGGTTAAGATTATTGATATTCAAGTCAACCATGGCAGGCAGAGAATTGAAGCAGCCTTGAAACCCTAACTTCCCTTTTCTTGCTTGATTCCTTCTTCCATGCAACTTCCTTTAACTCTACTTTTTCTTTTTTCATCTCCAAGACTCTATAAATAGCCCAAAATTCAACACTTTAAGGCATCCAAATTAACCAAGATAAAATAAAAACACACAAGTGCAAGCACCAAAAACAGAAAGAAACAAGTGTTGTGATGGAGAGAACTTCTATTTCTTTCGAACCACGTGCCAAAGAAGAGAGAATTGATTTAACCCAAATCACACTTCGAGCCCTTCAACTTTCTGACCTTGATGATCTCATGGTGTGGACAACTGATGAAAAAGTGGCCAAATTCTGCTCTTGGGAACTCTACACCAGCAAGGATGATGGCATCAACTTCATTGAAAATATAGCTACCAAGTTTCTATGGTGCAAAGCAATATGCATCAATGATCGTGCAATTGGGTGTGTTTCTCTATCCTCAAGTTCACCTGGTGATAAATCCAGGAACAAATGTGCAGAACTTGGCTATGTTCTAGGCTCTAAATATTGGGGTAAAGGGGTTGCCACATGTGTTGTGAAACAAGTTGTTAAGGTTGCATTCTGTGAGTTGTCTTACTTGGAAAGGCTTGAAGCTTTAGTTGATGTGGAAAATGCTGGGTCTCAAAGAGTGCTGGAGAAAGCTGGTATCCAAAAGGAGGGAGTTCTAAGGAAATATTTGTTCATGAAAGGAAAAAGTAGAGATATGATCATGTCCAGTGTTCTTTCTACTGATCTCCAACTATAATTCAATTGTTTAGAAAATATAGGAGAATTTTCACCCTACGACAAAATCATACACATTAAGATAGATGATGTGTTCTCCATCTCTATGACATCTATTATTTAAGTTGTATATGCTTTTTAACTTTTGCTTATTTGGTGGATTTTAAAAGACTAATGAATGCAGACCCCCGTATTGCCTAATCTAACATTTTTTTTTTCTTCACAAGACGGTTTTTCTGTCTTACAAGCTGAGCATGACCAAGAGTGGATGGTTCCCTCTGTCCAATTATTTCCAATCTATCATTAGTTGTAATCTTTAAATGTCAAAATCAAATTTCCTCTCCACAAAATTGCAATTCATTGTGTTAAACATAAACTAATGGTGGATATTGAGACTCAATCTGATGCATATGGTTCTTACCTCGGTCGTTGAAAAAAATAAGAAATTGGATGTTCATTCGTTTAGAAAATTAGATGATCTTCAATATCCGTTTACAAAACTGAATACATACGTAATCAAAGTATGTCTATCATGTTTAGGCTAAATGTTTAATCATTATTATGAATACGTAAAGTCTGTTATCAGCGACATACATATAACACATTAAAATGGAGACAAAAGCTTATAACTTGGAAATTTGAGTTCGCTGACATGTATAGACTTGTGCAAAATCGGTTGCCGAAATCTTGTAATTAGCAAAGAGGAAGCAGGTTCATATTCAAGAAGGAATGTCCTACAAGCAGCTGGAAGAAATTACAAATTCTACTAAGCGTGTTAGGTTAACAAAATATACGTTCTATACCAGGATTCATCAGTAAAAAATGAAAGGAGTTCAAAAAAAACTGCAAGCCCTGGCCAAAATTCAGTCTTGCAAAGGATGCCGTATTTCTTGAATCAATAGAGTTTGTAGAAGTTATCCAAAACGTAACGTGATTTTAACAAAGCACAAAATATGACAGAGACCATGACAAAGAAGCAAGTAAAGCTAAAGTTGAATCAATTCTTATTGTTCCGATATTTGATATTTGATGTTTGTAACATGGATAATAAAAATGCATTGTTTGCCTAGTTAAGAATCGAAATAACAGCCAAGCAAAAAGGACAACAGAGGCATTAAGAGGTGCTTCTTATGCTTAGGTCTAAAATACCATACCATTACTTCAAAATGACATACCAAAAATCCAGATTTAAATTACAGTAAAAAAAACATTCAAGTCAACAACAAAACTTTCGAATAAATATCGGTAAAAGCAGGAGAAGCATCCTAAACAAACAAAAATGCATAATGAAATGGATCAAGCTCCAACAATTTCTGGGGTTCCTTCAACCATTGTTTCATCTGCAGGTCGTTCAACCTTTGTACCAACATCTTCAGAGTAATCTCCATGAACCTACGACCAAAAATAAACAATGAATTAACAAACTGACGAAAACTGAAAAATAACAATAATATGGGTCATTCAACCGTTGTTTTTTTTTTTTACCGAAAAATAGCTTAATTATATCTTACGATCATAATTTGTTGAAAAAAATTAATGGAAAATCTTTAACCAAAACAGCTCAATATGGGTTGACTAACATTCTAGTGTAAAGGAATCATTAAATAATAGTAACTTTCATTCAAATGGGAACAAAGTAGTGGTTTCAAGTCTAGTAGTGGACATAAAAGACATACCTCCATCAACTTCCCAAGGTCAAATTTGGGAGCTTTCAGGATCTTAACTTTACGAATGAAAACATTCTGCAGAGGGTAGATGCTGGAGGTAGCCTTCTCAATCTCTTTTCCAACCATCTCAGGGATAAACTTGCGTACCAGGTCCTTCAAATCACATGAGGTCGCCTGGTTTATCATGATCTCCCTCATCTTTCTACGAATCTGATAAAGATAAAGGAAAACATATAAGCTTTTTATGCTATCTGACATAACAAACCATTTCCTAAGAAAAAACAGAGATTAGAACCAATACATAATGTCAAGTATGTATCAAAACAAGGAGTAGGAAATATTTATGAGTAAAACAACAAGGGTGGATATGCAAAATCAGAGAGAAAAATTAACTAGTAAAGATATAACTTAATTTACTACATACACTATAAATTAGTTATATGTGCTTGATTGAAAGAGATATACAATTATAAGGTCACACCATATGCTATTAATTAGCTATATAAGTGCTTGACTAAAAGAGATATGCAATTACAGTGTACACCAATTAACATCCTACAAGCTGGTACAGATAATTATAAGGTAGAAAATAGGTTGAAGACAAAGCAGAGTTCAAATGAAACCACTAGCAATATTGTAGTGAAAATACCTGACGGATTTGACTTGATTGGGCGTAACAAGTCCTCTTGACCTGGTTAGAGCGCCTCTTGGTGAACCCAATGCAGAACATTCTCAAAGTATAGTTATCAGTGGTCTTAACATCCACATGAGCTTCAATGAGAGTCTGCCATTTTCGCACCAATGACCTAAGCTTGTCGGTGGTAAAATCCATTCCCTGTAGAAAAAACATACATAGAATACATCATACACTTTTCATGCAACAATAAAACAAAATAAAAAAAATACACAGCCACTAACATACCCAGAAATTGGTAAGGAGATTTTTTCCCTGAACATCTTCAGCTCTCAACCTAATCTTCCTGAATGCGTTGTCCTCATCTCCTTGAAGATCAACCAATGAAACCTCAAACACACGATGTTTGAGTCCTTCAGAAGCAATCTGATATGTAAAAACAACATAGAATCATCATTAAGATAACCATGTCAATCAAATCAAATTGGACATACAACAAATACACCAAAAGTTAATAAATTAACACTCTTAAGACTCCTAAACAATATTAAACACTAATTAATCATGAACTAGAAAATCAAGTCAAAAAATTACATTGCCAGTAAGAACAAATTCACTCAAAACTATAACTTTAAAAAAATAATATAAAACTCCTATACAATATTAAACACTAATTAATCATGATCTAAGCTTATCCTCATTCCATCTAGGATAGGGCAAGAGGTGGAGCAAGTCAGCTTTGGGAATTCACAGGTGGAATTGCATCCTTGAACAGAAAATACCTTGTGTGATCTTTTGTAATTTTTACCTTTGTACCAAAAAATGACTCAACTGATACATTTGCCAATTGCTAAAATGCAAAGAGAGCGCACTGGTTCCAGCATATTTATTCTTATTGGTTAAATTTAAGCTGGTCTCACTTAATTATGCAAGTTCTTTATATATTTAACAGGATTTATAAATTTCAACCAATAGAAGTATGTGTTGAAAAGATTGTAATAGTGAGTAGTATGTTGCTAGCAATTTTCATTCTTTATTTCCAGCCGTGAAAAACATGAAATCAATGATATGAAGTGAGGTCTAGTCTAAGAAACTTTTAATGTGGTCATCTGGTATTAATGAAGCATATAAGCATTCATTTTATAGACTATATTCATTGTTAATGTTCTTCAGATAAGATAAAAAAAATTAAATTAAAAACTACAAAATATCATACCCATTGGCATTATGGGACACAATATAACAACATTAGTTCTATAAACTATATTGCCAAACAATTCATCACAATAACATTTAAGAGCAATCTAAATTCCACAACACATAGATACCACACAGTAGGGAGAGATCAGTAAACAAAATAACCAAATCTCACAAATTTAAACGAAGCTCGGTTAAAATATTATAAATTTTGATACAGAATATGAAAGAAAAAGTGTACCTTGGTACCCTGAGTACGAGAAACCAAGGTTTTGCCAACGTTCTTCACTTGGAAGACTGAAGGGGCTTTGATATCATACCAATCCTTCTTGGCAAATGGATCGGCGCTGTAAATTGATAATTGAATCACAAAAATCTGAGCTAAATAACAAAAATGAAAGAATGAGAGTGAAAAGGGAATGAATGAAAAGCTTACGCTTTCTTCTTGCCACCCTTCTTCCCCTTTGAGATTCTCTTGTTTTTGCCGACCGCCATGATTGTGCTCTCAAGGTGCTGCTGCTGTGTTATATATATTCTGGTTAAACCTTTTGGGCTTACGGGTTTTGGGCTTAGTATGTATTGTTTGGTGATACTCGTGGGTTTCTCTTATGAAAACTAGCGGAAAGACGGGCACTATCGTGCCCGTCTGTCCGCTCTTTCTACTGCGCTAACACATGTGATTATTTTATTATGTTTGTTTGTATAATTTTGAATAAAATTTTAAATTTTTAAATATTATAGAAATTATTGATATATTGATTTACAAACAAAATATTGTCAAGGCATATAACAAAATTATTTTTGAACTCAACATATTTTAGTTTGCCTGCATATAAAATTAAGGTAAAATAATGATCATTTATTGTTATTCTAATAGTAATTAGTAACATCATAACATAAATGTGTGTGTTGTGTAAAAGAAACAACATAAATAAATGTATAAATGACATGTTATGTAAAAGAAACATTGCTATGATTGCGATAAAAGAATATCTTTAAAAACTACATTTTTCGTAAAGTCTCCATCTTCTCCTTCTATTTTCCCTTCTTTAATGAGAACTTTAGTTGAATTTTGAGAATCTTCTCTTGATAAAGCTACATATAATTGACCATGGCTGAAAACATGTCGTGGAAGATAGATTCCGACATTGGAAATGGTCTGCCCTTATGACTTATTTATGGTAATAGTAAAACTTAGTCTAACGGAAAACTGTTTTCTATTAAACACAAAGGGAAGTCATGAACTCGCATTTGTTTTCATTTAATTTTGGGCAAGAATGCTCTTTTTCCAGCATTGCTTCCTGCTAGGATTTCCACATCCAACATATTCTTAAATAAACCACGACATAACAATCGTGTTTCATTACACAGGTCATATCTAGGGTCTATGTTTCGCAACAACATCAAAGGTGTACCTTTTTTTACCTTTAAAATATGTGGTGGGATACTTCCTTGAGCAGTTGAGTTTAGGAATTTCTGTTGATATAAGTTATGAGTGTCCCCTTCAACCTCGTTAAATGACAACAAATTATGTTATTCTCCTAGAAACTAATTGATAATTATGTCATTCAATTTTTGAACATCATCATTTGTAGGTGTAATTATGGCTCTTTTGACCATATATGAATTATGATAATACTTATCGCCTATGAATCACATAAACTCCTCATATTAGATGTGTCTGAACACGTGTTGTATCCGCATCCACAAATATAATTACCCTAAATTATGTGATTTTCTCAAATTATCAACGTTATTGGCGTGTCAGTGTTTGTATCCATACTTCTTAGCAGCATCTCTTTTTATAGCCTCTCAGATGGTGGTTTGAATGTAACCAAAAACAAAAGATGGTGGTTTGAAGCTTTCTAGTGTTTCTGTTTTTAGTTATTGGTAACATGAGTGTGATTATCGTTTAACAATTTTGAATTGTTTAAATGGTTTTAACACTTTGATTTCACTGTATTTTGTTGGATATTGGATGGGGGCCATGGGAGCAGTTTATCAATTGTTTACATGCAGAACGTTTGGAATCACAAAGAAAAAAGCAAAGCCTTTATTCCTTTAAACAGCAGTGGAAGGAGCTTAACGACAGGGGATGTTATTGCCTATTTTCCCTTTATTTAATAATTAAAAAAAACATGGTTCTCTTTATATATACAAAAAACCACTCTATCGTAGTTTGTATAAGCAATTATAAACCAGCAAAGTCAAATAATTCTTAAAATTAATCGTAAACAATTTGAATCATAATCGCTTATAAACCAGCAAAGTCAAATATATAATCCATAAAATTAATCGACTTTGATTAGTTGTAACATGAAAGAAAAAGAAAAAAAACTAAAGAGGTTAATTTTGAATTCTGATGCACAGGGTTGAGAGAGGTTGAGAAAAACTAAACAATGCGGGAACGAACGATTAACTGTGATAACCCTACTTATTAATATTTAATATAGTGCTAACAAAATTTTTTCTAAAATATTTTGAGTCCTACTCTTTTTTTACAGGATTTAAAGTCCAATCTTTAACATTATTTTTTGCTCACGTTTGTTACTAATCTTTTTTTTAGAGGATTTAAAGTCCAATCTTTAACATTATATTTTGCTCACGTTTGTTACTAATCTTTTTATCGGAAGATTTAAAGTCCAATCTTTAACATTATTTTTTGCTCACGTTTGTTACTAATCTTTTTTTTAGAGTATTTAAAGTCCAATCTTTAACATTATTATTTTTTACTCATGTTTGTTACTAATCTATATTTTAGAGGATTTAAAGTCCAATCTTTAACATTATTTTTTGGTCACGTTTGTTACTAATCTTTTTTTAGAGGATTTAAAGTTCAATCTTTAACAATATTTTTTGCTCACGTTTGTTACTAATCTTTTTTTACAGGATTTAAAGTCTAATCTTTAACATTATTTTTTGCTCATGTTTGTTACTAACATTTTTTTAGAGGATTTAAAGTCTAATCTTTAACATTATTTTTTCCTCACGTTTGTTACTAATCTTTTTTTAGAGGATTTAAAGTCCAATCTTTACCATTATTTTTTGATCACGTTTGTTACAATTGATCAAAGGCTAAGGAAGAGTAACTTATATTAATAAATTAATAAAATAAAATGGAAATATTGTTTTTTGTGGAAGTAATAAAATAATATGAAAATATTGTTTTTTGTGGATGGGATATGAAAATACTTGGCAATCTTTGTTGGTTGTATTGAGGGGAACAACACAGATGTACAACATAAAATCGGCTGATAAAAAAGTAAGATGAATTTTTGTTTTGTGCTAGTTTTTTGTGAGTTTGATCTGTGGTTAACGGAGGTAAAAGAGGGTTAACGTGGACGATTAGTGACATGGATTAGTAATCCACGTGTTATTTTATAATTGGCTAACAGTAACAACCATTCATAAGGAATTGTGCGTAAGTTTTCTCCTTAAATTAAATTTATTCTTATCTATTTGTTACATGTGTTATTTGTATTTAAAATTAAAATTAAAAATTAAGGGTATTTTTGGAAAGAAAATTCCAACCCAAAAGTGTGCTGAAAGTGGTAGTTTTCTTTATATATAGTATAGATTGAAATCTTTGCTCTTTTGCCCCCAAGCTTGATCAAAATGTGTTAATAACTATAGTTTTTTATTTGATAATATATTTTAAGTATTGTTATGTGTTTCAATTGGTTTGGTAGCATATTACCAACAAAAAAAAAAGTTTGGGTAGCATGTAGTTGTAGGGAGATTTTGACAAGCTAATTGAAGTAGCTTGTAACTTGTAATTTTTCCTCTCAATTTTACCTCCATAGTTTTAATTGAAAAAAATAATAATATTAATCAAATGTATTTTTTTTATGTCATTTCACATATATAGACTAACTTAACCGTTAATTTTATTAAACACTACAAATTTAATCGGCAAGTTTTGTCCACTATTAGTTATAACCGAGCTTATCAACAATTTGCTATAACTAACTAATCAATTATTCACTATTTTTAAACAAATAAATTATTGGACTACTTTCAATTTCAAAGTCAACCCCTCAAATAAATAAGAAAAAGGCTTAATTACAACATTTGTCGATGTTTTCATTATTTGCGTATGCGGTCATCTATTTTAAAATCTAATAATTTTGGTCTCTCGTGTCTCAGTTATAAGCAAAAGTGCACACTTTTTAAGAAATATGTAAACAAACATGGTTATGTAGCTAAATTTATTGATCTTACAAGAAAATATGTGATCTCTCAGCAACGTCGTTCATGGTAACTTTTTTCATGAGAAAACAAGAGTTGTTGGATGGTAATACGTATATGACTTTATGGGTATTTTAGAATTTGCAAGTTATTACATTTTCTTATATTTAAGATTGGAGTGGTAATATTTAAGATTAAATTAAATAAAACTGTTTTTAAGTTCCAATATAAACGGGGTTAAGCTCTGTGTATTTTAAAAAATAAAAAATAGTCTTCGTGAACTTAGCTCAGTTGGTTGGGACAATGCATAAAATATGCAAGATCCGGGTTCAAACCCCGACCACTACCAAAAAAATAAAAAATAAGTCTTAATATAAATAGGTGGATTTTAGGGTGAGGACTCAATTAAGTCCCTCACAGATGAAGCACAAATAAAACATCATTTAATTGAATCTAGTCCACATTATTTGAAAATAAATTATGTCCATATCTATAAAACAAATAAGAAACCATTATGTTTCATGTCCATATCTATAAAACAAATAAGAAACCATTATGTTTCATCAAATCAATTCCCATATCCATTAACAACAATAACACATGATTATAATCGAATTGAGGGTGGTGGTAGCTATAAATTATATTAGTTTATCTTCTCATCATATATTTTTTTGTTTCCTATAAATTATATTTGGATTGCATAATAAAAAGATTTTAAATAATTAGGAGTAGTTTCGTAAAAAAAATTAATATAGTAAAAAATTTAAATGGATCTTATGATAATTTTTTGGCTCTTGTTTAATAGTTTTCTAAATCATCTCATTTGGCTGCGCCATTATTATTCTGCATATAGATCATTTGTTAAGGAACTTAATATATGAATGTTAGAAACCAATTAATTTGTATAAAGCGAACACAATGATATTCATGTAGTTTAGTTGAGTATCTACCCTCATCCAATTAATCGTTACCATGTCACATTTTTATATTAATTTATTTTAAAATAAATTTCAATATTAAACAAATTTTATATAAAGGGTACCGGTACCCAACCAAACTTCAATGTATACCTTATACCAAAGAATTTAGGTCTACTTCTACCTTAATTTGGTAAAGATTCAGTGAATATTAACAATGTTTTGTATGAAATATGGTTCTTTCTTCAAACATATACTATTTACATTCCTTCTTGTATTGTAATACTTCTGGTTGGTGATTGAAGAACATACATATGGGTCTGTTTTGTCAACAATCAGTGGAGAAACGTCACGAAAAGAGCTATTTCCAGGTTCAAAACTATAATCTCTACGGATTTTTCTCATAAAACTCTGATGATACACTCTCATAATGACCATGAATATAAGCACTATCTATAATATCAGACAATAATTAAGAAAAGGACTATACAAAGAGAAAAGGATTAAAATTTACATACATATGATCAATTGGAATATAGTCCTGCTGGGGGACCTAGCCGTGTAGTCAATGATGCTTGCTTCAAGCTTTTTATTGATTATGATAGGACCTTTCTTACATTATTAAGTAAATTAAGCTAATGGGCATGAACCATTACATGGCCACTATAAGAAAAAGCATTATATTATATTAGTCAACATTCATAGAATATATAATTAAGGTAACCAAACAAACAAGACCAGTCTATGATGCAACGTCCTAAGAGTTTCTCATAGTTTTCTTTTCTTTAACATTGGAATCTAGAAAATAAATAAGGATTATTAGAAGATCATAGTCAAGTAATAGGAAGACAAATTCAAAGCTTAGAAACGTATTAACTAAAAGCATAGATCAATAATTAAAAAAAGAATAGGTATACGATTCTTATATCTAAAACAACTACGCAACATTAACATGTTCTTGTCTCATCTCAGTTTTACTAGATTTGTCGATAGTTGGAAAAGCTAAAAAAAAAATAAAGAAAGAAAGAAAGGAAAATAGAAGAAAGTGGTTCTATAAACTAAACTGATACGTATATGGAGCTGTGGAGATGAGTTTGGGCACACCTCAATTAGAACTCCTGGACAACCTAATACGATAAGAAATCATCAAAGAGTTAGATTTTTATTTTTTATTCTATTATTTAATGTGATAACAACACACACCACCAACACCCTATATTTTGCCGTTAAAATTCGCATGGAACCAACGAATCATGCAAGTCTCACATAATTTGGTGAAATCCATATAAATTTTAATCAATAAAAAAGAACGTTTTTTTTTCTCTCGTTGTATCAGATTATAAAACCTAAATCTTCAAGGTCAAAGAAGAAATTTTCAACAAAGTGCATTACTTTTTTATTTTTTCTTGCGAAAATATAAAATCAATTAACACATGTTATGATCTGATAAATAAATGTACATTTTGAACGTAGAGACAAGTATAGCAATTATTCACTCATATTATAAGCGGCCCCCCAACCTCAAAGCTCAATTCCACCCATCCTGTTGGTCCTTTGTAGACAGTTCATGTTATGGAGTTAGGAGATTGTTGATTTTGTTAGCAGTTAAGGGAGATACTTTGGTGGTAGTAATTTGAGAAAGGTTACATAGTTAGGTTAGTTTTTTTTTTTTTTCTTGGTGGGAAAGGTTATAAAGTTTAGTTTATTCCCTTTTTTTTTTGTTGAATAAATCCTTGTATATTTGAGTTCAACACATTCAGACACTTTTTAGCATGTAATTTTTTTTACACCGTGTGTATATAAATTAAACCCTAAAATAAATTCTATACTCCAATTAATATCGGAGTAATAGTCATTTTGGTTCTTGAATGTGTAAAGATTAATCACAATGGTCCCTCAATATATCGAAATTTTAAAATTGTCTTTGATTGTAGACTTCGTTTATCAAGATAGTCCCTGACAATAAAATGTTTCGTTAATATTGGCATATTAGTCCTACAATATACTTACTTTTTATCGTATTAGTCTTTATAAGTACTTAATGTAATATCAGTCCCGGTATGAAAAGATCTATGAGTATTGAAGGATTATTTTAGCGTCAACGACTATTTTGACTAACAAGGTGTATAATCAGGGACTATTTCGGAATTTCGATAAATTGAAAGATTATTTGTGACTACTTGTTACACCTTCAGAGGAGACCAGAGTGACTATTTCCCCAATTAATATTCTTAAAAATTGGTTGATGTTTGTTATAATCAGAAACTAAAAATAGTATATTTGTTATTCCTTATAAAAACGACAGAGTAGTAGTATTTGACAACAATTTGGGCATTCCATGGTAAGGAGGGCCATAAAGAAGGCCCCCCTCCAACATGCCTCGTCTTATTATCCATAGCCCCCACGTACCTTAGAACATGGACGAAATTATTACACTCTTCCCTACTTACATTTTTGCATAATTGCACCATAAAAGCTCTTGTTGAACAACAAACACTTGCTTGTGCTTGAAGGAACAACTAACAACACAATCAATCCCAAATTAGAAAACTCAGCAACATACCAGATATAAATAAACCCTTCTTTGTCATCACTCATCATTGTCCTTGAATCCAACCAAAATAACCAACACGTGGGTTGCAATATTCTGTCCTTCTTCTTCATCCAATGTTCTATTTCTCATCCTTAAAAAAACTACAAACTTAGATAAGATACCAACGGCTTTTTTCATTCGATATGGAAATCGAATCAGCAAAGTGCGAGTGCTGCGGCTTAAAAGAGGATTGCACTCAAGACTACATCAGTGAAGTGAAGTCAAAATTTGATGGAAAATGGTTATGTGGGTTGTGTTCAGAAGCTGTTAGAGATGAAGCTATTAGAGGGAAAAAGACATTTGCAATGGAAGAAGCAATAAAAGCTCACATGTCGTTCTGTCGTAAGATTAAATCAAATCCTGCAGTTTGTGTTGCTGATGGTATGAGACAGATACTTAGGAGAAGGTCAACAGAGTTGTCTTCATCAAACAAACACAGTACGAGGTCAACTTCAACTTCCTAAGTGGGTGGTGAATAAAAAACAGAGGAGATTGGAAAGGTTGGAATAGGACACACCATCACTCCGTTTTTGGTATGGTTGAAATAAATGTTTAATTACCTTTTTTGTGGCTATGCTTTTTCATTTTGTCTTCTTGTATGTATATTTACTAGTATTTCCACCCGTGCAACGCACAGGCAAACAATCTCTTCGATATATTTATCATTTGTTACTGTTATGACACAAACTTACAATATGTTATAGTAATAATAACATTTATTGTCGATGTGTTAAAATCACAAATATTGCACAACCAAACATTCGGATATATCGATTACAAAATGACACTCAATTGAAAAGAGGTGTAGCAACACCTCACTATCAATGGTAGCTTTAACATCTACTTTGTGGCTCCATATGTAACTATAAAGTAAATTAAAAGAAATAATAATAATAATAATAATAATAATAATAATAATAATAATAATAATAATAATAATAATAATAATAATAATAATAATAATAATAACTAGATCGTATACCCGTGCTGCCGCACGGGTCATAAATATAATGAAAAAATATGTGAAGCAATAATCTTTAACATAAAAATATCGAATAATAAGTACATAAAAGTCAAATATTTATGGTCACTTTACGTTGGATTTTTACACGTTTTGATGACCTCTTTGTACGCTACATTTGACGTCGTATTGATGCAATCGTCATTTTCATCAATCAACAAAAAATTTATATCATCTCTCGACGTAACTCTTGAGATTGCAACATATAGCTGACCATGAGAGAAAACCTGTTGAAAAATATCAGGTTAGCAACATTGTAAAAGATCAATTGGAAAAGTAACGCATGAATTCCTTATTCAAAACGATGCCTAATGTCATAATCATCCTTGCAATTGCCACCAGAAGTAAAAATTTGATTAAAATGCTGATTTAGTGTTAAAAGAAGGGACCAAGTTGACACAGTCCAAGTTGACACCATAAGTAAATTTCATTGTAGTCTTTAAGGTGAATAATTGATAAGAACTAACGGTTACTTTCAATCCCTCAAAAAAAAAAAAAAAACTAACGGTTACTTTCAAAATAGAAGAGGAGAGAGTCATAGTTCAGAATCTAACATAAGAAATTGAGAATAATTTATGGACTGCATAATACTATTGATTATACATACATTTATATATACCTGAAGGGCCATACATGATATAATTATAATTTCAAGATCAAATTGAAGGTTACATCTTTTTAATTTACGTGATTTTTTTTTATTTAAGTTTATGTAGCATGATATGTGATCTTGTTCAATTAACCGTCTTAAATAATTTATGAGTTTGTTCAAATATTGGATGTACATACATATTACAGCTCTCTATTTTTGTAACCTTAAATATTGCAGGGAATCTAAATACAATATTGAACAAATTGTCATGCTTATAAATAAGAACACATTTTTCCCCCGTTTTGGTGCACCAATCCTCAGGCCAGCCCCTTCACGCACATGACGACTCTGACAGTATTGCTTGCAGCTTTCACCAATCTTGAAAAGCATGTCCGGGCAACAAACGAAGGTGTTAGTTCATTTCCATAAATGTCCAGTATCATCAGTGAGGAAGAATTCCTTCGTATCGTTTGAATTGAAAGGAACGACTCCAATAAATGATCATATGTGAAAGTCTACATTTAAAATACCAAATATAATGGCTTTAGAATAATTTAAAGGTTCATTGAACAACTTAATAGTTAGAAGTAAGCTATATTTAAAACAAAAAACCAAACACACGTACCAGACTACCCGAAAGTACATCATCTTTAGTCAAAAACTTTGCAGCGCTGTATCGGAAGTAACCGACCTCATGTGAGTAAGGCAGAGAAGGAGTTTGAAACACAAACTCCTTTGACATTTGTTCCGGAAACATGTAACGGTTCAGTTTTATGCAGAACGGAGTGTTCGAAGATGGGTAGGTTGTCTCTTCACCATAACGATCTTTTATCTGAATAACAAACTTGCATGGATATCAAAGTTACGGCAGCACCGTGCTTCAGTCCATAGATTTCATTGAGATCGCCCCAGCCATGTGTAAAGCAGACTTGGCCATTTCTTTTCTCAACTATCACTTCGATTTCATTGTACCTTGGGTCACTTAAGGTTGCAAAACGTCTCAACTTAGAACCGAGAGTGTCCACCAGACATCTTCTTAGTTCTCGACCTTCGCACGGGTGAACGACTGTAGATACATAACAGAATAAATAAGTTCAAAAAAGGAATGTAATTGCAAGAGATAAGTAAAATTGACTTCAAATACAATACCCATGGTATCTGCCATATTCAGGACTCCTGTTCCTGCCATAATCAGGACTCCTCCACCTGTCCGGTCCACCATACCTATCATACACAGGGCTACGTGGACAACAATAGATGGACTTGGTCGCCTGCGATAACCTGGACCGGGAGATCTAGCAAGACCCCTCCTCTTCTGGGACTGCCACCATCATTTTCGACCCTATCACTATCATCCCTTAGAGCATACTCCACAAACACCACCCTATCCAGTATCTTACTGCAAGAGCAATGAAAACAAATCACAAATTTTTTGTGACATTGCATCTTTGAGTTTTTGTGGACTTTTGGTTTGGCTTTGAGCCATCACGATGACGCCCACGTTCACCCTGCCTAAATGAAAACAAATCAGTAAGTTCATATTATATCTCATTCAATGTGAGAGTTATAACACACTCTATCACACCTGGTTCTAAACATGGTAGGCCACCAAAAAATAAAACATGACAGACTCTCGTACAACTTATAATTTGGGTTGGATATAACTCGACTCTAACAAAATTGGTACTCCCTCAATTCTATTATTAGAGAAAATTAACTTTTTAGGTCCATTCAACAAACGATGTATTTAGTATAATATAGACCATATACAACATTTATTGAATGAATTGAAAAAGTGAACTTTCTCTTGTGATAGAGACTGGATTAGTATGTGATGTGAGGACTATTTTCTCAACTTATAAACTTATGTTTCAATGTGAGATACACTAAGATTTTTCTCGACATATGCTATCTACTTGGTATTTCAAAATACATTAATATAACAAACACTAATTTCAGAAAGTATATTGCAATTTGCAAGTGATATATTTAAATCCATGTTTTTGACTCTTTTGTTCCAAGCAGCTATACAATTATTACTGGTCCTGCCATACATACTCTTATGTAAGAATTTCATTTTTATCACATCTAGTTAGGCTGCTATTTCTTGTCATGATAGGCTTTAACATAATTCATGAACTTGTCTTAATCAGGGAGGAGTTTTTGTTTAATTGGAACAACCTGTACACTGCCAACAGAAAGAAGAATATCTAGAAATCAGAAAAAGAAAGATTGAAAAAATAATTCATTTGTAAGGACCACATGAAGAAGCGTATGTATGAATTTTGTTGTGTACAGTTTACACACCAACTAATTAATTAATTTTTTATTCTCAATAGAATTATAATTTTAAATAATTTTGTCTTAACCTCCTAAAGTCCAAATGTCCATAGAGATATAATTTTGTCGACCCTGTCACTATCATCCCTAAGAGCATACTCCACAGACACCACCCTATCCAGTAACTTAGTGCAAGAGCAATGAGCAGAAACTCGTTATTAATTGTACATGTTAAAATAGGAAACTCAGGATTATAGCTTATGATGTTACAATCTCATCAATGAGACACTGACCTCATATTTGTACACTTGAAGGCTTTAGTAGCATCTTCTTGTGTTTCATACTGCACAAATGCAAAGTTCCGATGAATTCGAACATGATGAAGCGGCCCATAAGGTATAAAGTGTCTCTATATATCACTAACTCTAGTGCGATTCGGGTCAAAGTTAATCACAAATAGAGTTTTTGTGGACTTCTGGTTTGGCCTTGAGCCATCACGATGACGCCCACGTTCACCCTGCCAAAATGAAAACAAATCAGTAAGTTCATATTATTCTGAGACAGGGCACTGTGATATTCACATATCTTCATTGATTATTATTTTTTGGAAATTGAACAAAAATAAGAATGTGGCAGACAATGTCGCAAATTCGTTTTTAATTCATGTATTACCACAGAAGATGAAGTATTGTACCTTATCAAGTTACATTGCATCTTTCAACTTGGCAAAATTGAAATATCTCATAAAGTTTAGAGAATTTTAAAGCAACAGTGGCTGCACAATGACATTAATTCAAACCTGCAGAAATTAAGTCTCGTCATTCTTTGATTCAACACACATATGAAACCAAAATGACACAGACCAACAAAAGAAATTATAAAGAATGATAAAATATACATTTGTACATTTCATCGCAGCAAAAAAGTAGGATCTTGGCCTTCTAAATATGTTACTAATTGGGTAACCTTCCAAAAAAATTAAGAAAGAAAAGGAGAAGAAAAACATTAACATGATGATAGTGAAATGAACATACCTACAAAATTGATTTATTGAGTTTGCCCAAAGAGAATAGGTATCAGGTTGGAGTTGATGTCAAGGATTGAAGTGGAGGCAAAGTGGGTGAAAAGAATGACAGGTTGGTTTAGTAAATTGCATACGACACAAACTCATCCCCTCGCAGATACTCTCTTTCACTTCGGTCGAACAACACCTAAACAAACAATCAAACTACGAAATCAACATTTATATGAGATAATTTTCCAATGTCAAAACCAAACAAAATTAACAATTGAATTAAGCTCAATTTCATAGTGAATAATCTGATATGATAAGAGAAGCAGATCTAAGCATCACCTCAATGTTTGAAATTGAATCGCCACCGTAATGCTATCTCGAGGCATGGAAGAATCCAAATGCTCCGCGATTACCTCCTCCATTGGAGAAGAACAAACCATAGAACAACATTACATCCACCTCTACCTTTCTCTAGCTGCCTCCACCTGTTTAAAAAATTCAGTGCCTTGGTTTTCCATATACACCAGAAAAATAGGAGCACCAAAAAACATGAATTATCAATCATCATAAATGCTTCAATAGAATAATTGAGATCATATGAACATATTTGAGCAATAGTTAATATAAGCCCCTTTCAATGTATAAAAAAAATCACAGACAAAACTTCATAATATTAAAACAAAAATGAAGATTGTTAGCAAGTAGAGAGGAAGGAAAAAGAATGATCGCTTTAATGGTAAGGGTATTCTGTTCAGCAGAGATCTTCCCTTGGATACTTACCAAGTCCAGGCATATCCAAACGAAGAAGCAAAGAATCCTCTGTCTCTTTCGCATCCTAACCTCGTCGAACTCCACCGACTCCAATTCCACGTGAAGCATAAAGGAATGGATTGTATGAGTTAATCAAATCAATTAAATGAAATAGTGAAATTGAGTAAAAGAGTGGTAACAACTACCTGAGAGGAAATCGTCGCGGCGAGTGCGAGGGAAAGAGCCATCAGCGCGGCGAGTGCAAGGGAAAGAGCCATGGCGTTGGTGTTGAATGAACGGGAAGCGGAAGAGGCAACGGGACGGAGAGACCTAGAGAGGAGGCCAGAGGAGAAAATTCACCGCTGAATCCTCCGGCCCAGAAGCTTTCGATTCCTTTCACAGTTGCTAACAACATTACCAAGACGGCAGCGAAGCTGAAACTCAGAAAATCTCTTATAGCAAAGATGAAACTCTCCAAAATCTCCGACAGGTGAAAATCAAATGCACGCGAACAAAATCTCTGCGAAGACGAAATATTTCTGACGGTGAAGACGGAGAAGGTTATAACCAGAGAAGGATTTGCGATTTGGAAGAAGAAAACCTCTTCTTTAATAAAGAGGATTTGAAGAAAGGGTCTCATAATTTGGGTGGGAGAGGTCGATAGTGGTGTTAAGAGAATGGGTGTGAGAGAAAAGGGAGAGAGAGAGAGGGGGTTAGGTGAGAGTGAAGGTTTTCAGGGAAGAGAAAGAGAAAGGTAGATGCTATGGGATGAGAGGGGAGGGAGAGCAGAGGATTGTATAGATGAATACGATAACAATGAGAATGAGACGTGTATTGAGCTGTGTTTTGGAAACTGATTAAAATAAATGCATTGTAATTTTCAAAACAACTCATTTTAAAGAAGGTTTATGAGCCGTTGATTTCAATTGACATTGAATCAACGGTCCAAATGTTTTGGAGCCAAAATGAATTAGGTTTAGGGTTGGAATTAGGGTAAGCATGTTTGCTGGGATTAGATATAAAGGATACCTACAATATAAGAAAAAAAACCAAATACATAAAGCCCCCCATATTTGAGAAATATACAACTTTGGACTTAATCTAATACCTATAGCCCCCCATGTTGAACTTAAATCAAATACATATAGCCGTCCGTGTTTGAGAAATATTTCATGAAAAATATTCCAAATTCTAATAATTGTCTTTAAAAAAAGAGAAAAACCTAAATTTCTAGTATGCCTAAATTACTTATTTGCATAAGTCGAGTTATCACGTCAATGCTCCATGAACCTATGAAATGAAACATGTTGCACTTTCACTCCTAGTTCCTGCAATTACAATCAACTATTTAATAGCTAAAAAAATTTAATTACAATCATATACCATATTTGAGTTTTTGAGATGAACTCAGTTTTAATAGCATTACACCCAATTAAACCTTGTAAGATTACTATAAGTCACTTTCACCAACATCACTAACCAAAATGCATCATAACAATTACCAATTTCTGATATAACTTGTTTGTTTCTTTCAAATTTTTAGATAAGTGTCTTTAGGAAGCCTTTTAGATATATGATATGCACACATTTGAGAGAATAAACATAGTGCAAAAAAATTAATATAGATTTACGAACTCAATAGGTGAAGAAAATGCATTTGAATAAAGAATCAAAAAAACCAAGTAAAAGTTGTTTCAAATAATACTATTTGATTATTGAATTTTGTTGCGAGTGTAAGTTGATTATAGATTCTTGCAAAACTCAAACGATCAAAACCACAAATTCAAAAGATCAATTACACAAATTAAAAAGAAAATCTATATAACAAATAAAAAAAACAATTTTTTAGATCTGTTATATCACTCAGATATTTAGAGAGAGAGAGAGAGAGAGAGAGAGAGAGAGAGAGAGAGAGAAACTGAACGCTCCAATAAGTGGAGCCTCCAGCAAGTGATATAGTACCTAGCCCCTTTGTTATGGATCAGAGCAGTGGTCGTAAAGCGTATCGTACATCCAAGCTCTTGGTATGATGATCTCTCAATGACCCTATATTCACAAACGAAAGAAAAGCATGACCTAAGACAAAAGCACCAAGAACATCAATTGATTCTCTTTAAGGGATATCCAAGAATAGCCTTATTGTGCTTTTCTTTCCAACAAAAATTTTAGCTACTAAGTAGAAACGATAAAAGAAAAATTGTGAATTTCATGTATATATAGTTTACACATTGACATATTATATGCATATACAATTCTATGCAAGATTGGTTTTGTGTTAATGATTTTTTGGACCATGTTTCTTTGTCCATAATAATAATATGAAAACTTTGCAAGAAAATAACAATGGAAATTGGATGGTCCTGACTTACATGGAACATAGACATTTTATCCATTGAAATATTGTGGAGTCACAGAGAAAATAACAATGGAAATTGGATGAGAAATGTTTGACTATTCAATCCTAAAATCGTGATCATCCATGGTTCACATGGTCACAAAATTTGCAGAAAAGTAATTTCTATTTATCCTAATAACAGGGGAAACAACTTATATGGGTCGAAACAGATTGAGAACATAAGCAATGCAAAAAGCTTGTTGAGAATATAGCCCATAGACCAATAAATCACTATCCTAAACCACATCATAATAAACAAAACAACACAACCAAGGGACCAATCTAATAATATCAATGAAGCTTAGAAACACAACACTAAAAGCTACAAAACAATCACAACAACTGTGCAGAAAAACCAGCCCCCAATGTCTGCAAAACCAGAGTCAAAACATGAATAATAAAAAATCCTCAAGTATTCAAACCAAGAAAACCAGAGCAGCAAGGATAATTCAGAACATTGAATCATGAAGAGGTTGAGCTATAAACTAAACCACAACTATAAGAGGCAGAAGTATCAAGCATTTGGAGAACTAAGTTTGAGGAAAAATCTGCCAACCATTCTGCAACTCTTTACTTTTTGAAAGTCATTTGTTATTCTAACGTAATAGTTCTTTTTATG
Organism: Medicago sativa; assembly: GCF_051527215.1. Taxonomy (NCBI): domain Eukaryota; kingdom Viridiplantae; phylum Streptophyta; class Magnoliopsida; order Fabales; family Fabaceae; genus Medicago; species Medicago sativa. The sequence goes on along the minus strand of NC_140753.1, from coordinate 1,268,138 downwards.
CATCCACTCAATAGATTTAATAATAGGAGCACATGGATGATAAGAAACACTTTTGTTTTTTCCGGAAAGGATGAGTCACACTCTATCCACAATCTACATAGTTGTTTATCCTAAGCAATGATAAGGGCACTGATGATGCCCTATAGTTCTACCATGTTAAATAACAATATACTTTTTGAGTAAAGTTGTGGCCAAAATTGATTGTCTGAGCAGCATTTTCTTAGATATCTTGTAAGAGCATGTTTTTACCTGACTGATTCTGTATACATGATTGTACAACTACTGGACATTCATAGACCGGTTGAGTATTTTCAGATGCAGCAGTGTAGTTCCATTCACGAATACAGATGAATCACCAGTAGTCTCTACAGGAACAAATACCACCACTACAATGGTGAAACCTAGTCCTATCTCTTACAACAATCTCAATTTGATACACCTTTGAGACCAACTTCATAAAGGAATGACAATCCTCACATATTCTAAGATTTTTAACGATGCGAATGCACGATTCTTTCCTCCTACTAATTAGCCCATAGCAAACTGCTAACTTTTCACTATGCCATAGAACCAATTCTTTTTTATCTTCCTCTTCTAAATCAATCAAAATGCCTGAGGTACTCGGTTTGTAGCCGACCAACTTCAATTTACTGACTACCTCATCTAACTTCTCATATATTTCATCTGACCGTTTATGATATCTATCAGCCATCATAAACATATGCACCTCATTGTTTATTTCAATCCTGCTAGACGCCTTCTCCTTTGAGATACCTTTATAACTCATTGATTTCCTGATCAGTCCAACATCATTCCACCTTTTTTCTTTGGCATATATGTTTGACAAAACCACAAGGGCTCCATCATGATCAGGTTCTAACTCAAGAAGCCGTTTGGCAGCAAATTCTCCTAACTCAGCCTCCCCATGAACTTGACAAGCAGACATAAGGGATCCCCAAATGATAACATTCGGCGCAAAAGGCATTGTCTCGATAAGCTCAACAGCTTTTCTCAAGAAATTGGCTCGACAATACAGGTCAACCATGCAACCATAGTGCTCACGGGTCGGAGAGATTCCATGCTCATTAATCATGGATGAAAATAATTTCTCACCTTCCTCAACTAAACCCGCATGACCGCAAGCATAAAGGACGCCTATTAATGTAACACCATTGGGTTTAATATTTTCTTCTTTCATCCTATGGAAAAGGTTTATAGCACTATCTGCATTCCCATGCATTGCAAATGCATTGATCATACTAGACCAAGATATCACATTTTTTCTAGGCATATTCTCAAATACCGCTCTTGCTTTGACCAAGTTCCCACATTTGGCATACATATCAATCAGTGCATTGTTAACAGATAGAGCTCTTCCAAACCCACATCTATCTACATAGGTATGAATCCAATTTGCTTGAGCGAGTGCGCCAACATGAGAACAAGCAGAAATGACACTCAACATTGTGATCTGATCAGGCACTATTCTCTTCTGTAGCATTTCATCGAACAATTTAAGAGCCTCTTGAGGCTGATCACTTTCAGCATAACCAGATATCATGGCACTCCAACACACCAAGTCCTTTTCAATCATTTGGTCAAATATGAAACGAGCATCCTTAACCATTCCAAGTTTTGCATAACCAGAAAGCATTGCAGTTGAAACTATCAAATGTTTCGATGAGAGTCCGTCATATATTTCCCTAGCCAAATCCATTGCACCACAATTTGCATACATGTTAATGAGAGCAGTCTGTAAATGTGAGTCAATAGCATAACCATTATCCTTAACAAACTCGTGGATTGTTCTGCCATAGCTTAAATTTCCAGCATGGCCACAAGCAGAAAGCACAGTACAAAGGATAACAGAATCAGGCTTCATATCAGAGCTCCTCATATCTTCAAAGAGCCTTAAAGCATCATCATAATGACCATTCTGGCAGTACCTGTTTCAAAAAAAAATCTTATTAAAAAAAGTAACAACAACTTGAATGCTTGCAAGTATTTAGGCTCTCTAAGGATAAACAACTTAATTAAGTGCTTCTAGCATAAACACTTATCATATAAGAACTTATGCATAGCTATTCCTATACCTAAAGATAAAATAAAGTCAAATTGTTTCCATATAAGTTATCATGGACAGCTTACGGAAATAAGCCAAAAACAGCTTAATGACAAATCATAAGTTGTTTCCATAACCTCTCCCAAATAGTTTTAGAAGTACTTGGCTTTGATTGGATAAACAACTTAATATGCAGGCTATGGAATAAGTGCTTATCATATAAGCATTTATGACTAAGTTACTTCTATAACACAATATAAAATAAAGTTAAAATTGTTTTCATATAAGCAATAAGTTGTTTTTTATAAACCATCTTGGAAAGCTTATGTGAATAAGCTGAAAACAGCTCGTGAACATATCACAGCAGTTTTCATAAGTTCTTCTAAACAATATCACAAGTCACAAGAAGCACTGACACCTCTCTGATCAAAGACATCAATTTCCGACACAACGCCGACACGTAATTACATTCAATTAATTCATTTAAGTGTAGTCCGTGTCCAACACAACACCTCTCAAATTATTATCGGTGTCGACGTGTCATAGTTTGTGTAGTGTCCAGTACTTCATAGAGTGTTTATGACAATAGATTAAGCCAATCCAAACATGTCACCCGTGTTAGTATATAAGTTCAAATAAGTTAATCCAAATAAGCTCTTAATGTTAGTATATAGCATACCCATCAATTATCATATTCCAAGCAACAGCATCCGGGTGAGACATTTTATCAAACAGTGACCGTGCATCCATAATGCGGCGACACGATGCATACATTGCAATCAACCCTGTTTGAATAAAAGGGTCGTCAACGAAACCAAGCTTTGAAGCAAGACCATGAATCTCCAAGCCATGATTAAAGGCAGAAACTTTAGAAACAGCTTTCAACAATGGAGGGAAACTAAAGCGGTCAAGAGTGAAAGCGTTGATAGCTCTAAGGTTATGATATAGAAAAATGGTCTTTTCAGGGAAGGAACTGCGAGAGAGATGACGAAGGAGTTGGTTGGAGAAATGGGTATGTGGGTTTGGGATTTGGGAGAAAACGGAGAGAGCGTAGTGGAGGCTTGAAGAGGAAGAAGAGAGGGTGCAAATAGAAAGAGCGAGTTTTGAAAGGAGGGTGTTGGTGTTTTCGGGGGTGGTGTTGGAGTGGAGGATTTGTGCATGGATTTGTTTAAGGTGAGAAAGTGTTGTGGATGATGAAAGTTTTGTTAATAGTTGAGGATGTGTTGTTATGCGATTGTGTGTATGGGACATGGTAGTCATTGCCATTTCCATAGCCATACTCAATCACCTGATAATGTCTAAGGAGGAGAGATATGACATGAAGTCACGAACTATGAAACTATGAAGTCGATTCAAGACAAAAGTGGTCCACGGCTATGCATAGGAATTTTGGGTAATAGTCATTTGGTCCCTAAAATTATAATGAGTAGTTAAAATAGTCCTTCAATGTATCAAAACTTCAAAGTAGTCTCTGATTGTGCATTTTGTTAGTCAAAATAGTCCTTAATGTTAAAATATTTCATTTATATTGTCAAATTAGTCCTCCAATATACTTACTTATTGTCATATTAGTCCTTATAAGTACATGTTTATTGTCATTTTAATCCCTATATGAAAAGAGTTATTGTGAACATTGAGAGATTATTTTAGTGTCAAGGACTATTTTGCCTAACAGAATGCACAATCAGGGACTATTTTGAAATTTTGATACAATGAAGGACTAAAATGACTAATCATTACATATTCAGGGACTAAAGTGACTATTACCCCAATTTTGGCCATTTCCTAACGAGTTTTTTTTTTTTGTGGTGGACATAGTTTGAACTTCGGACCTTGTATATTGTATGCATTGTCCCTACCAACTGAGCTAAGCTCACGAGGACTTTCCTAAGAAGTTTAAACAATAAAAAACGGGATAACTTTTTACTTAAAAATAAAATAAAATATATGCATAGATAGTTGTCTAATTATCACTTTTCTACGTGTTTTACACTTTTACTTACATTTTAAACATAATTTTTTTTAAGTACGGGGAGAGGGAAATGTTAATAAAATGTTAGATAGGAGAGAAATGTTAGTTTATGAAGATTACAGGCAGAATCTCCTTCGAAGTTATGAGAAGACCGCGTTTGTGAGAATTTTCAATTAGCTAGCTCCCCTTAATTACAGAAAATACATGTTCAACCCTTTTCATCTTTTTACCTTTGATTGTATGGAAAAAAGGGTTAAATAAAATTCGCTCCTTGTAATTTGGGAGAAATATAGTTTATCTTTGTTTATACCTACAAATAATTATTCTTTTAGTTGGCATCAATAGATAGACGATTAATGTTTAGGCAAGGAAAACTTTCTATCGATGGAAGGTTATGCGAAGGCTAGGACATATGAGCAAAGGAAACTTAATCTGCTCTTAGGTCTATTGACAAAGAACATGTGTGTGAAGATCTCAAACTAAGTCAAAGCTCAAGAGGACTAAACAACAAGGTTCAAAATCCACACCATATGTTTATATCACCCTTAACCACAAAGGAAGATAAGATATAAATAATGTTTTTGACCTTGTCAATAGATCATGCCGTAAAATAGGAAGCTAAGAGTCAAAATATGGAGCGCCATGATCACCCCTGCTACACACGGGTAGCGCAGCGAAACATGTCTCGTTGTGTTGTGACCCAGGCATCAATGAGGACATATATAATATTTCACTATGATATAAAATTATTATACTATAATCATTTTTCATTTTTATTATTTGCTGTTAATTTTAAATAATTATGTAGTCACAAAATTAGTATATTATAATAGGTCAATAACTTCAAAAACTTGTTAAAATATTTGCACCGAGTTCCTTTAAAAAAAATAGTAATATTATAAAATAAAATCATAGAACCAATTTAGTACTACAAAATCATTTTTTATATGCAAAAATCCGTTAAAATATTTTCCATACATTTTTTTTTATTACTATATAGCATATACTCAAAATTCAATTGAGTAAAAAAAACTCAATTGAGTTGATTTAGTGGATAATTTAATAATTCAAATTGTAAATGCTCCCTTTATAATCAAACACAAAGGGAACAATCTTTCACTCCCTTGTTTGATTTTTTCCATTGTGTTACTGAGAAACAACAGCTGTGTACGAGAGTCGATCACTGCTTGCATTTTACTACATTACAACATTAAAATGTTAAATCATAGTATTAGTTGATGAACTCCAAACAATACTCATGGGTACTTCATCAACATAATTAATTATCCTAGTAACTTTTTGAACTTAAATCTTCTGGTTTGACATTCTTCCAACTGAAAATGTTGGTTTCTTGAGCAATGTGGCACTCCCTAGCATGAGAAGGACAATGGACATGATTGGTCAATCTGCAGCATCTTATTACACACACGATAAAGCATTTAATAAGCTCAGTTTCAAAATAGTATGATTCTTTGTGGATTAGATCAATTAATTCCAAACTTTTTCCTTCGCACCAAAGTTTCCAAGTGACCAAGTCTGCATGCAAATATGAATATTGAGACTATTGATTTGAAACATTATTAGAGTATGTCATCATAACATTTTGGGTAGTTGGTTAAAGACATTGAGTTTCCTATTTGTTGATGAGATATGTGATCAAGTCACAGAAAATGGAAGATTTTCCAATGTTCTATAAGAAAGAATTCACCATTCCTTTTCCCATAAAGGATTCCAAATAAATTGTCACAATCTCCTCCTCAAACTTACTGTTACTGAAATTTTGTACACGTCAAACATTGCAAGCAAACAGTGTTCTGATTGAGGGAAAGAATCGTAAAAAGGGAAGAAGAATTAGAATTGAGAATTTTCAATTAACTAGCTCCCTGTTAAATACACAAAATACTGGGTTCAATCCTCACTTTATTTGATGTAGAGCCAAATTAAGCAAACATTAGAAGTAGTGGTTGCTTACTAGCTTTATTGTTTTCCATCAATGGATTGAATGAAGAATAAAACAACTAAAAGACCGTTTATAAGTGAATGAATGAAACATAAGTACCCACACCATAAGTGCATGCATGCAAATGCACTAAAAGCAAATGATAGTTGTCCGATTCTGTAGGATCAAGTTTTCTTTGTTCTGCTATGTAAACAAAGAGAATACAAGCTAAATCATTATCTTTCTAACTTCTTATATTTAAGATATTAATCTTACCATCTCTTTCTCATTCATGTGTTTAAATATAACATAGTCTCTAACACTGCTTAGCTTACAAGTAGAAACAAAAGCAGAATTAAAATCCAAACAAACTATCACATTTAGAAATGTATCAACAAGACATCATCACATTTAGGCGGAGAGTGGTAAATACTTCTTATTTCAAATTGCATAAACATAAAACCCTATTACAAATTACATATTTCAAATTCCTAAAGTACAACTTAATCATACAGAATGACATTAACAGGATTTACCTCAATATTGGTCAAAGATATTTCAAATTACCAAAACAAAGTTCTAAATTAACCTTAACCTTAATAAAATCAGTTACAGAAACAAGAAATGAACTATTTTAGCAATAGAGATCAGAAATTGGTAAGATTTGTCGGTCACGGTTATTCAGAAACACGGACCAATGTAAGGCTCATCATATCTCTTTTATTTCAATTCAAAAACCAATTATGCTGTTAAAAAAAAAACAGATGAAAAATCAGAAGTTAATCATCAGGGAAAATTAAATAATAGGAATCATGGAAATAAATCCAATCATATTGTTGCAGTTATTTTTTTTTCTCATCACATGATTGATATGAACAAAAATCAAAAGATAAACTAAAAACAAAGATGATTATAACTAATAGTAACTACGTAAAGATAAACGGAAAAAAAAAAAAAAATGATTGATATGAATTGAATTGCATGAAGAGCTTGCGGCGCTTGTGTATTTATAGAGATGAACTGAAAGACCTAAAATCAAAAGAAATGTATGGAATGGACCGGAACCATGTCTATTGGGTCTTCTGTTCTGTTTCTTCATGTTATTTGTTCGTAGTTTGTTTTTCCCACCCCCACACTTCTCATAGGGCCCTGCTAAATTTAGTGTGTTTATTAGATCTTGCTAACTAGTGGCCAAAACACTTTAAGGAATCCAAATTTATAAGTTATTCTTTTAAAAGGTAAAATATTACAAATTTCAATGCAAAGAATACACAAATTTTTATAAAACTTACTATTAAGGTCCTTAAAAAGTGTCTCAAGAACACTCATTAGCATTTCTCAATAAAATTTAGAGTGCAAAAACGATACCTCAATTCAGGATCAGAAAGATGTTAGGACTAAAAAAACATTCACTCAAATTTTATATTTACCTTCCTCAAACACACATTTTCTCAAAATTAAACCATTAAACAAAAAGGTCTTATTACAACACTTGCTAAAGATTCAAAAAATGTAAATAATTGATAACTTTAACGTAATTTTTTATTTTTGATGTTTTAATATGTTGAATACACGAATTTTAAAATAAAATTTTCATTTTAAACTTCATATCAAGTACCCTTACCCTGAGGACACTTATTAGCCTTTCTAAAACAAAGGGTAAATTAGTAATATAAAATGGCAAATATTGAACAATTTGTTGTTAAAAAATGGATAAAATTTAAAAATAATGTTTGAAATTTATAAAAAAAAAAATCTGAGAGCAAAATGACCTAAACAAACTAGCGATCAGCGAAGCAGGCAGGCAGGCAGGCAACGTAATGGGCGAAGCATTGTTCGATCTTGAACAACTTCTCATTTCCAAAAGGGTACTAAATTCATCATCATGATTCTGATTCCACTGTTTTGTTTCTAATTTCTCAATTTCATGCAATTTCGACATAAAATACTTTCACTTGTTCAATTGAATCACCTTCTTATCATATTTGAGTATGAATTTGATCATGGGTCTGTCTCCAAAAAGCTTATGACATTCTTCATAATCTGTTTTCAGCTTATTTTTGTAAGTTATTCAAGATAGCTTATGGAAAAACAGCTTATATTTTATAGGAAAACAATTTAACTTTATTCTATTTGCTGCCATAGAAAAAGCTTATACACAAGCGCTCATGCTATAATCTGTTTATCCAAACAGAGCTTATGTGCCTTCATAATTCTTTTAAAAAAGACTACTCTGTCTGTGTATGCGTTGTTAAAGTTCTGACTCTTTATTTTCTAGGCAAAATTGACACCTGATGAGGTAAACATTCTTCAATCATGCAAAACTAATGCTATAAAGAATTTCACTCTTTTTTCACTTGTTTCGGGTGCTGCTGCATGGACAGGTTTGTCATTTTGGTTTCTTTAAATGCCCTTTTACAATTAATCTTATTTCCATGGTGCATACAATTTCCTGATTTTGGAACATGTTATCTTTAATGTGTCGTAGTTTATGTAAATCTAACTGGTAACTGGTCTAGGCTAGTAGTACTTCGACGCAATAGTTGTTTTGCCGGTTATTGCATTTTGTATCTTTTGAAATCACGATTGTAAGAAATAAATAAATATTCTGATATCATATGTTAGAATATATACTGCACATCATGACAATAACACAATGAATATGAATCATAAACTCATGTCACAAGCAATTAATCCTGGATCATAGTTGCATGAATTTAGGACGCAATACAAAACGAAGAAGAGAAAGGAAACCAATACTTATCTCTTAAATTCATCCACTTTAAGTTGGTTTGATTCTCTTGAATGTCAATGATAATAGGATAAGATCTTCCACTCATTCTTTCCCAATTCTAGATGGGGTTGATGCAATCACATTGAGATTTCTCTCATGTTATTGCCAAGTATCTTCTCATTGAGATTTATAGTAAAATTGTCTTCGCTATAAACAATTGTCTTTCTTTCTATCCTGTATTACCTTAACATCATGATGTTATCGTTGTCTTACTTCTGATTCTAGAGTTATATGAGCAGTCAGATTTTTGTAATAATTTTTTATTTTACTTTAGTTACAACAGATTATTATTCTTCCTGACGCCGTATAGTTGATTTCTTTTCCTTTGTTGCGAACTTGCGACTTATCTTACGTGCTGATAATCATTGTTCCTTTACTGCAGTAACTGGGAGACTTGGTAAAGCATTTCAAGTAAACCTTACAGCAGGTGAGAGAAATTATGCATTTTCCTTATCTGTACATCGCCTACCAAGGCCTCATTCCATTCTTCATGTTTGTTGTTTTATCATTTTGCAGGAGCTGCTGCTTTTTGTGGACTGAGGATATTTAGTAGATCCTTGTATTCTTCTGCAGATCACATTCTTTCACTGGACGGCAGTACATTACAGAAGGAGTTAGCAAATATGTTTGTCTTCTCATCTCAATTGCATTCACTTGATGAACACTTTTGGTTTGTGCAATAAGCTCCAATTACTATCATTTTCTCTGACATTCCTGAGTACGTATTATAACAAATGCTCATTCACAAATTTGAAATGGTTCCTCTCCAGCAAGTTTAAGAGAAAGAGAAGTAGAATTTATTAGCAATATAGAGACTGTAGATGGAGATGTAGAGAGTATGGAATGAATGTAGAGGATCCAACCCCTTCGTAGGTTAAATAGAGCCAGTCAGCTAGACCTTTTTTTACTGCTTACTGTGTTCTGTACCATAGGTGGCCACAAAAATAAAACTACAATGGTCCTTCGTGTGACAAATCAATGTCAAGTATCGTTTCTTCTCTGAATCGAAGTAGAAACTAGCCTATTAAATGGATTGGAGTGATATTGAGTATTGACACCCTGTTGCAAGTAAGATAAGGAAACCTTAGGACGCACTTGGTAGAGTAGAAGTGATAATGATGAGTTTTATGAATGAGGAAATAATTATTCTTTGTTAGTAGGTGCCTAGACGTTTATTTGAAGTGAATTGAGAACAACATGTGTTGGAAATTCTGCCTTCATTGTGGTCCGCCCCTACTCGCTTAATCGCGGCATTTGAGTTGAGTTGCCTTCATTGCAGTCTTCAAACCCTTCATTGTGTTGCCTTTGAAGGGGTGGATTTAGTCCCACATTGCTAACAGAAACTTGAGCAGCCCTCACCTTACAAGCCGGTTTTGTAAGGATGAGTCAGGCCCAATATAAAATCTGATAGCATGCTTGTTAAATCCATTTGAATTGCAAAATTTGACCCCATCTACAGTTTCCAGTTTGTTAAAGATGCAGTTTGTTAAGAATGAATTAGGCCCAATATAAAATCTGATAGCATGGTTGTTAAATCCATTTGAATTGCAAAACATGACCCCATCTACAGTTTCCAGTTTGTTAAAGATGCAGCTGTTATTAGTTCAAACTGAAGTGCTATGGGATTAAGCCATCGTCGTCATAATCACGATTTACTCGTTGGGTTGTATAATTCCTATGATCTGTCCCCCCATCTCCATGTTGCATCCCTGATAGGATCGGGGATACAGACATCTCTGCAGGATCGTGTTTTAGATTCTAGGATCATGTGATTAGATGTTAGTGTAAAAAAACTTTCACAGACAATGCCTATATATATTGTTACTTAAATTTTAGTATCTCTTTAATTATTTTTTCAATTTAAGGTTAGTTGTCCATTTTATTTTAATATACACATGTATTTATATAAGTAAAGTTTTATATTTTACGTAGGATTAGTAGGATCTTATGATCAGTGTTACGATTTTTCACCCCCTCGTAATCCAAGGTAGGATCTCGAGTTTGACAACATTGGATTTGGCTAATATATGATAGCATATCAGTTATTAATTATGAAGATTAATTATATTAATGTTAATTAAATTGTATTATACAACTTATAATCTTATCTTTTCAAATATCTAATATGATATATTTTATTTTAATATATTATAGTTGATATGATCCGTGCGTCGCACGGGTCGGTGATCTAGTGTATAACTAATAAGGATTTGATAATAGTGGAAGTTATAACAAGTAAATTCATAAAAAAAAAATAAAAAAGTAATGGAAAGTTTAGTTTTCTGTGCTAAAGTTATCCACTGTTATATTCTAATTGTTACAGACCAATTACATTCCTATCTTTTGTTTAGTTTTGTGCCTTTTGAAATTTTGTTAATGTCATTTTGGCTGTTTGCTCGCTGGCAGCTTGATAGGCAGATATAATTTGGGATTTGAAATCTAAGTTCAATTTGGCTATTATAATATAAGTCGTAAAAGGAATACTTTCTCCAAAATCACAGCGCAGAATATAACTTACGTTAATTAACCTACCCAAAGAGCAGGAGTGAAAGTGGGTGTAGAAGCAAACACCAGCATCCACTAACATTTTGTCCGTGCATCCTTTAAATTGTGTAGCTTGCTTTATCGCCGACTACATTCCTAGTCTAGAAAAGAAAAGCGGGGGTGATGAAGAGATAGAAAATGAATTCATTTCCTATGGTCTCTCCTACTTTCTGCATATTGTTTTACATAAGATTTTATTTCATAACATATAATAACTTGTGCATTTTTATTGTTGTTGAATGACAGATTGGTGACGAAGTACCAACATGATCCTTCGCTAATGAAGCTTATATCTAAGCATTTTTATTCGGAGAGATTATATGACGATTCAGCCTCTAATACTCCTAAATTAAGATGGCGATACCGTAATTTTTTTAGCGATAATGTAATCAATGGAAACAGGACACAGGATCATGACTCATATAATAAATCACAAGGCAACTCTCACAATGATTCCTATGCTTCTGATTCCTTAGAAAAATCCCAAGCCAAGTCTGAAAATATCACTGACAGCAAAAGGACAACTCGTGGGACCAAGCAAAGTTTTGTAAGTATTCTTAGTCTACCCTATACTTACTCTTAAATTAGTATTTGTTCTTGAATTAATTATGTAGATACTTTAGATGGGAGTAGTTACTAATATAAACTTCCCTTGAGGCCATTTTTCATCATGGCCATCTCATACGTGTTTGGAAAAGGGACTGTTAAACTTAAAATGCCGGGCTGAGAAAGTTGCACGCCCTTCTAGTGTAATGTGTATTCTAACAATAACTAAACTTTATCTAAGCCGAATTATATTCAATGGACTGGTCAATGTCCGTGTACGCTTTGACAATATTTTCGTTACACTTCTTACTGGCCTAACTAGTTCGCAATTATAATGTTGCTTACATACTTCTAGTGCAGCATATCCATTAAGTTTAGTAAGAAATGAAATGGCAACATTCACTTCAGTTCAACCCTTCACTTTTAAAACTTTGGAAAGATACCAATTGTATAAAAATAAAGTACAAAACTAAATTACTTTTTAACAAGAACAAAGTAGAAATTACTAATGTTTTTATGCACAAAGGCAATTGTATAATTTGTTCATTGTAAATATTTCTTTTTCCTTCGATTAATGAATTATGAGCTCCTCTCAAGGTTTAAGGTTCGATTCTCCCCAATGCCAATTTTGGTGGGCTAGTTTGGCTTAAAAAAATAATAATTATGAGTTCATTTGATTTATTGAATTACGTAAATAGAGAATTAGAATGTTAATCTTGGGCAAGCAGACTCTTCTTTTGCAGTGGTAATACTAATGTGAATGATGGACATATCCTTGACAAGATTTTCAATAATTGGTGGGTTTACAACTTGTTTGTGTCTGTAACAAATTCTTGTGTGAAAAACTAGGCTATAAAAAATCGCTGTACCCCTATTGCAAGTTCAATTGTAATTAAAATGATGAATTACAATGGGATTTCTTTTGTATGATGTTTTTTGGTTTCAGCATGTCATTTTTTCCACTTGTTTTGTTGCAGATAAATCCTGGTTCTGAGGTTTTGTCAGAGGAAGACCCTCTTGATTGTCTTTTTGGTTATGGTGCTCCAATGGAGGAGAATTTTCATCCTAATACCCCAAACAAACCCTCAGGGACGCATCATCGAGGCCATAGAAGACATCGCCGCAGGCATCGGATGCGTGATCATGATGACCTTTCAAACTCAGAGCATGCAGCAGCTGTTTGAATGTCATGTCACCCAACATTTGCCGATGTTGATGTGCGAGGCTAATGTAAAATGTGTGCTTTTCATTTCTAAGCAACATTCAGATCTGACCTGTTTCTGCAAATGGTATTACTGAACTGAAGAGAGTTCCTAGTGCCTTAATAATATGATATTTGAATCTCTCTCTCTCTCTCTTTAAACAATGTGATATTTGAAGAAATGTCTCAAATTATCATGAAGATGACTTTGTTTGAGTTTACTATAGTTTTCATTAGCCATAAATTGTTTGTATCATCAGCTTTTACTTTTTATCATATGTTTCTATTAGTGTAGAACTAGTAACCACTGTCTTGTCCATGCTACATAGGCCTCAGAATACAAGGTTTAGATGTCATGTTAGCTGTGAATAATCTCAGCAATGATGGTAGCAATGATAAGGTTGATAAGGATCGATAGCCTCATAGGACAACATGTGATACAAGTCATTGCAGATGAAGAACACAAATATTCGTAGTGATCAATTCAACCAGTAGAATTGGCATACATCGTCATTTGTTTTTGCGTAAACTTGCCATCTTCCGTGCACAACTGGACAGGGAACCAAGTTGATATTTTGGCTTGCCCCTCCCTAAGACTATAAGCATGTATAATCTTAAGGATCTATCTAGTTCATCTAAACTTAGTAATTCATTTTAGAGGGTTTTATTTATGGAACTCATTTTAGAGGGCGGAGTGTACTAACCGTAGATAAAACAAATAATGATTGATACCATTGCCGAAGAAAAAAAAAAGGTAATGATCGATATTATATGCACATTTATAATAAATTATGGGTTATTTAAATATCTGTAACTTGGTTTTTCAACTTTACTAACTACTCCTTTTAGATTAACCAAATTATCGTTGTAGTATGCTTAAAAGAAGTCTTTGTGAGCTTGACTCAGTTGGTATGGACAATGCATAGTAAATGCAAGGTTCGGGGTTCAAATCCCGGCCACCACAAAAAAAAAAAAACCCAAAAAGAAATTCGACTCAATTGAGCTGGTTTAGTAGATAATTTTATAATTCAATTGAATATACTCCCTTTAGTATAATACTTACTATAATTATAATCAAACACAAAGGGAACAATTTTCTACTCCTTTGTTGTTTGATTTTTCCATTGGGTTAATGTGAAACGTGTACGAGAGTCAACTGCTTGCATTCCCTACATTACTCCATTAGAATGTAGCTTTTGTAACATTTGGTTCCTGAGACAGAAAAAAATTGTTTGAGTTACCTTTTGTTTTGTTTTCGGGAAGAATCATAGCACCTTCCTTCTCTGTCTTTACATGTCAAATCAGAAATGTACTTAGATCCTAAATTTTCCATTGATCAAAGAAAGACTAGTTTTTGTTTTCTTGCATTCATGATAAATTTGGACCGTGTCATTTTTGATCTCCAAAGTAAAACTAGTAGTCTTTTTTTTGTTGACGAATGAGTAAAATTAGTACTTCACGACCTCAATAAGGCTCTCTCAAATCCATAGGACACTAGAGGAATTTTTAAGAGGTGTTTTGAATTATTTACAGCATTTTTCAAAAAAGGCGTGGCTCACTACTAGCGAAGACAACATGGCTCACTAGTAGTCCTTTTTTTTCTTCTTCTAATAACTCACTGCCAGCTCTTATGCTTTTGGTCATATTCTATAATGTATTGTTTCTCTTATCACCAATAAAAAAACAAACTATAAAACCTGCCATCCACATTTTTCTTTTCGCAAAGAAATGCAAATAAGAGAAGTTTCATTAAAACAAACGGTTTTGCTATCTTGTATCATAAGGACACATGTTAAGAAAAATTAGTTAAATGCACTTGAGATCAATAATTTTTTTATTGAGTTCATCAACATGTTAGCATTTGCTTTAAACAAACGGTTCCTTTTATCACGTTTTCAAGTACGAGTGTGCATGTCTGCTATTTGTTATTTGTGTTCTTGAGAGGAGGGCTCATATTTGTTATTTTTATTGTGAATATAAAAATTTCATGTGAAATGATGTGACACAAATGGTAGATGTGTGAGATCTTTAACCATGTGTATGAAAAAACATATGTTGAAGAGGTCAACCCTTTAATTGAATACAAGTTATCTCGACGATGATTAGTCTCTGCAATTGTGTGTCGACATTGTTGTCTTGGTTTACCAAAAAAAATTGGATTTCAAAAGTGTGTTGGAATTATTACATTCCTCAAAGCTCACCGAAGATTGACATATATACGTACGGATTACTTGCTAACAAAAGCTCCTTACATCCACAATAAAAGTTGATCCCTACGTCATTGTGTGGTATGAGTAAACCCTTATGAAACGGGCTAACCTTGGCCGGTTATAATTTAAACTCAATTTGTTACTTTTTCAAGTGTCGTTTAAGATAGTGGATAGTTATTCAAAGAACGTAGATTTTTTTTTTTTTCTTATATTTGGAGAAATGATTTGCTTACAACCACTTTAAAATAATTTTTATGACAACTCTTTTTCTTTCATGCTCTCATTGTGTTTTTAAACCATCCCAACGGTAGTACCTCACCTAATAAGCATATGTACATGTTAGATGCCACAATTCGAGAGAAATAAAAAAAGGGTACTTATAGAGAGAGGCGATTTACCAAGCCCTATCTCTCTCAGTCGAACTCACATATTTTATTATTAAAATAGTGAAATGTAATGATATACGATTATTGATAGATAATATAAAGTTAGTACTAAATCTCATTTAAGAAATTGTCGATAGGTGCTAGGTTAGCGGAATTAAGTGTTTATTAGGTATTATTATTAAAAAAATTAAAAATAAACGGTGTGTATACGTAAAATCCACTTATATGCTAAAAAATGGAGAGCTTCATCCCGAGCACTCTTACATTCTTTGTTTATTACTTTGATTTTCGTGTCAATACATAAATTGCTTTTTAAATACTCATATTTTTCAAAATACATGTCGCAAATTTACAATGTGCATTATTCACATAGCTTACTAATATATAAATACAAATGTTAGTGTGTAATATGTTGTTTGATTTGTCTCGATGAATATTTTCAAAATATCAAATTTTTATAATTTTTTATTATATATAATTAAAAATATTAATGGTCAAAGTTGTGTATTGACACATGTGTGCAGTGATTGACTGCAACATGTATTTTGAAATTGAGGAAATATTTGATTGTCTTGAAAGTTGTTTAAAATTGTTGGTCATATAACATATCTTTAAATATTGAAATCAGTACGTAATATATCAGTCAATTATTATTATAAACAAAAATTTATTTTTAGATTTTATTCAAAAAAAAAATTTATTTTTAGATTCATCGAATATAATTAATGTATTTCAGCTGCAATATTGATCAAATACATAACCTATTCAATGCATTTAAGAAATATATTTTTTTCCTTTTTTAGAAAAGACGCGTAAGAGAGAGAATATAAAAGAGAATCTATCTATCTAAATCTATCATCAAATACTGTAAAAAAGAAGGGAAAAAAAAAAGTATAATCAAAGTGGAAGGAGTGCGTGTGCAGCATAGCATGGATTCTGTTGAAGCAATGAGTTGCAAAAAATGGAACATAAGCATAGCATACAACATGATGAATCCACTGTCTCAAGCAGAAACACTCTTGTCTGTGTCTGGTTTCTCCAACAACAACAACAACAAACTAAGACGTCTCCCTCACGTGTTCAGCAGGATCCTGCAACTTCCGCTACGGTCGGATGCTGACGTGTCAGTTGAGGAAGAACCTACCTGTTTCCGATTTGTGGCGGAGACAGACTCATCACTCGGACATGTGGAGACTCACACGCTTCATATCCATCCAGGTGTCACTAAGATTGTTGTAAGGGCAAGTCACTCACTTCACTTTTCTTTGGATGATCTTCATCCTGATATCTGGAGGTTTCGTTTGCCGGAATCTGTTGTTCCGGAGCTCGCTACTGCTGTGTTTGTCGATGGTGAACTCATCGTCACCGTGCCTAAGGCTTGTGACGATGAGACCATTCCTGAACCTATTGGTGGTGGTGGTGGTGCTACACTAGTGTTTGTTCAGTGAATTTTGTTTAAATTCAAATAAAAATAATAATGGAACATTGTTTTGTTATTTTATTTCAACTGAAACATAATTTATTGTTGGATTCGAATTTGGATTCACAACTAGAATGTTGTTGTTTCGTTTTTAATAATTTGTGTTCTTTTTTCAAATGGTTACAGTGTTGTTATGGTTTCGTGTCTATTTTCCTCATTCTTTCGCACATGTGTGATGTTTTTATGATAGCATTAGTTATTTTAGTTTAAATTTAAATAATTAAACTATAGATTTAGGTGGCATGGATCAAACCTTTGAATTTGATTGGTAATTGGGTCATGAGGGGATTGATGATCATTGCTTGACCGTCAATTAAACACTCACGTCTTAACTCAAAACCTTATGTGTTTCCAAGTAGGTTATGAGATATGTAGGTTTGAGATTGGACTACTTTTTAATGAATGACTCTAGGAATTTAACTTAATATCACTTTCTCATAAAGAGTCATATTAAATTTTAGGACACCACTCTGGTTGAGGTATTGATTTGGGCTGTCTTAACATTTTTATTGTGTTATTTTCTGAATAAAACTTATTGCTTAGCATTGAGTTTACGCCTTTGATTCCCCTAAGGTGTTATTAGTTGTTGCATTTGTTGTTACTCAATGGTAGCAAGATTATGGTGTTCAATGTACCAATTATACGTTTCATTCTATTATATGCAAGTGATTTATTATGATATGTCAACCAATTTAATTGGTTTATCTTCTGACATGTGTAATATATATGTTATGTTTGCTCACCTTTTTGCGTTCATTCTAATTATCAGTTGCTTTCTGCAACAAAGGTGATTAGAATTTAAAGGGGGCACATGAGTTTGCTTGTTTGTGACCTTGAATGAATTAATAGGGACCATCAAATTCTTCAACTTTTTGTTCCAAATTTCAGTTTCCGTAATCATTCCTACAAGTATATATGTGGTTCTTCTTTATTGACAGAATGTGGTTCTTCTAATGTGGGTCCAATAGGTGCTATAGCCTATCGAAGTATGATGTTTTTTTTTTTGGGTCCATAATAAACTGCGATGTTATCGACATGGGAAAATGAAAATCCTTGTTCTTCCTTTCAAAATTACTCATTTCCTTAACTCAATTGGAGTTAACTCCTGTTTAGTATTTTTAATATGAGTTAATTCACGCTGCCACTTTTAAGATTGATTGAATCGAGCGGGTGTTAACTCCCGCTGAGTTAAAGGAATAAGTAATTTTGAAAGGGAGAAAATTAATTTTCAAATGAAGCACATTTGGTGTTTCAGAAGCCCAAAAGGATGGATATTCTTCACATATATTGGGGTTTTTTTTATTTATTATAAATCGGATATCCTCCGCGCGCAACTGCAGCGATTAGTCTCTCGAGCATTGTTGAACCAAATGAGCGGCAAACTCTCCCTAAGACTTTTAACAATGTTGCATGCACAAGGCTTAATTCGAACCCAAGACCTTACGTAAACTAGAAGAGATTCATGCCTTCTCATCTAAACGCTCTTAGGTTCACTGATATTGGTTTGCACATGCTTAAGTAAATAATTTAATTAATTATTTCTTTTATAAACTATTGTGAGAAATTTATCAAAATAAGTTAATAATAGTCTGGGGTAAAATAGTTAAAACTAGATTATTTATGTTGGTTGTAATATTCTTTGATCAACATTCATTGATTTGTATCACAATATCGAGTTAAGGTCCAATTGATATTAGAGAAATGATATTTGTATAATCATTCTGTGACAACTTTCTGTCTCATACTTACATATGTTTTTATTTTATCTCACTACTGCTTTGATTTTCGTGCCAAAACATACATTTTGTGACAATCAAATGGTTGTTCAAATAACACACATCTTGATATTATCAATTAAATCGATGTTAGTCATATGACGAATGAGATTTTTAAAAGGGCATGATGGTGCACTAAACTCTGCATACGCAATGGATCCCACCATTTGGTGTATTGTGCGTAGTCTTACAATATTTTGTTCTAGTAGCGTCAAGATAAGATAAAGTCACCAAAGCAATCACTTTAGATCTTTAAAACCATTAAAAAAATTGATCAATTCGGTCCATTAATCTATTTTAAAAGCGACCAATTTAGTTTGATCCATTAACTTTAAAACCGATCAATTCAGTTTGGTCTAAACTTTAAAACTGATCAATTAGGTCTTTTAATCTATATTAAACATTCATTTTGGACTTTTAACTTGGGTAAGTTAATGCAACTTGGTCTCTTAACATATAACATAATAAAATAGACTATCATATCTATCTATTAAACCACCAAGTTGTTTTTTTTTTGTTGAGAGAATTAAGAGAATTGCTTTTTTGACATTCAGAAGTTCCTATAACACAAGTAAATTGCTAAAATACCCTCCAACGGTAGTTAACTACCGTTGGATTATAACTAGAAACCCAGCGGCAGTTAACTGCCGTTGGGTTTTTTGGTCTTTTACTTGTGTTGCTAAGACATATCAAATGTCAGAAAAGCAATCGTCGAGAATTAAATCACCAAGTTGTGTTAACACATACAAGGCAAGGAACCAAATTGACTCATAAGAAAGGCCAAACTGAACTCTTAAAATAAGTTAAAGGACCAAAATCATCGATTTTAAATTAAGAGACCAAAGGTATTTAAACCAAAAAAATATTTAGTTGTTCAAACTTAATCATTTATGTTTGTTTTCATTGAACAAATGAACCTAAATTAGGCAATTCGCTAGTAGCAAAATATTTTTCCTAATTTATGTTTGTCTCATCAAAATATTTTTCCTCTTTAACGTATATCCCAAAATATCTACTATAAACTTACGTCTTGTGTAACAACTTGGTGGAAAATGTTACTTGACAATGCTTGAGAGAGAAAAATCCATGGCGGTTTTGGCTTAGCCCTTATTATAAAAATAAAATAAAATAAAATGTCCTCAAATTACTCATCCCCTAAAAATAAGCCGATCGAGAGCTACAACTTGATCAAAAATACAATGGTCGGATTGTAACTTTCAATAGATTTGTGCGATCAAGAGTTACGACCCGATAAATTTGAGAGACTTTTGAACAATTTAAATAGTGGATAGATCAATTCTAAATAAAAGATAACAAATAAAAAATCCATGCCGGTGGCTCAATGAATACGAGAAAACTTCCACGTTAGATGAAATGTACTCTAGAAAAGTGTTTATAAATGAAACACATCCCAAACTTTGGAAGCATTGAGTTAGACTTATTCAAATTTTAAGTTCAAAAAATTCAAATTGTCACAAGTTCTCAAAGATTTATAAATTCAGAGCACGCATTGATAGAAAATTGCTGATGACACATTTGATAAGGCTGAGAAACACTAGTAAAAGACGAAAATACCCCTCGGCAGTTAACTGCCGAATTATGAAACCGGCTGCAGTTAACTACCGAGGAAAACTTCGGCAGTAAACTACCGAGGAAAACTGAAAACTTCGGCAATTAACTGCCGAGGAAACCTCAAACCTGTTTTTTTTTGACAAAAACCATTTTTTTTTGACAAAAACCATAAATTGTCATTATTAATATTTATTGATTTTGAATGTTTCAATCATTATTTTGGTACGTTTCAAACAATTGCAGTATTATACTTATGCGTATATATCTTAATAAAAATAACATTTAAATCAGTGTAAAAATTTAACATTTGAATATTGTTTTGCACATTACTTAAATAAAAATAATAATTTGTACCAAAAAAAAATCCTTGTAGAATAACTTGGCTTTGACTTCTCTTAATAATCTATTTATTTCCTCTATATATGCACGTTGACATGAATGGAATCAAGAGAATTAAATCTAATTGATGTCATTCAATTGGTGAATTAATTCTGATTATTGCCAAAAAAAAATCAATTATGACTTTAGTAAGTAGAGCAATGCTACTTAACACGAAAATAAATTCACGGGATTCACGAAACATTCACAATATAACTACAATAAACATTCCCTAAAAAAAACTACAATAAACATCATTTTAATATTAAAATAAATCAAAGACGTTTTTGGCGAAAAAAAACGGCAAGGATATTGTTATTCCTAGTAAATAATATTAAAATAATTTTTTTAATATGGTCAAATATTGTTCATGTTTTTATTTGTATGTGATTTAATTGTTTTTTAATTAAATGAGCAAAGATATACAACCTTGATTGATAAAACCGAGTATTATTTCTTTGAGTCAAATTTTGATTTCATTACACAATTAAATTGCTTTTATTGTTGCTTCTTTTTAAAAAAAGAAAAAGAAAATCATACATTTCTTGTTTAATTCTTTAATGTAATCCAAGACATTAAAAGAGTGTTGATTATGTTTCCTCATAAAATCACAATGAATTAAATAGTATTAAAATCAATAAATATTAATAATGACAATATAAGTTTTTTGTAAAATAAAATTAAAAAAAAATTAAGGTTTGAAGTTTCCTCAGCAGTTAACTACCGAAGTTTTCCTCGGTAGTTAATTGCAGCCGGTTTATGAATTCCTCGGCAGTTAACTGCAGAGGGGGTATTTTGGTATTTTACTAGTGTTTCTCAGCCTTATCAAATGTGTCATCAGCAATTTTCCAATATAAATTTAATTACTGCAAGATTTATAGATAACTACTTATAGCAGAAATTAATATGAAATTTTGTATTTCGATCTTTTCAATCTATCACTTCTATGTAAACAAGTAAAAGTTTTTTAAAACTTTTCAATAACTAAAGAATTATATAAACTGGTTTTAATTATTGAAAAAATTCTATAAAGCTAATCCAACGCGAGTCCTAATCCAACACAAGTTTTAATTATTGAAAAATTCCTTTGAAATATCTTTTGATGTCCTACTAAAACCACTGCCCACCTTTTTCATATCTTCATACTTCGCCGATTCTTGTCTTATCTGTTCTTTCCTCTCTCTGATAGCACGGAACAAGGGCTCTGAATGAGTTAAGTTCGGGCATTCCAATTCAGCCATTTCACGGTTGAATTGGTCATACAAATTCTGCAAATAAATCTTTTGTGCGCGAAGTCTTTCTTCCACCACCATACATTCAAGCTCTTGCGACTTTCTAAGAGCCTCCACGACGTCATCAATGTCAGCCTCAAATTTCAATGAATGTGAAAGATAATCATAAGATTCCTCCTTCATTCTAACATTTGAAGGGCTTCCATTCATTGTTACTTCCATTGGATCGGTGCCATGATCTGGTAAGCCTGATTATGAGCACAAAATATTCAATCCTAATACAAAGGTGCAAATAAAACTGAATTTACAAGATCGGCAGTGTTGCCAGTCACAGAAGTGAAGGATTATAAAGGTTCAATTTATGTTTATGTCTATGAAGTCTTGCAAGAAGCCAAAAAGCTGACATATATGCAGTTATACACCTCCATAAGCATGCAACATTGCTATAGAAGCTGTGATGTGAGTGGAAAGTAGCAAAAGCTAGACAACTAGGGAGTAAGAGAGGATATTTACCTTCAGAATGAACCATATGATTGTCATCATCCATCTTGATATCTTCACCATTGGACACACATTTTAGCTGATACAAAGTTATCAATTTGGTCATAATAAGCCTTTACAATATGTGCAAGTCAACACCTACACTAATTACAAACAAGATATTATTCATTTCTATCACCTAATCTCAAGTTGAAAAATACCTTTGCGATGGCCAATTCAACACGATTGAATAGCTCCTTTGCAACAGGTTTCTTTGAACCACGCAAGAGACAAGCACCAAGGTCTAAAACTTTCTTCTTAATCTCATCGTTCAAGTCAACAGCTTTGCATACTTCAACAAGCCTTTCAACGTGAGAGACGAGGTCGGTCCTTCCATCACATCGCCGACAATGATACTCAGCATCTAATCCAAAACTTTTCCCAACCGTGCCAGCCAAGAGAGATCGAAGTGCGCATTCCACATGGGCAACATGGCCGCATATTCCCTCACCGACATTTACTCCGCACTTGATATAACTGTACCCGCCAAGAGTAGAATTAACTGTTTTGCAACAAAGAATGCAGGAACAATCACGACAAAATCCAGACTCAGAACAACATATATCACAAGGCATGGCTGGCAAATGTTTTTCTACTACGTCCAACTTCAGACTGTCGCACTTTTTATTTCTGGCTTTGCACCTAACAACATCGGTTTTGTTGTCATCAGAGTCTGATTCTATTATCAACGGTATCTGTTGAAGAGGTACCGCAGCTATCGGCACCATATTGCATCCTACCATACAATTAAAACAACACCAACAGTTATTTAGCAAAGTGATCATCATCTCAAGACGCTAAATCTACATTTACCCACGGAAGAAAAAAAAAAGTCTTTTGTCAGATATAAAACATACATGGGTTATTCATGTTTAGCATCTATAACAATATATAAAGGAGATAAGAGATTTTCATTCTTCCAATTATAATAGTATCGCTGGTCACAATTATAAGCAAAAATTTACTTTTAAAATTCATTGAATAACGGATGTATCTAGGATATGTTATAGAACGGATACATTAATTATTCAATGAATCTAAAAAGTGAATTTGTTGGTGTTGAAAAATATAAACATGATTTGTTACGATTTGTAAATCACAAACATTCATACCTATAAATGTAATAATCAAAATTTCATAAACAAACAGCGCAATATAAAGAGCTGCAATAAAAAGAGCTGACAAATTGATGCCGGTCTGAATGCTACTTAATATAAATTAAATTCAGAAAATGCAGCGTAATTAAACTCAGCAGAGATCTAAATTTTAAATTCCACAAAAATCGCACATTGAAATTAAAATTAATGAAGCAAAAATTGAAATCAAAATGATCAATCAAATAGAAAAAATGCTAAATCCTCGCAAATAGATATAAATGAAAATTATGCAATCAAATCTACAAATCTAAGAAACGTTAAATAATCTATCTAGTATCATAAAAAAAAAAAAAGTACCGTTGGAAGCAGCATTAAGAGAAGGAATCCTCCAAGAGAAAGAAGAAAAGAAGGCATCAATATCAGCCTCAGGGAAAGTAGCTTTGATGTATCGTTCAACAGAGAGCTTGCTAGCAAAGATATGGCGATGTTTGCGGCTGGATCCACCTTTCTGAGTACTCAATCGGGAGGGAGAGTAAAGATATCGATCTTGAAAGCATCCGTTGTTATGAAGTCTTTTACCAGTTTTCCATCCCCAGATGTCACCTTGTTGTGGCCAATTCTCAGGAGCATATGGTAATCCTTCGCCTGATTCATCTGGTGGTACTGGATGGAGAGTCATTCCTGTAAATGTATCGGCTCGCTTGCTTCTTCCCATTGCAACAACTCAACAACAAGGGTTTACGACTTCTATTGTGAAAATTGATGTGTTGAGAGAGAGAGAGAGAGAGAGAGAGAGAGTTTTTGACCAAAATTAACAGAAAGAAAGAGGTGGCGTTAAAGAGTAGCTATATGCAATGGATGTGTAATTTAATTCATGCATTGTATTGTACTATGTATTGTATTGAAGTATGTGTTACTGTGTTAGTCCAATGACATTAATTACGGTTTTACGTGTAAACTTTTTTTTACGGTCAAATGACATTGTAGCGTCTCCGAATATCTTTTAAGAATTCTAATAAAAAAAAGAAATTAATTTATAAGAAAGTCAAATATTTTGATTTATACGTTTTCATAAATAGTTATCTTTTAAAGGTTTTAATGAATGTTCAATAGACACTCGTCAACATTTTTTTAATAAAAAAAGGTGTTACTTTTGACAAAAAAATTACTCCATCTAATAAAGAATAAAAAATAGTTCACCGTTAGGATGGATCTAGAGGTAATTAATAGTTTGGTGTGATTAAATTATAAAAGAAACCATAAACTAAATCATTTTAAAAATTAGAAATAACATTGTTTATCACTAGAAAGTATAAGAAAATTATGAGATAATATGTCATAGAAAATTAATCGATTACGATAAAAATTCGATCCAATTTATTATAATTGATTAGTTAACATGTTGGTTAACCGTATTATGAAACACGGGAAAAAACCATTGGCTTATCAAATTATCTACCGAGCTATGAAAAGGATTCAACAAAGAAGAAATCAAATCCACTATCTGTTTTACGTCAAACAATACGTGGGGTAACTTCCGATATTACAATAAAAGCAAGACGTGTAAGCGGATAGCCTAATCAAGTTCCCGTTGAAATAGGATCCACACAAAGAAAAACACTTGTCATTCATTGGGTATTTGCCAAATATTTACTCCATTTACGATTATCTTCTAAGTCTAACTGTATTTTGGTTTATAATACTATATACTACATTGTGACTTGTTAAACACTATAGTGAAGTTGTAATAAGTTTGTATTCATCACTCATATGGCTAAAGTTCGATCCTTGCCTATCAATTTTTTATGATTATTTTTTTTAAAAAAATTAATACTTTTAACAAAAGGATAATGCTATGTATAACGAAAGATATTTCACAAAATCATTTAGATACCATGTTTTTTACCTGATTTTCACAAATTCCGCACATTTGTCATTGAACCATTTAAACTAGGGAATATGCTTTGTGATTGTTTCGTTGGATTTTCCTTAAAACGTAAAAGATAGGAGTTGAACCCCGAATGTGTGTTTCATCTGGGAACTAAACCTACCACTAGACTATAGAGAAATACGAGAAACACTCACGACACAAATAATATATTAACACTTTGTAAGGCCTAGTATATGTAAAAAAATAAATTGGGTAATATTTTTGATGTGGTTAAAGTCACACTAAGTCATACGATGAGTCTAACCCTGTTCACAAGTATATAAAAAAAATATCCGTTGTGATTTAGATTCGAATCTCAATTACCTCATATTTTTTGTTGCATTTACCATTATCATAAATGCAACATGTAAAATATTGAGAGTGGTGGCATATGTATTTTTTGTCAACTAATTTGACTAGAACCATGCATTTTAAATGTGGAGAAACGACGAATCTCATATTCGAGCACATGTACACCCTCACCACATATCAAATATCTTTGTAAACATCAACTAATTTGTACTTACGAAGTAATTCATAACCAACTGAACCAACTTCATTGGCTGAAACATTTTGATAAAAAATGAAGGTAGAATTGAAAAAGAAAATGTAATTAGTATGATCTTGTAAATTGAAGTTGACAATTTCTTTTATTAGGACAATTTTTTTTATTTTTTGGCAAATAGAACAATCTTTGTGCCCTCAGAGGCAGGAGGAAACTCAAATAGTTCCATCTATAACTCCAAATATGCTCAGCAAGATCATACAACACTTGGTTGGCTTCATGCAATACATGCACCCAAATAATTGTTCCTTCAGATTAACAGTGTGTTATGGAACAACCATCCTCTGAAAACCTAAAGCATTTTGAGTCACTATACACCATAGTATGAGCAATACCACACATTCTTCGTGAAGCAAATAAAGTTGTAGATGGATTCATCAAATATGAACCGAATGATATAGTACCTTTGATGATCCTTTTCGCTCACACTTTTTAATTGATTAATTATAAGTTTTTTTTTTTGTTGAAGAATTGATTAATTATAAGTTGACACTCTTTTTTGTACAATCTTTGTACACCTCATGTGACACTAGGGAGAAGAGATAGTGAGAGACAAAGTTGGTGAATGTGCGGGGGTCACGTCGCCACGTGTCACTTTTGTGTGTGAAGGTATAAGAGATGTATACAAGATATGGTGATAATATTTAAGACAACTTTATCTCTCATTCAAATTGTGTTCTTGTTTTACATTTTTTTTTATATATTTTAAGGGTCATGTTAACCAGTGCCCAAGTGCCCCCCGGGCACTGGTTAAGAGAACCAAAAAAAGAAAGTTTTAAAATAAAAAATACACTTTATTGACTTTTAAGGAATTGACAACACAATTTCCGAGGCAATACATACTTTATATGCTCCTAAACCAGTGCCTCAGGGGCACTGCTTAACGTTACCTATATTTTAAGGGTAGTGTTAACTTGTGCCCTCAGGGCACATGTTAAGAATCTAAAAATGGAATTAAATAATAAATTTTGTCTTGAAAAGATAAGATTTCAAATTTCTAGAATATTGAATGCACAATTTCCAACAAAATATTTCTATCTTTAGCTTTTTAACTTGTGCCTTGAGGGCACAAGATAACATTTCCCATATTTTAATTGTCCCGTACGTTATTCCAAAAAATGATTGTTCAAATAAGATAACTTCTTCGTTTATGTCATAAAATATCTGTGACCACAATCAATTAAAGAGATAGTATAGATATCGAATTCTTAAATTCTCTACCATTATGTTTCTAACCAAGTAGTACCATTTATACTTTTTCAATCATTTACCAATTACTACCATTTATAATGGACAACAAAAATTAGGATACTTTGTTTAACCTATTTCCTATTCAAAATTTTGGATACAACAGAGTAGCTCCCTTGTTAATTGAGCCATAAATGTGCCCAAAAAAACTTGGTTCTATTCCCCCCTTATCATTGTACGGTTAACTTAATGCTCAATAAGCTTCTCATATTGCTCACAATTTTAATAAAGGAAAAAGATAAATGTTACGAGACGAAAACGACGAATCCACAACAACCGTTGGATTGATTTTGGCTTTTGATCATTTTTTTTTTTAAGTTTACTTATTTTAAAAGGAAAATAAAACTGCACCCATGTATTCGTAATCAGTCGTGCATTGTTTGCTTTGCACCGTATAGCAACTCTCTTTAATAAAATATCTTTAAAAATTTTGAACCGATCGGTTGAGTAATTTGAAGAGTTCATTGAACAATCACCTCATTGTGCATCAACTTTGTGCTGATTTAGCCCAACTTCATGATTGTGTTCTATCTATTCATCAACTCTGTGTTTTTTACCCACGTTTTAAAAAATCATTTACCACGCTTTAAAGTTCCATACCGAAAACTAATTGCCCCATCTACTCAATACCTAACAATATTGGTGATCAATCGGTTAACCTTTGGCAATGAAAATAAATAAATTTTCCATGTTGAAAATTACTTCTGATTCCAACATTAAACACACGAACCTCTTGTAGGTAAGAGATTCATATGAAATTAAGAACAAATGATTTTACCATTTGCTAGGGTGGTTGTGCTCTTGCAGGTAATTGATTCTGATTTAGCCACTTGTAAGCTTCTAATTTAACCAAATTTGTTTAGCTATATAGAGGTAGAAATAATTGTTACCCTGAAGTTCAATTTCACCTTGCTCCTGGACGATCAAAGGTAGTAATTAAGTAGATGATAGATCCATAAAAATACTTGTTTAGGAAGTTGAATTTTATCCCTTCTTATAACTAAAAAATAAATAGACTATATATAATAAGAGAGAGAACATTAGACTAATGTGGCTTACCAGAGCAACCTTTATCAAAGGCTAGTTTCAGAGGAAATTTCCTTCAAAAATCTATTAAGATGACCTATGTAACAAGTAATCTTCATGGATAGCTATCAACTGTTCTGCTACCTTGTAACATATATTACTAGGAAACATTAGTACAATTAAAAAAAAAAATGGATCCAGCAGAGAAAAAAAAACTCAAATTAACATTTTCTTAAACATAATTGGTTAATCTCTATTAATGATCAATTTCAAACATATATAATATATATCACATACTCCAAACAATTTCACGTGTATTTATTGAGATGCATGGCACGTACAATATGTATGATTGAAAACTTTGACATGCAAACATAAAATTTGGTAAAATTAGAAATGGAAAATGTGTGTATGCATACCTGTTCAATGCTGCCATCTTCTATCTCTGTATTAAATGTAAGCAACATGGATTCATGGAGTAGATTTTCTAAATCTTCAATACGAATTGGTGCTGTAACCAATACAAATTTACATATAACAATGAAAAAACAAATGAGACATAACGAAGAATATCAATCAAAGAAATAAATAAAAAATGAAATAGAAAATTAGTACAGAACACAATTACCATTGGATTTGGAGAGCCAAGTGAATAAATGAGAAGCAAGTTGGTGTGATTTCTGGAGGGAATCACAACCACCCCATTGGTTCTTGATGGCCATTTGAAGGGCATACCAACTTGAGAGAAGCAAAATGATACCCTCTTGTAACCTAATCCTAGAGAGTGTTTCTGTTTCTCGATGGTTGTTCCTATTGATGGTATCCATGAGAGGAACCTTTGTCTGTCTCTCTATGTGTGTTGTCCAACTCCAAACATCACACAAAGAGTGAGAGAGAAATGAGAGGAAGTGTATATTGTATATATACATAATGTGTGGAGTATATGAGATGTGATGTGCGAAATGTTTGGAGAGGGAGAGTTTTTAGGAATGCATTGCTTCTACATTTTATTAACTATTTCTATTACTATATATAGATTATACATTTGAAGGCCTAATAAAAGGTAAAAAAAATCATCAGTTCGTTGCTGTTTGTAGTATCTATTGATTTTTTTAATTAAAAAATATTGATTTATATATACAAAAGTGTCATTAATCCTATTATTATGAATTTATGGGCCAGTCACTAAAAAATTAAATTAAAAAAAAAAGAATGTAACCCCATTTTTTTCTTCATCATATGCTCCGATTTGAATTTGAGACCTTCAACTCCTTTAACCATCAATTCAAACAGATTGAGTTACCCGATTTTTTAAAAATCTCATTTTCAAGAGGATGAATGAATGATGGACAAATAAACAAATTATCAATGATTTACCTATGATGTAAAAGATCAATGCTTTACTTATGTAATAAAATACCCATGGCACAATCAATTCAAGGGATAGTATGGATATCAACTCCTTTTTTGATAGGAAGTTGATATCTATATATAATATCCAACCAGCTATACCATTAATTAAATGGAGATAAAAAATTGGCCAACTAAAAATTAGATACCCCGTTAACCTATTTCGTTATCAAAATTTTGGGTGCGACATTTTAAAAATTAATTATGAAAAATGCTTAATTGTGCGAAAAATAATTCGCGTGTTACGCACGAATACTAAACAGACCTATATTCCATTGTCTCTTCTTGTCTTTTTTATATTTATTTGATCCCATAGTGCTTAATATTAAACTCTTAAAAGATAATCTCAACAAAAAAGTGACTGTAGCACTTGCAGAAGCGGTGAGGTGATGGTGGTGCCTAGTAACCCAAAGTGCAGTATTAAAAAAGATAAGATGTGAGTGGAGATCTTGGATGTTGGATATTATATGTTTGTTTGATATTTTGATTATAATATAAGAAATACACAGGCTATAAACATGCGCAAAAAAACACATAAACCACAAGTTTTAACTATTCGTCCTCAATTTCGTGCATATATATGTCGCACCATTTAGCATTACATCATACAAGTTTTCAAAACTCAACTTAAATTCCTCAAAAAAAAAAAAAACTCAACTTAAATCATGCGCTAGCTTAATAAAAGCTTAAATCTTAGATTTTAAATGATTTACCATATTAATTTGGATTGAAAACATACGACAGCATAAATGTATCAATGTGCTCCACCAAGTCCATAATGAAATTTAAAAAATTAGCAACATAATTAGTAATCCCACCCAAAAATGTAGAGCTTTGGTGGTGTTGTCCACTTTTAGTGTTTAGTGTTTTTTTATTAAACATTCACTTTTTAAAGATGAATAAGTAAGATGTTCAAGGTTCGAACCACAACCTCTGTATATATTATATAATGTTTAGTTTTCTAATTTAAGTTTTCTTCGTTTTTAAATTAATAAGTTTAAAGTACTTTGTTTTCTAAAAAAATGTTTAAAGTACTTGTATTTTTGTGAAGATGTTTTTTTTTTTTGGTGTTATGACGTGACTGAAAGGTCACGGGTTCAAGTCTGGAAACAGCCTCTTATGTAAAACAGGGTAAGACTGCGTACAATACACCAAATGGTGGGATCCCTTCCCGGATCCTGCATACGCGGGAGTTCTAGTGCACCGGATTGCCCTTTTGTTGTGATGTTTATTCTTTTGACATACTTTGTAATTATTTAAATCTTCAAAATTTTCCTTTATGAATGATTATGCAAAAATTTATATTTTACATAAGTTATATTTAAATATATTGTTTCCACCAAAAAAAAGTATACTATTTAAATGATTGGATCGTGAGTGGAACACACATAAAGCCATCTTTCATTGTTTCAAATCATCACATGGGTATGGTTATCCAACGAAATTAAAGGGTGCTAGATAGTGATCACCACCATTATTGTTTCCAAATCAATAGAAATCTTTTCTCTAGAAAAGATAGAAGAAATGGCCGCAGCAGAAGGAGTGAGTCTGAACCATATAGCTCGAGAGTCCACCGACGTAAAAAGACTCTCCAAATTCTACCAAGAGGTAAGTTAGTATTTAACCTATGAAGTGACACTCATCTAGTTCGATACCAACACGACACTGACACATGCGGTTTGAATTATGTAACTTTTTTAAATTATTATCTGTGTGGACTGTCCGATGTTCGTGTATGTGTTCCTGCCAAGGATTTAAAAAACGGGACGTTACCGCAAAAACGCGGCAGCGGCCGTTACCGTTTTTGCCCCTTTTAACGCTGAGAAAGAAATTCACAGCAAAATCGCCGTTACAGCGTTACGGAACGCCGTTACGACCGCGAAACGCCGTTACGGCCGCGAAACGCCGTTACGCCGTTCAGACTTGAAAATTCAGTCAAAACTTTTTTCTCACTTTTCTCTCTATACAAACATTCACTGTGAAATATAAGCTTAGATTCATGATCAGCGTGAAAATCCAATCAAAATGGTATTTTAGTTTGTGAGATTTGGTGAACATTTGAGGTTTTAGAAAATTCAAAAGTGGTGATGTTCTTCTTGTTGTTCTTCACGTGAAGAAAGGAAGAAGAAGGAGTTGACCTCCTTCCTTCCTTGTTGACCGCGGGTCCCACCTGCAGTTTTGTCCTATATGCTGTTGCTTTTGCACCCCCCTTTTTTATATCTGCACCCTTGGTTTTTTAACTCTATGATTTAGATCTTGTGGCTGTGATGAGCCTATGTAGGAATTAAATTTGGACCCCTTGATGCATCAAGTGGTCCAGATTTATTCCAGCTGAGCCAATTTTGTTTTTATTTATTTCTTCACCATTTTTATTATTTTTTACACCATTTTTGACACTTTAATGCCTCTTTTTTATTCATAAAAATTTATGATGTGAACTAAATGTAGTTAATTGATCATGAACTATGTTTAAAGATATGTTATGAGTAGTTATTTATTAGTTAATTTCTTTTCAATCTGTCAAACATTCTATCTTTACTAAATGTAGTCTATTTTTATTATTATATTCACTTTAAACATGTTATAATTATGGAAAAAAAGTATTAATCTAAGTTATTATACATTATATGATAACATAAATAGTTTTAATACGTTTTGTGAAACATTTTGACTAATTCACACCGCGAAGACCGTTATTTGTATCGCAGCGTCCGTTACAGCCGAAATCGCGACAACCTTAACGCGACCGCGATCGCGACCGCGACCGTTTTTTAGAACCTTGGTTCCTGCTTCATATCACTTGTTAATTTGATTGAGTTATCAGATGTTTGGGTTTGAGGAAGTTGAGACCCCTGACTTTGGACAGTTCAAGATTATATGGTTGCGCCTTCCTTCTTCATCCTTCCTTATCCATCTCATACAACGTAGCAACGAGCTGGCTCCATCATCATCCATTCCTGTTAAAGACCCCTCTCATATCCGCTTAGGCCATCATCTCTGCTTCTCCATCTCCAATCTTCATTCCTTTCACAACACTCTCAAGGTTCTCTCTTTTCTTTTCATCCACTGTTGTTAGATTTGTGTTTTGTTAGATATTACTATGTCTATGTGTTATAACTTATATTAATTTCACAAGTCATTTTTTTATACAGGACAAAGGTATTGAGACTTTTGAGACTACTAATGGCAACATCAAACGAGTTTTCTTCTATGACCCTGATGGTAATTAATTAAGACTAACTAGTAATTTTCTAATAATTTACTGAAATTTTTGTCTTGTTATTAATGCCTTGTTTATTGGCCCTAAGATGAGATGATCATGTAGTATTAATTGTACATATGCAGGTAATGGCTTGGAGGTATTTGCTAGCATCGAAGACTCCTCCTAGTTACTAATTTGGTGTCGTATATGAAACTATAATAATGAATAACGCACTAGATGCATTTGTGTGTGACCAACTATCATCAACCTAGTCTTGATTAATGATACTGCTTGCACTACTTGTGATTTCTTGTCGGGTTTTTGTTTAGAAGGGTCGACTATAGGCCTGTGCAAGCAGACTTACAACAAAAGGTTCCTAATTTTACTATAGTTTGTGTGTTGCCTGCGGTTTGGGTGGCTTTATTTTTTTTCAAGGCCCCTTTCATTTTGTCAACTGGTAGCATTGTTTCCATTAGGAGGTTTGTTCACGTTAGATTCAAATAAGTTTTTGAAGATTCATGACTGTGATTGTCATATTGAAATTTCACTACCTTATCACCAAAGCTAAAAGAAATTACCAAGGAATATGGATACCTCGTCATCTACTTTGATGTCCATAAAACAAAATCTGTTATTACTACCATATCTTAATTAACTTTGACTAGAACATTTTCAACAATTTCAATTGGAAATTTGTTCGAACGGTCCGCAAATTCTAGGATCATATTAATTGATTTTGGCTCGCCTATCCCACTTTTTCTATAATTGGCTAAAGGAAAAGATTCACACCAGATCCTTTAACTTTGAAAACCATTCAAGTTCTACAAGTCTTCAAGTAGGTCTTCATTGCTCCATAACTTAGCTTCGTCAGCAAGTCTTCAATCTTCGAAGTCTTCAATCTTCTATATAGTTTGTCACATTTCACGTTTCCATTGCTATAGCGACAGCGTTATCCCTTCGGCAGTTTATTAACGCTAATCCTACGAAGCAAACTTGTCATAGCTTCAGAATCAGAAATTTGGGAGCAACCGAATGATGTTCTCAAAATGGCCATATTGGTTGGGGTTTCTTAGTTCAAAATCACATTAGTTTGATAAGTTTTACTACAACACACTGATAGATCTCTGGCAAGTGCACCAAATACTATCGAAGTAGTAAAAATATCGATCCCACGAGGACTGTTTTTAACTTCAATAATTCAATTGCGTTATAAAATTAGGATGTATAAAAGTTTATTTTGTTTTGCCACTAGGCAGTAGATTTGGTTTGATTTTATGAAATCAAATAAAAGAATGAGATTTGATTAAGAAAATATGGAGAGAGATGAGATCAGGTCTTCGAATCCTCTATGTTTCCCCTAATTGGTTACTGCACCTATTATTACTAATGATTTTCTAGTTTCACGATAGTTAACAAATTAGCCCTAATCAATCCCTTGAGTTAGGACCCTCTTCTTAAACTACAGCCCCTAATTCCTTAGGTGGTCTAATAATCCTTGAAGGTTTTATGAACGTTAACCTAATATCACTAACAAACGATTATCTATTCCTAGACTAACCATGTTTATCAGAACAATTCAATTAGGTCTAAGTCGAAAGCTATGGTCAGTAGTCATTCGATCTCACAAAATCATGTTTATATTTGATCAGGATATAAAAAGCATTAAGAACAATTGAATTGAATAAAGACTAGAAATTCATTAATAAACAATAGAGTTTCACAGCAACATATGATCAATTAGGGTTACATAGGTTCATCTCCGACCTAATCTCTAAGAGATTTAGCTACTCATAATTGAGTTTACAAATAGCATAATCAATGAAAGAATTAAAACATACATAAACTGGGTTAGAGATGATGAAATCCTCTCCGCTGCAGCCTTCTGGGTGTTAAAATCGCACTTTAGCTCTCCAAAATCGTAATCATCATGTTTGAGAGTGAGCTGAGCTTAAATAGGCAACTTCTGGATCGCACCCAATCGTACCACGATTGCATCTTTGAACCCTAATTTCCTTTAAAGCCCTTCTTGAAATCGTATCACGATGGTATGGATCGTATTGCGATCCAACTCTTCAAAAAACATGCTCTCTGACTTCAAGAAATCGTATTGCGATTAGCAAATCGCAGTACGATTGGATTTTTCCAGTTCTTCCATATTTGATGCTTTTAACTGCTCCTGGACACTTAATGTTGCTTAGAACTCTATCAAAATGTCAAAATAAGTCCTAAAAATTACGTAATGACAGCATGTCATCACACACCTTGAAAAAAATCTTAATTTCTCTTATTCTGGCTGAGGCAATGGCCTCGAGATGGTGTCTTAAATTGGTCAATAGTATTGTCTTGGAATCTCCAATTATTATAGAATCTGACTGTATCTGTTGTTAATTGTATATCAAGGGTAATCTTTGTCTAGTAGAAATAGATAATAACATTTTAGATTTTATTAATATCCCTCTACATGAGAATTAATATCAATGTTGCTTTTATTAAAGTGATGTAAAATTGTAAGCATCTCGGTTCTAAGTCTTGGGTGGGATTTGTCTCCAAGGCTATTGTTGCTTCATTTGCAAGGATCATTTATATTATTGATCTAATGTCATTCTAGTCTCTTTTTTATTTTGAATGGTAATGTCTGTCATTCCAATTCTAGTCTTTACACATACCAAAAGAGGAAGAAATTTGAATAAAATTTCAAATTTTAAGAATGATTTTAGAATATCAATAATGTGAGGTACTATATTAACATGTTCCATAATTTACAAAAAAAATAAATCAAGATACTTACTTTTAAAATAATATATTAATAACTCAACCAATTTTTTGTATCATATAAAATAGATTATTATAAGAGAAATGCTAACAAAACTAAAAAAATATCTTGGAAATGGTGTATTAACCTTTTAAGATTTAGAAATGGTGTATTAACCTTTTAAGATTATTATAAGAGAAAGGGTAGTGTTAACTTGTGCCCTTAGGCACATGTTAATAAATCCAAAAAAGGAAATATTCCCTTAAAC
This sequence comes from Medicago sativa, assembly GCF_051527215.1. Lineage (NCBI taxonomy): Eukaryota > Viridiplantae > Streptophyta > Magnoliopsida > Fabales > Fabaceae > Medicago > Medicago sativa. The sequence continues at coordinate 1,232,009 of NC_140753.1, read as the reverse complement.
TTTGTGTATTCAAATCATTAAAACATAAAGATTAAATTTGATGCACGCATTTCAATACATTATTTCTATATTTGAGTCATTAACTTGTGCCTTAAGGGCACAAGTTAACATTTCCCTAAGAGAAATGCTAACAAAACCTTCTTATTTATATTCAATTTTGACTTCTTATTAAGTATTTCATCTGATAACTATTATTATAAGAAGAAAAAAATATTACTTTTTATAGACCAAACATATTAGTGTTATTAAATGAACTTTATGGAAATAGTTGAATAAATCTTTGAAGTTGTGTCCCCGTGAGTTTAACTCAGTTGGTAGGACATTGCATAATTTATGCAGGGGCCGGGGTTCAAATCCCGGATGCCCCATTTCTCCACATTTAATTGCGTGATCTCTAGCCAATAGGATATTAGACTAAAAAAGAAAAATCTTTGAAGTTGTTTTTTTGTTTTTTTTTTGTTTTATGATCGTGATCAAATCGACTATCTTTTATCAAACTAACAAAGTTTTTTTTTTAATAGTGATCGGGGATTAAACCGCCAATTCCCTTGACAAATTAGCAAAGTTTTGAGATACAGTAGAAGAAGAGAATTCTTTTAAATATTTTTTTCAAAGAAGAGAAAGGTTATATATATATATATATATATATATATATATATATATATATATATATATATATATATATATATATATATATATATATATATATGTTATTTGTTCCAAATTTTAAATGAAATAGAAATCTGTAGAAAGAGAAAAGTGAAGCTGAAATGGCAGCAGTGACTCTGAACCATATATCTCGAGAGTCCACCGATGTAAACCGCCTTGCCAAATTCTATCAAGAGGTAACTACTCTCATAAATCAAAAATCACAAACTTAGATTATGATATTAGATTCATGCATGATACTATAATACTATATGTTTGGAATTTTTTTATAATATGATTTTCAGATATTTGGATTTGAGGAAGTAGAAAGTCCCAAGTTCGGAGAGTTTAAGGTTGTATGGTTACGTCTTCCATCTTCATTGTATCTTCACCTCATCGAGCGCAACCCATCCAACAATCTCCCTGAAGGTCCATGGAGTGCCACCTCTCCTGTTAAAGACCCTTCCCATCTTCCTAGAGGCCATCATCTCTGCTTCTCTGTCCCCAATTTCCAATCTTTCCTCCAAACTCTCAAGGTTTTCTTTTCATTTCCTATGGTCCGGTCCTAGGGTCGGACCAAATACATTAACTTTTATTAACTCAATTGTCTCTTATATTTATTTAAGACACGAGGGAGTATATCATTGTTTTGTTTATTAATGTTGTTAGATTTGCGTTGACAATTGTCATGACCAAAATTTCATAATTAAGTGAGTATTTGGTTCTAAGGTGACAAAATTTGTTTTTGGATGAATTGATTATGTAAAATTGATTTGGACTAAAATGTGTTGAATGATTAGTGATTATTATTATGGTCATATGCATGTAAAACTGGGTCGAACAACATATTCAAAGCTAAAAAATTAGTTTGAGGTAAAAGCTTCAAAATCCGGCTTTAAGTTAGAATAGTTTTACTGGAGAAAATTCAAACATGTTGAAATTAACTCTAAACAACCTGGAATCAATTTTAACTACTCCAAAAGTGGAACCAAACGTACACTAATTTTTTTGTATTAGGATTGAGAAGCTTATGATACAGTAATATGAAGTTTTGTATTTGAGGGGAAGCATATATGTCTAACGTGTTTGTTTGTTTGTTTTATGCAGGATAAGGGCATTGAGACTTTTGAGAAATCTCTGCCTAATGGCAAAATCAAACAAGTTTTCTTCTTTGACCCTGATGGTAAGACTATGTAGTAATTTTTTTTATATCAGTAAAATTTGACATTGTTATTATTCTCTGAATTGGTTGTTTATTGACCCTGAGCTGAACCCCTAATATCAATCTGTAGGTAATGGCTTGGAGGTTGCAAGCAAGGAAGACTCATCCTAGTTACTTTGATATGCATGTGTTATCTGTAATTATAAATAAAAATGCGCCTCATTGTCATTTAAGAACATCAAACATATGTTAATGTTACAAGAACATTTCCTCCCTCTAGATGCTGCTGTAATTGCACCTTTATTCATAAAATAAAGCTTGATTTTGATAAGATATTGCTACTTGTGATTTACTGTCGTGTGTTCAGCTATGTAGTCCAAAAGAAATTGAAAGAGAGAATGGAAAAGGAATCCATTGTACTCATCTGTTATTTGCATTTCATTTACCCTTTCACTTCATTTGATAGCCTTTTTCTATTTTGTGAGCCTTCATGACAAATATATTTGCAGAGAATCATTGATAACCCAATACAAAGAGGTTTTGTGCTTCTTGAAAGGAATGAACAGAGCATGAATGCTGCTGATGCATCTTGTATACTTAGGTACTCATCTTATAATGCATGAGAAATGGATAAATTAAAATAAATAAAAAAATCTTCATCAAGAAATTCTATGCCCGGTTGAGTTGAATTAATAATGTTGTACATCGATTAATTCAGAGGTTAGACTGAGAGTACTAATACGTTAGATAGTTAAGATTTTGTCTTAACTACCTAATACATTTAGTAGTTAGTAGTTAGTATTTAGTCTTAACTGCCCAACATTTCAGTAAGAGACTAGGCAAAATCCATTTATTGCATCTCACAAGTACTTGCACATATACTTCAAGAAATTGCATAACAATATAAGCATTGCATATTGAAAGATATTGACTTATTTAATAAAAGGGCAAAAAACATTTTGGTCCTTGTCCTTAAAAGTGTAAGATGTTGCCACACCAGTCCCGACTCAAACGAAAACACTGTTTAATCCTCCTATCTGCCCTCTGTTAATCATTTTAGTCTCTATCATTAAACAACTATTGTTAACCAGGGACGTTAACTCATTGAAAAAAGCCAACATGGCTAGTTTGAAGGACAAATGAAATGCCAATGTGTCTTCTGGCACTAAAACTCAAGGAAAAACATCAATTGGTCCCTTTAAAAATTCCCAATATTGAAAAATATAAAACACTGACTTCTTGTTTCTTAGTAGATAAATCTGTTGATGTTAATTTGGATCTTTGTAACACACTTAGATGTTGATTTTATGTGTGTAAGCTACAATCGATGTAATACGATCCCCATGTCATGGATGTGATTGTGTTGCCAATTTTTTCTGGTTAAGTTTTATGTTTTATTGTGATTATATATGTATCTAAACTGCAAAGACATCCACAAGTATATTTTTTATTAGTCATTTTAGTCTTTAAAATTGTTTTCAAGTAATCACTTTAGTTCTCGAATGCATATTTTGCTGATCAATTTAGTCTATGAAATTATGAAAAAAGAGACACTAGTGATGCAATTACAGTTTCCATACAGTTAACATCGACTGACGAAGTGGGGGATTCATTTTGTTTGGGGGATGTTTTGTCCAATATAGTTTATTATTGTTGGCTTAGGGTGTGTTTGTTTCAAGTTTACCAAATTTATTCCTAGGAATAATATTCCTTGGAACATAAAGATGGGAATTTTATTCCAAGGTATTTAGAAAAAAGATGTTTGTTTAACATTATAATATTCCTGGGAACCATAAAAATTGGAATTATAATAGGAAATTTCTCATGAATTTATTCCCATCTCCATGGGAACTTTATTCCCACCCTTTTCTTTGGGAAAACTTTTATATTCCCAGGAACGTTTTATACCCGGGAATAAAATTTAGTAAACTTGTAACAAACATAGGCATGTGTATTCCTATCGTTTTATTCCCAGGAATCTACGAATATAACTTGAAACAAACACACCCTTAGTGTTTGATTCCTGTGTACTGTGTAGTTCTTCTCCCCGACTTCGGCTCTCTCTTATTCCAATAATACAAAAAGGAATGAATCATTATTGAAAGACAAAAATAAATCATGGAAATATTTTAAATGGAAGTTACCCTCATAATTGTACCCAAGAGAACAATGTAATTCATACCCAAAACATATAAAGTAAAGAAGACAACAATTACAGGGCATGTAATTTATTCGTATTTACAATTTATAACATCCAAAATTTGGGGACCAAGTTTGGCTTGACTGGAGAAGAATAATTGAGGACCAAATTTCTGATTTTATGATCAAGCTCCCAAAGACAGACCAGCTTGCAATATATGATTAAGAGTACTTGTACGAGTCCTTATTATTTGGCTTGATGATTCTTCTGAATATGAAAATCCGTATGGCAAAGGTACCCCATTTATATATTGGGATCTCGTGTCCCGCTTGTAGCACTTGAAAAGTAAGAGATAAGATGAAAACATATGTAGCAGTGTTAGTGTTAGAAGTGGGTGATTAAGAGATGGTTCAGATGGAAACCAGACAGACCCTCACCATAATCTATCTCAGCCTCACACTCGACCTCACAAACAAAATAGGAATAATATTGACAAATATTGTAGAATTATTAAAAAAATCTAAGGAAAACATAAATCGAAGTGCCAAATGGAGTATATGTGGGGGAAATAATGCTGGATACTCAAAAAAAGGGGGGAAAAGTGCTAGTAAAGAAAGAAAATATGGGCGGGATGAATGAAACTGTGTAGTCAATCACTGATTGTGGAAAATGCTACAGTGGCACTATTTGACAACATTGGTGGACATTGCAGTTTGCAGACAATAGTAGTTTGCTCAAATTCCGCTATGTTGTAGTGCTATAGCACCACTATAGCCGCTATTTGACAACACTGAATTGAAAATGTTGAAAACAGTAATCTTTACTACTTTTCTATAAAGGAATATTGAGCTAGAACAGCGGGAAAAAGATGGAGTAGGGTTGTTGAAGAATACAAGGCTCAGATTAGATGTTTTATCAGAAAAGAGAGCAAAGAGGAGGAGCAAAGTGCATGGCTGCGATTACATACGTCTGTGAAAGGACCCACTGACACAGTCGCCTCGCCTCGCCAGTACATAGGCTCTTTTCTTCACTCACAATGTCTGAATCAGTTGTACAAAATATCATCACTGCCTCGTTATATCCCGAAGAAGAAGAAAGAACGAAGATCATGAAGGGTTTGTGTTTGGTTATGGTGAAGAGAGAAAGAGAGAGAGAACAAGGACATGGATGTTGTTGCTGTTGCTGTGGGTAGAGAAAACAGAACTAGAAATGATCATTGGCAATGAGAGCAACTCAGAGACAAAAATAGTCAGCTCTGAGAGTGGCAAAGCCTCACAATAAGTAGTTGCAAATGACTCAGAAAGAGAGAGATCACTGGCTGCGTCAACAAGATAGAAGCACCTCGCCAGAACCATCCATCCATCATCATTGTCTCATTCAATTCAATAAATCCGTGTCAGTTCCCAATCCGTGTCAGTTCACTTTGTATATGTGCAAGTACTTGTGAGATGCAATACCATTTTCGATTTCCATCGCATGATTCGTGAAAGACCTCCTCCTCCGACTTACAAGGTTAACCAACTCTTGAGTTTTATTCTAAAATCAAGTAAAGATTATGGTTATGTGATTTCTCTGTTTGGGAAGATAGAGTGTAGAGGTATCTTTGATCTTGTTTCATTGAACATCGTTTTACACTGTTATGGACATAAGAAAGGTTATGATGTAATGTCTTCTATCTTTGGAAAGATTTAAAAATTAGGGTTTAAACCCTCCAACTACACTGTTAACTCATTCTTGAAGGGGGCTTTTCATGTCTAATAAGGTCAATAAGGCTGGAGAATTTTACAACTTATGCGTTAAATCTGGATATGAGATTGATAACTTTGGGCAAGGCTTAATGTTGAATTGTTTTGTTAAAGAAGGGCATTTGTTGTCTGCTACAAATTTTTTTGATCAAATTCATAATCCAGATATTGTGATGCTGAATACTCTTGTTGATGGATTATGCAATGCTGGTAGTGTTAATGATGCATATGCATTGTATGTTACCATGAGTGAAAAGCATCTTATTCATGGAGATGCATACACTTTTAACTCTATAATCCATGGATATTGCCTAATTCATAACATGGACAAAGCAATTGAAGTGTTTAAGATGATGTCATCGCCTGACATGTGCACTTTTGGTACCCTAATTGATGGGTTCTTGATAGAGGGCAGAATCATGGAGAGTAAAATTGTCATCAACATGATGCTCAAAGCGGGGTTTAAGTTGGATTTAGTTAGCTATACCACTTTGATCAATGCTTACTTCACTGCTAGTAACGTGGATAAAGCAATGAGTATATTTCAGTCGTTGAGACAAAGAAAGGTATATTGTGATACTAAATTATATAATGTAATGCTAAATGGTTTGTGCAAGGCCAATTTGATTGGTGAGGCTCTACAACTTTTGGAAAAAGTGTCTCGTGCTGACTTAGTATCCTATAGCACTCTAATTGATGGATGTTGTAAGAACGGGGAAATTATGTTTGCTAGGAATCCTAGCAAACACACAATTACAGTGCTATAAGATACTAAGTCAACACGAGGCACTTCTTCCAAAAGCTGCAGAGCCTCACCAATCAAATTGGCTTTGCACAAACCATTTAGCATTACATTATTTAGTTGAGTATCACATTATACCTTTCTTTGTCTCAACGACTGAAATATACTCATTGCTTTATCCACGTTACTAGCAGTGAAGTAAGCATTGATCAAAGTGGTATAGCCAACTAAATCCAACTTAAACCCCGCTTTGAGCATCATGTTGATGACAATTTTACTCTCCATGATTCTGCCCTCTGTCGAGAACCCATCAATTAGGGTACCAAAAGTGCACATGTCAGGCGATGTCATCATCTTAAACACTTCAATTGCTTTGTCCATCTTATGAATTAGGCAATATCCATGAATTAGAGAGTTAAAAGTGTATGCATCTCCATGAATAAGATGCTTTTCACTCATGGTAACATACAATGCATATGCATCATTAACACTACCAGCCTTGCATAATCCATCAACAAGAGTATTCAGCATCACAATATCTGGATTATGAATTTGGTCAAAAAAAATTGTAGCAGACAACAAACGCCCTTCTATAACAAAACAATTCAACATTAAGCCTTGCCTTGCCCAAAGTTATCAATCTCATATCCAAATTTAACGTATAAGTTGTAAAATTCTTCAGCCTTATCGACCTTATTAGACATGGAAAACCCCTTCAAGAATGAGTTAACAGTGTAGTTGAAGGGTTTAAACCCTAATTTTAAAATTTTTCCAAAGATAGACATTACATCGTAACCTTTCTTATGTCCATTACTCCATTACAGTGTAAAACGATGTTCAATGAAACAAAATCAAAGATACCTCTACACTCTATTTTCCCAAACAGAGAAATCACATAACCATAATATTTACTTGATTTTAGAATAAAACTCAAGAGTTGGTTAACCTTGTAAGTCGGAGGAGGAGGTCTTTCACGAATCATGCGATGGAAAATCGAAAACGGTATTGCATCTCACAAGTACTTGCACATATACTTGCATACATACTTCAAGAAATTACATAACAATATAAGGCTCAGATTAGATGTTTTATCAGAAAAGAGAGCAAAGTGCATGGCTGCGATTACATACGTCTGTGAAAGGACCCACTGACACAGTCGCCTCGCCAGTACATAGGCTCTTTTCTTCACTCACAATGTCTGAATCAGTTGTACAAAATATCATCACTGCCTCGTTATATCCCGAAGAAGAAGAAAGAATGAAGATCATGAAGGGTTTGTGTTTGGTTATGGTGAAGAGAGAAAGAGAGAGAAAGAACAAGGACATGGATGTTGTTGCTGTTGCTGTGTGTAGAGAAAACAGAACTAGAAATGATCATTGGCAATGAGAGCAACTCAGACAAAAATAGTCAGCTCTGAGAGCAGCAAAGCCTCACAATTAAGTAGTTGCAAACGACTCAGAGAGAGAGATCACTGGCTGCATCAACAAGATAGAAGCACCTCGCCAGAACCATCCATCCATCATCACTGTCTCATTCAATTCAATACCCGACACACCAGACGAAACAGTTCAACAAACCAAACCATTTCCCAATCCATGTCAGTTCTCAACCATTAAAACTTGCAACATCTTGTATTAAAGACTAACCATGTTTTCAGCTGATATGAATCTATCTCTTTTCCGTGGGTATGAAGATGTTAATCAATTTGCTGTACCTTCAGGCTCTTCCCATTTTGATGATTGAAAAAGACCTAAATTGGTAAACAAGCAGCTCCAAAGTTCAGTCTGAAGTGGATCTTTTGAAAGACTCCAATCAAAAGCGCTGGAAATGAAAACAGGTATAGCCAAAAGTTAGGTCAATAAGGAACAACATATTTATCCATGATGGTATGCGGCAGTATTCTGAATAGAATACCTTTTTGCAGAATACACACATAAAAGCAATAAAAGAGAAACTATGGACAACTTGTAGATTATTTGTATTCGGAACCATGTTTACTACAAATCTGCTGGAAATTAAAAAACAATAGACGATTCTTTTTAAAAAAAAAGAAAGCAACTGAAAGAGTAATAGGTGTAGAAATCATGCATAACATATAGGCGAGTAAGTGTGGGGGTGTTGAAGAAAAATAGGACGCTCAAAAGGGGGAACGGCGCCGTTAATGGGGAAAAAAAGCAAAGGAAATAATAACAGGTGTAGAAAACGTGTAGGGTCAAGATGACTGAAACCGTGATGGATCATGGAAAATTGTGGTTTGCTCAAATTCTGCTATGATGTAGTGGAGCTATTTGACAACAATTATAGGCACATCACAGACATAGAGGTTTGTTCAAATTCCGTTATGTTGTAGTTCTATGGCGTTACAAGCTATAACTGCTATTAGACGACACTTGACAGAAAACAATGAAATGCAGTGCGTTTTATTACTGCTTTTTAATAAAGGAAAATAAAGCTAGGAAGAGAGGGTGAGAGATGAAGAGTGAGGGTGTTGAAGAAGAATACAAGGCTCAGATTGAGGTATTTTGTCAGAGAAGAGAATGAAGAGGAGGAGCATGAGCATGGCTGCGAATACGTGCGTCTATGGAAGGACCAACAGACACAGAGTCACCCCGCCAGTGCATGGCTGTTTTCTTCACCCACAATATCTGAATCAGTTGCATGAAGTATCATCACTGCCTTGTTATATTCAAAAGAAGAAGAAAGATTGAAGATCATGAAGGGTTAGGGTTTGAGTTTGATGAAGATGGAGAGAGAGAGAGAGAGAGAGAGAGAGAAGGGTGTGATTGTGTTGTTGTTGTTGTGTGTGTGTGTAGAGAGAGAGAGAGAGAGAGAGAGAGAGAGAAGAGAAGCAGTGTTGTCAATTGTGGATTGTGGCAAATAGCGGATTGTTCAAATTCTGCTACGTAACAGTGCTATAACACCACTAGCCGCTATTTGACAACATTTTGACTAAATAGCGTATCACGGAACAATAGTGGTTTGTCCAAACACAGACAGTAGGAATGATCATTGGCAATGAAAGCAACTCAGAGACTGACAGAATCATCTCTGAGAGTAGCAAAGCCTCAAAAACTAATGCGTAGTTGCAAAGGAAGAGACTCAGAATCAGAAAGAGAAAGATGGCTGGCTGCGTCAACATGATAGAAACGCCTTGCCAGAACCATCCATACATCATCACTGCCTCATTCAATTCAATACCCAACAAACCAAACCATTCCCAATCCGTGTCAGTTCTCAACCATTAAAACTAAAACAAAACAAGGCTGCAACACCTTGTATTAAAGAATGAAAAAAATTTCAGTTTGTTGAATCTATCTTTTATCCATGGGTATGAAGATGTTAATCAATTTGTCATTTTGTTGTACCTTTAGGATCTTCCCATTTTGAAGATTGAAACAGACCTAAATAGGTGCTCAGCTCCAACGTTCACTCTGAAGTGGATCTTTTGAAAGCTAAAATCAACAGCACTGAAAAACAAAACATATACACCCAAAAGTTAGGTAAAGAACAACATATTTATCCATGATGGTGTGCATTTATATTCTGAAACAAACACCTTTCGAAGAATACACAAATAAAAGCAATAAAAAATGAACTAAGGACAATTAGCAGATTCTTTGTTGCCGGAAACTCTTAATAAGCAGCAATGACAGACCAACTGTCATGTACAAAGTAAATCTAACAGAGTTAATTGGCTTCACGGTAATGAGCAGTAAAACCAGACTGAATCCAAGTTGTGATAATTGCATCTCCACTAACTTGGTTGGCAATATTGCTCACAATTTACAAGTGTCAACATATTTGACCAGATACTAATTTTCCATAAAACAAAAGTAATAAGTAATTACTTTTACCCACTTCAAACTGTTTGATATTTTCTAAATGTGGTAGTTTAATGAATGGTATTTCTAGTAGGAAGAGTAAAGTACTATAGCTAAAAGAGCAAAAATGTGACCATATTACGAATTTCGGACTAATGTGTAATGCAAGACTCTACTGCACATGAAATTGAATATGAATATCCACACGGCAATGAACTTGGTGTTGTCAATGAGATGAATGAATAAGAAATGTACCTCGTATCTTCAACAAAATCAATATCAAATTTCTTATGTTTCTACAGATATTGATATCTTGAGTTTTGTTTGTACCACCACCGGAAAAGAAAGTGATGAGGTGAAAAACGAGAGAGAGAGAGAGAGAGAGAGAGTAGGGGGCGTTGAAGAAGAATAAGAGGCTCAGATAGAGGTGTACTGTCAGAAGAGTGTGAAGAGGAGGAGCACGAGCATGGCTGCCACTGCAAGATGGAGTCACCTCGCCATGACACGGCTGTTTTCTTCTTCACTCACAATGTCTGATCTGATGCAGTTGCATGAAACATCATCACTGCCTCGTTATATCCAAAAGAAGAAGAGAGAAAAAAAGAAGGTCGAATCGAGTTCAACGACGGCGATGACGACAAGGATGACGATGATGGTGATGATGCAGAGAGAGAGAGAGAGAGAGAGAGAGAGAGAGAGAGCTTTTGTTGTTGTTATTGTTGGTGGTGGTAGAGTGGAGTTTAGTAGGAATGATCATCGGCAATGAGAGTGAGAAACTCATGAAAGCCTCACCCAAAAACTTGCAATGGCAACAAAAAATGAGGCTCAGAAAGAGAGTGGTGGCTGCGTCAGAAACGCCTCGCCACGACCATTCATCCATCCATCATCACAGCCTCATTCGTTTTAATTCAATTTAATAATACCCAACAAAATTAGAATAAGAAGCAAGTATTCAGCTACATGCATTGCAAATCTTCAATACTTACTGTTGGAAATTCCGCCTTTATTGCAGTCCGCCCCTAGTCGCCTAAATTGCGGCCTTTGGTTTGCCTTCTTGCAGCCTCCAACACCTTCATTGTGTTGGCTTTGAGAGGGTGGATTTAGTCCCACATCGGATAGATGGGAATCATGAGAAGAGTTTATAAAGAGGAGGCACTCCAAACCTTACAAGCAGGTTTTGTAAGGATGAGTTAGGCCCCAAATCAACACTTACCATCAGGATATACATAATAAGTAATAGGAAAAGTAGAAATGTAGAAATGAGTTGAATGACTCAACTTTTAACACTCCCATTCAATGAAAAGTCAGTTAAATAAAAAAAAGTATTGGAAATTTGGTGTGGCTATAGCCACACCTAGCCATGTACTGCATCCGCCCATATGGCTGTGACACTTGCATCTCCAATGACTTAGTTGGCTAAATTGCTCACAACTTACAAGTGCCAACATATTTGACCAGATACTAGTTTTTCCCTAGAAGTCATAAGTAATTATTTTTACCCATTTCAAATTGTTGGCAAAAATCTGATCACACTTTGAATTTAAGACTAATGTGTAATGCATGACTACTTTGGCACAAAAGTTAGAGGGTCCACAACATAACACAAGAAATTGAATATGAAAATCACCATAGTAATGAACTTGGCTTTGTCAATGTGATGAGTGAAAATGAATATACCTCATTTCTTCAACAGAATGAATATCAAATTTGTTAAGCTTGTATAGATATTGACATCTTGTTATTTGATTGTA